>NC_080421.1:62421778-63074695 GCF_029873635.1 Malania oleifera | reverse complement strand
TAGTATAACAATAACTAATAACTATTATTGCAATTAATGAGCGAAAGAGTAGACTGACTTCAATAGAATATTAACTACTACTTTTTTATGCCTGAACTCACCTAGTGGAATATTAACTGCTACTTGACATTAAAAATGCCTATGAAAATTACTATTCTTGACAGCAACTATTTTTAATTTCTGTAAACTCAAAAGACCTAATAGACAACTTTTGGAACTTGACAAAAAAATGAACTTCGTAAATAAAGTTGGACTTAAAAAATGACATACTTTGATAACACCATAATAGTGACATCTTGAATATTTACTGCTACTTGACTGGTTCAGTATTGCATTAAAAATGATGAAAAAAGATTAATATAGCTGAACCCAACTAGTGGGACTTAGGGTTAGGTTGTTGCTGTTGTGATACCAAGTTCTGTTGATGCTATATTAACAGGTGCAACTTTTTCAAATAATTGAAGCGTGATTTAGTATTTTGTTATCGACTTATCATTTTGTCTTTTTGAGTTTCATTTTATTATGTTTTCATGAGT
Organism: Malania oleifera; assembly: GCF_029873635.1. NCBI lineage: Eukaryota > Viridiplantae > Streptophyta > Magnoliopsida > Santalales > Ximeniaceae > Malania > Malania oleifera. Next base: position 63,074,159 of record NC_080421.1, on the reverse strand, counting down.
TTTTCAGAAATATTTTCCCAAAGGAAAGATTTTTATTAGCAGGATACAGCATTAGGATGCTTTGGTTCTAAGAAAAAGTAGAAGCCTGTGTAATTATAGTAACATACTTATTGACATGGTCTTAAGTTTCCACGTAATTGTTGAAATTTCTACTTTCTACCTCCCTCATAGTTGTAATGACAGTCAATTTCTGTAGAATTTTCCACAAATCATTCGAATTTATGGAAATCTTGAAATTTTTGTTAAATTTTTCAAAAATGTTAACTATGGAACAAAATTTCATTGAAATTGAAATTGGAAATTCCAACCTCAAAATTGAATTTAATCTTTTAATAGATCTTCTGTATGAAATCAGCTTATTTATGTCTTTGGTGTAGGGGAGATCTGTGATTGAATGAATCAGGAGTGAGGGTTCCAGATAACATCACATCTCGTCTTGAGAAGAACATCCATAAGGTGAGAGTGCATAGGGCTCTGGTGGCCACTGAATGCGTCGCAGAGGCAGCTACTATCAGGAAGATGAGGACACCAAGGGCCAGTTTGGTTCCAGGATTTTACTTGGGAAAAGGAAAGGAAAGGGAAATAAGAATGAAATTCATTTTCTACTATATTTTCTCTCTATATTAAATACCATTTTAAATGAAAAATTGTTCTAATATGATTAAAAATAAAGAAAAACCAAATGTTAAGGATGTGTAAAATTAAAAGTTTGTTCATTGATTTGGTATACTTTTTATTTTCTTTCTCATTTTCCTTGATAACCAAACATGAAAAACTGGAGTCCTCTTTATTTTCCTTTTCTTTTTCCAATATTTTCCAAGTTCCAAATGAGCTGTAAAGCTGGCCCAGATGACTGGTTCTCATATTGGATTTGAGCCAGGTATAAGAGAAAGGTGGGTTTTTGTTAAAATATCAACCTCGAATATCTTTGTAAATAAAATACAAATTAGGAAAGTGGGTAATTATGGGGAATTTCATATTATTCAATAGGAAATTGTTTCTTTGTTTAGAATAGGTAATTGTATTATATATTGGATTGTACATAAGAACAATATAGTGAAGAAATATATTTTTCCAATCGTTTCTTCTTTCATGGTATCAGAGCTAGGGTTTCTTAAACCCAGCTAAACGATGGCTGACAGCAGAGGCTCTATCTCCTCTGCAAACATCACCGGCGACTCAGAGGTTGCGTTCGGTGGGGGTACGAATGATAACACAGTTTTTCCACTCTCATTGGAAAAACTAAATGGAAAAAATTTCCGTGAATGGGCCCAGTCTATGAAACTGGTAATTGAGGGAAAAGGAAAGCTTGGTTATCTTACCAGTGAGCAAAGGAAACCAGACCCTTCCGACGCCGTAGCCTTGCAAAGATGGAAGTCCAAAAACTCCATGGTCGCGGCTTGGCTCGACAACTCGATGCAACCATCAATCGGAAAAATTTACTTGTTCTTGCCGACGGCGAAGGAGGTTTGGGAAGCTGTACGTGAGATGTACTTTGATGTCGAAAGTTACTCACAAATCTTCGACATCAAGACCCAATTGTGGCAGATGAAGCAAGGCGAGAGAGGTGTTACCGAGTATTTCATGGAGATAAGTCATCTCTGGCAGGAGCTCGATCTTAGCATCGACGAGGAGTGGGAGTGCTCCGGTGATAGCACGCGATACCGAAGGAGGCTCAAAAACGAGAGGGTCTTTGAGTTTCTTGTCGCCCTGAATCGAGAGCTCGACGACGTGAGGGGACGGATCCTTGGCCGGCGACCTCTCCCTTCAACCCGAGAAGTCTTCGCAGAGGTCAGGAGGGAAGAGAACAGGAGGCGGGTGATGCTGCGGCCTCAAAATGAATCTGCTGGGCTGGACCTAGCTGTACCTGTATCCGCCCAAAAATTAGATGGGCTACACACTGGGCCGGATGCCTCAGCTCTTGCATTAAAAGGCCCAGGAGGACCTAGTCAACAACCACAAAGAGGAAAAATATGGTGCGAACATTGCTGAAAAACAGGTCATTCAAAAATTACCTGCTAGGAGATTCATAGAAAACTGGCAGATTGGAAACCGAGACAATACCAAAAAAATTGTGGGTGCCAGGCCAGCATTGGCGGATCAACTGACAAATCACAAGGAGAGAACAACAATACCCCGTCCAACAGTGCATTCAGTCCTAAACAGTTGGATCAGTTATATAAGATGATTTCATTAATGCAAACATCGGGTCAGTCTTCCTCTAGTTCCCTGGCTCATCAAGGTAATCATCTGTCAGCCTTAAAAACCACATCTTATTACAAATGTCCTTGGATAATTGATTCAGGTGCATCCGATCATATGACTGGGTCTTATCAATATTTTTCATCCTACCCACCATATGTCGGGAATTTGAGGGTTAAAATTGCAGATGGCTCTCTCTCACCAGTTGCTGGAAAAGGAAGTATTCGCATATTTGATTCCTTAACTTTACAATCGGTCTTACATGTCCCCAAGTTATCGTGCAATCTGTTATCTATCAGTCAGTTAACAAAAGACTCGAATTGTTCCGCTAAATTTGTTTCCTCTCATTGTGTTTTTCAGGACCTATCATCGAGGAAGACGATTGGCACTGCTAAAGCGTATAAGGGACTCTACTACTTTGAGGAGGCAAGTTTGAGTGAACTATGTAATACTGCAATTTGTGATTCTGCATCTACTTCTAGAAATAGTGAACTTTTGTTATGGTATTCACGGATGGGTCATCCCAATTTTCAATATTTAAAACGTTTGTTTCCTTCTCTTTGTTCAAATAAAATGGCTTCTGAGTTTCAATGTAAAGTATGTGAGCTTGCTAAACATCGTCGTACTTCTTTTGCATCATCCATATACAAACCATCTCGCCCATTTGCTATGTTTCACAGTGATGTATGGGGTCCCTCACGTTCCCTAAATCGCACCAATACAAAATGATTTGTGACCTTTATCGATGACCATACTCGTCTTTGTTGGGTCTACTTACTGAAAGACAAAATTGAAGTTCGCTCCATTTTCATAAATTTTCATACCATGATTCATACATAGTTCCAAACTCATATTCAGATCCTACGTACTGATAATGATACAAAATATTTCAATCCCATCCTGGGAACTTATCTTCGAGATCATGGGATTGTTCATCAAAGTTCTTGTGTGGATACCCCTCAACAAAATGGAGTTGCTGAACGAAAAAATAGACATATACTTGAAGTAGCCCAAGCTTTAATGTTTACTACCCACATGAAACATTATTTTTGGGGCGATGCCATCTTAACAGCCACACATCTCATTAATCGAATGCCAAGTCAAGCACTCTCATTTGTCACCCCTCTTCAGAAATTTCATGAAAACTTTCCTACCTCTCGACTCCCTTCCAATCTCCCACTGAGAATTTTTGGTTGTACTGCTTTTGTTCATGTCCATGCACACCATCGCGATAAATTGGATCCTCGTGCCATTAAATGTGTCTTCCTTGGTTATTCACCTACCCAAAAAGGCCACAAATGCTATGATCCAGTCTCAAAACGACTGTTCGTTAGTCTTGATGTCACTTTCTTTGAAACCATTCCTTATTTCCCAAAGCCCTCTCTTCAGGGGGAGAAATGGAGTGAAGATCGGTTCTTTGATCCTTTTACTACTGAATCTGCGGTTACTCTAGTTACTCCATTACCTAACCCATCTATTGAGTCTTCCATTACATTACTTCCCAACTTGCCAAACACAACTGAACACTTACCCTCAAGAGGAGATGCAGAAGAGCAAAACAACACAGACATATTGGTTTACTCAAGAAAGCCGAAAACAAAGGAGAGGGAGAATCTCATACCTGAGGCACCAAGAGCGTTGGAACCGGTGATGGCTCCGAATAAACATGAGCCCTTGACTTATCCTGATCTGGTAATTGAGTCTTCCTCTGATAACTCTGCACCTGATGATATCAATCTACCTATTGCAATCAGAAAACAAACTAGGTCATGTACTCAATATCCTTGGTTGAAATACATGTTTTATAAAAGCTTGTCTACAGGATATCGTGCATTTATCTCTAATTTTGATAGGATGAAAGTACCAAAAAACATTCTGGAAGCTCTAGAAATACCAGAATGGAGAGAGGCAGTCATGGAAGAAATGCGAGCCCTAGAAAAAAATGGAACTTGGAAGTTGCCAGATCTACCGAAAGGGAAGAAGCCAGTGGGTTGTAAATGGGTTTTCACAGTGAAATGTAAATCTGATGGAACAGTTGAAAGATATAAAGCCAGACTTGTTGCAAAAGGCTTTACACAGACCTACGGCATTGACTATACTGACACATTTGCACCAGTGGCAAACTTAAATACAGTTCGGGTTCTCTTGTCTCTAGCAGCCAATTTAGATTGGCCACTACAACAACTAGATATTAAAAATGCTTTCTTAAATGGAGATTTAGAAGAGGAAGTTTACATGACTATACCACCAGGATTCAGTAGAACAGGTGAAGAAAATAGAGTGTGTAAACTAAAGAAATCGTTATATCGCCTCAAACAATCTCCGAGAGCGTGGTTCGACAGATTCGCAAAGGTACTAAAGAATCAAGGGTATCGACGAGGGCAATCAGACCATACACTATTCTTCCAATAGTCTGAAGGAGGTAAGAAAACAATTCTAATAGTGTATATTGATGATATAATCCTTACTGGTGATGATACTGTAGAAATGGAGAGATTGAAGAAGGTTCTGGCTACTGAATTTGAAGTTAAAGACTTGGGAAAAAGTGGTATTTTTTGGGCATGGAAATGGCAAGAACAAAAAAGGGGATCAGTGTTTCTCAGTGAAAGTATGTTACCGACCTCCTAGTTGAAACTGGTATGCTAGGGTGCAAACCTAGCGATACCCCGATAGAAATAGTAAAGAGAGTTGAAGATTGTGGAAAACCAATAGAAAAGGAGAGGTATCAGAGATTGGTTGGCAAACTGATCTACCTATCACATACTAGACCAGATATTGCATTTGCAGTCAGTGTAGTAAGTCAACACATGCATTCGCCAAAGGAAGTTCACTTTGATGCTGTATACAAGATCCTTAGATATCTCAAGGGATCCCCGGGAAGAGGACTCTTCTTTAAGAAATGTGAAAGCAAGGAAGTAAAGATCTTTACAGATGCAAATTGGGCAAGATCAGTAGAAGATAGAAGGTCCACCACAGGATATTGTACATTCGTCTGGGGAAATCTCGTGACTTGGAGAAGCAAAAAACAGAATGTGGTGGCTCGTAGTAGTGCTAAAGCTGAATTCAGGGCAGTCGCTCAAGGGATTTGTGAAGGATTGTGGTTACGAAAACTATTGGAGGAATTACGGGTACCGGTGAACCTTCCTATCAAACTCTACAGTGACAATAAGGCAGCTATTAGCATCTCTCTTAATCCAGTCCAACATGACAGGACTAAACATGTGGAGGTAGACAGACACTTCATCAAAGAAAAAATTGAAGAATGAATTATATGTATGACTTATGTACCAACCAAGGAACAAACTGCAGACATCCTCACTAAAGGGTTGGGACAACAGAGCTTTGATGATCTTATTAGCAAGTTGGAGATGATTAATATTTATGATCCAACTTGAGGGGGAGTGTTAAAATATCAACCCTGAATATCTTTGTAAATAAAATACAAATTAGGAAAGTGGGTAATTATGGGGGATTTGATATTATTCAATAGGAAATTGTTTGCTTGTTTAGAATAGGTAATTGTATTATATATTGGATTGTACATAAGAACAATATAATGAAGAAATATATTTTTCCAATCGTTTCTTCTTTCAGTTTTTTTTCTTAACAAATTTGGGCCATTTAATAAAACAGGCCCAAGGTTTAAATAATAATTCTTTGGGCCTTTTTATGGGTTCAAAAGAGGGTTCTCCTCAACTGGGGTTTTCTCAGTTGGGTCTTGCTTCTAAGAAGGCCCATTGTGAGGGTTTGGGCGACCAGGCCCATCCCATATCCAATCCCACTAGTGAACAGGTCAATTCCCCTGGCCAAAATTCACAAAAGCCAGAAAAGGGGGATGGGGCCATTCAGACAGTTGTTAACAAAGTCCAAGTCCTCTCTTTAGTTATACAAGACAAACTTAGAGTGGATAAATATTCAGTGTATTTGGATGACTTTAGCTTCATTTTGAAAACTGTTAGGGAAGATAATGATGATTCAAATAAAAGCATCAAGCTGATTGTTGATTTTGGTTTTGCAGAAGGGTTAGAGAGTCTGGAATATCCAGGAGTAATAGAAAAAATAATAATAATTAAAAAAAAAAAAGAGGCTGGTTTGGGTAAAAGATCTGATGTTTCAGGTTATAACTCTAAAAATCTAAGGGCTCAAAGGTGTATGTTCATTGGAAGGCAGCTCCAATGGGTGTGGAAATGAGGAAAGTATACGAAGAGAAGAGAGGGCATTCTGGTGAGATAACGCCAAAGATTTTAAGGAGAGATTCTACAAGTGAATTGACTATCATGGAAGATGCACTCGCTAAGCTGATGAATATAGAAAGTAATGGAGTTAGCTAAGGAAAATAGGAAAAGAAATGGAGAGATTTTTCAGATAATGACAGTGATGACATAAGTGAGTTTGAGTGTGATGGGGGTTTGTTGTTGGATGAGATTAAAGAACAATATGGAGAATTGGATATGTTTCTGAATCCTGTGATGATCTTGCAAGCCTTTCATATGCTCATCCAACACCATTGAAGGATTGGAGGAGCTTTCTATTTTAGATAAGATGGGAATGGATAACAAAATGCAATGCAATGATGGTACTTTACCTACACAAGAGGAGGTGACTTCTAGGAAGGATCGAGAAGCCCAAGAGATATTTGATAAATTGGATTTGAAGACAAGTGATGCTGGAGGAACGGAAGTGTGCTTTTCTGGGGGTAAGTCCAAAGTGAAGAAGGTTCAAAGGGAGCTAGCAAATCTGAAGTGCTCAGTGAAATATGATGGGAAGGGATCAAAAATGGGTTTCCTTGGTTAAATGTTCTTTTTGCTTATTGTGTTTTTTCTTTTTTCTTTTTCTTTTTTGTTTAATGTTTTACTTTTTTATTCTTTTTTTGTTTTCACTGCTTTATTTTTACTTTTTTCGGGTGGACTTCTTGTTCCCTTAGTTTATAACTTCTCTATTTCGATCTAATATACCTTCTTTTATTAACTAGAAAAAAAAAAAAAAATGATGACTTTTAGAATTTTGAAGGACTCTACAAATGAAACTTAGATATTAACTACAACATTTTATTTCAAAAAAATAGTTGCATTTTCATAGTAAATAATGTTTAACTGGTGTTATTTATTTACAATATTTTAGTTCTAAATATTGCATTACTAGTTTCTCAAGATTAATAACAATTCCATGTTTTACTACTAATTTCCATAATTTCTTAAAATCAAAATTGAAATTCCTGTACTTTTGAAGCCTAAGAAATTTACTCAAAATTGAAATTTAAGACCTTACCTGCCGAAAGGAAGGAATAGAAATGAATAAAAAAGGAGTTTTTTTTTTTTCCCACATCATCAACAGGTCATGCCAGATATTTCAAAATCATCAGGAAGAAAAGTATTTTTGATATATAAGTGATCTTATTAAATAACATAAGACACAAGAATTGATTCCTACTGTAAGCCACTTTAAAACACTACTAGATAGGGTATGCGCTTTATGCATTCTTGCTGCTCCAAATAATTCTAAAAACATATATTCCATATTTGATGATTCAATGGAGAGCATCTTTTGTAAAAATTAAAAGAGAACATCAGATCAAAAATGTAAATTACTGCTTTACCTTGAAAAAGTTATTTTATTGGTGATTTTCTTTACCCATTAATTAAATACTTTGCATAGGAGTAATTTTGGGGGAAAAGAAAATATGACACTAAAGTCCTCCATTCGCTTAAATAATGTCGTATCATTGTAAAAAATCAATTTATGGATAGTATTCATTCAATTTTAGAATCATTTTCTGACATCATGAAATAAACTAAAGATCCAGCCTGTCCATACCGTGTCTATTATACGGAAAGAGAGCTTCTTGTGAGGAAAAATTACCTGCCAAAAAATAGCCAGTGTCAAAACTCATACACAAACAGATGAAGCCTAATAAAAGAAACAACCTTGGCAATTTGAATGCCAAAAGGCCTTTCAAGCATATCATATAAGAGAAACCAAAAACTTTTGTCTAAGAGTTTACACGTAAATCAGGAATAGGAATTCTCTCATATATCTTCAACTGCAAAGAAGGAATGTCAGCTTTATCCCTAATTTCTTGTTTAGCAGCTTCTTCTGTATAAAGCAAAATCAATTCCTGGAATGCTGGCTCCTAATTTGTGAAGACACCAAGATTTAACAATAATATTAAGACCTCGTAATGGCAATTATAGTGAAAATATTATCACAGGATGAACATAAACAAATGACAAAAATAAAATAAAATTTATTCAATCAGAATACAGCAGCAAAGAATTTTATCAGCATGACTTTAACATCTTTTGTTTATAAACAAATATATTTATTAGAGAAGGAGAATAATAGTACAGACAAAAAGAGGAAAGAAAACAGGAAGAACAAGATACCCTCCCAGAATATACTAAAAGGAACAAAATGGGAAAAACCCACAGAAGAGCAACTAAATACAGAACCACTCTACTGTATAAAAGCATTCCAATCCCACTGTAGATCTGCCAAAGATAGATGCCAAAAGAAACTGTTGCAAAGTTAGAGATGGAGGAGAGAAGAAAAGAAGAGAAGGGGGAGAAGAAAGGAAGAGGAAAAATTACGTGACAGTTCCCTGGAGCATACGTACAGCTCCAGGTCTGCCTTTTTATATATTAATAATTAAAGAAGATTTAAGGACAAAATTACCTTAACTCACACAACCTAATTACTAAACTAACATGTTCTCCTCAACACCAGCACCCCTCCCCCTCAAGACCCCAGCTTGTTACAACCATGAGACAAGATGGGCTTAAATAAAGCCTTCATGAAAACATCCCCTAACTAATCCACAGTTTACACAAATAGAATCCTAGCAGCCTTCATCAACATAGCATCCGTCACAAAATGACAATCAACTTCAAGAAGCTCTCTTTCTGATAATAAATGGCAGCTCAATTATCACAAAACATATTTATTGGCTTGGGTACCAAGAATCTCATCTTTGACACAAGCCACATAAGCTCACTCATAGTACGTTTGCTCAATAGTGTGCTTCAGCACTAGATGTTGCTACAATAGCTTATTTCTTGCCATGGTTTTAGATTACAGCTGTGAACATCACCTATTGAATCCACCTCACCTGAGATGAGATCTCACCATTTGACCTCCAGACCTTGTCCCTTCATTTAGACACCATGGACCATCAATTCAAGCAACTCAATGAACAAACTGCACGAGTCCTGAGATTTTTGGGTAACCGCCATGTACATAAAGGGGTAGATGAGTTCATGAGTCTGTTAGGCAGCCCAAGGGATCCCCTTACCCTAAGCCCAAGGTATCCTAAAGTCCAATAGCCAACCAATAGAGTGAGTCAAGTCCCTTACATAATTATACCTCTATTCCAAATCGAGACAAGCAATTGCATTTGGAAGGTAGGTATTATTATTAGGTTGATCCCATAAAGCGTCCATATACCCTTAGGAAGCCAACCTATGAGGAGCTTTTGCTTAGGAGTGATTGTTGAAGAGACAAATTAAACAATCATTAGGTCCATTAATTGTTTAAGTAGGATACTAGGAGAGAGGTCAAATTGTATTCACCTGATTTCTAGAGGCAGCCTGCAGAAAGCCCTTGCCATAAAAAAGTACCTTAAGATTCCACACAAGACGTTAGTTCAGACAAGTGATAGTACTTTAAGCCCTTGCCATAAAGAAGTACCTTAAGATTCCACGCAAGACATTAGTTCAAGCAAATGATAGTACCTTTAGCGGTTTAGCCCTTGCCATATTAGGAACCCCTTGAATCCACGTCCTCCCTCAATCTAGGTCTATCATTCCCCAACCAACAGTTGGGCATCAGCATACCTTTAGAAAGAGTACTACAAGACTCTTACTTTAGAGGGCATAGCCTTACTCAAGCTAGTAGCTCATTTTTGTAGTTCCAAAACTGTCATGCTAGAGGTCATATAGCTGCTTATTATCCCCAATAAACCTAGTCTTTGGAGCAAGAGGCTGCTGACATATTTGAATATGAGGATCAAGTTGTCGATGTTATTAGTATGTAGGCAATGAGGGTCAGTAAGTAGATGATTGATGCAGATGAGAACCATATTAGTTCTGTGAGATGTGTTATGCCCACTACTATGGATAATGAGAAGTGGAAATGAACTAAACTTTTCACACTTCCATCAGATGTCAAGATAGGAGATGTAACTTGGTTATTGATGGGATTAGCAGCATGAAGGTAGTTTCCAAAGGCACTCCTTGTAGATTGAAACTTAAGATAGGGCCACACCCCAATCATTTTAGTGTGTTAGATTTCCACTTCACCAAAACACGTAAGCTTTTACATTAAGTGGTGTTGTTTAACACTGTATCAAAGCTATTGTTACTAGGAGCTCCTAGGTTGTAGTCTTGTTGCCCACGTTTCTTGTTTGGTGATTACAAATTATCATATTCCCCATTATGGTTGTTATTCATTGTTTGTTTATCTCTCCATGTGCAATCAGTTTGCACGTGCAATGGAGTGTTAAAGCTTGATATACATTGACAGCCCACAACCGAATAGCTCAAGGTTTTATGTGAAGTGGTTGTTTAACAAAAGTAAATTGGGAAAATAGGACAAATCTACCTATCACTCGGAGGTGTTTGTGTACCCATCCCAATGGGAGATTATAATGATCAGGTTTATTGTGATGTGCTTCATGGATGTGGCCCATGTCTTGAAACGACACTCGTGTTCATATAAGATGTGACCAACCATGGGTCAAAAAACACTTAAGTGTTTAGGAACAAGGACGAGAAGATCACTTTGAACACGACACTACCCACAACAATGGATCCTAAGTTTAGGAGCAAGCGAGCCTCGCAAATCCAAGCTACGAAAAGTATCCAATTGCTTAAACCTAGGACTTACTAAAAGAGAAAAGTTTAGGAAACAAGTGGTTCTTAGCAATCATAGCTCAAAAAGTTATTGCTAGAATGCAAGGTCACTAAATCCTCATGTAAGATTCCATTAGAGCTAGGGAAGTTGTTGGTAAAGTTATCTGATGTAACACAAGATGAGCTTCCTTGTGAGCTATCACCAATATGAGACATTCAACATGCTATAGATTTGGTCCTAGGATCATAACACCTATTCTGGTCATCTAGGATCAACCAAAAGGAGTCGGCTGAATTGATAGGCAAGTAGGAGAGCTCCTTGAGAAAGGCTTAGTTTCAAACCATATGTAGTGCCAACCCTTTTTACCCTAAAGAAAGATGGATCTTGGAGGATGGGCATATATAGTAGAGCCATTAAGAATAGGTTTCCTATCCCTAGACTTCAAAATATGCTTGACATGCTACATGGCTTTAGTTGGTTCTCCAAGATTGACCTACATAGGTGAAGAAACAAGTGTGAGCTAGTCTCCCCACAACTCAAATAAAGGACACAAACATCTAATGATAGAGCCTTACTAGGTCATCTCTTTTGAAGCATCATGAGTATTAGTTCTATCAAGTACCACAATTCAAATAAAGCTTTTATTTGAGAGAGTTTTACCTTTCCAAATCAAAAACCAAAAGGATCCACATTAATGTTGCAAGTCAAATAAGAGAAAAAATATTTTCAAAAGAAATTCTCAGAAGGATCTAAACTCCAAACCATTTTATCATTCCCCAAATGAACATGAAAAGAATCAAGCAAACTGATTAAACGAGCCAACTCATCGATCCCTGTATCGTTGAGGTTTCTTCTGAAATAGAAATTCCAAGAGAAAATATCCCCTCGCAAAAGATAAAAAAAAAAAAATAGGGGTCTTATGAAGAATAGAGACTCGATAAAACGGGGAAAAGCAATAGCCAAGAAAAAAAATAAAAATAAAAAATAGGGGTATTATGAAGAATAGAGACAAGATAAAACGGGGAAAAGCAATAGCCAACAACACCTCCCTAATCCAAAAGTCCTCCCCAAAACAAATTGACTCCCTGTTACCCACCATGTATTGGATTCTAGGAAAGAAATAATCATAAATCTGAGATATAAACTTCCAAGGACTCAATGAGTAATATTAACCCCAACTTTAGCATCCCACCCATTCAGTAATAAACCAAATTTACTATGAATTACCTATAGATTCTAAAAGAAAGCACCATAAACATTTCCCCACCAAAGAAATGTTTTTGGACACCAAATTACCAAGACCCAAACCTCCCTCCCTTTCAAATCTACACACAATTTCCCAACCTACAAGGGTGCTCTCTTTGACTCTCTCCCCTACTCAACCACAAGAAATCCCTCATTAATTTCTCAAGCCTACATGCCACACTCAAAACCGCATAACTCACGAGCCTAACGAAAGGGTCAACATTAATGCCAAGGCCCACCAAACCACTTTTGGAAAAGTCAATCTTCAAACCAGAAGCTTTCTCAAAAACCTGAAGGGTAGTTAGCAAATTAAAAGAACAACCCCTGTTATTCCCCTCCACCTTCCCTCTACCAACTCCTCTCTCAATCATCATGCTCAAAGTTTCAAACCATCAACTACAATAATAAAGAAAAAAGGGGCGAGGGGATCCCCCTGTTTAAGACCACTAGATGCATGAAACCAAGACCTAGCCTCACCATTAATTAGAACAAGGAAGACCAAAGAAGATAAGCATCCTCTAATCCATTTCCTCCACTTCAAACCAAAACCTTTTCTATCCATAACCTTGTCCAAGAAACTCCAGTTCACCCTATCATAGGCTTTTCCAAAATCCATTTTCAACACTAGACCCCTATTTTTGCTAAAGACAGCATCTTCAACCACTTAATAGCTCTCAATGCAACATCAAGGATCTGTCTATCACCTATAAAAGCACTCTGGCTAAGAGAGAAAAGAGTCCTCCAAAACAGTGGCCAATCTCTTAGATAACACCTTAGTCAAAGACTCAAAATCTTATAGGCAATTATGACTAAGATAATTTGTCAAAAATCTTTGAAATTAACTGCACAATCCTTTTTTAGGCACTATATTATCAAAAAATTCACGAAAAACTTTGAGCAGGTCTCCCTTCAAAACATCCCAACAATCCTAAAAGAAAGTCATGGTAAAACCACCAGGCCCGAGGGCCCTCTCCCTATCCATTTGAAAAAACGAAATATTAATCTCTTCTTCCTCAAAGGGTCCCTCTAGCGAGGTTGCTTTACCAGCTGATATAGGACACAATTCAGCCCCTCAACCATAACCCTCCCTTTATCCTCCTCTAAAAAGAGATTTAGGTTTCAACAACGTTATTAGCCAAAAAAAGAACATCTATGGAAAACATTAAGAGTATTGTGCAAATTGGAAGACCAAATCACAATAATAGGTCTCTCTCACTCTATTTACAATATATGCCAAGAACATAACAATGACCATATTACCCTTACCAACCCACACACAAAAAATGACGCTTACTAACACACTAATAACACAAAGTAGTAATACTATATAACTAAAGTAACCAGTAACCCTCCCCCTCAAGTTGTGTATCATATGCTCCTAGATCGTTATAAATGGATTTAGCATGAGCATCCCCAATGGTTCAGTAAATAAATCAACAAGTTGGAATTCATACTTCTTGTAGTGAGCTCCTGCGTAAGTTTTTGCTGAACAAAGTGACAATCAACTTCAATGTGTTTCATTGACTCATGAAAAACTAGGTTGGAGGCAATATAAATAGCAACTTGATTACCACACATCAACTCCACAAGCCAAAAATGTGGAAAACCAAGTCCTTCTAACACGTTCTTTAACCAAACTAGCTCATCTATAGTGTGGACCCAATAGTCAAACTCATCAAAGCCCCCACAATTTGTTTCTTACTTTTCCAATAAACCAAGTTACCGCCAACGAAAATATAGTACCCAATTGAGGATCTTTTTTCAAAAGGTGAACTAGCCCAAAATGCATCTATATATCCCTCAACATTATTGTGACCCAATCCTAATAGAAAAGACCTCTCCTAGTTGCACCTTTAAGATATCTAAGGATACAAATGACTTCATCCCAATGACTTGTTCTCAAATTGGCTCACAACAATTGCAACAAAAGATATATCCAACCAAGTGATATTGAGCTAGATTTAACTTTCTAACTAGTATCTGAAATCTTCCAACATCCAACAAGCCTCTCACATCTGCATTAACTTGTTGCTATAATCCATGGGTGTATCAATAGGTGTGGATCCCAAAGCGGTCCCCCAGCTCAATTAAAAGGTCTAGAATACACTTCCCACATGACAAAATGGTCCCCATGATTTGTATCATAGTTACCTAGGCCACTACCCCCGCAACCGCGATCTGGAACGCACATGCCGAGTCGTGAGTCAATAGTGGTACACATTGCTAGGGGCTGGGATCCAAATCCCTAAAAGTGCTGACCTAGGTCTGTTAACCAATTTAAAATAGAAAAAGCATACGAAAATATTAACAAATTTTAAAAATCATGCAAAAATATTCACTACTGCTGCGAAGCATGCCAATTGAGAGAGAAGAGAGCTTCCTATGGTTGCAAAGCTTTCAATAAGAGAGAAAAAGGGGATTCATGCTGCAGTGAAGCTTGCAATGGGAGGAAGAAAAGGGCTTTCTGCTGCTACAAAGTCTGCAATGAAAGATAATAGGACTTCCTGCTGTTGCAAAGCCTGCAATGGAGACAGAAAAGAGGGCTTTTTGCTGTGATGGTGGATGGATTTGAATGGAGAGAGAGAGAGAGAGAGAGTTGTTTGAGTGATTGAGAATTTTATTTGAGTATTGTTAATTTTGGTCTGAATACCCTTTCCATCAAGTTTGCCTTCATTATATAGAAGAGATTTACATAGTTGTTCCCTGATTTTCAGCACTTAAATGCTGCCAGATTATCAGCATTATTTACAGCCTAATCAGCATTATTTTCAGCCAAATTGCCTGATTTTCAGCACTTAAACACTGCCAGATTTTCAGCTTTATTTACAGCCTAATTGCCCGAATTATCTCCGTTAACATCCCCACTCAAATTGGCGCTGGTAAATCAAGAAGCATCAACTTGTCAACCAAGAACTGATGCCGGTGCCAAGAAAGAGCTTTAGTGAATAAGTCTGCAATTTGACGTTCGGTGGAAATGTGAGGAACAGTAATCACTCGTTTGTCAAAGGATTCACGTATGGAATGGCAATCGACTTCGATATGTTTCGTACGCTCATGGAAGACAGGATTAGCGGCGATCTGAATAGCACTGGTATTATCAGCATGAAGAGGAGGGGAATGAAGCTAAGAAAAACCAAGTTCACCCAATAACCCATGAAGCCATGTGATCTCAGTGCATGTGGAAGACATAGCACGATACTCAGACTCAATGGAGGACTTGGAAACTC
Organism: Malania oleifera; assembly: GCF_029873635.1. Lineage (NCBI taxonomy): Eukaryota > Viridiplantae > Streptophyta > Magnoliopsida > Santalales > Ximeniaceae > Malania > Malania oleifera. The sequence goes on along the minus strand of NC_080421.1, from coordinate 63,058,638 downwards.
TGTCTTGCTTCTTACTCTTCCAAGAAATGAGTGCATTGCCTAAGAACATGCACCAGCTAGTAACAGAGCAATGAGTATCTGTACATCCAGACCAATCAGCATCACAATACCCCACCAATTGAAAGGAAGATTCCTTAGGAAAGAACAACCCACGTGTAGAGGTGCCTTTCAGATATCTAATAATGCGGCGGACATCGGCTAAATGAAGATGGCTATGAGCCTGCATAAATTGACTGACTTGCTACACAGCAAAAGAAATATCAGTACGAGTAATCATTAAGTAGTTCAAACTCCCAACAAGCTGCCAATACAAGGATGGATATGATAGAAACTCGCCTCCCTCTTGACGAAGCTTAAGATTTACCTCCAAGGGAGTAAGAACAGAATTACCTGATTGGAGACCAGCCAATGAAATCACTTCTTGCGTATATTTGTGCTGGAGTAACAACATACCAGTTGGAGTAAGCTGCATCTTAAGGCCAAGAAAGTACTGCAGGAGGACAAGATCTTTCATGTGAAAAGAGGCCTTGAGATGCTGTTGTAATTGCTTAAATAACTCAGTATCAGAGCCAGTAATTACAATGTCATCAACATATACCAGAAGCAATACAACTCCTCCATAAGTCTTGTGAAGGAAAAGAGAGGAATCAAACTGACTCTGAGTAAAATGAAAAGCAAGCAGGGTAGAACAAAATTTATCAAACCATGCACGCAGAACCTGTTTCAGTCCATACAAGAATCGGCATAGCCGACAAACCTCTAAGGAAGGTGTAGCAAACATGTCAGGAGGTGGACACATATAGATTTCTTCCTTCAAATCCCCATGTAGAAAAGTATTCTTCACATCCATCTGCCGGAGAGACCACCCCTGCGATGCAGCAAGTGCCAAGATAATCCGCACAATAGTCATTTTGGCAACAGGAACAAAGGTCTCTTCATAATCAATACCATACTCCTGCCGGCTCCCAAGAGCCACGAGACGGACCTTATATCTGTCCAGTGACCCATTAGACCGATACTTGATTAAGTACACCCATTTACAACCAATAGGTTTGACACCAGAGGGACAAGTCACAAGATCCCAAGTTTGATTATCTAGAAGAGCTTGTATTTCTTCTTGCATGGCCTGCTGTCAACATGCTTGAGTAGCTGCCTGGGTATATGCATGAGGAACAGAAACAATGTTGAGAGTGGCAGTAAGTGAGGTATGAGGAAGACCATACCTATTGGATGAATGTGTAACCCAGGTGGAGCGCCGAGGAACCGTGGAATTAGATGACAGATCAGTGTCTGGAAGGGGTATTGAAGAAAGAGGAGGACATCGATGATACACCACACCTGGTTTAAATCGCTCTATTAAAGAAGACACATCATCAAAAGCGGAAAAAAGAGTAATAGGAGTATCAGAAATAACCAAAGACTAAAAGAAATATTCATTTTCGAAGAAAATCACATTCCGGGAGATCCGAAATTTTTTTAGATGAGCATCATAACAAATAAATCCTTTCTGAGTAGAACTATATCCCATAAAGGCACACGTGACAGACTGGGGCAGCAAGCTTGTGACGCTCAACAGGTGGCAGATGAACAAAACAAACACACCCGAAAGTATGAAAGGATTGATACTCAGGAGATATGCCAAATAATAGAAAATAGGGAGAATCATAATTTAGAGTGGTAGTATGCAAACGATTGATCAAATAGACAGCAGTAGACAAAGCTTCTACCCAGAACTTAGAAGGTACAGAAGAATCAATCAACAAAGTACAAATGACATCTAAGAGATGATGATTCTTACGCACAGCGACTCCATTTTGTTCAGGGTTATAAGGACAAAAACACTGGGAAATGATCCCCTTTTGCTGAAGAAAATTCTGAAAAGAATGAGACATGTACTCCCCCCCCCCCCCCCCCCCTCTTCTTAGTAGAAACATAAAGTTTTGAAACAAGTACTAAACTGCATCTTGACAAACGCAACAAATTTTTGAAAGATAGAGAACACATCAGCTTTATAGCAGAAAAAATATATCCAAGTGAATCAACTATAATCATCAATAAACGTCACAAAATAATGATACTGACCATGAGAAATAATAGGACTCACACTCTAAACATCAGTATGCACAATCTCAAAGCAATTAGAAGCACGACTACCATGTGCAGGAAAAGGTAAAGTTTTACTTCAACCACGACGACAAGTAGAACAATCAAAAGATACAGGAGAACAAGAAAAGGAATCCTTATTGCCCAAAAAGCCATGTTTCATAAGATGAGCGAAGAAAATAGAATTAGGATGACCCAATTTCTTATGCTAGACTTCATTATTATTGGCAGTAGCCATACAAGCAAGAGAAACAGCATTAGGAATAGAAAACTGTAAAGGAAATAAACATCCCACTTTACGCCCCTTCGCGATCACCGTCACACAAGAAAACCACCACGAGAAAAATGAACATCACGGTTATTATCTACCAATTGTCCAACAGAAATCAAATTGGTAGACAATCCAAAAGAGACAAAAACATCGCGAAATGAAGAGCCCAAATTACCAACAATAGTAATTGGAAGAGTACTGCCATCGACAATCTGAATATTTTGCATGCCTCTATACTTACGAACACCATGGAGACCCATCATATTACCAATCATATGATTAAAAGCGCCCGAATCAACAATCCAAGAAGTTGAGTTAGTAGTCGTACCTTGCAGGCCTAAGGCCATAAAAGCAGACACAATCATCAGTTGGACCATTGCTGGTGTGAGAACAGATGAGTCAAAGCTTAAAGTGGGTGGCGTAGAAAAAGAAGAGGAGGAAAACAGCAGCCTGAAAAGCTTGGAATTCGTGATTTTGAGGCCGCACTCGACAGTCTTTGATGATATGGCCTTCTTTCTTGTAGTAGTTACAAACTTTCTTAAGACAGTTAGGAGCAATAAGACCAAACTCCTTGCAACTAAAACACTGCAACTTGTTCCTCCCTCTCCCTTGTGCTGCATATGTTACATTCACAGCCTTAAAAAATACCTTCTCAAAATTCATACCCATCTAAGTGGATAACCGTTGTTCTTCACGCAATAAATCTCCCAAACAAATATCCAAATAAGGAACCGGATTACGGTTCAATAAACTAGCTAGAACAAGCTCAAATTCAGGTCGAAGTTTCATCAAAAATTGATCGCATTGACTCTAAGCATGAACCACTTGAAGAGCCGCAAGTGCCGTAGGGGGAACCTTAGCACTAACAATAGTAGATACTCGCTCCAAAGATTAATAAAACCAAAATAAAATAGTTCAATAGGTAAATTACCTTGGCTGTAATTACTAATTTCCAACTCCAATTGGAACTTCCAAGCACTATGATCTTGGTGGTAAATACGGTGGAGATAATCCCACACAGCTTGAGTCGTAGTAAAAAAGTGAAGATTGGTCACAAGGTGAGACCCAATCGTCCCCAAAAGCCAAGAGATCACCTTAGCATCCTTGACCTCCCATTATGCAAATTCCTTTCCATCAATGGGAACTTGAGTAGAACTATCAATATAATTTGATAATTCATTCCCTTTCAAGAACATTTTAAATTGGAATTCCCACGTAGAGAAATTCCTTCTAGTAAATCGGACAATAGTCTTTTCAATAGACATGATGAAAGGCACTAAAAAAAAATAAGCCCAAGTAGTCAACCAAATAAACGGAAAGCCTAACTCAAATCAGGTCCAAATCCAAATAATAAGAGGTCCACAGACACAACCAGGTTACAAAAGCCCACTGAAATATATATATATATATATATATAATAAAAATAAAAATAAAACCAGATCAAACATGAAAGCCCCAGATCAAACACGGAAGCCTAACTCAAAATACCTGCCCTATGTGAAAAATGACACAGCAGAGGAAGAAACACAGCACCTTCGTCAATCACACCAGGAGTCGTCGCAGCTGCTGACCACCACAGAAACTGCCAACAGCCACAAAGATGCGCAGCCACCACGAGAAAAAACACCGAGATGAGTAGCCCGCAACGAATGACGGCGTGCGCAACTGAAAAAAAAAATTCCTGCAGACCCAAACAAAACTCAAAACCACCAAAGTGGACACAACAGAGAAGGCCAACAACCACGAAAAGCAAGAAATAACTTGCTGAAACCGAGGAAAAAAAAAAAACAGCAATGAGAATCGCACCTAGTGATTAAGACCAAAACGATGGAATCAGAAGAGGAGCTCTGATACGTGTTAATTTTGGTCTGAATGCCCTTGCCATCAGGTTTGCTTTCATTATATAGAAGATATTTACATAGTTGTTGCCTAATTTTCAGCACTTAAATGGTGCCAGATTTTCAGCATTATTTACAGCCTAATTGCCTGAATTTTTCCATTAACAAGTTTGGCCAATAACCATTCCATCCTAAGCAAATAATTCAATATATATTGCAAGCCAACATAGCATACGAGTAATCAAGGTCTTAAATTCTGATTTCGACTCAAATTTCGAAGAAGTCTGGAAATTTTGATTTCGATGTCTATTTTGATTTCAGTTTGAAAAAAAGATGGAAATTGGTAGTAAAGCATGGAATTCTTCTATGAAACTTTAAAAATGATAAATAAACATAATAATGCCAATGTAAAACTTGTCAGATCACTATGATATGAATCCTTAGCAATTGCATAAATTGGCGAAAAAGGATTAATGTAGCCAACCCCACCTAGTGGGACTTAAGGCTTGTTTTGTTGTTTTGTCGTTGTTGGTTTATGTTGTGCTGAGCTGCAATAGTTGTAATATAATGTGTATTGAACGTATTCATAACGATTAATATAAATGAAATTCATAAATCAATTAAATATTATTTATTATACAAACAAAGATAATTTCGACTTGAATGGTTAAATAAAATGTTGTAAGTTTTATTTATCATATAATTTCAAACTCCCTTGTATTAATTTTTTATTTTAATAAAAAATAAATAAATAAGATATAGTAAGAGAGAAATTTCACTTTGCATCCAAATCTCACATTTGAATTCTAAGGAAATTTCATTCTATAGTTCAAATTTCAATCAATTTCTCCAAAATTTAGAGATTTGGATTAAATTATGGACGATATGTTGATATTTCAATGATAATTATGGATAGGGAAATCAACTTCCACTTCGATTTCAAGGGTGATCAAAAGTAGAAGTTTTGACATTTGCATGGAAATTTAAGATCATGCAAGCAATCAACCCAAACTAAGCCTACTCCCTCAAAAACTGCATACCACTTAAGCAGTGTAGCTCATTCTTGTACATGTACCACAACCTAAAATGCACTATGCTCTAGGTAACTATGATCTAGATACTTCTATAGCCAAAAAACTATTTCAATAGCCCTAAATCTTTGGTCTAAAATTTAGTTTAGGGAAAATGCTTATGTGTTGGATACCTTGATCATCACCACCACCAACCATAATACCATCCACAGACACAACAAGCAAAATCCTACAAGTAGTATGACACTAAAATACAAAGTGATCTACCATGCCCGTTGAAGACCAAACTCAAGTACTACGACAATGAATCAACCAAACCATGATCTAGGAGACTACTTTAGACCATACAAGGATTTCTTGGGCCAACACACTAATTTTGACACCCCCCCCCCCCTTGTCCAACAAACCTAGGTGGGTGCTCCATATAAACCTCGTAAAATCACCATGTAGGAAGGCATTCTTAACATCTAATTGATGCAGAGGCCAATTACACTAAGTTGCTAAGAAGATGACCAAATGAACCAAGGCACGTTTGGTGACCAGGTATACACTAGAGTGTATCCCTTAGCAACAAGCGGGCCTTCAAACAAGCCATCCTGATTGAACTTCAGGGTATACACCACCCTATGATTGGAGAGGTCTTGAATTTGGGTTTGTATTGGATTTGGATAAGGTGTAATATTAAATTATATTGAAATTTATCCAAAGCCACCCAAATCCAAATATAAGGTTCGAAATCCATGCTCCCAAACGCAATATCAAAGACAACCAAAACTTATTGAGAAGAAGTTCCAACTCCCAAGGATCATTATCCAATAATGCATGTATTTCTTCAACCATCGCAGTCCACCTAGAATGTGATAGGGCTTCAGAAATAGAATTATGAAGAGCAATAGAAGAAAAAACACAATTATAAGGGTGATAAGGAATCACAGAAAACAAAGTTAACGATTGGATGTTGCATACAAGTGCGTTTACTTTTTTGGACAGCAATGGGAAGATCAACATCTTGGGAAATAGCATCATCAAGCAAGGAGACTAGAGGTGTTGAAGTAGAAGCCAGAGGAGGCTCTTCTCCCTTGAGTCATTGTCATGTGTACATTAGCAAATTAGGATGATCTAAGCAATGAGAAGGTTCAATGAAGATGCAATAGGAAAGCAAGAGATAATTTTTATTTTATAGAAAAAAAAATTCAATAGATAAAGAAATAATATACAATCAGGGGAGAAGACATCTCAATGAAATCAGGAATCCTTAAGAAAACTAAAACAAGAAAAAACATAAAAAGAAAAAGAGAACGAAAGAAAATCAACACGCCCTAAGAAGAGACATCCAATTGCGTTGAACATCTGAAATACACATCCCCTTGAAATTTCCATTGCCCACACACCATTATGAAGTCATAAAAAGAACCTTTTCCCACACCAACCAATATGGTAACCTCTTCCCTGAAAATATACACAAGTTACATTCCTTCCACAAGCCCCAAAACACTGCAAATAAAGCACAATTGCATAATGCAACTCCTTCCTTCTTCCTCCCGAACCCCACCAAAGATATTTCCAAGAACTCCTCCACTATTAACAACCCAACTTTCTTCAAAGTAATTGAATAACTTGTTCCAAACCTTCCATGCAAAATTGCAATGCAAGAAAAATGTGAAACGGATTAAGGATTTGGAATAGTAGGCAGACTCATGGTCCACAGAAGGGCTTTTTGAAGGCAACATAAGACCTAAAGTTCTATTTTCTCCTTTTTTAAGCACAAAACTCACATATACAAGGAATGGAAAGTAATTCTATAAAAGTAAGAGCAGTAAAAAAGAAAGAAATGTTTGTTTTGGGGATTTTAAACTAGTTAGGTTTGTCAGGATATAATAAGTCCAAAATCATGTGAATCATTAGATTCAAATATATTTGATAGATTCAGCAATGATTCGGCTGTTTTTAGATTCGCTAGTATTTTCAAATCGATTTGGTGTGGAATTGATACAAATCGAATTGTGAATCATAATATTTTAACAACTACGATGTGGATAGTGGTGGCAAAACCAATAACCCAAGGACTAATGGAAGAGATACCTAATGACATACAGACTATAGGATTACCTTTCTGAGAAAAAGATGCAAGGTGATTAATGCTTGTTGGGATGTCTGACTCTGCAGGAATCTTGAATACTCCTCCTCTTTGACAGTATGGTACACTGTTTACCAATGGCCAAGCAAGTGACTCAGTCACCAGGGGAGCAAATCATGAACATACCTTTGAGATTTGTGGACTTCATCCCAACACACACAACCTTGACCATGGGAGCAAATCACAAACACAAGAACAAGATACTTTTTGGATTTGTGGAGTCTATCCCAACACACACAACCTTTGACAACTGGATCAAACCACAACCACACAATGAACAAGACAAACTGAACAAATGATAAACAAAGCAAATACTGTGGTTTCAGCCTCAATGAATGCAGTAAATATCAACGAACAGCCTCCAGCAGTACCATACAATAATTCCCAGAGTGCCCCACACATGAGTAACTAAAAGGTGATATCTTTGGACAAAAATCCATCACAAGAGATTCATAAATATGGTTTATAAAGAGATTCAAACAACATAGGATCAATTCAGCCAAAAAACACAGTTGTACGAAGCATCATGGGCTGGCACATGGGGTTGCCACTGTCGACCTTCAACCAGTGCACGAGGGCAGCTCTAGCAATAGGATTTCAAGTGCAGGCAGATTGGCAATGTCTGCGGGTGGTTATAGTGTTGGTTTTGCAAGATCTATATTGGTTTTGTGTTCCTCAACTGACAGTGTCATCCAGGGAATTTCCAGAGACTGCTGTGTCTTCTGGCAGCTGCTGGCTGGTTTTCAGGTCTACAATGGTGCTAGTAATTCTCCTACAATGGCAGACATGCACCAAATTAGAGTTTAAGGCTTCAGTTTAAAGGCAGCTGTGGCACCTAGGGTTCAGGTTTGAGGACCATACTCTAATACCATGCTAGGAATATGTGTAAATTGGAAGGCCTAATCATAATGATAGGTCTCTCCCTCTATTTATAATATATATCAAGTGCATAACAATGATCCTATTACTGTTAGTAACTCAAGCACTAACTCACACTTAAAAACTCAACTAACACAGTAGCGATACTAACAACAAAAGTAATCAGTAAGAGCTACAGATTAGGATGCCAATGCATGTAAGATAAATAAAAAGGAAAAAGTCATTATCTACAAGCATGCACAAACACATGCATGTATGTAAATCATATACCTGGAGTACTGACTGAGAGAGAAGAACTGAAATGGATGTTTTCAACATTTTCCAAATATTGTTGCCACTATATTTCCTTGTAGCAGGCCTCCATATGTCACTAAGTGATATCCTTGGTAAGAAAATTGGGCTGCATGAACGATTTTGGTCATTTTTTATATCACATCACCCAACAAAATCACAGCATGTAACAATGACCAAAAATTCATGTAACATGGTGACGAAATTCAACTCCAATTGAAGTTTTATGGTTTAGGAGAGCACTCAGCACTCCACAGTAAAATGGAAACAGTGCAACAGGCATGCCACAGCAAAGGCTAAATAATACCTAATGGAATAAAGATTCTCAAATTTGGTTTGTGCACGAAAAAACATGTAAAACAACAACATATGAATTCACAATTTTAACACCAAAAGTTTTTATATACAAATTTTTAAAAATAATTTTTAGTAAATTTAAAATTTTTTATCAATCAACATACTGTTGGCATTTCTAGGTTTCATCCCGTTTTTGATAATGACAAACCAAGGCATCTAATTGTGCTATTAAGCGTGTACACAGGTATTAAGGTATTAAGCACAATAACAAATGCAAATTGGAACGAAATGAAGCATACAAGACAATGATTTTTGGCTATGAACATGAAGCATATTAAGACCAAGCTTGAGGACTATGAAGATATTTATGGAGCTCATGAAGTCCAAGCTTGAAGAATTTAAAGAATTTATTTCATGTATTTAGCAAACAGGACCTATGTAAGTACACTTTCATTGATTATATGAAGAAGCTCATACGTGACCTTAGTTGGACCCTAGGTACTCTATGTTTCATTGAAAATCATTTTATAAATGTGCAACAATTATTTCAAAGTGTTAAAATCATTTTTGTAATAAAAAATCTCAAAACAAGATTTTCCAAGTCCCCTTCATTTTTCTGCCGCCACATTGATGTGCAATTTTCTCTATAAAAAACTTTCCATTTTAAAAATTGTTCAACACAAATGTTGTGAGAAATTTTTTTAGTTTTTCTTCTGATACCAAGATCGCCATATTTGGAGTTCTCTAGCAAAAGTTATGTCCCAAATACTGAAGGGTGTTCGCGAGTGAAATTGCCCAGAAATCTAGGCGACCGAAAATCGCGGGATAAGCGCTGTAACAGCCATAAAACGGCTAGTTTTCAAAATAATCATTTATTTTCAAAGCCCAATGGTCATGAGGATCTGAGCAACCAGAAATCGCAGGATAAGCACTGTAGCAGCCATAAAACGGCTACTTTTAAAAACAATCATTTTATTTTCAAAGCCCAATGGTCATAAAAAGGCTAGTAGAAGATCTTGCCTATAAATACAAGGCTTCGAACTTGATTTAAAAGAATCTCATGCCACTCTTGAAAAAAAGGAGGATTTGAAAATCTCTAGCTTGGAAAGAAAAATCGAAGAGTATACTAGAATAATCTCGAAATTTACAAGTCAAAAAGATAACTCCAATAAATCCTTAGGAGCTAAATGAAATAACCTTTTTCAAAAAGGATTTTAGTTCATCCTATAAATAATTTTTATACCTCATCAAGTAAAAATAGGGATTATAAGTCAAATCTTTTACATACATACAAAACTTGCTTATATTGTGAAAAGAAAAGGGCACATTCGTTACACTTGCCCATTTTGAGGTGCTAAAGGCAAAGAAAGAAAGATGGTATGGGTTGTCAAGAAAACAAACCCCTTAGGACCCAAGGAAGAATGGGAACCAAAAAGAATTACATAATTTTTAGAATAGTTCTTCCTTAGATGTTAGGTTTAGATATTAAAATAAAAGGGGATAGTGATGACTAAGTGATTGGGTAGTGGATAGATGTCAAACCATAGTATACACATTTACTATATTGAGGACTTAAGAGAATTAAGCCAATATGAGAAATTCAAATGATTAAATAGTTAATGTAAGCCTCTGCATGCTGGTTGGATAGGTATAGGAAAGCTTCTGCATGCTGGATGCAGACAAATGAGTGAATATTGTCAGTATTGAATACTTATAGCTTCTGCATGCTGGATGCAGACTATTTTTTTGATGGATTATATTGCATGCTGGATAGTTAATGCTGGTTACTGCATAGTTATTGCATGCTGATTGGGTATAGCCTTGCTGGCTATTGCATGCTGGTTGGAATGTCATATGCAGGTGATTATATGCTGAATGATAATAATGTGAGAATATGCAATTGATTGTATGCTGACATGATAATGATATAATGGGAATTGCATGCTGATTAGTTGATGATCAATAGCATGTTGCATGCTGGTTGGATGATATATGAGTGGATATCGTCATAATGGGAACTGCATGTTGAATAGTCGATATTAGGTTGTTGCATGCTGGTTGAGTGTTATTATGAAGGATGCTGAATGCTGGATGAATAAATCAAATTCATCCTCGACAGAAACTGTATATACACAAGCATGAGAACATACAAGGGAGCATGAGCTCCATCCTAGGAGAAAATGTTTTAAAATTAACTTTCTTGTAATACATATGCATGCCATTCATCATGTCTTGATTGTTGAGCCTTTTCTGAAAATCATGCACATCATATCTACTTTCTATGGATAAAGGATTAGATGTGGCTTGATTTTAAGAATTCATGGACACCATATATGACTCAATATTAAGTTTTCTAATTTGATTATGATCCATATAGTTGCTTATTCTGGTTGAAGTGTAAAAATGACTTGATCTATGTTAAGTTTAAATGCTTACCAGGAAAATGAATTCATTTTATCTAACCTAGCCTTAATGTCAAAAGGAGGAGATTTTTGAAGTATAAAGCTAGCATAGTTCCAAGCACCTTTTGATGATGTCAAAAGGGGGAAATTTTAGAACAAAATGGGAATTTTATGGCAAGAAAAGAAATTAGAACAAAAATAGAAATCTTATCAGTTAATAATATCAAAAGAAGGAAAATTCTAGCCGAAAGATGGAAAATTAAAAGTTTAAATATACAAGAAATATTTTCTAAAGTCATACTGTAATTTTTGAAGATATCATGCTTAAATGACACCTTTTGCTGATGTCAAAAGGGGAGAATTATGAGCAAAATGATTATATGATTAAATTTGGGAAGAACTATGAGCAAAACACTTTTGGCTTCTAAATCAAAAGGAGGAGAATTATGAGTATAAGGTTAAATTTTTCATAGTTAAATTTTTGGGAGAATTATGAGCAAAATACATTTTGGAAAGCTAATGAAAATTGAGCTTAAACGAGTATAACTTGAGGAATTCTAAGTCTTAATCTCAATATGTCTAACATGCTTTACATTGCCTATTATTATGTTTATGCATATTGTGAGGGGGAGCTTTGTCAAGGCTACCTCATTTCGCTCCTTGTTTGTCATCATCAAAAAGGGAGAGATTGTTGGCTTTTTAAGGTTTCATCCCGTTTTGATAATGACAAACCAAGGCATCTAATTGTGCTATTAAGTGTGTACACAGGTATTAAGGTATTAAGCACAATAACAAATGCAAATTGGAAAGCCATGAAGCGTACAAGACAATGATATTTGGCTATGAACATGGAGTGTATTAAGACCAAGCTTGAAGACTATGAAGATATTTATGGAGCTCATGAAGTCCAAGCTTGAAGAATTTAAAGAATTTATTTCATGTATTTTGCAATAGGACCTATGTAAGTACACTTTCATTGATTATATGAAGAAGCTCATAGGTGACCTTAGTTGGACCCTAGGCACTCTATATTTCATTGAAAATCATTTTATAAAGGCGCAAAAATTACTTCAAAGTGTTAAAAACATTTTTGGAATGAAAAACCCCAAAACAAGATTTCCCAAATCCCCTTCATTTTTCTGCCACCGCATTGATGTGCAATTTTCTCGAGTTTTTTCCCGTTTTATTATTATTTTAAAATAAAATATTAAATAATACTCTATTTGGGAAGAAATTTCTCAATCTAATGCTTACGTAATCTTGCAGGTTGGGCTGCGAGATTTAAACAAATCTCGCAAGTTGGGACTGCGAGATTTGCATGGACACTTCTTCACGTTCCCTGCACATGCTCCGTTGAGGCCGATATATTGAATGGCTGATACACAGTTAGTTCTCTCCAAAAGCAATAATGAGAGAAGATCCCTTACCTGACTGCGTCTCTTCTCTCCTTCTTAGTATACAATGAATGATATATGGATGTGTCGGGGCAATGATGAAGAACACGGGCTGGGCTAGATTCCTGAAACAGCTACAAGTAGGAAGCAGTATGATGTGGGGTTTCTACTTTTTTTTTTGTATTATTGAAAACATCATGTTAGCCATTAATTTTTTTTTCTCCAACCTCCACCACCATCAAGGAAACTACATAATATATATATATAAAGAAAGAATTTGTATGAAAAGTCAACAAAAAGAAAGGTATGATCATTTTATCATTTTTTGGGGATAAAGAATCAAGTAATTAGTCAATTAAGTATATATTTTACATGTATGCTTGCTAGCTCTAGCAGCATTTTAATTTCTAAGATTAGTGATCCAATGAAAGTTAATATATCTATCAATTAGTTTAGGCATACATACATACATACATACATACATATATATATATATATATATATGTATATATGTATATATGTATATCTGTTTTGTTGGTATATTATAAAATAGCAGAAGTAGAGAAACATATGCAAACTTAAATTAACTCTAGCTAGCTCTAATGATTTATAATTACAAAAAACACATATGTATACAGTTTCATCTATTTCTTATATTTCTTACATGTTTTCATTTTTATTTTGGTTTTTTATCCCATTTATTTTTCATGAATACATGGAGTAGGAGGCTAGATGTTTGAATGCTTGGTGTATTTTTTTAAAAAAAATTTTTTAAATAAAATCTTTTATTCAAATGGATCTTTAAGTCTACTTGGTGGCACGGAGAGATCAGTAAATTATACTATATCTTAGATAAAAAATTCAATTCTTTTTGTTGGTTAAATATAAAGTAAAGTATGATTAATTGGGCAATATCAATCATGTTAACTTCTACAACTCAATACCTAGTTGTAAAAAATAATTTTTTTTTTTTTCATTTTAAACTTTTTCTATGACTATAAAATGTCACTTGTTTTCATAAATTTTTAAAATTTGTGTAAAAAAATGAAAGTATGTTTTATTATCCTTCAGATTTTTTTAAAAAATAATTTTTTTAATCAAATCATAATTTTAAAATGAGAAAATAATATTTATAGTTGCTACTGCATTAAACTGCGCCTAATATCACTCCTGTTTTTGTGGGTGCAAACCCTTTGTTCCCTTCTGCTCCTTCTTCCACCTTACTCCCTCGCACATACCTTTCTTTTTGTTTTGACTTTTCATACAAATTCTTTCTTTATATATATATATATTATGTAGTTTCCTTGATGGGGGTGGAGGTTGGAGAAAAGAAAATTAATGGCTGACATGATGTTTTCAATAAAAAAAAAAAAAGTAGAAACCCCACATCATGTTGCTTCCTACTTCTAGCTGTTTCAGGAATCTAGCCCAGTCCCCATTCATTGATGGCCACACATCTATACATTATTTGTACACTGAGAGGGAGAGAACAGACGCAGCCACGCAGGGGATCTCCTCTTTTGGAGAGAACTGTGCATCAGCCATTCAACACAAGTGTTCATGCAAATCTCACAGGACCAACCTGTGAGATTTGTTTAAATCTCGTAGTCCCAACTTGCGAGATTTGTTTAAATCTCGCAGCCCCAACCTGCGAGATTACGTAAGCATTAGATTAGGAAATTTTTTCCCAAATAGAGTATTATTTAATATTTTATTTTAAAATAATAATAAAATGAGAAAAAACTCCAATTTTCTCTATCAAAAACTTCCCATCTTAAAAAATGTTCAACACAAAAGTTGTGGAAAATTTTCTTAACTTTATTTTGATACCAAGATCGCCCTATTTGGAGTTCTCTAGCAAAAGTTATGCCCTAAATATTGAAGGGTGTTCGCGGGTGAAATTGCCCAGAAATCTGGTCGACCGAAAATCGCGGGATAAGCGCCGTAACGGCCATAAAACGGCTAGTTTTCAAAATAATCATTTATTTTCAAAGCCCAAGGGTCATAAAACAGTTAATAGACCATCTTGTCTATAAATACAAGGCTTTTAACTTGTTTTTGTAAGAGAAGGAAAGGGATATATATCTATTATACACATTCAAAGTTTTTTATCCTTACTTGAAAAATATTTTCAAGCACTATGCAAATTTCTTGTTTATCTTTCAAGTGCTCACCTTCTAAATACTCCTTGAACTTCATTCATAATCTTTTGAGTGTATTAGTGTGGTATTCTTATTGTACTTATTCGCTCAATTAAGGAGCACTCATTGTACACTTTTGATTCTTCATTCTACAATGATGGTTCGGGTGTGAATCATGTCAAGCAAGGGTATATTGCTTGAAGAGGCATCTCCGCCTAGTCAAGGAGGGAGTGTAAAGGCATTTCTGCCTAGTTGAGGAGGAGTTGTAAAGGCATCTCCGCCTGGTTAAGGAGGAATTGTAAAGGCGTCTCCGCCTTAAAGGTGTGAATAGTGAAATCCTCAAGTGGTTTTCTTGAGGCAAGGACATAGGTAGGGATTGCCAAACCTTGTAAAAATATGAGTTTTTATTCTCTCTTCCCTAATCTCTTTAAATTAAGCACACTTATATTTGTTCATACTTATAGTGAATAGTAGCACTTATATTTGTTCATACTTATAGTGAATAGTAGTTTGATCATGTGCTAAAATTGTGAGTATAATTGTTAAAGTACTTGCATAAATTTTTTAATACCCAATTCACCTCCCCTCTTAGGACTACACCATTTCTAACGCATACAACATATACCATAAGTATTGGTTATCATCATGGTTTTAGTTCCTACAAATGATAAAAGACCCAGTTCTGTTTCTCTGCTTCATTGAGTATTAAATTTTAGCTTAAACAAAATCACAAATGTGACAAAATATAGCATTTGGAATAAAGAGTAAGTACTAGGGAGTGTTGTTACTCTAAAGCGGGCATTTGGTTCATGGAATGAGAGTATTGTGTTAAAGCTTGATATACAGTGTTGGCTCACAACCTAACAAGCTTAAGCTTTTAGGTAAAGTGATAATTGAATATTCTTTTAGAGTTGGTTACCAGGAGATCCCAGGCTCTAGTCTTGTTGTCTACATTTATTGTGTGGTGTTTAAAAATTATTCTATTCCTTGTAATGGGTGTTATCTAGCATGTGTATATCTATTCACGTGCTGTCAAGCCGCACATAGGGGAGTGTTAAAGCTTGACATATATTAATGGCCCACAACCTAATAGCTTTAGCTTTTAGGTAAAGTGGTAATCTAAGATACTAGTAATGTAATAGTCCTACAATGTGATAATATACCCATGTTTGGTTCACAAAAGAAATTCAACATTCCATTCATCTCACATTACCAATTATATCATCTAATTATATTTCAAGGAAAATATTATTACCATTTAAGAGGTGGTACTGTAACTTTACTAATTTAAGATAATGTGTATCCTTGGTAAAAAAAACTTGCAATGGAGAACGCTCTGAGTCTCGACTCTACTGTCAATAAGTATCTAGGCAAGGATGGGGTAGGTGGCCAGTTGGCGGAGCAATTGGTCGAGCATTATGGAAGAATTGGCTTCCAACAGCCGGATAGCTGGGTGCGATTTCAAAGACTTGGGCTCAACATCTCCAGCACATTCATTGGAGATCAATTGATCACAATCTCGATTTTTCAGGCAATTTTGGAAGCGGCAATTTCAAATTTTAATCATGGGAAGCACAACCGGTGAAGATCCCTCATAATCAACAATTATCTTGTTTGTTGACCTGGCAGTGAAGATCAAGATCTCGAAAAATTGATTGCCTCAGGAGCTCATTGAGGCTGGTCGTTTTAGCGTAGAAGTTCATCAGGTCGCAGTTTATTGTTGGCAAGACAACAAAGCTGAGCTTCATAGGACATGGGTGGCCTGAGAGTAAGGAAGATCATGCTCTTCTCTAAAAATTGCAGCTGGAATTTTATTTTATTTTTTCCATTAAATGAACAATACATTCCAATGAATTTGATTATTAGCGAACCAAACACAACAATGATGTATGGACGGCAATATGATTACTGAAATTCAATATTCCAAAAGTTTCATGTTTTACTCAAATGTTAAATTCTATGAAGCACAGAACTTCTAAATTAAATGTAGTTTTAAAATAAGATAACTTCGAAAACTATATGACAACTGGGTTAGATTAACTAAATGCACCGCATGGGGCTTTTTGTTGGTTTCTTCATTTTGGATGGTTTGGCACATCTTTGTGGGTCTGTTGTCCACACATGTTGGGTTAAGAGATGATTTTTTTTTTTTTCCAAGCTGTTTCCTGCCAAATTTAAATTCATAGGCTTCTAAAGTATTCAAATGCTAAATCTATAAATACCCACACACACACACACACACACACATACATACATGTGTGAATGTATATATATTCATGGTCCTTTAAAATCACCAAATTAATGAATTTCTAAAATTCATGTTTAATTTATATGTCTTCAACAGTGTGTACTATTTTGATAAAGTCGAATCTATGAATTAATAGTGTGGGATGGCAGCCGAAGCGAATACTGCCCTTCAACTGCGTTCGTCTCCAACCTGCCTTAACCCTTTACCATTTTTCAGCTTCAAGGAAAGTGCATTGTGGAGGGCTTGCTGTCGAGTTTGTTTCTGACTTAAACTTTTGCTTTGCAAAAAGAAAATTTAAAAAAAAAAAAAAAAGAGTTGAAGGGAAGTCGATGAAGATTTAGATAGAAGAAGATTTTCTTTTTACTGCCATGTCATTTTCAGTTAAAATAGATAGGAAGCTATTCTCTTTTGAGTGGGTTCCTGTGTTGTGACACTTAGAATACTGGAGCAATTTGAGAACTAGTATATCATTGCTTATTGCTTGATAATGAAGTTAAATGAATCCAAAAACAACTCTCTGAACTTTGGGGTTTGGAAACAAAAGTCAAATTTTCCTTGGGGAAAAAAGACCCATTGTGGTCCGCCACTTCCCCAGACCCCGCATATGCGGGAGCCTTGTGCACTGGGCTGCCCTTTTTATTTTTCCTCCTAAAAATGAGTTGTCCAGGAGGATCTTTGATCATACCATTTCTGTCAAACAAATTTGGGTGTTTGATCACAATTGAGAAACTGCTGTATTCACAGGAAACGTTTTCTTTGAGGATTCCAGAGGGTAGGAGGCCTCAGGTCGGTGGATTTTCTGCCATTCGCTCAAAGGAGACAAAGTCATAATACAACAAAATACTCAGAAAAAAATGGGACAGAAAAGCGAGAGGGAAAGAGCTTTGTGTGTAATGGGCTCCCCAATGAGCCTCATCATGCAGAGATGGCGAAGAATGGAGCTGCTGTGGATCGGAGATGGGGTAATTCTGGCAAAACCAGTCAGAAAACTCAGCTAGGTAAGTCATTGAAATTTGAAAAGAGTAAATTTGGGAGAGAGAGATTTTCAGGCACTACCTAGGCCCAAATCTACAGGACCTAAATATGGATCGAAATTAATTGAAATCAAAATAAGATGTATATCACACATTTTGCGCCCAGAGGACTTACTCTGAAACCAGTATTTCCAATAGGGCCAAGAGAGTTTAAATGGGCTGGCTCAGCGGGCTTAGTTTGGGTGGAAAAAGAAAATTCCAGTACAAGTAAAAACCCAGAATCACATGAGGGGCTTTGCTTGACTGGTGGGGGCCTGGAAGTACTGCATTCAGGGGGGATGAAGATAGATGGTTTGCCAAAGGTGCTAGAGAATTCAAATAGGGAGTTGGAGATGCTAGAGATTTCAAAGAGGGAGGAAGAATCTGTGAAGATGGCTCTGTGCAACTTTTCAACCATTGTGGAAGAATAACTGACAGAACTGAAAGATAAGAAAAGTAAATCCATTACTAGTCCCTCGTTTTGATGAGGAAGCTTTTGCTGATGAAAATCATATAGATAATTCCTTTTGCAGCTAGTCATAACTCCATTCTGAGTCTGATGCTAAATCTGGGCTTGCTATTTCTAATACTTGCAATGAGTTATTTAATTTTGGCAAAGGTATCTTATCAACATGGTTGACTGTATTTAAAAAAATTACCGTTTTTACCAGTGAGGATTAGATCCTATAAGAAGGACTTTAACCCTTGACCCATTGGGAGATGAGAGGAACAGTCAGGACCCACAAGAGCTTCTAGTTAGAAAGGGGTGCTCTGTTAATCCTTTAGGCCAGGCTGTTAAGGTTATTGCTTCCCCTAGACCTATGAAAGAAAAAAGAGAATGGGGCAAAAAGAATTGCAAAAATTAGCTTCTAACATAAACTATGGAGGGGGGAAGGGTAAACTTTAGATTCAAAGGCTGGGTTTGGTTAGCATCCATGGGTACCTAGGGGGTTATTGTGATCATTTGTAACACCAGGTTTGCTAGCAAATTAGATGTTATTGAGATACAAGGACCCAATTCTTCTTAATTATTCTCCAACAAGGATATTGCCAAGGTCTTGCTTCTTGTCCTACATCAAATCTCCCCTGGTTAGAAAAAATCCGGCCTCAAATTTTGAAATGTTGGAGGTGTTGTGTCAGGCACCCCACTTATGCCAAACACTAATATAACAACTATTGCTATTGAATATATAACAAAACTAAAGTAATGCAAAAACTAATAATAAAAGACAGCAATAACGAACAACACAAGAATTTACGAGGTTCGGTACAGAATTACCTACGTCCTCGAGCACCGACAATCAATCCACTACTTCCAGAAAATTACGACTTGGGCAAATTTCAAATTACCAATAGTAATTAGAAATACCCTAGAGTACAAATACTATTTGTAACTCTTCAAATGGGAGGTGTGATTACAAATGGTGAGGGAAGCTCCTTATATAGATTCAAACTAAAAGTTTTAAAAAAACTTTCCACCAATGTGGGACAAAAAAAAACAACAAATCTCCACCTTGACGATAAATTCAACAAATTTTTCAATCACAAACATTTTCTAGAGTTCCACATCATTAGTGCCTTCCAAAAGTATTCAGACTTGCAAAATATTGATTAAGTCCAAACAATGTTTGAACTTGATTGTTGTCACAATCTTGGTCAACATATCTGCGGAATCCTCAGCTGTAGCAATCTTCTGAAGAAGTATTTTGCCTTCATCAATTATGTCCCGCATAAAGTGATATCGAAAGTTGATGTGCTTCGTTCGTGCATGGTAGACTTGGTTCTTTGCCAAATGAATAGCACTCTGGCTATCACAGAACACAATAATATGCTTCTGAACAACTCTCAAATTTCCATGTAAACCCTGCAACCAAATAGCTTCCTTAACAGCCTCTGAAACTATCATGTACTCTGCTTTGTCGCCGACAAAGCAGTAGTAGACTGTAAGGTAGACCTCCAACTCACTAGACCATTAGCAAATGTAAATACATATCCAATAGTTGATCGACGTTTGTCATATCACCTACAAAATCAAAATCCACATATCCAACAACACGTTAATCAATAGTATTATTTTCCTCAAATACTATACCAACATCAATAGTATTCATAATGTATCATAAAATTCATTTCAAATCTTGCCAATGTCTTTTACCTAGATCATGCATATACCTGCTCACCATACTAATAGCTTGCGAAATATCAGATCTTGTACAAACCATTGCATACATCAGACTACCAACTGCACTTGCATAAGGAACTTGTGACATATACTTACATTCCTCATCTAAATTATGAGATAAAAATGCACTAAGTTTGAAGTGAGGAGCAAGCGGAGTGTTAGTTGGTTTTAACTGCTCAGACATGCCAAAACTTTGTACTGCCTTCTTCAAATACTGTTTCTAAGCCAAACTAACTCTTCTTCTCATTCTGTCTCTGCATATCTCCATGTCAAGTATCTTCTTTGCTTCACCAAGATCCTTCATCTCGAACTCTTGATTTAATTGACTTTTCAGTTTGTTGATTTCTTCCCTATTCTTTGAAGCTATCAACATATCATCAACATACAAGAGTAAATATATAAAAGATCCATTTTGTAATCTATGAAAATAAACACAATGATCATTTTTATTTCTAATGTACTTATGACCAATCGTAAACTAATGAAATCATTTGTACCACTGTCTTGGAGACTGTTTTAAACCATACAACGATTTTCCCAATCTACATACCCAATTTTCTTTTTCAACAACCTTAAATCCATATGGTTAAATCATATAGATTTCCTCTTCCAAATCACCATGTTATAATGCAGTTTTTACATCGAGCTAAACTAGTTCAAGATCAAATTGTGCTACCAAAGCCAACAAAATTCGAATGAAAGAATGTTTAACAACCGAATAAAATACCTCATTATAATCGATACCTTCCTTCTATGCCTAACCCTTAGCTACCAATCTACCTTTGAAGCGAACATTATTTGCATCTGCCAAATCCTTCTTTCTTTACATAAACCCATTTGGAACTAATTGCTTTCTTACCTTTAGCCAGCTGGGCTAGCTCCCAAGTCTAATTCTTATGAAGAGACTGCATTTCTTCATTCATCGCTTTTTTCCATTTGTCTGATTCAGAGTTCCTCACAGCTTCTTTGAAAGTGCAAGGAATATCATCATCTACAACTGGAAATGCATAGGCCACCACGTCAACACACCAAGCAGGTTTTCGAATTTCTTTTCTTGGCTTTTGAGAAACAATTGATTCTTGTTGTTGTGAAGATTCTCAGATTGAAATCTCCTCTTCTTGTACATTGTTCCCCACTGTAACTGGAGAGTTACATCATGTAGCCTCATTTCTCACTAGCCTTCCCAAAATTGACTCAACCTCCACCTGTTGTTGAGTATCACTGGTCTTTTCTTTAATTGGTGACTCCTTGCATATTGTTTTCTTTATCATCGCAAGTTCATCAAAAATCACATCTCTTCTTAGAATCATTTTTTTCGTTTCTAGACACCAACGACAGTATCCTTCGACTCCTGCACTAATCGCCAAGAATATTGCTTTCTTGGCTTTAGGATCTAACTTAGATTCTTTAACATGATAATAAGCAACAATACCAAATACATGTAAAGAATCATAATCATTAGTAGGTTCTCCAAACCATAACTCATAGGGTGTTTTTCCCCCAATAGCAGATGATGGCAGACAATTTATTAGATGACACGAATATCTAACAGCCTCAGCCCAAAACCTTTTGTCCAACCCAGCATTAAACAACATACATCGAACTTTCTCCAGTAAAGTTTGATTCATGCGCTCTACCACCCCATTCTATTGTAGTGTATTTTTAACTGTAAAGTATCGAGCAAAACCTTTATCTTGACATACCTTCACAAACCAATCACTCGTGTATTCACCACCATTATCTGATCTGAGCTGTTTGATCTTTCTGCCTGAGTTTCAACCAATTTTTTCCACTTAAGGAAAATATCACACACATCATTTTTATTCTTCATAACATACAACCAAAATCTTCTAGAAAAATTATCAACATAAGTGATAAAATAATGCATACCACCCAATGAAGCATTTTTGGTAGGCCCCCATACATCTGTGAGGATGTAGTCTAAAACACCTTCAGTCTGGTGAGTTGCAATGCCAAATTTCACTCTTGCCTATTTTCCCATAATACAATGTTCACAAAATTCAATCTTACATATCTTTGCACCCTTCAACGAACCTTGCTAAACCAATTGTTGCAAAGATTTTTCACCAGCATATGTCAATCGCATATGCCATAATGTAGTTGTATCTGAACCTACATCTTTCTCAGAAACAACAACTGCAGAGCCAAAAGTACTGCCTTGAAAATAATACAAGTTATTTTTCTAGTACCTTTCATCACCACGAGCGCGCCTAATTTAACCTTTAAGGTTCCATCTTTCAAAGTAATAGTGAACCCTTTAGATTCTAAGGCACCCAATGAGATCAGATTTTTCTTTAGGCTTGGAACATTTCTTACATCAGTCAAAGCAAGGTCCTAAATTTTGATTTTGACTCAAATTTCGAAGCTCCAAAAGTACGGAAATTTCGACGAAAATTTCGATTTCATTGTCAATTTCGATTCGATTTGAAAAAATAACGGAAACTAGTAGTATAGCATGGAATTCTTTGTGAAACTTTAGAAATGGTTAACAAACATAAAAATATAAGTTATAAGACTAATATATTACAAATTAAATACATCTAATGTTTTGTATGAGGTGGAAAAGTTGTAAATCAAACATGTTTGTAAGATAATGTACATTAAACATATTAAGTTAATGCAAATGAAATTCATAAATCATTTAAATATTAATTATTATACAAATATTGATAATTTAGACATGAATGGTTAAATAAAATTTTACTATAAGTTTATTTTTTCATATAATTTCAAAAGCACTTGTCATAACCTTTTCTTTCAATAAAATAAATTAAAAGAGAAATTTCACTTCACTCTTGAGGTTTCGATAAATTTCGTCCAATTTCACTAAAATTTCAAGGTTTCGATAAATTTCGAATGATTCGTTGAGATTTCGACGGAAATTATGCAAGACGGAAATTGACTGCCATTTCGATTTCGAAGGTGACGGAAATCGGAAATTTCGACAGTTTCGTGGAAATTTAAGACCATGAGTCAAAGTTTTAACAGTTCCCTTTTGACATTTCAACTGTATTGAACCTATTCCAATAGTTTTACAAGTATTATCATTTCCCATAAAAACAACCCCACCATCTAACTTCTCAAAATTAAAAAATCATTCCCTATTGGGACACATGTGATAGTAACAACCAAAATCCACTCACCACAGTAATGTGTCGAAGATGTTCTAACAAGAGAAAAATCTGACCCACTTCCATCACACTTGACTATATAGGCAATAGAATGTGTTTTGCCCTTATTCTTTGGCAGCAAATTAGGGCAATCTTTCTTCCAATGTCCTTTCTCATGACAAAAGGCGCATTCATCTTTACCAGGTCTCCCTCGAAATTTATTCCTTCTTCTCGGTTTACGATTCTGAGAACGTCCCCTTATTGTCAATGCTTTTGCTACTGTTTCCTTATGGACCTTTGAAAGAAGAAACGATTGAAAAATATTTTCTTCATTATTTTGTTCATATGTACAATCCAATATATAATACAATTACCTATTCTAAACAAGGAAACAATTTCCTACTGAATAATATCAAATCCCCCATAATTACCCACTTTCCTAATTTATTTACAAAGATATTCGGAATTGAGATTTTAACACTCCCCCTCCAGATGGATCATAAATGTTAATCATCTCCAACTTGCTAACAAGATCATCAAAGCTCTGTCGTCCCAACCCTTTAGTGAGAATATCTGCAATTTGTTCCTTCATTGCTACATAAGTCATACATATAATTCCTTCTTCAATTTTTTCTTTGATGAAGTGTCTGTCTACCTCCACATGTTCAGTCCTGTCATGTTGAACTGGATTAAGAAAGATGCTAATAGATGCCTTATTGTCACTGTAGAGTTTGATAGGAAGGTTCACCGGTACCCGTAATTCCTCCAATAGTTTTCGTAACCACAATCCTTCACAAATCCCTTGAGCGACTGCCCTGAATTCAGCTTTAGCACTACTACGAGCCACCACATTCTGTTTTTTGCTTTTCCAAGTCACGAGATTTCCCCACACGAATGTACAATATCCTGTGGTGGACCTTCTATCTTCCACTAATCCTGCCCAATCTGCATCTGTAAAGATCTCTACTTCCTTGCTTTCACATTTCTTAAAGAAGAGTCCTCTTCCTAGGGATCCCTTGAGATATCTAAGGATCTTGTATACAGCATCGAAGTGAACTTCCTTTGGCGAATGCATGTGTTGACTTACTACACTGACTGCAAATGCAATATCTGGTCTAGTATGTGATAGGTAGATCAGCTTGCCAACCCATCTTTGATACCTCTCCTTTTCTACTGGTTTTCCACAATCTTCAACCCTCTTTACTGTTTCTATCAGGGTTTTGCTGGGTTTGCATCCTAGCATGCCAGTTTCAACTAGGAGATCGGTGACATACTTTCGCTGAGAAACACTAATTCCCTTTTTCGTTCTTGCCACTTCCATGCCCAAAAAATACCGCATTTGTCCCAAGTCATTAACTTCAAATTCAGTAACTAGAACCTTCTTCAATCTCTCCATTTCTACAGTATCATCCCCAATAAGGATTATATCATCAACATACAC
The DNA here is from genome assembly GCF_029873635.1 of Malania oleifera. Taxonomy (NCBI): domain Eukaryota; kingdom Viridiplantae; phylum Streptophyta; class Magnoliopsida; order Santalales; family Ximeniaceae; genus Malania; species Malania oleifera. The sequence goes on along the minus strand of NC_080421.1, from coordinate 63,033,839 downwards.
TATTAGAATTGTTCTCTTACCTCCTTCAGACTGTTGGAAGAATAGTGTACGGTCTGATTGCCCTTGTCAATACCCTTGATTCTTTAGTACCTTTGCGAATCTGTCGAACCACGCTCTAGGAGATTGTTTGAGGCCATATAACGATTTCTTTAGTTTACACACTCTGTTTTCTTCACCTGTTCTACTGAATCTTGGTAGTATAGTCATATAAACTTCCTCTTCTAATTCTCCATTTAAGAAAGCATTTTTAATATCAAGTTGTTGTAGTGGCCAATCTAAATTGGCTGCCAGGGACAAGAGAACTCAAATTGTATTTAAGTTTGCCACTGGTACAAATGTCTTAGTATAGTCAATGTTGTAGGTCTGTGTAAAGCCTTTTGCAACAAGTTTGGCTTTATATCTTTCAACTGTCCCGTCAGATTTATATTTCACTGTGAAGACCCATTTACAACCCACTGGCTTCTTCCCTTTCGGTAGATCTGTCAACTTCCAAGTTCCATTTTTTTCTAGGGCTCGCATTTCTTCCATGACTGCCTCTTTCCATTCCGGTATTTCTAGAGCTTCCTGAATGTTTCTTGGCATTTTCATCCTGTCAAGATTAGAGACAAACGCACGATATCCTGTAGACAAGCTTTTATAAGACATGTATTTCAACCAAGGGTATTGAGTACATGACCTAGTTTGTTTTCTGATTGCAATAGGTAAATTGATATCATCAGGTGCAGAATCATCAGAAGAATACTCAATTACCAGATCAGGATAAGGTAAGGGCTCATGGTTATTCGGAGCCATCACCGGTTCCAACACTCCTGGTGCCTCAGGTATGAGATTCTCTCTCTCCTTTGTTTTCGGCTTTCTTGAGTAAACCAGTATGTCTGCGTTGTTTTGCTCTCCTGCATCTCCCCCTGAGGGTAAGTGTTCAGTTGTGTTTGGCAAGTCAAAAAGTAATGCAATGGAAGACTCAATAGATGGGTCATGGAATGGAGTAACCGCAGATTTAGTAGTAAAAATATCAAAGAACCGATCTTCACTCCATTTCCCCTCCTGAAGAGAGGGCTTTGGGAAATAAGGAGTGGTTTCAAAGAAAGTGACGTCAAGACTAAGGAACAGTCGTTTTGAGACCGGGTCAAAGCATTTGTAGCCTTTTTGGGTAGGTGAATAACCAAGGAAGACACATTTAATGGCACGAGGATCCAATTTATCACGATGGTGTGTATGGACATGAACAAAAGCAGTACAACCAAAAATTTTCAGTGGGAGACTGGAAGGGAGTCGAGAGGTAGGAAAGTGTTCCTAAAATTTCTGAAGAGGGGTGACAAATGAGAGTGCTCGACTTAGCATTCGATTAATGAGATGTGTGGCTATTAAGATGGCATTGCCCCAAAAATAATGTTTCATGTGGGTAGTAAACATTAATGCCCGGGCTACTTCAAGTATATGTCTATTTTTTCATTCAGCAACCCCATTTTGTTGAGGGGTACCCACGATTTTTTTGGTATTGTCTCGGTTTCCAATCTGCCGGTTTTCCATGAATCTCCCAACAGGTAATTTTTGAATGACCTGTTTTTCGGCAATGTTCGCACCATATTTTTACTCTTTGCGGTCGTTGACTAGGTCCCCCTGGACCTTTTAATACAAGAGCTGAGGCATCCGGCCCAGCGTGTCCAGTGAGCCCATCTAATTTTTGGGCAGATACAGGTACAGGAAGGTCCAGCCCAGCGAATTCATTTTGAGGCCGCAACATCACCCGCCTCCTGTTCTCTTCCCTCCTGACTTGGGCTCAACTTCTCAGGTTGAAGGGAGAGATCGCCGGCCAAGGATCCGTCCCCTCACGTCGTCGAGCTCTCGATTCAGGCCGGCAAGAAACTCGAAGACCCTCTCGTTTTCAAGCCTCCTTCGGTATTGCGTGCTGTCGCCGGAGCACTCCCACTCCTCGTCGATGCTCAGATTGAGCTATTGCCAGAGATGAGTCATCTCCATGAAATACGCGGTAACACCTCTCTCACCTTGCCTCATCTGCCACAATCGGGTCTTGATGTCGAAGATTTGTGAGTAGCTTTCTACATCGAAGTACGTCTCACGTACGGCTTCCCAGACTTCCTTCGCCGTCGGCAAGAACAAGTAAATTTTTCCGATTGATGGTTGCATCGAGTTGACAAGCCAAGCCGTGACCATGGAGTTTTCGGACCTCCATCTTTGCAAGGCTATAGCGTCGGAAGGGTCTAGTTTCCTCGGCTCACCGGTAAGATAACCAAGCTTCCCTTTTCCCTCAATCACCAGTTTCATGGACTGAGCCCATTCACGAAAATTTTTTCCGTTCAGTTTTTCCAATGAGAGTGGAAAGACTGTGTTATCCAGTCCATTCGTAACCCCACCGGACGTAGCCTCTGAGTCACTGGTGATGTTTGCAGAGGAGGTAGAGCCTCTGCTGTTAGCCATCATTTAGCTAGGTTTAAGAAACCCTAGCACTGATACCATGAAAGAAGAAACGATTGAAAAATATTTTCTTCATTATTTTGTTCATATGTACAATCCAATATATAATACAATTACCTATTCTAAACAAGGAAACAATTTCCTACTGAATAATATCAAATCCCCCATAATTGCCCACTTTCCTAATTTATTTACAAAGATATTCGAGATTGAGATTTTAACAACCCTCTAATCCTTTAATCTGCATTCAATATTAATCAATGCAGTACAAAAAGCATCAAAAGTAACTTTAACCTTCCCATACAATAAAGCGGTGGTGAGATGTTCATAATCATCAAGGAGAGAATTCAGTAACAACAAAGTTTTGTCCTCATCTTTGAACAAATTAGCCAAAATTTTATTGAAAACATTTATGTGGTCATTTATAGAAATTCTTTATTGATACTGGAAGTGAAACAATTTCTTTTTTCAAATCGAGCCGATTTTCCAAACACTTGGTCATAAATGTATCTTCTAATATCTTCCACAATTTCTTTACAGATGTCTCCCTCATAACACAATATTTCTGATTTTTAGCGAGACATACGAATTGTACCACATGTCTGACGATTGATCTTTTCCCAATATTTGTCGCACATATCCTCAGGTTTATCATCCAGAGCAATATCTAATTCCTTCTAGTACAAGATGTCTATCACCTCACATTGCCACATACCAAAATTATTAGTACTAACAAATTTCTCCACCTCAAACCTAGCATTAGCCATCATCTTTGAAGATGATGACGAAGCTGTTGGGGTTGTAGTTTCTGCCATCTTCCAAAACTATATATCCAATAGAAAACCAACAAGACAGAAGGCCTAGGATGAATAATACCGCACTTATCCCAACTATGTCTACTCTGTATATCCTATGAAATTCCATTTTGACCAAGCCGACCTCCATGGAGCAATTGAGCCGCAATTGTCCCTGAGCACTCGCTTAGACAAGGTCTTTCTTAAGCATCAAAAATGGAATCAAGAATCCTAACAAAGAAATACTTCCATATCAGCACTATTCAACCAAGTTCTAATACCAACTATTGTGACGGGCACCCCACTTATGCCAAACACCAATACAACAACTATTGCTATTGAATATATAACAAAACTAAAGTAATGCAAAAGTTAATAATAAAAGAAAGCAATAAAGAACAACACAAGAATTTACGAGGTTCAGTACAGAATTACCTACATCCTCAAGCGCCGACAATCAATCCACTACTTTCAGAAAATTACAACTTGGGAAAATTTCAAATTACTAATAGTAATTAGAAATACCCTAGAGTAAAAATACTATTTGTAACTCTTCAAATGGAAGGTGTGATTACAAATGGTGAGGGAAGCTCCTTATATAGCTTCAAACTAAAAGTTTGGAAAAAAAAAAAAGCTTTCCACCAATGTGGGACAAAAAAAAAAACAATAAGAGGATCAGAAGTAAGAAGCAAACTTGGACTATTTGAAAGCCAGCACTTGAGTGATGCAAGAAACCACAATCCTTTGGCAGCATCATAGACTTGAATTGAGAGTTAGCATCAATGAACATATCAGGGGATGAAAAACTCAACAAAATGAATATTTGAAAGAAATTGGATGTCATCAAACACGTGCATTTCTTTCCTTGTAGTTTCTTCAAGTTGAGTAACTCTTTAACAGATTCTTTGCCTTGGTTGGTTGGTAGTGCAGACTTCAAGACGATCTTCTTACCATTATAGTGGAAGACATACGTGTTTTCATGTCTTTGAGTCACACCCAAATCATCCAAGCAAGGATAACCAAGGGGTACATGGCCCATAGTCATGGGCATGATATCACACAAAACATTATTAGATTATTCACCCATTTGGATAGGAAGCAAACATCTTTCACAAACATGTAAAATAGAGTTAACGCAAGATATCTCATAAGGCTCTAGGTGAGGTTCTAGATAAAGCTGCATGTGAGTGACTCCATTTGTTGAAACCATATTCAAAGGGCATCTTCCATCAATGATGATTTTGCAAAAATTTCCTCCACACTTGAGAAAGGTATGGAAGAGCTTGAAATTGTGCCCAAGATATGATAAATGGCATTCCGTTGACCAATAATTTGTCACCACATAGCTGGCGCATATACCCATTGCAACCATATATCACCATAAGTCCTTGACCACAATTCTCATTCTATACATGTAAAACCACAAGTTTGACTCTCAAAGAATACAAACCAAAAGGATCCACATTAGGGTTGCAACTCAAAGAGGAGAAAAAATATTTACAAGAGAATTCCCGAGAGGGATCTAAACTACAAACCCATTTACCATTCCCTAAATGAGCGTGAAAAGATTCAAGAAAACTGGTTAAAAGAGCCAACTCATCAATCTCTCTATCACAAAGATTTCTCCCGAAATGGAAATTTCAAGAGAGACTATCCCCTTATAAAAATAAAAAATAAAAAAATAAAAAAACGGAAATAGGGGTATCATGAAGAATAGAGACTTGACAAAGAAAAAGGAAAAGCAATAGCGAACAGCATCTCACCAACCCAAAGGTCCTCCTAGAAATTCGCTTGCTTCCCATTAACCACCGTACGCTAGATTTTTGAAAAGAAATAATCATATATCTGAGATATAAACTTCCAAGGACTTATATAAGAAATAGTAACTCCAACTTAAGCATCCCACCAATTCTGTAATAGACCAAATTTACTGTAAATTACCTTATGCCAAAAAGAATTAGATTCTAAAGGAAAGCACCATAACCATTTCCCCATGAAGAAATGTTTCTGAACACCAAATTAACAAGAACCAAACATCCCTACCTTTTAGACCTACAGAGTCTCCCAACCTACAAAGTGATCTCTCTTTGACTCTCACCTCCACTTGACCACAAGAAATCCCTCATTATTTTCTTAAGCCTCCGCACCACTCTCACAGGAATTCTAAAAAGAGAGATAATACAACGGAATGAAAGATAAACACACATGGATAAGAGTAATCCAACCGCAAATAATATTAATTTATTTTCAGGGTTTAATAAATGACAGCTATAGTGGTTTTACCTATTGGTAGTTTTTCCCATAATAGAACATAAAGCAGCATGACAAGCCAATTGATCTAAGCTAAAAAGAAGGAGAAAAGGAAATAAAAATAATAATAATAATAATACACATTTAGCACAAACCTTAAGTAAGGCTCAGAAGAAGAACTGCTGGTGCTTAGCTTGAATGACGTTTCCAGTGCAGAGGGTAGGAGCCCAATCCATATAAGAAACTTCCTCAAAAGCCTGCCACGAGGTCCAACTGCTGACAAAATCCCTTCATAGCGAGTTACTGTCCTCTGTGCCGCAAGCCAAATAGGGAGATCATTTTCTGATAGTTGGTCCACATCCAGCTTGTTGTTACAAGTTTGATCATTGTAAGAATATGCTTGCTGATAACGAGTCAGTTCCTTAAGCCAAGACTTCATTCTCTTAGTCCACATTTCAACTTCTTTTGTCTTAAAAGCAGCTTTCAAAACCTGTACTAAACCAATAACAAAGGAAAAAAATCAAAGCATATATTTTACATAATTATGTTGAGAATTGATAGGGATCACACTCAGCAAGCTTTTCATGCTATAAGAAGCAACGATGTCGAGCCAGACATGGACATCACATGATATCAATACGGTGAAACAACATCTTCACCAAAAAAAAATGACGCAGCAGGGGTATGTCAATAAATTAATTTTTTAAAATTCTATTTACCCATATTTGGTATTGGTTTTTTCCTTTTAGATGTAACAATTTACTACGTATTATAGGCATTGTTAATATACATCCTACAAATAAATTTCATCTACATTAATTGCCTGCAGGCATATTTCATACTTTGACATCACGCATCTATAAAAGTACGATAAGACTTGTGACACAGTCATAAAAGTATCAACAATGATGAAAAAACACCTAATAACAAAAAAAAAAAAAAAAAACAAGCAACTAACAATGAGGAGCATGAAATAAAACACCTAATTGACTCTCTTCCCTTTTCCCTTAATTTTCCCTCTCCTTTAATTTTTCTGTTATTTTCTGTATTATTTTTAGTTTCTGTTATTTTCTGACAGTTTTCTTTTGTGCCAATCAGTCCTACGTCTAAATGAGATTTTAGGATATTCAAGTCATGAAACTTGACAGACCAGGAACTAAATAAAATGATTCAGAACACATCAAATAATATGAGAACTAAATCTAACCAAATGCTCCTTAATAAATTAGATTTCAGGATAAGGCAACAGCTGCAGATGAGACAAGAAATTACCAAGCATCTCATACCATGAAAAACCAAAAAAAAAAAAAAAAACTGAAAAAATGGAAAAGGCAAAAAAAATAAAAACAAGTTCTCTTTTACATTTTATTAGAAAGGAAAGAAAATATATACTATATCTTATGAGGACAATAATTCTTTTCCTTTATCCTCTCCTTTTTCTGCTTACCTATCAGCATCACTCCATCAATGACCAAGAATGCACTATAATTATGTCATTTGGAACACACACACATACATACATAGAGAAAGATTTGTATGTATATATAAAATATATGAATGAGTGCATCTGTGCTGCATATCATTGCCATGAGGTTTGATTCCTTTTAAGTGAGTTTCAAAGAATTTTAGGCTAAATACATGAACAAACACAACAATTTAAAGAAAAAAAAATCAAATTATTTAGGCTCAAAAGAAACAAAGTTCTCTGACCTTAATAATTTTGGATAAACAAAAGAATGTGTTATGACATAAAAGAGAATAGACACAAAAAGGAGGATAAGATATCCACCGCAAAACAAAAAAAGCTCAGAACAAAACAAAAACTAAACAAGAAAACCAAAGCAACTAGTGTAGAGCAACTCTTCAATCCCTCTGCAGACTAGTCAAAGAACATCCCCCGCCCCCCCAAACAAAAAAAAAAAAAGCTATGAGCAAAAAACCAAAGAAACTGTTCATGGTTGATATAAATTGTTAGCCCACAACCTAGCAGCTTAACCTTTAGGTAAAGTGGTTTCTTAACATGGTATCAGAGCTATGTTGCCTGGAAATCCTGGGTTCTAGTCTTGTTGCCCACATTTTTTTTTGTGGTGGTTATAAATTATCTGTAGTGGGTGTTATTTATCATTTGCTTCTCTATCTACATGCAATCAGGCTGCACACGAAGGAGAGTGTTAAAGCTTGATATATATTGTTGGCCGCCAACCTAGCAGCTTAAGCTTTTAGGTATAGTCGTTGCCTAGCAGAGACATTGGAAACACCACCCTAAACTATGCCAGTACATCAACAAGAGTAGAAGGATTCTAGAATTGTTCTCCAACAAAATGCACCAGATTAAATAAATATATCATTTTTCTGCAAAGCCTCCAATTCCTCTGCAGCTTTACCATGCCAAAACTCCTAGAAGAATGAAAGCACATACTTACCATAAAAGGATCAATTGACAAAACAACTTCTCCCAAAAACACCAAATAAACTGTTCCAAATCCCACGAGAAGGAACAGTGGAAGAACAAATAAAAAGGTCTCTATTTTGCTAAAAATGCACTCAGACATTAGGAGATGAAACTTTATGTCACCTTCTCCTGTGTAATAAGTAGCATAGTTTGGCCTTCCAACCAATAGCTACACAATGTATAAGGAAAAAAATACCCCTAAATTTCTTCAAACATTGGTTATCCTCATGAAATTAAGTCGTACAATTTTACACACCTGATTCCTTCAAGCATTTGTTGTCCTCAATGCACCACTAAACATGTTAAAAACAACAAATGATGATTCATCCCTTTAACAATCATATCTGTATGAGCTGCTCCAGCTAAACATAAGGCAAGCCTCAACAATGCACCACTTTCTCACAGTTCCTGCTAACTAGTTTGTAATTTGGTTTGTTACATTTGGTGGTTATCAAAATTGAAATTCTAAAACGAAACCAAATTAATTTGATTTGTGTTTAACAAACAAAATGGATCCTTAGCCAAGGACCAAACTTAGCTGGTATGAACCAAGGTTCAATTTTTTAATTAGGGCTAGTTTGGTTTTGTACTCAGATCACATACATACTTGAAAACTTTATATTATCAAATTTTATTAGGATCAACATGACAAGCTATTTCAAAGCCCACAAAGGAATTAATAACCAAGAGGACCATCATTAGACATCGCAATCCATATGGCTAAGCTCAGAGACAAATAGATTATCCTATAGGGGAAGAGAGGAGTTCTTCCCCCAAACCCCCCCCCCCCCCCCCCCCCCCCCCCCCCCGCGGGGGCGCCCGGGCTCCCCAAAGAAAAAACACCAACACCATTGCAGAGCTTTTTTTTTTCTGGGGTGGTGAGTGGTGTTCAGGCGTGTTCCCTCCCTTCCTCCTGCACTAAAAAGGGATGAGAGGGACCTACTCATGGAAAACAAATTTAAAAACCTAAAAATGAGCAATTTAAAATTATAAATTATTGATTCTATAAACTAATTAAACATACATATTTATTTTTTATAACATATAGTAACATATAGATAATTAAAATTTGTTTGTTTTCCCTTCAATTTTTCACTAAAATGGGAATCAAAACCTAAAACCATTTTTGAAAAGGAAAAAGAACAGAATTGAAAGAAATTATTGTTCAGTCCAGTTTTCTATTTTTTAGTAATTTTCTTACCCCTGCCTTTCAGTCCAGTTTTCAGTTTTTTGGTAATTTTCTTACACCCCACTACTTGCAAACCTTTTCCCCTGAAAATTTTAGGACCGGCAAGGATGAGCGACTGGTTTTCTTATGTAATCTACTATTTTATTATTTGAAGAAAAATTAAAAGAGAAAATCAAGGGTCACAAGTGAAATAAGCATGAATGGAATTTTAAAAAGGTGATGCCGACCATTTACACCCATTATTGAATGGAAGGTTGAACGTCACTGCCCATCGCAATGATGCATGCTCAAATCTTGGGAACCAGTCCCTGAAAAATTGTATATATCCATACGGACAAGTGTTTTTATGCCCATGGCAGTTATGCAAGCTTGAATCGTGGGAATCAACCTCTCCAGAAATGGAGATAAGACCAAATACCATCCACCTTCCACGCTCTAAGCATGATCCTTGTAACACACAACACAAACATACATCAAATCTGGTTCCATCACCCATCCCAAAAGTTTTAGAGTTATACTCAAACCACACAAATCGCACAAAACAGAAATTGCACATCTTCTAAGTATTTTTCACTTGATAACAACCTCCAAATCCCTAATATATTTGAAGGAAAAAAGCTCTCCAGAGAAGAGGGTCACAGCCAGTTCTCTTACAACATACTAAAAAGACTGCTTCAGATGCCCCAAGAAAAAGGACAATGCAAAAACAAATGTGTATTCATTTTGCTACTTTGGAAACAAACAGAGCTAACATATGGAGGCAAAGCTTTCAAAGGTCTTCAACCTTCAGGCCAATCATGTATTAATTTTGTAAAGAGCAACAGACAAATAAAAGCCTAGTTTTAGACAGAGTCTAACTAATGTTGGATGGGAATTGGATTATTGGATGAATCAATTTGAACCAAGTTGGCGACAAACTACAAAGAAAGTCAAGGGATTGTTGGGTCCTAAACCCAAGTGTGTTTACTTCATTGGTAGTTTTTATTTGCGCTTAGTTTAATTTGTAGTAGGCTAATGTGTCCTAAACCCTCTTCCTTCTTCTTTTCTTCTATATAAGGCTCTTCAAATTTTTCTCTTGGAAGTAATTCCTCATTGCTGTTCTGCATCACCCTTAGAATGCTCAACATCACTTAGCTTTCTAGCTCACAAACCATTGGAACCACAAGCAACATGATCATAAAAGATATGCAAGAATTTCCCCATCCAAAGCCCAAACTTCTAAATTAGAATGAGAGGAATAAATGAATCAATCACACCCAAAATATGGGCAATTTCGCACATTCCCTCTCACTCAAATTCTCAAACAACAACAACCAAGCCTTAGTCCCACTAGGTGGGCTCAGCTACACAAGTCCTCTTCCACCATTTTACACAATCTAAGGAAATATTCTCCATAAGTTGGAGTGATGCCAAATCTTCACTCACTATCCTGGTCTAGGTCTAACCCTTCCCCTCGTACTACCACAAACATCAACTAGCTCACTCCTCATTGGTGCATTAATTTGGCCTCTATTGAGAGAGCTCAAACCATCTTTAAGCTTTTTCCCCTCATCTTCCAGAGCTGCTACATCTAACTTACCATTAATATGGTCATTCCTTAGCATATCTTTTAGACTTACACCATCATCCACCTTAGCATTCTCATTTCAAAAACTTCTACTTTTTTGGATATGGTATGCTTCTTATTTGCCCCACATTCTAATCCAAATAGCATAGATGGTCTATAGTCGTCCTATAGAGTTTCCATTTAATTTCAATGGTATTCCAAAGCATTCAACATGCCAAAACACTTCCCTGTTTAACCTAACCTTCCGTCGCCCTATGTGTTACATCTTCCATTTTTCCTTGAAGTTACATAATAGATCCAAGGTATCAAAATCTACTACTGCTAATAATTTCTTCATCATAATGTTTAATATTTTCTCCAATATTCCTCCTAAAATGGCTAAAAGTGAATTTCTTGGAATTGGAATTTCGCCCACTCTAGTAGATGATGTTGATTGGAAGAACTTAGAAGCTCAACACTGTTGGATGAGATGGGCTCGTGGCTTCTCAATCCTGGAGGTAACGAAGTTTACTTGGATGGGGCCGAAAGGAAATTGAAGGACGGACGGCATGAATTAGCAAATTTGAAATTCTTTGTGAAATATAAAGGCAATGGTTTAAAAAAGGGGTTTCTTATTTGAATTTTTAGTTAGATTCCTTTTTTTTCTGTTCTTTTTTTCTTCTTTTCTTTTTTTCCTTTTTTCTCCTCTCAAGGATTTCTTGTCCTCATTTAGGTTGTAGTCTCCTTCTCCTCTCTTCGCATATTTTCTTTTATTATTAAAAAAAAAAACAAATATCGCTGCCAATTATCTAATGCCATAGGGATCCAAGCTCCAAAGGAAAACACCATAACCAATGTTCTTAGAAACTAGGTTATCCAACCCTAAACTACCCCCACACTTCAGCTTACAGATCCCAACCACAGCTAACCAAACAATCCCTTTATACTGTCATGGTGTCACCCACATCCGACCACAACAGTCTCATCAACTTTTCTAAGTTCTCACTTCTCAACAACACTAAGAGGGATCTTAAAAAAAGACTAAAAAATAAATATTTAAATAAATAAATAAATAAAGAGGAATAGACCAGCCCCATCAAAGTCATATTTCCTCCCAATGTGGAAAAGCCCCCTCTCCAAGCATCCAAACGATCCAATCTCTTAGCTTCCTTATCCACCACTTCATTCCAAAAGGAAAAAGCACTAGGATTACCTCCTAAAGGAACACCTAAATAAGAAATAAGCCGACTATGACTACCGCACATCCATATGCAAACATCCACATGAAAAAAAAAAAAAATGACTTCTTAAAAGATATGATTCTCTAAAATTTCACTCCAGGTAATAAGAAAAGCATAAAATTAATGGAACATTGGAACATGTTCTTCCATAAATAAGGCTGTGTTGTAAATTGTAATAACCAAGAAATAATAAAGTTGGGGCCTTGGATTTGAAATTGTGTGAATTGAACAAAATTCAGCACAAAATTGAACTGTCAGAATCCCAATTCCCTAGCTCCAAATCCATGCTCCCAAAGACAATATCGGTCCAATTTATGTACTTGATACTGAAAAAAATAAGACTATTAGACTATGTCAAGATAAGGACATCCAACACCTACATAACTAAGAATTAACCTCAAGTCAGATGCCAACCTTCACCAGTGGTTTTATTGCAATGGAGAAGATTCTCTCCAATATCTTTGACTGTATATAGTCCAGCTTTTCAACAATTAGAAGGCCTTTCTGCCTCTCTGTTGCATATCCACGCCTGAAAGTAATACATGCTCATATATCAAGCCTGCCAATATTTTACATAAAGGAATAACTTCAGAAAAATGCTTACCGCAACACAGAAAGAGTAAACAGAACAACCAATTCAATATTCTTTTATGGTAAGTGCAATGGTGCGTAAAAGCTAAAACTCTAAAAAATTGAAAATATATAGTCTAGATTCCAATGCTCTGCCTCCTTTTTTACTAGCAAAAGAAGTAGATCCAATAGAACGACACCAAAGGGGTGCCAAACCAGGTACAAATCACTTACAATTCAAAAGATCAAAAGGATCCACAATAGAATGTACATCTTTTTTACACTTAACAGCGTACCAAAAGTTCAGCCTTTTAACCAACTTTCTCGGTCAAAAAAGAGGGGTTTCCTCCCCTACAAACCTCTTCTATTTCTCTCTGTACATAGAATCCAAAGAAGAAGACAGGGATCAGCAGTGCAGCTTTTTCATTTCTGTACATACTCTTATTCCTGACCAAGCCCACAACTCCTGTGCAATTGAGCCAGCTCTCAAGAAAGGCCCAAAATAGGAAGCATTGTTTACCAAACATTTCTTGGCCCAAGAACAATTAAGGAGAAGAGCTTGAGGAATTGGGTATGATTAATAGATTGGCTGAGGGACCCCTTTCTAAGGGCATTTCTAGTAGACATGTCTAGTTGTCCAATGAGTTTCAAAAAGGTTGTTTTAAGGGAAGAGACGAGTTGGAAACAGAATTCTAGAATGAATTGGAGCAATGGGGATTGTATTTCTACTTTTTCCATAGGGTGGCCACTAGTAGGAGAAGAAGGAACTTCATTAAAGAACTTGAGGTTGATAGGTGCAAAGTTAGTAGGGCTCCTGACCATATTGTGGGTTTGCTTACTTGACTTTTACAAGATCCTCTTTTTAGAGGAGGGTGAGGGAAGAGTTATGGTTAAGGGGCTCGATTGGTATCCTATATCGGCTGATAAAGCTGATTGGTTAAAGAGATCTTTTGAGGAAGAGGAGATTAAGAGCTCGATCTTTGAGATTGATAGAGAGAACGCTCCTAGGCCAAACGGTTTTACTATGGCATTCTTGCAAGACTGTTTGGTAATCTTGAAGGGAGATCTTTTCAAAGTTTTTTCTTGAGTTCTTTGATAATAGAGTAGTAGGAAGGGGTATGAATGCTAGTGCCCAAAAAAGATTGGGCAATTAACGCCAAGGACTGTAGACCAATTAGCTTGGTAACAAGTGTTTATAAGATTTTGACTAAATTGTTGTCTAATAGATTGGCTACAGTTCTGGAGGACACTATCTCTCTAAGTCAAAGAGCCTTTATAGGTGATAAAAAAATCTTAGATGATGCCTTGATATCAAATGAGTCCAGTGTTGAATCAGACTTTAGAAAGCATATGATAGTGTGAGCAGCAGCTTCTTGGACAAGGTTATGTGTCATGGTCCCACATCAGATGTATTCTAGGGAGATCTTGGGCTTATAAGGATGGTTTAGACTCCAACTATATGAGGCGCTTCTTACAGGACAAACCCGTGAGCATGGTCTTAAATTTCCACAAAATTGTCGAAATTTCCAATTTCCATCACCCTCGAAATTGAAATGGCAGTCAATTTCCGTCTTGCATAATTTCCATCGAAATCTCAACGAATCGTCTGAAATTTGTCGAAATCTCGAAATTTGTCGAAATCTTAACTACAAAATGAAATTTTATCAGAATTCAAATGAGAGATTTAAGAGATTTAAGAGTGAAGTGAAAGTTCTCTTTTAATTTATATTATTTATTTTATCGAAACAAAAGATTATTACAAGTTCTTTTGAAATTATATGAAAAAATAAGCTTATAGTAACATTTTATTTAGCCATTCATGTCTACATTATCATTATTTGTATAAGAAATAATATTTAAATTATTTATGAATTTCATTTGTATTAACTGAAAATGTTTAATGTGCATTATCTTACAAATATGTTTGATACACATACTATTTTACAACTTTTCCACCTCATACAAAACAAAGATGTATTTAATTTGTAATATATTAGTCCTAAAACTAATATTATTATGTTTGTAAACCATTTCTAAAGTTTCACAAAGAATTTCATGCTTTACTACTAATTACAGTTATTTTTTCAAATCAAAATTGAAATTGACATTGAAATCGAAATTTCCATCGAAATTTCCATACTTTTGGAGCTTTGAAATTTGAGTCGAAATCGAAATTTAAGACCTTGCCCGTGAGGCCAGTGGGCCAAAGCAAGCAATACCTCACTAGAGTTGGGCCCAAGACCATTACATTTGGTATCAGAGCCACCCTGGGGGTACTATCATGTGAGTGGATCCTATACAAAGATGTAAGCTACTCTGATGAGGGCATCAGAGATCAGACGGGAGAGCATGTCATGGTCCCACATCGAACGTGTACTAGGGAGATCTTGGGCAGGATGGTTTGCACTCCAACTATGTGAGGTGTCATTTATAAAATAAACCAATGAGGCCAGTGGGTCAAAGCGGACAATACCTCACCAAAGTTGAGCCCAAGACCATTACATTATGGCTAGAAGAGGTTTTGGCCTAAGATGGAGGAATTGGATAAGCGGCTATTTATATTCTATAGTCTATTTTGTCTTAGTAAATGACGAGGGGAAGTCTTGGTTTTTTGCTTCAAGGGATCTAAACCTTACTACCCCATCCAAGCCACCATTCAACAAGTTACCAAAATTAAAACCTAAAACATCACATGCCCCCCCCCCCCCCCCCCCCAATCAACATGTTCTCTTTTCCACACCACCTTGTAGTCCCTCTCCGAAACTAGGAACATTTTTAACACCACAATCCTACTTCAAAACCAGGCTACTTGCATCTTGAACTTGCTTCGAAGCATGGTAATTCAACACACATATTGGAAAATTGGAGAATGGATTTGGACTCCGTTAACAGAGGATTGAAAGTTCACCTTCCCCTTATTTTGCTTCTAATATTTTGGAGCAAAAATTTAGGCATGCCTATTAATAGGATCCAACAAGGAAGCACCCAGGTCAACATTTCCGAAGAATGGACATGATTAAAACCATGGCCCTTCTATGGAAATCCAAAATGAAAACCACCCTTAGGATCCAAAGAAAAACCCAAATTGTTCTTACCAAAGCTATGGGCCTGCTCAATTAAGTGACCCAACTTATTCAAAAAAGAAGCTCCTCCTTCTTCAATTACTTGGGGCCAGCTCCAAAGTGAGGAGCAAGCATCTGACCTCAATTCTCTTCACATCCTCCCCCGAAAACACAACACTAGCCACTTCTGTTAGAAACGCAGCTTGTTTTGAATCCCTACTACCTTCACATTATGAATGTTTGACTCCAATCGATTTTCAATGGTTTTTATCATCAAAGCCCTAGATTCCATCAGTTGCAATGCACCCCTACCCCGGCAGCACAGCTTTTCTTCCCCAACCACCAGACCCTAATTACCATAGTGGACTTGGCCACCAACCCACCACAACCTTCGTTTTCGCCTTTCTTCCCTTCCAGCACCAGTTATCCCTACAATTTGTGATATGAAAAGCAATCTTCACCTACATCTCCAAAGTTCTTACGAAATTCCTTAGCTAACTCACAAAAATCATTTCATTGCTTCACCACCCATCGCCTTTTTGTACCACCAAAATAAACACAAAAAATTTCGTACCTTTCCACCCATGGCCTAAATCCAAATAGTTTTCCTCCTTCGTACACCTAATCGGCATCCTATATTGTAGCCATTCAAACACTTTGATAACCCATTTCCATCTGACTGAAGATGGATAATCCATCAAAAAACCATATTACAGCCTCTTAGAAAACCTAATCCACCTATTATAAGAAATATTGGTCTCAACCTCAAACAAAAAAAGTATCTCCCCAACCTTGTTCAAACTCAGGTTGAAGGATTTTCCATTGATCAGAATCAATTGCTTCAACACAGCCTATAACAAGATGCCAAAATAATGTTCACATGACAGAGAGAGAGGATCATTAAGAGAGGGAGAGAGAGAGAGAGAGAGAGAGCCATAACCAAGAGGAAGAGTCACACATGATTATTTTCTGTACTTTAATTGTAAGTTGTTTGTGCTTCAAGGTCTATGAGGACTGTTACAAATTGCATATTCAATTCACAGATGATACCATTCTCTTCCTTTCAGAAAACACAGGCTGCTTCTCTAATTAGCTGATTATCATACATGCGTTAGAGAAAGCGTCCAGGCTGAAAATTAATTTCTCTAAGAGTGGTTTGGTGGGTCTCGGTATTAATGTGGATCTCCTTTTTTAGGGTAGCTAATTGTGCCATTTTGACTTCATATATTACCCATTTAGGTATCCCCTAGGTGGTAATCCCAATGCCGATTTCTAGGACCCTGTTTTTGTGTCAGTAACTAGGAGACTGTATGGGTGGAAAGGAGCATTCTTGACTTTAGGGGGCCGTAATACCCTCATCCACGCTTTTCCTGTTCTCCATCTCTTATCTTTTTTCAAATCCCTATGAGATTGGCACAGAGGCTTGAGAAATTAATGGACTTCTGGGCGCAAGTGCCAGATCTGAAAAGTTGAGTCTAGATCAGCCTAGTGTCACAACTGCATGGTACAACGGGCACTCAAAGACCTAGCGAATAATGGCCTAGCCGACCCAAGAGCGCATATGTCATATGGGAACTCACGGCGGGAAACAATATTTATGGCTTTGATATTTGGTATGATTAAAAAGAATTAAAATCTAGGTTGGTTGGTGAGCCATGTGGTTGAGTCGGAGAGAGGGTTGTGTAGATCATCCTGTAGATTGGGAGTCTGTGTGTAGATCTAAAAAGGAAGTAGGTTTGGGTCTTTGTAATTTGATGTCCAAAAACATTTTTGTGGTCTAAAAATGGCTATGGTGATTTCTTATAGAACTTAATTCCCTTTGGCATAAGGTAATTTTGCAGTCTATTCAGTCTAGTACAAAACAGGTGGTAAAAATGGAGAGCGAATTTGTTTTTGGGAGAACCTTTGGGTGACGAAGATGCCTTAAGCTATTACATTTCCTCATCTTTTTCAGTTATGTAATCTTCACGACACCCCTATTTCTGCTTTCCTTCACTGCAACCGGATGGACATTCTTGGAACTTCCATTTTGGGAGAAATCTTAATGAGAGGTAGTTAATAAGTAGGCTCTCTTGACCAGTTTGCTTGACTCATAAGTTGGCTCCCTTGACCAGTTTGCTTGACTGTTCATTTTTTTCCTAGTTGACTCATGACTCTACTGCAGATCCTTTTGCATAGTATTCTTTGATTTGGGAAGCTAGAGCTCCCTCAAACATTAAAGGTTTTCTTTGGACTGTGATGCTTGAAAGACTCAACACCAATGATTTGCTTCTTAAGAGAACGCCTAATAACGCCCTGTCATGAAGTTTGTGCCCTTTGTTTAGGGAGTCGAGAAACTTTCTTGTTTCCGTTTCTTCACTGCCTTTTCACTTTGCCTATTTGGAATAAATTATTTGGTATATTTGGTGAAAACTGGGTTTGCCCCTCCACAAGAACTCTTTTGTACTATTATATTTAGGGGGTTTTGGCAAAGGAAAGGCTAAGAAAGCCCTGTGACGATGCACTGTTGTGGCCATTATTTGGTGTATTTGGTTGGAGAGGAATGCTAGAATCTTTAAAGGCGTGGCTACTACTACAAATTTTCTTTGGGGTAGAGCAGTTTATCTTGTTTTGGGTGTTAGCAAATGGCTTTTCTTGTCATGTTTCTTTGGAAGACTTGCAGCGGGATTGGTGTATTCTGCTTCATTGAGTTTTTCAGCTTACATTGTGATTTTTGCAACTAGTTTCTGTTAATGTATAGAGGATTTCTTATTCTCTCCATTTTTTCTCTCCTTTTTCTTTTACCTTTTTTCTTTTTCTGGTGTACGTTCTTCTCACTTCTAATACAATTCTTTGTCTACCAAAAAAAAAAAAAAACAAAACTAATCAAAATCTTTCCTTATTTTTGTAGATTTTCAATAGGATACCCTCTCAGGCTACATCCCAAGCATAAAGCACATTATGCGCAAAATATAATCTCCTTGACAAACAGACCAGATGCACAAGGATATGTGCGAGTTTGCTAAAGTTGATGTTGTATATCTAATAATTATATAATCTAGGATAGGTATGAACAACTAGTTAGAGTGGCAACAGCTTGGGTACATTGCTTTTGTCATCAGTTTATATGTGCATGTGTGTGCTTGAATTGTATTTCTATGTGTGACATCACCTAGTCAAAAATAGTGATTCTCTTGGCTGGCCAAACCCCATTTTTCATCATCTCCCTTTCTTCTTCTTTCTAAATATAACCCTCATTCTCATATTTTTCTTGATAATGACATTACATCTTTCAGGTTGATAACATGGTATCAAAGCAAACTGCAATCCACAGTACTTGAGTCACACTGACTGTTTACAATCAATGCTTATTGTGCTGTTATGGTTACAGCTCATTTTTTGGAAAAAAAATGATATCAAAAGAAGTTCATTGACAGAATATGAATGTACAAATGGGAGAATACAACACCTCCTTTCAAAAGTCTTGAGTTACCTCAGAAAAAGTAAAAATGGAAAGCCAAAAAAAAAAAAAACACTAGAAATGACCCAAAATAATCAGCATGCGCCATCAATTCAACAAGGAAAGCCAATCACGCTGAATATCCGAAAGCACATCCCCTTGAAATTCCCATTACCCACAATTAAAAGAGGCCAAATAGTGAATCTTCTCCCAAACCAACAAAAAAGACTTCTTCTTCCCTGAGAAAATATGCACGTTTCATTCCATCCACTGAACCCAAAATAAAGCAAATAGGGCACAATTCCACAACTCTTACCTTCCTTTTTTCCTGCCAAAACTGACAAAATGAATTGCCAAAAACTCCTCCACTGTCTCTGGATAAGCCCAACATTCCCCAAAATAATAAAATAGCTTGTTCCAAATCCTCCGGGCGTAGTCACAATGCAAGAAAAGATGTGGAGCAGTTCCAAAGCAATTGAAACAAAGCACACATACATCAGAAGAGAGAGCTTTTAACGGTCTCCTAATATGTAACAAGTTTTTGGTGTTGATCCAACTAAGCACAACCACCCATAGAAAAGCTTCGATTAAAGGGGGAAAATGAGAAACCAAAGCCAGTCAAGGACTCCCAAAAGGATTTGCAGGAATAAAACCCCAAGGGATCCAAAGACCAAGAGTGGCTATCAGCTCCCAAAAGAGACTCAAGAATTATTCAACGAGACTAAAAAGGAGGATAATTCCTCCACCTCCCTATCATTCAAGGGTCTCCTGAAGTGAAAATACCAAGAAGGTATAAGACCACCTGGCTCCACAATAAAAGTGAATATTGCAACCCCTAGCCAATAAAAATTTAGTATGGAGAATGAAGAAGGAATAAATCTGAAAGATGACTTTCCAAGGGCTTTCCAAAGAAAACCTAAGACCAAATTAGTATTCCACCCATCCCAATCAAGTCCAAACTTGCTTATTATAATTTTATGCCACAGGGAAGAAACCTCAATAGGGAACCGCCAAAGCCATTTGGCCAAGAGAATCGTGTTTTTAGACATCAAATTACTAAGACCCAAGTCGCCTTCCCATTTAGACCTACAAACCACCTCCCACCTCACCAAATGGTCCCTAACACCCTGCAAGAATCTTGAAGATAGAAATAAAATACAGCAGGATATTAGAAACACAAGCTTGAATGAGAGTAATCCTACCTCCTAAAGAAAAGAGAGCACCCTTCCAACCATCTAATAAGTGCACTCTTTCGACAACCAAATCCCAAAAACTAGCAGATCTAGGATTACCCCCCATAAGAACTTATAAATAAGATAGCGGGCAATCAAAAGCATTGCACCCTACCTCCGAGGATAACTCCGTAACGTGCTCCACCGACATATTAATAGTAGTGATACGGCTCTTCCCCAAATTAATCTTAAGTCCCAAAACCCTCTTGAATATATGGAGAAACCCAAAAATATTCAAAAAAGAAGACCTAATCCCCTAAGAAGAAGATAGTATCATCAGCAAACTGAAGATTTGAAACCATTACCTCCTCCCTCCCCACTCGCAAACCTTTCACTAAGCCTCTAACTAGAGTTCTATCAACTCAAGGTGTCCGTCACTGAGGTGGTATTTCGTTTACTAGTTCCCTTTTTCTAATGGGAGACCACCCTTGCATGGTGCAAGTCATTGCGAAGAAAGGGGGCTATAAGAAATTCCTATCACCCATACAGCTCAATAAAGGGCTTAAGAATGGGTGAACAAACATATCTTGTCATATTGGTGGTGATTGAAGAGGTAGGCCAAAAGTAGGTGCCTACTACCATCCAATCCAAGCTATGTTCAATAAATATAAGTTGCAATGCCAAAAAAGCTACCTCACAACTTGCCTCCATGGCAAAGTGTCGAGCATGAGATCAATTTGTAACCAAAAGTGAAGCCTCTTACTAAAGGGTCAAACCAGACAGTGCCTCCGGAATTAGTAAATTTGAGGAAGCAACTTGATGATTTATTGAAAGTGGGCTATATAATTCCTTCCAAAGCACCATTTGAAGCACCAGTAGTTTCAAAAGAAACATGATGGGAGCATGCGAATGTGTGTGGATTACCGTGCACTCAACAAGGTGATTTTGCGCAACAAGTATCCCATTCCACTAATTGCTAATTATTTGGATTAGCTAAATCATGCCAAGTACTTCACCAAGCTTGACTTGCAGTCAAGTTACTATCAAGTAAGGATAGTAGATGTTGATGAGTTAAAGACTGTACAAGCATATGATTTCTTAGTGATGCCTTTCAAGTTGACAAATGCGTCAACGACATCTGAAAATTGATGAACTAGGTATTTCAAGACTACCTCAACAAGTTTGTCGCGGTATACCTTGATGAAATTGTTGTCTATAGTTCTACACTGGAGGAACATGAGATCATCTACAAGAGGTGTTCGACAAGAAAATGGATAGCATCCTTTATGTGAAGAAAGAGAAGTGCTCTTCCACTCAGAGGAACATCAAATTCCTTGGTCATGTGATTGAGTGAGGTTGTATCCAAATGAATATGAAAAAGGTGAGAGCTATACAAGACTTGAAGATCTCAAAGGCAGCAAATGAGCTGCATTTTTTCTTGGACTCACCAACAAGTACAACTATCGTAAGTTCGTGGAGGGCTACTTGAGGAGAATTGCCTCATCGATAGAACTACTAAAGAAGTCATAGGTAGAACTAGACAAGGGCTAACTTAAAGAATGTCATGATGCAATTTGAGGCTCTTCCAGACATTATGAAACCCTTTGAGTACAGGAAAATGCATCATACATTGCCTTCACATGCATTACCTACTTGGGACAAAGTTCATGGTGAAAATTGATTACTCAATTGTCAGTCCCTTCCTTGCACAGCCAAATTCATCCCCCAAGCAAGCCTGTGAGCCAAAATTGCTAATGGAGTTTGATTTCTAACTTTGGCACAAGGTGAGGCAAATAAACCAAGTAGTAGATGCATTGAGAGAGAAGGCTAAACTTGTACCTCACAGATCGTGAAGGATTTTTTAGAAAAGAATAACCATTCTTATTGAATTTCAAGAGACATGATTACAAGATAGATAGTAGAGGAAGGCCACCAAATTAGGAAGGCCACAAAATCAGCAAATCAAATCACCACAAAATCAGGAAATCAAATCAGCAGATCTCTAGGCTAGAAAACAGGAAACTGAAACTACTAGAAACTGAAATAGTAATTTCAGATTTTAAAAAATATAATTTTCAAATTTATTCCCTAGAAATCCGACACCCCCGCTCAAGTTGGAGCGTAGCTATCTATCATGCCCAACTTGCTCACAAAAAGCGCAAAACAAGGTCTGAAAAGTCCTTTGGTGAAGATATCGGCTATTTGTTGAGTAGTAGGAACAAAAGGCATGCAAACAGCTCCACTATCAATCTTCTCTTTTATGAAGTGTCTTTCAATCTCTACATGCTTCGTGCGGTCATGTTGTAATGGATTTTGAGCAATACTTATGGCAGCTTTGTTGTCACAATACAACTTCAATGGCATGTTCATTGGCATCCACAGCTCTTGAAGAATTCTCTTTAGCCATAGCATCTCACAAACTCCATTAGCCATAGCCCTATATTCTGCCTCGGCACTGCTCCTTGCAACCACATTCCGTTTCTTGCTTCGCCATGTGACCATATTTCCCCAGACATAAGTACAGTATCCTAACGTAAATCTCCTGTCAATAACTAAGTCTACCCAATCTGCATCAATGTATGCCTCTATGTTCTGTTGTGTGGTCTTTTGGATAATTAAACCCTTGCCTAGTGTACTTTTCAAGTATTTGAGAATCCGATAAACTGCTTCAAGATGTTTCTCGTAGGGTGAACGCATAAACGGGCTTACCAAACTCGCAGCAAAAGCAATATCGGGCTGTGTATGTGATAAGTAAATTAACTTCCCACCAACTTTTGATATCGAGTTGTAATCACTGGATCACCTTCTTTGTCATCTCCGAGTTTTTGATTGGGATCTATGGGAGTGTCTACTGACCTACAACCGCTCATCTTAGTCTCCTTAAGGAGGTCAAGGAAATACTTCCGTTGGGAGACAACAATCCCTTTCTTCGACCGAGCAACCTCCATTCCAAGGAAATACCTCAGAGATCCTAAGTCCTTGATCTCAAATGTTGATGAGAGGGAAGTCTTCAATCGGTTCATCTCAAGTACGTCATCTCTAGTGAGAATTACATCGTCTACATACACAATCAATATCGCTATCTTCCCATCCTGTGAATGTCTTATAAACATCATATGATCACCTTGCCCTTAAGTATACCCCTGACTTTTAACAAACTAAGTGAATTTCTCAAACATGTGGGCGAGCCATCCAAGATGGCATCGCACTTTGGAATTGTTGAAGTAGAAGTACTATTTGCCATACTTGCATGATCAGGTGGTCGAGCATACCCGCCTCACTTGGCAGCAAGATAAAGTGAAGCGGAAGAAGATTGCAGGGTTGTTGGAGCCTTTTCAAGTATCAATGAGAAAGTGGGAGTGTCTAACTTGACTTCATCGCCAATCTATCTAGAGTTGGAGATGCTAGGCCTATGCCCATGGTTATAGGTAGATTTTCAAAGAACAATACTTTTATAGCCGCACCTAAGTTTTGTTCAGCAAAGGAGACAACACAATTGTTTTCAAACATATTGTGAAGTATTTGGGGTGTTCCCCAAGACATTGTTAGTAACTCGACACTCGAGATCCACGAGCAACTTCTAGACAATACTTTTCAAAATCCTCAATTCACAGCTCGACATCTCTTCAAGCTACCACCTGCAGGCAAATGGACAGACGGAGAGATTCTACAGGCTACTAAAGGAGTACTTGCATCATTTTGAAGAGTTTGGTCCACCAACTCTGTGGCTCAGCTCTATTTCAAAGCCCAAGGGAGCTCAACAACCCACAAAAGTCCTTATGAATTTGTAACAAGCCAACAATTGTTGTTACCTCACAATAAACAATTCATAAGAGAAAAGAGTCTGGGAGCATACATATACACCAAAGGATGGAGACATAACCCAGAGATCACCTAAACTTACCTTGAGAAAGCTTCCAAGTCGATTAAGAAGTGGGCCGACAAGCAGAGAATATTGTTGCAGTTCAGCGTAGGTGACTCGGTGCTTGTTAAGCTCCATCCATAACAGCTCAATTCACTATGAGGTCAAGATAGGAGACTACTTCGCAAATATGAAAGACCGGTCCTCATTTTGGCTAAAGTCAGGATGGCCTCTTACAAGGTTGATCCTCCGTCTTCGATGAAGGTGTATCCTGTGTTTCACGTCAGCAACCTCAAGCCACTCAACATCGACACTAAAGATCCAAGTGAAAGTCAATCAACCAGAGCATCATTAAAGATAGCACAACCTAAAAAAATGGAAGTTGAAGTCATCCTTGCAAACAAAGAGTTCACATCATCAAAAAGAAGAAGCAACACAAGTTCTTAGTGAAATGGAAAGGCCTTGGAGATGAGGAAATCAGTCGGATGTCAAGCTTGTCAGCAGAAGTCATGAAGCCATTTGTGGACAAATTTGAGTGCTAGCGTCAAAGTCTACAAGGATGTCAACTGCATAAGGGAGAATTTCCCCAGCAAAGCTTGTTCAAGGCAGTATGCTCGCTTATGGCCACTTGCCTCGCATGCATGGGATGTATTACTATCAAGTAAATAGTAATATAGGTTTTATTCTTCAAGTATGTTTGTGCCATTGTGTAAAATGGGAGTATGACTCCTCGGTCAGTTTGATGTTTCCTAGAGTCAAAGCTAAAATAGCATATAAATCTCTTTAGGGGACATTGAGCATTCATCAATCATTGTAAAACTCATAAGCATTTGTAAATGTGTTTACCCCACTTTCCTCCCACACTATACACCTATGAAAGTGATGTTAATGAATTGCATTACTTCATTGCTTACTATGTGATTGTCATTTGCTTACATGAATTGCTTATTGCTTCCATTTACTTTGCATACGACTATTGTGAATGTATTCTTATAGCAAACCGCAATATCTTTCGGCTGACTAGTTAAGCAATAAGTGCTTTAGCTAGTATTGCATGGCCCTTCACAAGGCGTGAAGTGTTCTTCCCATAACACATATGCATCCAATAGCTCATAGCTAAGTCTTCATGTATGTCCAATACTATTATGACCCATTCAAGTAGAGCATGGGCTTCGAGCCACTTCATCCTCCAATCCTTGGAGTATAGGCACTTGTGTCTCATCCCACATAACAAGTAGGCCTTATTTGCTTCAGTCAATGAAAACTAGTCCACAATATTTGAAAATCTCTCTTGCTAATGGTTCCATTATTCCCATTCACAGATTTGGAGATATTCATTCTTTTCTCTCTATTCCTCTTTCATCTGCATTGAATGTGCCTCTGTTTCCATTGAATTTGTTATCTATGAATCCCTTCATAAAATTTCTCTATTGTTCACTTACCTTTGAACCTTCTAATTGTGTTGTCTAGGATATCTAAATGAAGAAAAATGTTTCTTGTTAAGAATGAACTTTACTTGAATGGAAGAGGTGTAAGTTCAAGTTCCTCTTGCATAGTGTCTTCATTTTCCTCTCATGGTGTTTCTTTGGATCAATGGCATGTTCCTTTAGAACACCCAACTGCAGAAAATACAAGTACTTCCTGTTTTTAAATATATTTCATGACTCTAGCACTTTAATTACAAAAGAACAAAAATTCTTCCTTTCATCCTAGGATTGAGTATCATAGAAGGTCCTTATTCTCTCTTGCTTACTCAAATAATTAGGGTCCATATAGATTCAAGAACCATGAATGATATTTCTTGGATGACTTTACATCTATAAAGAAAATTTTAAGTTTTTAATATTTTCACCAATTTATAAATAAATAAAAATCAATTTGGCATCCAAGTGCCAACCCCGATTTGAGCCAAGGCATAGTTCAGCTGAATTGAATAAGACTCCATAATAATGTTCTCTTAAGTCTTAATTCACCACTTGACTAAGCAAGTGTATCAATTCCATTTTTTCATAACTTTGGTACTGAAGAAAAGTAAATCCACCAAGATGGCGGATTAAAGACCAATTAGCTTAGTTTCTAGTGTTTATAAAATCATCACTAAATTTTTAGCTAACAAGTTGAGTGTAGTGCTTGATAGTCTCTAAGGCTTAAAATGCTTTTGTGGGGGGGGGTAGGCAAATTGTGGATGCCATTTTGGTTGTCAATGCAGTTGTTGAGGACATTCGGAGAAGGAAGAAGAATGGACTCATTTTTAAGTTGGATTTTGAGAAAACATATGATAGTGCATTGGAATTTCCTAGATGAGATATTTATGAGAAAGGGTTTGGTGAGAGATGGTGGCATTGGATTAGAGGTTGTTTGCATAATGTGAGCTACTCGATTTTAGTGAATGGTGAGCCTAAATCTTGGGTTAAGGCCACGAGAGGTATTAAGCAAGGTGACCCTCTTTCCCCATTTTTATTTGTTTTAACGGCTGATATTTTGAGTAGGATGGTGGATAGGGCTGTAGAAAGAAGTTTAGTGAAAGGGTCGGTGGTGGGGAGGGAGGGGGGTCAGGGTCCTGCACCTCCAGTTTGCTGATGATACTATCTTTTTTTTAGAGGATCATAGACCCTAATAGTCTGGGACTTCCCCATGTTTTCGAGAAGGTTTCTGGGCTTAAAAATTAATATGGAGAAGAATGGTATCACAGCTATCAATATGCCTAACAAGAGTGTTAGGGAGTTGTCTGCAAGGTGGGTTTAGTGCTATGGATTGGCTGCTGTCCTACCTAGGGATTCCTTTGGAGGTAACTCTAGATCTGTGTATTTTTGGGATCCTATTGTGGAAAGGGTTTCAAAGAGACTAGACAGGTGAAAACCTCTTTCTTCTCTCGGTGGTAGAATTACTCTCATCCAGGCTCGTCTTTCTTGTATCCCTTCATACTTTCTTTCTATCTTTAAGATTCTGGTGGGGGTTGATAGCTAGATTGAGAAGACAATGAGGAATTTCTTGTGATTGGGGGTAGGGGGCTTTAGGGATCACTTAGTAAGTTGGGAGGTGGTGGGTAGGTCCAAATGGAGGGTGGTTTGGGTATTGAAATTTGGTATTAGAAACACAGCCCTTCTGGCTAAATGGCTTTGGCGGTTTTCACTAGAGAATTCCTCATTGTGGCATAAAGTTGTAAAAAGTAAGTATGGATTAGATGAGAATAGATACTAATTAAAGATTTAGATGTTCTTCAAAGAGTCCGTGGAAACCTGTCTCTCATATTTACCCCCTTTTCATTCCCCATACAAATTCCTGGTGGGAAGCGGTAGTAATATCCACTTTTGGAAAGATCCTTAAATGGGAAATGCAGTTTTGTCCACCTCTTTTCCTTGCCTCTTTTGCTTGAGCACAAGGCAGGACGGTTCATTTTCCTACGTTGTTGTTGATCCAGATGGTCCTCTATGTTCTTGGGATTTTCATTTCGGCAGGTCACTGAATGATAGGGAGTTGGTAGAGCTATCCTCTTTCCTTGTCTTGCTGAATAACTGTCGATTTTCTTTGGAGAAGGATAATCATCTTGGTCTTTGGATAAGTCATGGGTCTATTCTTGCAAAATTTTTTATGATTTTATGACTAGATCTAATTCCTATTTTCCTCTTTATAAATCCATTTGGAAAGCCAAAGTCACTCTAAAATTAAGGCTTTTGTTTGGCTGGTTTTGCTTGATAGAATTAATACCAATACCTTGCTGCAAGTCCAGAGACCTTTGAAGGTTCTCTCTCAAATGTCTGTGTTTTTTATTTTAATTGTTCAGAATCTGCATCACATCTTTTTATACATTGTGATTATGCTTGGAGGGTATCGAATATGTTATTTGGTTATCTAGGCGAATGTTGGGTGAGTTCAGAAGCAGTGGAGGACATTTTAGCAGTTTCTTTTGTTGGTTTTGACAAGAGAAAGGAAAGGGCAGCGCTCTGGAAATGTGCATTCTTTGCAGTATTTTGGAGCTATGGATGGAGAACAATGTGCGTATTTTTCAGAGAAGTCGTCACATTCTCAGGTTTAGGAAAAGATACATTATTTGGCTTCTATTTGGTGAGTGGGTCAGGGAAATTTTAAGGGGGTGAGCTTTTCTTATATTCAGCGCAACTGGCATGATGTGTTGGATTGTTAGTTTGTACTGGTTCTGTTGGTCCTTTAAGTTTTCCGGTTTTTTCTTTGTTTTTGTCTGGATTTTTCCAGACTGTCAAGGAGATATCATATTCTCCTTGTTGTACATTCTTCATCTATAATTGATATTCTTCTTTTGCTATCAAAAAGAGAGTCACCACCAAACTAAAAAGTTTCTACTAGGTTGTGGGCATTTGGCAACAACATTAATCTTGTTAACACATCACCTCATGTGTGATCCACACCCTTCATATGAGACCCAGTCGCAGAATGATATATGAATAGGGATAAAATACTCACATTGAGAATTTAAGCCAAGACCTCTGGGCAACAATGAGCTTGATACCAGTTGTTAGCACTAATCAAAATTGTAAATGCCTAGGAGCTATCATACATAAGCAACACATGGAAGAGCAGGACCTTAGCTTCAATCTAAAGGCCTCAGCCATCAGGTTATGGCACTTATGTACCAACCCATGTATACGAGTTAGAAGAACACTAGTTCTCTTATCTCTTTCATTGTGGGACTCTAGCTATCATCCAAGCAAATCCAATATCTATCAGGTCTTAATGCATACAATGAGCAAAACATGTTAATTATATCTGGAACATCTTTTCTTATCATGCTACAAATTGAACATCATGATAGTTTTTAGAAAAAATGGTGTGAAAAATAGAAAAGATGAAAGCAGCACAAGCATGCCTAAACTAAAAGAAAATTTCACCTGAATATTATTGCATTGGACTCAGAAGCTCTCTTCCAGTCAACATATATTGGCAAAGTCAAGAGATAATCAGTGTTTAACGCAGATGTCAACATTAAATCACTAGCTGATAGTTCTTCAAATTGAGCATTATGGAGCAGTTGCAAGAAAGCCCGCTGGAAACGAGTGGAAACAGCAACTCTGTAAACAATTTTGCATAAGAGTTAAAATTGGCCACCTTTTTTTTTCACAATCAAGAATTGCAAGACCATATAAAACTTCTTTTTTCTTTTTTAGTGAAAAAAAAAAAAAAAAAAACCTCGCTCTTGAATATAAAGACAGAAGGACAAAGACCTTCACCAAAAAAACTTCAATGAATAGAAGAAAAAGAAACGGGTTAAGGTTACTGCAAAACAGGTTCAAGGGAACAAAATTCCATTTAAATGAAAAATTAATAGCCAATAATTTAGCCAAGAAATTTATCTCCCATAGCCCTCCTAACAGCAAAAGTACACCCCAATCCCAAAAGACAGAAGGACAAAGACCTTCACTAAAAAAACTTCAATGAATAGAAGAAAAAGAAACGGGTTAAGGCTACTGCAAAACAGGTTCAAGGGAACAAAATTCCATTTAAATGAAAAATTAATAGCCAATAATTTAGCCAAGAAATTTATCTCCCATAGCCCTCCTAACAGCAAAAGTACACTCCAATCCCAAAAGAAACGTGTTATCTTGTAACCAAACATTTCTTAACCTGTTTCCTTCCACCAACGAATGTGGAGTTTCTAGAAGGAACTTTCTTCATAGAAAAAGAAGACTTGTTATGAGACAGAAGAAAATTACAAAATGGAGGACAATGCATCCCCCCCCCCCCCCCCCCCCCTTTTCAAAAAAAAAACACCAAAATAAAACAAAGAAAATAAAAGGTATATCATAGTAGCACTAATCATGCTGCAAATCATCCAATGAAAGACCCCAGAAAGCACCAAAAACAAGAAAGGCTCAAAGTGAAACTAAGAACACACTAAGGACTAAGATGATGTAGGGATAATGGAAGGATGGTTTGAAGTGGGAAGGATTTGAAGGGGTGGCTAAACTGTCTGCAATGAGAAAATATAAGAGAGAAGCTTTGGTGTGAATGAGTAGAAAGATCCCTTGAATGAGGTAAGCGGGATACTGTAATGGCAATTAGGATTTGCATGTGTGATTGGGGAACAGAGAAAACAGCAAGCCATTGATGAGAATGTCAAGTATATGAGCCTCTGCATTGATGCTGATTGCCCACAGATTTGTTTTTCTAATAAAAAAATATAATTAATGGAAATGAGAGAGAGTTACAAATAACCAAGGAAAGACATCCTCCTAAAACAACCAAGAAAAAACAATCCCTCTCCAATCCCCCTAAAGATCAAACAACAAATTCCCCAAAAAAACATCAAAGGTGTGCCCAAAAGGAAGCAAGGAAAATGGCTCTATCCCATAATAAATGGGAAGTAGTATGTTTGTCATTAAAAATTCTAGCATTCCTTTTTGAGCCACGGAGTCCATAGAAAGAAGGGGAAAAAATACAAAAACAGCGCACTTCCATAAACCATCCTTTTCTTACTCCATCGCAAAACTACACTAACAAAAAAGCAATACCATCACCTCATCAAAAATAGAGAAAAGATTATCCCAAAGCTACTTAGCCACCTAAAAATGGAGAAAAAGATGCTAACTCATTCCACTAGACTCTCAACACATAATGCATATATAAAAATGACAGCTTTATAGGGCCTTCTTACATGCAACAAGTCATTAGTATTAATCCTATTAAACAAGCCGAATCCACTTGAAAGCCCTGATGTTAAAAGGAGCCTCACCTTCCAAATAACATTACTCAAAGGGAAAGAATGGGTCTTAGAGACTTTAACAAAATGAGAGAAAAATGATTTTTATTTATAAAAACATGAAGCATTCCCAATCCAAATCCTCAAATCATCCCTCTCTTGAATAACATAAGAATCCAAAGATCTCAACAAAATAATAAGCTCATCAATTTCAATTTCATTCAAATTCTTGGCGAAATTAAATTTTAAGGAGCCTCCCTCCCCCTTTCACAAAAAAAAAAAAAAAGATTAAAGGAATTAATGAAGGCATTATGAACAAAAGATAGTCCAAAAAGACAAGGAAACAATGAGTCCTACCAAATTTCATGCACGGTCATAAATTTCCACGAAATTTTCAAAACTTCCATTTAATTCTGCTTCTCCCCACCTTCGAAACCAAAATGGTGGTCGATTTTTTATTTGACAAAATTTCCATTGAAATTTCCATGAATCATACGAATTTTCTAGAAATTTAACCCATAAATTCAAATTTGAGATTCAAAACTCAAGGTAAAATTTCTCTCTCTGTTTATCTTCTTTTTCTTTATTGAAACTAAACATCATTTACAAGAAGGTTATGAATTATAGCTTTCAAAATTTTGAAATTATATGAAAAATCAAACTTAGATATTAGCTACAACATTTTATTTGACCATTTGAATCTAAATTACCTAGATTTTTATAATAGATAATATTTAATTGATTTATATATTCCTTTTTATTAATTGAATATGTAATATGATTATTATATTACAGTTATTGCATCTAACACAACACATACCTATCGTGGATGTATTTTATATATCTTATTGTAGTTCTAAATCTTGCATTATTATGTCTAAAAATAGTTTTTAAAGTTTCATAAAATAGCTCCTTCCTCTACTAATAATTTCCATCATTTTTTAAAATCAAAATTGAAATTGACATCAACATTGAAAATTCATCAAAAATTTCCATATTTTTGAAACCTCAAAATTTTAGTAGGAATCAAAATTTAATACCATGATTTTACCCACCCAAATATCCTCCCAAAACCAATTGAGATTGCCATTTCCAACTATGGACAAGGAAAGATGATAGAATAAACGAGTAACCAGTGAAATAAACTTCCAAGGGTTCGCATGAGAGGCATTACAAGTTCCTCAATTATCCTAACCATTCTAATGCAAACCACACTGCTTCCAATAACCTTGTGCCATAAGGA
This sequence comes from Malania oleifera, assembly GCF_029873635.1. Lineage (NCBI taxonomy): Eukaryota > Viridiplantae > Streptophyta > Magnoliopsida > Santalales > Ximeniaceae > Malania > Malania oleifera. Next base: position 63,001,910 of record NC_080421.1, on the reverse strand, counting down.
ATCATCCTCCAATGGGAACCTCCATAAACATTTCCTGGCTAAGGAAATGCTTTTAGGCACAACATTATCAAGGCCAAAACCCACTTCAAACATGAGTCTCCTAATCATGTCCATACTAGCAAGATAATCCTCTACTTGTCACCAGTACCAGACCACAAAAATATCTCATAAGCCTCTCCAAAACAACTACCACACTCTGAGGAACTTCAAAAAGGGAAATAGGAACATTAGAAATGCACTGATAAGAGCAATGAAAGCCCCTGAGAATAAAAAGCTCTCTTCCACCCCTTTAACCTTATGCACATTCTCTCTACCACGGATCTCAAAAAGTGCAAGAATAAGGATTGCCTCCAAAAGGAAGACTCAAATATATCAAAGGAAAATTATGTAACCAGCAGAAACATCATACCCCCTCTTACTCATCTCTCCCGATGTTAATACAAGCCAGCCCACTTTTGAACATGTTGATCTTTAGTCCTGAAATTTTCTTGAATATTTGAGTGAAGTTAAAATCTTTCACAATTTCACAGTGCTTTCTTTGGGAAAAAGCATGGTACCATCAACAATCTAACTGAACATGGGGCACTAAAATTGCCGCACTACCAACCATAAGGCCATTCACATCAAGGCCTTCAGCACGACTAATCAACCTCCTCAACACATAAACCACTAAACAGAAAAAAAACAAAAAAAAAAACAAAAAAAAACAAAAAACAAAAAAGTTCTCAACCCCCAAGAAGCCTTAAACCACTCTCTAGGTTCACCATTCAAAATGTAGTTTAAGAACCCACCCCCTGCGCACAACATCTCAACCACCTCAGTGGCACCCCAAATGGCGTCTAAATTTGTCCACCCTTAATGAAGGCAAAATCCTCCGAAGTAGCAGAGCTCCCTACGACCTCTCATAGCTTTTTAGACTGAATCTTAGGCAGGATTTTGTAAAGACATTTTTTTCATATAAAAAAAGAAGATTTCATTAATAGAAAGAGAATTTACGAGAGGAAGAATGAGAAATCTCCCTAGACAGACCGAAACTATCCAAGACTAAACAAAAAAACACAAAAAATAAATGCCCAAGAAAAAACCATCCAGTCAATGTATTCCTCCAATCTCTTTGCAGCTCCTGAAAACTTGCCTCTTTAAAAAATCCATATCTAACACACCACAGAGAGGCCAAATATTTTATTTTTTCCCAAACCAACATCTGACTTAATTTTTTCCCAAAAAATATCTGAGTCTTACGTTCCATCCATAAACCCCATAACAATGAGAAAAAGCCACACTTCCATAAAGTTGCCCTATCCTTTCTTCTACCAAAGCATGCAAAGGATATTTCTAAAATGTCTTCCACAGGGGAAGGACAAACCCAGATTTTCTCCCATAACGCCAAAAAGCATATTCCAAATACTCCAGCAAATTCACAATGCAAAAGAAGGTGAGAAGTTGTCTCGGAGCTCTTGTAACAAAGCACACATACATCGCGAGAGAGAGAGAGAGAGAGAGAGAGAGAGCCTTCATAGCTCTCCTAATTTGCAACACGTTATTGGTATTTGTCTTATTAAGCACAACCAGCTAAGTGAAGGCCTTTATTTTAGGGGGAGCCTTAGCCTTCCAAATAGTGGAATATAGCGAGAAAGAAGAGTTGGAACAAATACTCCGTGAATTTCTATTCAAGGTTTGTGAAATCTTGTGAGTTTTTTGGAGCCGTGGCAGCATTCGTATGTTCATTAGTAATGCTGTGGCGGTGTTGTATCCGTCAGTGAGTAGTTCACCTTGTCCGTGGTTGCGTCGGTGCTTCACATGGTCTGTGCTTGTTCCAATTATTGATTGTTCTTCATGTTTTTGGTGTGGTTTCTGATTTGTGAGTGCTGTGGCAGCTCTATATCCATTGGTGATTTGTTCACCTCGTCCGTCGATGTGTCGGTACTTCACATAGTTTGCGATTGTTTTAATTAGTTTTGAGTGTTCTTCTTGTTTTTGGTGTGATTGCTCATTTGTGAGTGCTGGGATGGAATCTATGAATCTGAAAAATTTGTTTCCTACATCGCTGCCGCAAATAACGACTCAAAAGTTGGATGTAAATAACTATGCTCAATGGTCTAAAGTTATTTGGATTTATTTAGCAGGATTAGGGAAATCTGACCAGTTGCTGCAATCTAATTCTTCTTATGAGAAGAGAAAAGACATGTGGATTCAGGAAGATTCCTTAATCGTTTCCCTTTTATGGATTTCGATGGAGCCACAGATTGCACGGATGTGTATGCATCTAGATACGTGCAAGGAGATTTGGGTTTATGTCAAACTTCTATACTCCAGTAACATTACACATAAGTGTGATTTATCCCAAGAGTACTTTCAGTTACAACAAGGATAGAGGCAATTGCAGATTATTCTGGAGAGATGAAACCAATTCATGAGGAGCATAACGTTGTGCAACCTATAACTGCCAACGTTCGTGAGATGCAGAAGCAGAGGGAGCAGATGACAGTTCTTTGTGTTCTAGCAGGCTTGAGACCTGAGTTTGAGGCAGTTCAGTCCCAGATACTCAGAAGTGTCGAGCTGCCATCATTTGCTGATGTTTATTCTCGTGTCCTTCGTGCTTCCTTCAGCACGCATTCTCCTACTCTTACATCAGGCTCAAAGACGACAGCCTTTGCTGCACAGAGTGATTCTAGTTCTCTACCAAACAACCACAAAAGTTATCGCAATGTTTTGAGTAGTCGTAGTGGCAGAGACAGACGAGGCAGAGGCAATCCTCGCAAGTGCACCTTTTGTGGATGGAATAATTATACTATTGAGCCGTGTTGGGATCTTCATGGCAAACATTCATGTGTTTCCAATGGAGCCAACATTGACTTCAAACCTTTGGGGGCAGCCAATGCAGCCACCACCAACTCCTCACCTTTGGGTCGAGAGGGGGGCAACCTACTGTCTCTATGTCAAAGAAAGATTATTCCAAGTTCCAACAGTATCAAGCGCCACAACAAGCTTCTCTTCCCATTGAATCTCTTGCCCAAAGACGTAATCATACAATATGCCTATCATCTACTTCTCGTCCTAGTCCTTGGGATCATAGACTCCGCTGCCACAGTAATAACATAGGTATACCTAGCTTTTACCCCACTCTTCCATATCCTGCAAATTTACCTTGTGTTACTCTTGTTGATGGATCCACTACTGCAGTCAAGGGAATTGGGGTTGTAAATCTCACTTCTTCTATTTTTGTTCCTTCAGTTTTATATATTCCTAAATTTCCTTTCAATCTTATGTCCGTTAGCAAAGTCATTAAATCCGTGAATTGTTCAGTGACATTCTTCCCTGACTCTGTGGTTATTCAGGATTTGAAGACGAGAAAGACGATTGGCAGAAGGCATGAAGCTAGTGGACTCTATCACTTTGAGCCGCTGTCTACTTCCAGCGCTTGCACTACTGCTACCACACCTTACCAAATTCAATGTCGCTTGGGTCATCCTTCATTGGAAAAGTTAAAATATCTTGTTCCTAGTTTGAGTTCTGTGTCTAGTATGGATTGTGAGTCTTGTTAGCTAGGAAAGCATCATCATATTTCTTTTGCTTCTCGGGTCAATAAACAGGCAGCAAGTCCTTTTATATTAGTTCATTCAGATGTCTGGGGTCCTAGTAGGGTCATGTACAAGTTGGGTTTTCGGTACTTTGTAACCTTTGTGGATGATTATTCAAGAATGACTTGGTTATATTTTATAAATGATCGTTCAGAGTTATTTCATGTATTTTGTCCCTTTTGTTCTAAAATAAAGACTCAATTTGGTTTTCCAGTTCGAATACTTTGAAGTGCTAATGCTAAGTAGTTTTTCAGTGCATAATTCACTACTTATATGACTCAGTGTGGTATTATTGTTCATCAATCATCTTGTACCCACACTCCTCAAAAAAATGGGGTTGTAGAGCGAAAAGATAGACATCTTCTTGAAACCACCTGCACTTTTCTTTATCAAATGCATCTACCAAAAGTGTTTTGGAATGATGTTGTACTTACTGCTTGTCATCTGATCAACAGAATGTCATCCTCTGCTCTTAGTGGTAAAATTCCCTACCCCATTCTCTTTCCTAATTCACCTTTATTTTCTCTTTCTCCTCGTACATTTGGGTGTGTGTCCTTTATTCATCAACTAACTCTTGGGTGGATAAGTTGGATCCTCGTGCTATGAAATGTGTCTTTCTGGGCTACTCATACACTCAAAAGGGATATCATTGTTATGGTCCTATGCTGCATCGCTTCTTTGTTTCTGCCGATGTTACCTTCTTTGAGTCTACACCCTACTACACCCAGTCAATGAGCACTTCTGAGCTCAATAAGTCTCTTCCTTTGCCTAATCTTCTAGATTCTATGTTGTTGTCCATGCCCAACCAGCCATCTAAGTCCCCATGTAGTTTGAATCCTTCTCATTGCTTTGATCATCCTAATTTGTAGGTGTATTCACGACGGCAGCTCCAAGGAAGAGAGTCCCCTCTATCTTCTACTACCACGCCTTTGATTTCCTCATCTGATGATCATACTTCCTATGATGTTGATCCTCCTATTGATGTTCAGAAAGGTACACACACATGTACTCAACACCCCATTTCCAACTATGTTTCTTATTACTCCTTATCACCCTCCTATTATTGTTTTGTTACTACTCTATCATCTACTACCCTTCCTAAATATGTTTCGTAAGTCTTAGCCCATTCAAGGTGGAGGGATGCTATGGTTGAAGAGATAGATACTTTACATGACAATGGTACTTGGGACTTGGCACCTCTTCCTCCTAACAAGTCTATGGTTGGTTGTCCCTGGGTTTACACTATGAAAGTCAACCCCAAAGGTTCTGTGGCTCGTCTAAAGGCTCGTCTTGTTGCTAAAGGATACACTCAAGTGTATGATCTGGATTATTTTAACAATTTTTCTCCGGTTGCCAAATTTACATTTGCACGTCTATTCATCCCCTTGGCTGCCATTTGTCACTGGCCTTTGCATCAGCTAGATGTGAAAATGCCTTCTTGCATGGTGACCTTGAGGAGGTTTATATGGAGCAACCACCTCAGAGGGAGTTAGGCTTAGTGTGTCGGCTCAAGAAGGCTTTATATGGTTTAAAACAATCTCCCAGAGCATGGTTTGGGCGTTTCAATGTTGTAGTACATGAGTTTGGTCTTCGATGGTGCTTGGATCATTCTGTGTTTTGTCGTCATACTTCATTGGGTAGGATTCTTCTTGTTGTTTATGTGGATGATATTGTTATTACGAGTAATGATGATAAAGGTATTTAGAGTCTTGAATAAGTTTCAGATCAAAGATTTGGGACCGTTTAAATACCTCTTGGGTATAGAAATATCTAGATCTCGTATCAAAACTGTTGTGTCATAGAGGAAGTATGTTCTTGATCTTTTGGAAGAAAGTGGCTTGTTTGGATATAAACCGGTTGATACAGCCCACGGATCCTAACAGCAGGTTAGTGTCGAATATAGGTGATTTGCTAGCTAATTCTAGACAATACCGGAGACTTGTTGAAAAGTTGAATTATCTCACAATTACTCAGCCGGATATATCTTTTGCAACAAGTGTTGTGAGTCAATTTCTAGATTCTCCAAGGCCAAGTCATTGTGACACAATAATTCACATCTTAAGATATCTCAAAGGTGCCCCTGGGAGAGGTCTTTTATATCATGATTAGGGTCACACATATCCAGGGATATACAAATGCAAATTGGGCTCGCCTTCCGATCGGAGATCTACCACCGGGCACTATATCTTCGTTGGTGGTAATTTGATTTCTTGGAAAAGTAAGAAACAAACTATGCTGGCAAGGTCAAGTGTTGAATCAAAATATAGAGCTATGGCTCACACTACCTATGAACTTGTCTAGTTGAAGAACATGTTGGAAGAATTGGGTTTTTCACATTCTCAGCCTACGAAGTTGATGTGTGATAATCAAGCTACTCTTCATATTGCCTCCAACCCAATCTTTCATGAGCGGACAACGCACATTGAAGTTGATAGCCACTTTGTTCGGGAGAAACTTGTGCAGAAGCTCATTACAACCGCTTATGTGAAGACGGACATGCAACTTGTTGATTTGTTTACCAAAGCATTGGGTGGTTCTTGTGATAAATTCATTTGTAACAAGCTAGGAGCTTATGACATTTATGCTCCATCTTGAGGGGGAGTATTAAAGGTTATATATGTCTTTTAGTATTATTATGATTGAGTGTGTTAGTATGTTAATTAGTGAGAGTTAATAAGGGTATTGTTGTCATTAGAATGCATTTAATTTATATTATAAATAAAGGGAGAGACCTATCTTCAAGTTAGATCATTCATTTTGATCAAATATTAACTATAATAAACTCAATGTACAAAAATGAGTTAATGCATTACTGACACGCTAGTCCTTAACAATTCCCACGAACCTGATCCAACTTTCCAATTTACCTACTTCAACTACAACTAATATTTATCACAAGAATATAAAAATACGAAAAAGAAAAGTAATCTTCTAATAATAAATAAAGCTGTCATATTTTAAGCAAACCTGGAATCCCCACCAGAATTTTTCTTCGGATTTTTGGCTGATCCAAATAGAGATCTCAAATCTATACCATAACTAAAAGGTGTAAGTTGATCAACTTCTGTCTTCTCCTCCCCATATCTCTCCATGCTTCTGGTTCCAGCTGCGTCATCCCTAGTTGAGTTAGACTCCTTCCAGTCAATTACAAATTTTCTTTCTAAACCAGTTGAGCCTTGATCAATTGTTCCATCTTCTTCAAAAGAATGAGTAATGGAATAATCAATTCTCATTTCTTCAAGAAGGCCTTTGTGTTCAGCATGAAGTATAGAGTCCAAGCACCTGCAGTTCGACAAACAACGCACTATTTTGGAACTTAATTTCTTATTAAGGACTAAAACCAGAGAAAAATTGGACAAAGAAAAGGAAACTATAGCATACTGTACCATACTGCTTCTGTTTCTGTAAAATCAAGGACAAAACTACAAATACATTACTTTTTTCATGAAAATGGATGAGAAAAACAAACGTTCTTTCATTCTAACTTTTGTTCATTTTCCACTCTCTGAAAATATCTAAGCCCAGGAAGTTGGCTTTCTGCACATTGAAACGTCTATAAAACAATCAGATCTCTTCAACCATCCAACATGAACAAAAATGCCATCAATAATTTTCAAATTCCTCTCTGATCCAAACATAGATTTAATTTCCTTAAATTTCAGAATTTCTTCAAACTTACAGAAATTTCAATTAAAATTATGTTGAAACCTCCAATATCTAAACACAGTGGAAGCATCACACACACTTTTTCAGAAAATTGAGCAGAATTTTCTTTTTCTTTTTTTTTTGATAAAGAGAGAAATTTTATTTCTTCCAAATTCCTTTATTAAGCTGCTCAAATACTGGTCAATTTCATCATGCTTTTTCAATTCCTCAAACCCAAAGACAAATGCCCTCATGCTTTTTTGTGTATCATATGACATGCCAAATTTAATGTAAACCCTTATGAACACTGCATTTCTCAGACTAAACTTCTTCTGAGAATTCAAAAACCTTCCCAGATCACACTCTAGAAGCATAATGAGTCCTGATACACCAAACAATTGCCAATGCTGGATGTTCAAACAAATGCATAAATTTTCCTTTCTCATCTGCATGTTCCTATATCAAAATACCACTAGCTGCCCTTTTGTTGGAGCTTGCGAACACAATTTTTCTGGGCAAGAAAGAGCATTTTTTATCAGGATAAAGCTTCCTTTAGAATCTCAAGATCTGACCATGATATTTTCAAGAATTTTCTCTCAAAGTGACCATCTACCAAAATATATCTTATTATATATAGAAATAAATGAGTTGATATATGATCTCACGATAGAGAAACTAATGAACTCAAAAGTGACTTAGCACCATCTTAATGATATGCATGAATGCGCTATGTGTATTGGATAGGACATCTTTTTTGTTTTTCCCAAAATTTTCTTCAAAAAATAATGAGAAGCAGGAATGAGGGGGTGGGTAATGATATGATTTGACCTATCCAACATACATAGCACATCCATAATTCCCCATGAATACATTTATCTGAACTCTTAATAATAAGCTGATATAGTTTGTAAAGCTAATCTAGGGACCAAAGCGTAGCTTGTCACATAGCTGTAAATGATTATAATATCCTCCGCACGTCCATAACAACCAGCTCTTGGAGTTCTATCAATATTTGTTGTGTTTCTCGTAGAAACTCTAAGTACATGAGCTTAAAAATCCATTATTACATTGCAAACATAGGGAAGGTGCTTTGTAGAACTATTAGGAAGGTATTGGAATAGGCAGAGGAGGCCTTTGTCATGGAATTAGGTTCTTGAGAATTGCTCTGTTGGTGTAAAAAGCATAAAATTTTGTTCAGAATAGCAAATCAATGCGTTGCACATAGAAATAAAAGAAATAAAATAAGAGGAAGAATCAAAAGATAAAAGGATTCAGCGCAAGTAAAAGAATAAAAGGAAGAAGAAAGGGAATTAAAATGCAATCATTTTCTCAAAGCAAGTATAGATCTATAATGAACTGATCAATCAAATATCGACCAACTCCAAAAGGGATTATCGTGAGAGTTGAACAATGGGTGACAATGATTACAACCCTTAAAGAAAATCTCAACCATCAATGACAACCTAAATGTGAAACAGCCCAAAAAAACGAACAAGTCCTTAATAGATCACTGTCCAAGTATCATAAACAGTAGAAGACTGCAGCAAAGTGAAGGGCAGCTCCCTACAGTAGCACAAACACTACTACAACACCACACTACTAATGCCCCAATGACTCATGAAAATTTACTACTTTTAATAACAAATCCATATACAACAAAAAACTAATTACAAGGGATTCACTCCTTGATTTAAAAGTACCTACCTCTGGCCATAAAAACTAAATTAATCAAACACATTCCTCGGATCGTCCAAAGCATCTGGACCTCCACTCTCATCCTTCCCAGAGCTGCCATCACCAACACTGAACGAAAATTCAAAGGCTTTCTCTAGAGAGGTAATGATTGGAACACCTCCGGCTGCAAGGTCTCCTGGAACAATTCTTGCAAGCCTCTAGAAGAAGGGGACCTTGGCCTAAATCTTGTCAAGGAGTGTAACCGAGCATCCATTTACAAAATGCACTGGAACATCATTGTGATGTAGGACAGAAATGGAAGATTAGAAGAGGGAGAAAGTGAGAATTAAGGGGAGAAATAGAGAATGAAAAAGAGAAATGAAGCAGGAGAAGAAGAAAAGAGAAGAAGAAAGTGGAGAAGAGGCTGCCCAACAGGAAGAAAACTAAGACAACAGAGAACATAACAGAACAGAGAACAGAGAGCAACAGAGAGAGACAGAGAGTTCAAGAAAGAACAGAGAAGGGAAGAAGGAAGAAGAAGAAGAACAAAAGAGAAGAGGAGAGGAAAACCTTGAACAAGAGAGAGAGAAAACAGACTGAATTCTGGAATTCAGATCTAATAAGTGTCCCAAACAACTTTTGTTAAAGGTTAATTTGGTCATTTAGCATTATTAGTGTGTTAATGCTATGTTAATAAGTGTGAGTTAGTAAAGGTATTATGGTCATCGGTATGTACTTGACCTATATTATAAATAGAGGGAGAGATCTATCATTGTGATTATGTTTTAAATTCGCACTTCAACATGCTATTAGAGCAAGATCTGCCCACAACCCTAAGCACATAATGTTGACCCTATGGGTCATACCCTGTTTTGATTATGACAAATACTCAGGTACTTAATGACTGCCGAGTTGATGTGCAGGTTTATCTTGGTAGTATCCTATGATGATACTCGGAGACCCGAAGGAAACGAAGACCCTGAAGACCCTAGATATAATTTATTTGTTGTAATTTATATTCGGGTCTGTAATATTTAAATAGGAAAAGTCTGTAATAGTAACTAGGGCTCTGGTTTGTAATAAGCTCACACACATCACGTGCATGATTTAAATTCCACGTATTTTACTTATCAGCACATTTGGAACTACATAGAAAGACCCTAGGTTGTATTATACGGCTATCTCATTTAACCTAGGAAATAAAAGTTTAAAATTCCAATTCACCCCCCCTCTTGGGAATACACCAATTCTAACAATTGGTATCAGAGCCTCGTAGCATTGACTTAAACATTTTTGCTAAAAGATCGAGATGGCTCATATTGGTGTTCCCCATTCGGTGAGGGACAGTCACTTTCCAGTCCTCCATTATTTTGTGGTGTCGATTACACCACCTGGAAAATTAGAATGACCATATTTTTGAAATCTATGGACTGAAGGGTTTGGCTTGTGACTGCTAAAGGAAGATGTGCACAAATAAATGAAAATGATTTTAATATGATTAATTCTAATGCCATGGATGTATTGTACTGTGCTTTAGAGACTAATATTTTTGTTGAGATTGTGGCATGTAGTAGTGCACAGGATATCTGGGATGAACTCGAAAGGAAATATGGAGAGTCCCAGGAGAATGAGACCACCACTCAGGAAGTGGTAAATAATAGGGCATTTGCATTAACAGCCGGTGAGGTATATGTTCCTATCTTAGCCTCCGTAGATGATTCTATTGCTGGATGCTATGATGTATCTAATGCTGAATCATCTGTTGAATATTGTGATAGTTATGTTATTGATGCACTTGATGATTCTTATGTTGAATACTGGAATATATCATGCAATGAATCATCCGATTGCCCTAGTGATAATTATGCTATTAGCTCATGTAATAATCCATGTGATGCATGTTGTGATGACTCTTGTGCCAAATCCTATGATATATTGTATGTTGAGTCATCTATTGGTTCTGATGATAATATTGCATGCATTGATTCATTTGAATGTTATAGTGATAAACTTTGTGATGAATCATGTATTGAATCTTACAATGAAAGCATGCCCACACATATAGCACTAGAAAATGAATCACTTAAAATGCGTAAGATTCTAGTTGGGATGTCTAAAAAGAAAACCTTTTTGAAAAATGAGAGTAATAGGTTGGCAAAGCAATTAGAAAAGTTAAAAGAGTATCGTGCCATCATTGAAAAGAAAAAGGTTAAGAAGATCTTGAAAATCATATGCTTAGAGAAAGAAATACATGATTATTCTAAAGCTGCTTCCAAAGTAAAATATGGAAAGAATAATCATAATAAACCCTTAAGATTCAAAAGAAATAAATTTTTCAAAAAGGGTTCATATTATAAATCCCATAATCATGCTTCTTCGTGCAAACATAAAGTCAGAAAGCATACTCTATCACGCACATACATGACTTGCTTACACTACAAAAGAAAGGGGCACACTAAACTAAATTGTTCATCTGGAGAAGCCCGTGGCTTGGATAAGGAAATGATATGGCTTATCATGAAAGCAAACCTTGTAGGTCATAAGGAAAATTGGATTTAAATTAATATTACTTAATTAAATGTTTCCTTAAGTTCCTAGGCTTAGGTTAAGGGGGTTGTGATGACTGTAGGTTTGGGAAGTGGTTGTTGCTTATAATGAAAATCTTAGTATGCCTATCTTGTTATACTAAGAATCTTTATCCACTCCCATATGGACATGGCATGTATGTCTGGTATTTAATTCAAAATGCTTAACCCATGCTAACATGAAAATCACCAAGTTAAGCAACTATTGTCCATTACACAAAATTGAGTGTTAGGGTTCAATCTTCTATCATATATCACTATACCCTAAACTCAATTTTGAATGTGAAAAGCCTAAATCAAAATCAAGTCATCACTTTGGGCTTAAAGCACTAATGATCTTAAATGGGTAATATATATATTAAGTGCTTTTCATAGCTATAACCAAATTAAAGGTATCCACTAGGAATTTGGTCCCTTTGAGTTTAAATTGCAAGACCTTTAATTTTGGTTTAATCGCTCCATAGGAAATCTTTACCAAACCACGATCATATCAGGTATAGATTCATCATTTCCTTGGTTTGTATCCTTATTCTAAATTGTGATAATATCAAAAGGATACTTTCCGATCACCAAAAAGCATTGTTCACAACATTCACATATCCTATATGTTCTTTGCCCAAGTATGGACATGATTACCTCCACAAAAATACTTTGAAAAATGTCCTGTCTACCCTAAATACTCTTATGTGCCCATTAAATGATTTAAATCTACAAAGAGTATTTATTTATCATCCCTTCACGAGCTCTCAAATCACTAAGACATATCCTTTAGAGTTTTATGTACTTAGAGATGAGTTGAATGGCTAATATGATTGCCTAGGTCTCAATCTAGGTAAATGTATAAAATTTAAGAAGACCTATGCATGTGTACGTTTAAATTGAAAGTCATTCTAACTTGTGCCTCTCACACATATTGAAATTCATATCAATAGAGGCAATATTGGCTTCGCTCACTTAAAGAAATATCTATTGTGACTTTTTGGTCCGCTAAGCCTATTCATCCAAAGCCAAGCATATATCATCAAAAATTTTAAAACACTTGGCTAAAGAACTAGAAAGTGAAAAAGACATAAATTGAATAAGTGCATAACTCAAGGGGAGCATTTATCCTTCTTATCGATATAAATGAAAATGCTCTCATATTCTCATATCATGTCTTTGTGCCTTAATGAATAACCATACTATACTAAACTCATAACTATCCACTGTTGTGTATTGTTTATACTATATATTGATGGATAGTGATTTGTGATTATCTAGTATTGTGAACTGTTATTGAATATGTTGTTTGATAATACTGGATTGCATGGAACGCCAACTGCATGGCTGATGTAGTATGTTGTGTATTGCATGCTGGTAGCATATATAGGTTCTCGCATGCTTAAATTGAAATTTTTTGAATTGATTGCTTGAATCTATCAGGTTTTGGTACTTGAAAATTTGGGAAATGTCCAATTTACAGACGGCACTCTGCCGAAATTTTGACAGGAATTTTCCTAAACCAAAACCTTGTGTTAAGGATGATTATGATAATAAAAATGTTAAAATGTTTTGAAAGAATGAGTGAAAACTTAAATAGAAATATCACATTTTCATCCTTGCATAATCATCACATACTTATGGGAGCTCAACTCCATCCCTATAGGAAGAACATAAATGACTTATATGCGTCACTTTCGTCTATTGAAATATTGAGGCTCTTCTAAAATCCCTGAACATTATATCTTGTGCTTAAAGGCTTATATTTTGATATGGAATGTTTGTGGATCTTGAACTATATTGCATGTCTTAATATATATTTTTTGATGCATCTATGGTCTATAGGGACAACTATACTAATCAAGTGAAAAATGCAATTGACAAATACTCAGTATAGTTGATTTTAAAGATGTGGATTGATGGCTTATATTACTAAGCATAATGAAATTAATCTTTGGTTAAGTATAAGTAGTTAAAGAATCTAAGCACATATTCAAATTGATAGGGGGAGCATCTAAAATTAAAATTACTATCCTGTTTTGCTTACCAATATGTTTAGCTTAGATCTTGAATGAACTCATTGTGACATGCACTTGAATGAAACAATTTTATTGAAATTCATAATCTGAAGCATGTTTATATTGTCACAACTGTTTGTACTTGCCATATGATCTTGCATGTGATTGTTGAACTCTTAGGATCATTATGGTTTTGGTTTTCTGGTTATCTTTAGTATGTGCTTTATTGACAAACCAGAAAATTTGTTGCTTGCTTGCATGATCTTTAAATTTATTTTTGGAAAGCACCCCCAGTACCTTTTGCAAATATCAAAAGGGGATATATGTTTATAGTTATATACATACGTATTTATTTTAGTACTTATGGCAAGAACCCTTCTCAAAACTCAAATTTTTATCTCTTGCCTCATTATTATTATATACATACATGTATTTCAAAATTGCATAACCTTGAGTATAGTCTTAATTGACTATTGTGCTTTTAAAATGAAATGCAATATGTCATGCGTATGCGTTGACTGATCAATATTTGTTGCATGCTAAAATTATTTGATAGGATGAGTATCTAAGAAATGCACTTAAGAGAACATCATCCTTGAGCTTAATTCAAGTAAGCGTGCATGCAAATATACATGGGAATTTAGGTCCTAATCTTAGAATAAATCAGTAAGAACTTAATGCCTAAAATCTCTTGCATTATAAGTAATACTAAGAAGAATGAACATATGATGGATGTGCTTAAATGAAATTCATTCTTGAGCATAAAGGCGCTTATGTATGCCTGAGACTATATTTGAGAGTTTTAGCCCCATCCTTGAAAGGAGAATTACGACTCACCAAGCTCATTGGGCTCACACTATTAATTGGCTTTAACTTTTTGAGTCCGATTTGTTTCATTACTTATACTGTATTAGAAACTTAATGAACTCTCATAATTAATGTCAGTATAAGTAGATGCTTCCTAGATATTTCATAGTGCACATAAATTTAGGGGGAGCTCTCAAGTAAAATTTACAAGTCTAAGAAACAAATTTTATAGTTGATATGTTTTATTGCCTCAGACTTGTGAATATTGATTGTTGCTTGTGTGCATAATTCGTATGTCTACTCCGTGATGGCCTTGGACTTTACATTTTATTGCATAATCATATTGGGCTTAATGAGTATTGATTATGACTTGTAATGGCCACTTCCTTTGTCCACTTTATGATGATATTGAAATTTATACTTGATTGGTGGACCATATTGAACTGTTTGAGTAGTTGTGGATAACTTGCTAGGTTTATAAACTCAAACAGGTCATTTTTATACAGGATTTGTTTTGGAAAGTCCCATTTTCAAACGGCATGCCGCCGAAATCTTTCGAAAAACTTTCCTAACTTATTGTATATAAAAATGATATTTTCCTCTTATTTGCCTATATAAACTTAAATGTTTTTCTACACTCTTTTTGCTGTTGCCAAAAGGGGAAGAAGTAGGCAAGTATTTGTTATCACCAAAAAGGGGGAGATTGTTGACCCTATGGGTCATACCCTGTTTTGATTATGACAAATACTCAGATACTTAATGACTGCCGAGTTGATGTGCAGGTTTATCTTGGTAGTATCCTATGATGGCACTCGGAGACCCGAAGGAAAACGAAGACCCTGAAGACCCTAGATATAATTTATTTGTTGTAATTTATATTCGGGTCTATAATATTTAAGTAGGAAAAGTCTGTAATAGTAACTAGGGCTCTGGTTTGTAATAAGCTCACACACATCACGTGCATGATTTAAATTCCACGTATTTTACTTATCAGCACATTTGGAACTGCATAGAAAGACCCTAAGTTGTATTATACGGCTATCTCATTTAACCTAGGAAATAAAAGTTTAAAATTCCAATTCACCCCCCCTCTTGGGAATACACCAATTCTAACACATAACCACCACCAAAACCAAACCCTAAACCTCAAACCTGCTGTAGCAGAACAATCATGTGCACCACAAAAGATTAGAAGACTGTCCAGGAGTTGCTGGAGAACATCATTGTTTCCATAAAGAAAAGGAAAAAAGAAAAAAATGGACACTGCTGTCCTTTCAGAAACTTAAAGAAACACTTCATATTTATCAAAAGCAACCACATTAACTGTCCTCAGAACTTGCTAATCTACATCCCTGCAAAATCACTGCCAGAGGGTCCCCCACACGCAGCAGCTCCGGCTCCACACACCAGCACGTGAGAGTTTTCTAAGCAATTTTGCTCCGATTTTTTCCAAAATGCCCTAAATACTTCCATACATCATAGTACAAAGCTATTGGTCATCTATTTTGTTTGAAAAATCATTTTTTTTTTATTGTTCTCTCGTAGCACCTTATTAGTGGTTGTTTGATACCATTAGGGCTGTGTATTGGTTTTTTGGGGATGTATGTTGGCTTCTTGGTGCTGTCACAGTCTTATGCTAGTTGATTCATGACTCGTTCATGGTGGTCACCTTGTGCGTGGTTGTTCTGATTGTTCCAGCTTAACCTGGTTATCATTGGCGTAAGTGTGTGCATGTTGGGATGGAGTCCTTGAATCCCAAGAGTATGTTTTCTTTATCATTGCCACAAATAACAACTGAGAAGTTAGATGGAAAGAATTATGTACTAATGGTCTAAGGCTGTCAAGATCTATTTGACGGGCATTGGTAAATTTGAGGACTTGTTTTGATCCAGGCCTAGCAACGACAAAAGGAAAGAACTGTGGATTCAAGAAGATACTATCGATTGTCTCCATATTATGGGACTCAATGTGTAATGACCCGGATATTTAAATAATTAGGAAATATAATAAATGGAAGGGATTAATGGATAATAAGGGGAAGAAAGGAAGGAATATTTTAGAAGAAAAAGCAGGCCTCGTCAACGAATGTCTTGTCTTCGTCGACAAATGCCCTTCTAAGATCATCGACGAAGTCTGTTCCTCGTCGACAAAGGAATCCCGAGAGAGAATTTTGAAACTCTAAATTTCGTCAACGAAGGTATCTTCTCACCGACGAAGTCTCATCGGTGCCTTGTTGACGAACCAACGTGTCTCGTCGACGAAGTCCTGCCTATAAATAGAGTGTTCTTCATTTTTCAACAAGAATTCGCGAACTCTCTTTCCTCTCTCTCTCTCTAAAACGAACCTCCAGCCTTCTCTCTTCGATTTCGGGCCAGATTTGACCCGGTTTGACGATCCGGAACCACCACGAGGTTCGTACGATCATTCTCTGTAAGGCTGTAGGAGCTGATCATTGGGTTGAGGGGTTTGGGAAACATCCCAAAATCAGGGTAAGTGAATTATTTTGGGATTTCCTTAATAAATAATGTTATTTGGAACCTAAGAAGTAGTAAATGAGTGTTTTTCTTAAGATTTGAGTTAGTTAAGATTTATTTTAATTAAATGAGGATTTTTGGATTCAAGGTTCAAGTGAACGCTGTGGGTATCGGTTCAAGGATCCTACAAGCGTAGTTTGAAAGTCTGATAAGGGGGAATGATGTATTAACTCAGGTTTTTATGAATTAAATAAAATAGACCATGTTATATATATGTATATGAGTTTTTCATTTGGGTATAAAATGCCAACCATGCAATATACGTCTTCTGAACCTAAGATTGTTTATATAGTTATGTATATGTGAAAGTAAATGGATGAAAGTGGAAAGCAATTTCTGAGGAATTATGTAAGAAATGAAATGTATTTTAGCATATAAATGTTAAATGTGGGTTAGCATATTTTACAAAAATAAGTATGAATTTTACTGTTAAATTGTGTGGCATGAATAAATGTAAATGTTGTGCAAATATATAATAATCGTATGAGATGCAGGCTAAGTAAGTAAAGCAATGAGAATAAAATATGATATGGACTATGTTGCTTGTGTATGTTAAATGCAACCATGTAAATGTAAGACAACTGAAAGACAGCCATGTTAGCAGATTCTAACGCATTTCTATGTGAACTAACCGATGACAACTAAAAGGAGCTGTGTTAGCAAATTTTAGCGCATTTCTATGTGGACTAACTGATGATGGCTAAAAACCAGCTGTAGTACGAAGGAATGAAATGAAAACGTTATGCAATGAAATGACAATAGAATAACCATGGAATGAAATGACAAATGTGAACGATGTAAATGGGAAAGAGTCGCTTAAAGTGAAATGAAATGCAATGTTTAAACTATAAACATGAACGGATGTGAATGATTGAATAATGATAGAAAGAATAATGTATTATGATATTAGAAGTATGTATGTACGTAAAACATATTACGATTGGGCGGGGCGCACTCTTCGCCTGAGGGCTTGCTGAGTAAGGCGAGTGCGCTAGTAACTTTAGATGTGGCAGTAGCTGCATAACGTACTAGGGCAGAGGAAACCTACTTGTATGGGCGGGTAAATTTCCCTATCCTTAGTGCCTTTACTGGCAAATCATTGATGAATGGTGTGAGTACGAGATTAATCCAACACTTGAGGGCTTACTGAGTAAGATGAGTGCTCTGGTATGCTTTAATTGTGACCTTAGGGTTACCTAAGTATCAAAGCAGAGGGGTGCTACTTGTATGGGCGGGTAAACACCCCTATCCTTGGGTAATCTCGTGGGTAAATCTTTGCATGTGATTGTTTAGGTTCAGAGAATGATTTCTATATTATGTTAATAATTTGCAAATGTAATTAAAATGACATGTATATACCTCATGTTAGCCACATGCTGTGTTTAATATATTGTTTCTTCCCTTACTGATATGTGTCTCACCCGAATATGATTATTTTTTTTTCAGGACATCCTCGAGGTCGAGCTTAAGAGCTCGAGGGTATTTAGCATTTTTTTTTAGGAATATAAAGTGAAAAGGTATATGTTTGATAATACTTCAGGAATGTAAATATTTATGTTTTATGTTGTTATGTTTGAAGTCAATTGAGTAAGTAATGGTTGTGAATATGTAGAAACGTTTGGAGATATATGTATCTATATAAATACAAGTGTTGGATGAATTTTATGGAATTTAGATAGGAATAGTAAACTCTGGTATTACGATATTATGGTATTATATATGGAGATTATGTTTATGTTTTCCGATGCGTATATTATGGACTATGGATTATCAGGTATAACACACCGGACCTGAGTTTATGGGTTCGGGGTGTTACACAATGGAACACTACATTGCACATATGTGCGTGCATTTGGATGGATGCAAGGAGATTTGGGATTATGACAAGCTCCGATCTATCCCTAAAGTACTTTTAGTTACAATAGGGAGATAGTAGTGTCACTAAGTACTTTGCAGAGATGAAGTGTATCCATGATGAGCTTAAGACCGTGCAACCCAGAACAGCCAATGTTCGCAAGATGCAAAAGCAAAAGACAATGACAGTCGGTCGAGGTTTGCAACCCAAATTTGAGATAGTTCGGGCCCAAATTCTTGGTAGTGCAGAATTGCTCTCCGTTGTCGAAGTTTATTCTCATGTACTTCGTGCTTCCTCCAGCACACATTCCCAGGCCCTTGCATCTAGTGTTTCAACCCCTGACTTTGAGAGGACTGCTTTTGTTACACAAGGGGATTCCAGTTTTCAACCAAAAAGCTACAAAAGTTATCGAGGTGTTACACAGGCCTTCCCACCGCCTCTGACTATTCCATCTACAGGAAATCTTATCCTCCAGTCAGATGCTAGTGACCATCATTGGGGTGTCTTACTGCTTGAAGAAAAGGACAACAAAAGATCCTATTGTGGACACGCCAGTGGAGAATTCAAAGAATCCCAAAAGCATTATCACACTATCTTCAAAGAAATTATTGCAGTAAAAAATGGAATTCAGAAATTTGACTTTTATGTCAGATCAAAGCACTTTACGATTGAAATGGACAACTCGTATTTCCCAAAAATGCTTGAATTCCGAAATAAGATTCTTCCTAAACCATAGATTCTCAGACTGAAAGATTGGTTTTCCAGATATGACTTCTCTGTGAAGCATATAAAAGGCGAGCACAATGTTCTTATCGACATGTTATCTCGCCCTCGGAAAACTTCCTTCCTTATCTCCAAACACCGAGCCATTCCACTAATCCTCATAGCCTCATCCTCCTCCTCTTCACCTCCAGAAATTCTCTATCTTGGTGCCTCTACCCAGATACAGTTCCCTCCAGAAATACCTCCTGAAATCATTAATGCCTCCAAAATCAAATCCTATGCTAAGACCTTCTATGGCTACTATGTTGATCTAATAAACCATCACCTGACCTTCCCATCTTACCCTTTCCTCAATCCTTACATCATCAAATCATCATCCTTTAATACTCATGTATTATGGTATATATGGTATATCTATGTTTTGCAGATACATGTTGTATTCCTCCCACTTCAGGAGACGTACACTCATCTTGATAATCCAGCCAATCAGAAATCCCTATTTTAGACTTTCCTCCAACTGTTTCATCCTCTGTTCACTTGGAGAAAGAAATTGACTACTCTCATAGGTAATCATAACCTTTGGAAGATGGACCCATCTGAAGCAGCCTCAGTACACAGTATCTTCATTCTGCATAAACCATATTTCTACAATTCCAATAGGAATCTCTTATGGTCCCAGAATCGAGTTTACGAATGGGATATGCTGTACAACTTTCCCAGTACATGGCCCAGCTACAAGCCTTCACTATTAAATCACCTCTGCGAAATGAACAATCTCCAATTCTACTCTGAACTCGTCAAAGTCATTCCAGACGAGATTTCAGCTCCTAAACCACCTGACAAGGACTGCACTAATCATGATCCTATGGACACTGATGAAGATTATCCTTGAGATCCGCCAACTTACCACCATCCAATCTATGGAGACATCACGGATGAGGATTATATCAACCTCAACCTCTCGCCGTCTCATCACATCTAGCCCCACATACTGTTTACTTTATGTATTATTGTCACCATAGTCCACAATGGTGGGCCACTTTATGTTTGCGTATGTAATAAGTTTGGTTTAAAGTCAAAAGGTCTTTGCATAATTAAAGGTGGGTCACTCCCGCACAAATGCAGCCGCCCATGTGCTGTCACCTTTTAATTATGTCAGTTGTCAGTCATCTCTAAAGTCTTCAACCACTTTAACTTTATGTCGTCGTCTACTTTATGTCTTTATCATATTTGTTTTATGTCCTTATCAGCTGTTTGTAAGATGCTTGCTTCTCGTGTAAGTCTTGGGAGGTCTCAGACCTCTATTTAAGGGACTGCCTTCCCGTTTGTAAGGCAGAGCAGAACAGGACGGATTGAGAAATAAAAATTCCTTTGTGTGTTTTATCCATGGCTTTCTAAGTTCTCTCTTTCCCAAGGACTATTTGTCCAAAGGGCTTCTAAGCCTCACTTCTATGAGCTTGTAATATCTTTCATGATATTATGAGAGATTACTTTACAGTGGATACCCATAACTTGCCGAGTCACAGTGCTAGCGGCCTGGCGCAAGGCTAACCTCAGGTTTAACAAAACTGTAATGGGTTGCTTTGATGATCATGACATGGCACCGAGTATGCTTTGTGCTTGCCTCTAAGGAGGATCCTACACATCAGAAAGGCTATACGGTCCCCGAAGACTTCCTTTGGTAAAGCATTGGTTGAAGGACCTGAGTTCTCCGTTTGAGTGGCCATGGGAAGGCCTGTGTTGGAGATGTGGTCCTAGATTGGTTGCTTTCCTTAGGCAGGTCTTGGGGCTCCCACTATATATATATAGTGGCGATAGTTGGAAAATTTCCAAAGGTGCAATGACATGCTTGCACAGTAAGAAAATTGGTACTCTTTATATGACCTCAGATGCTTGCATGTCAATTTCAGTTGCTGCAGGGAATGAAGATTCAAACCTATGGCACCAGAGACTCGATCACATGAGTGAGAAAGCTTTGAAAATCATGAACTCAAAGGGAAAGATATCAGGTTTCCAGTCAGCTAATATTGACCAATGTGAGAGTTGCATCCTCGACAAACAAAAATGAGTCAGCTTTCAAACATTCGGCAGAACTCCAAAGAAAGAAAAATTGGAGCTGGTGCACACCGATATTTGGGGACCAAGCCCAGTTTCATCCATTGGCGGGAAATCCTATTTTGTCATCTTTATTGACGATCATTCCAAGAAGGTATGGGTTTATTTCTTAAAATATAAATCCGAAGTGTATGATGTTTTTAGGAAATAGAAGGCCATGGTGGAAAATGAAATAGGCTTAAAAATCAAAAAGCTGAGATCAGACAATGGTGGTGAATATGAAATTAGAGAATTCAAAAGGTTTTTCTACAAGCATGGGATCAGACTTGAAAGAACCGTGCCAGGTACACCCCAACACAATGGCGTAGCAAAACGAATGAACAGAACCTTGACTGAGAAAACCAAAAGTATGCGATTACAAGTAAGTTTACCAAAGCAATTTTGGGCAGAAGCAATCAACACAGCTACTTATCTAATCAACCGAAGTCCATCAGTACCATTGCAGTTCCAAGAGGAGGTATGGAGCAAAAAGGAAGTAAAACTTTCACATTTAAAAATTTTTGGCTGCGTTGCTTTTGTACATATAAGTGATCAGGCTAGGAGCAAGTTTGATCCAAAATCTCAAAAATGCACATTTCTTGGATATGGTGAAGATGAGTTTGGTTACCACATTTGGGATGATCAAAACAAAAAAATAATCAGAAGTCGAGATGTTGTTTTCAATGAAAAGGTTATGTACAAAGACACGGCATCATCAAGTAATCCCACACTATATAACCCTGATATTGTAGAATTGGATGATTATACTAATAGCAACGTGGCACAACAGATTATTGATAATTCCCAAACAGAGTAATCTATCACAGAAGAGTGTTCTAAAGCACCACAAACTCCAACTCCGACTCCTACTCCGACTCTGAGGAGGTCTTCCCGACCGCATGTACCGAATAGGAGATATTTGGATTATTTGTTATTAACTGATGCAGGTGAACCAGAGTACTATAATGAAGCATGTCAAGTGGATGAGGCTAGCAAGTGGGAACTTGCCATGAAAGATGAGATGAAATCCCTCACTAACATCAGGACTTGGGAGCTAGCTAGATTACCCAAGGGAAAAGAAGTTCTTCAAAACAAATGGGTATACCGCATAAAAGAAGAGCATGATGATTCAAGAAAATACAAAGCAAGACTCGTGATCAAAGGTTTCCAACAAATACAAGGTATTGACTACTTAGAAATCTTCTCACCAGTTGTGAAGCACACAACCATTCGGACAGTTTTGAGCATTGTTGCAGCAGAGAATTTACACCTCGAGCAGTTAGATGTAAAAACTACTTTTCTCCATGGTGATCTAGAGGAGGAGAAATACATGCACCAACCTGAAGGCTTTGCAGAGAAAGACAAAGAAAAACTTGTTTGCAAGTTGAATAAGAGTCTGTATGGTTTGAAACAGGCTCCAAGGCAGTGGTATAAGAAATTTGATGGCATCATGCAAAAGAATGACTACCGCAAATGTGACGCTGATCATTGTTGCTATTTCAAAAGGTATAAATCAAGTTACATAATTCTTTTGCTTTATGTTGATGATATGCTAGTTGCAGGATCAGACATGGATGACATCAGAAAATTGAAAAGGCAGTTGTCCACTAAATTTGAAATGAAAGACTTGAGTCCAGCAAAGTAGATACTTGGGATGAGAATCACTAGAGACAGAAAGGAGGGAACCTTGCAGTTGTCTCATACATCAGGCGGATTCTCAGAAGATTCAACATAAGTGATGCTAAGGCAGTTAACACACCATTAGCCGATCATTTCAAGTTATCAAAGACTCAATCTCCAAAGTTAGAGGAAGAGAAGAAAGAAATGGACAAAATGTCATATGCTTTAGCTGTAGGAAGCTTAATGTACGCCATGATTTGCACAAGACCAGATCTTAGTTATGCAGTGGGAACCGTCAGTAGATTCATGTCGAATCCAGGAAAAATTCACTGGAAAGCGGAAAATGGATTTTACAGTATCTCCGAGGTACAATTAACAAATGTTTATGCTTTGGTAAAAGTGATCTGACATTGAAAGGATACGTAAATGCAAACTTTGCTAGTAAGATAGATCACAGAAGAAGTACTACTAGATATGTTTACACAGTAGGTGCTACTGCTGTTAGTTGGGTATCACAGATTCAGAAAATCGTTGCACTATCCACTACAGAGGCAAAGTATGTGGCCATGACATAAGCGAGCAAAGAGATGATCTGGTTATAGGGTTTGTTGACAGAGTTAGGTTTCAAGCAGGTGAAGAGTGTTTTGTATAGTGATGGTCAGAGCGCTATACACTTGGTGAAGAATTCAGCATTCCACTCAAAGACCAAGCACATTGGACTCCGCAATCACTTCATCAGATCTCTTCTCGATGAAGGGATATTAGCCGTTGAGAAGATCCTTGGCAGTCAAAACCCAACAAATATGTTGACAAAGTTGGTAACCAGAGAGAAATTCGAGTTATGCTCAGATTCAGTGGGTCTTCTAGATCTACTGAAACCATCCAAAAGATGATCCCTACATGAGCACCTCAGCAAGGGGGTGCGGGCACTCTCGCGAAGGGGTGCGGTCGCCTAGATACTAGGGCGAGGTCTTAGTGTTGCAGCATCAGAGTAGCAGACACTTGGTTGCCCCCACATGTTTGGAGGGGTTGATTTGTTGACCCACTCATGTGGGTGCATTTATTGTTGCTTGAGAAGGCACAGCTCATAGAGCATGCGCAGCCTCAAGCATGCATTCCATTTTCAATGCTGCTCCATCTCAATGCTCCTCTCTCATACATTTATATGTGCACTGCTTTGTAAAGAATTGAAAGAGTATGTGATAAAAATATACGAAGTGAAGAACAGAAAGTTGTGTGTGAGGCAGATAGGTAGAGAGGCTATGATAAAGGTTGAGTTGAGAGTTGTGTTACTCCTCCTCTCTTGTATCTCTCCTATTGATCATATAGTGAGATTTCCTCTCTCCCATGGATGTAAGCCGATTGGCCGAACCACGTAATTTGTTTTGTGTTCTATGTATTTGTGTGTTGGTGTCTTTGTTTGCTGGATTCATCCTTTTTTTTTCCTAACAGTTTTCTCGTAGGTTTCATTATCTATTGTTATAAACACTAGTTGTTCTCATTTGGAGCTCATTACCAAAATCCCAAAAAAGCTTCATTTTTGCTTTAAATTTTTACTCGTCCTGCACTCCGTGCGTTTGTTCTTTTGTCCCAAAAATTAGAACTTCTCTCAATAAGCAACACAACACACACACAAACACAGAAGATCCCGAGACGGAAAAAAAAAGGCACGAGCTTCTTTTTGTGCTTACGAAGACAGAAGCAGAAACTGATCAATGTCTTCTTGAGACTCAAACATCATCAATATGATGGCGTCCAAAAGCTCCGATTTTGAAACTGAAATGTATCTCTCTCTCGGAACTTGAACTCCGGAAATTTCTTCTTCACCTTCATCTCCTTTTTCAACGTCGTCACCACCGCCGTCGCCATTCTCAAGTCCAAGACCCTGGTTCGTGGGAGGAGGACGCTCGTTGCCCTGCTCCGGTATTTTCGACGAAAGAGAGTGCAATTCCAAGTGCTTGACAGAAAATACCCGCAACCTGAGGGAGCAAGAAGCGAGTTTTAAATCGGCGGCGCTCTTTAAGAGACGGTGGGGGAAGAGAGGGTGAACCGGCGACGGAGATGACGACGAGGTGGCAACGCCGGTGAGAATTCGCCCTGATAGCATCAGGACCTACCGCTATGTAATGGGGTGACTAACGGAAAGATGGTGAGCGCGGGAGCCCTCTGCCTCCGCTCTCCTGCAAACAAGTAAAGTGTGAGCCGAGCCAATCTTATCTTTAACAATAAACTAGCTCCGATTGACTATACTTAGTCACTTAAAATAAGTATTTTTATAAATTAAAAAATATTTAATTGAAATTAAAATAAATATTTATTGAAAAAAATACTTTTCTAAAATTATTTTTTAAAAAATTTTCAAAGTAAAATTCGTGAAAAATAATTTAAAATAATTTTTTGGACACTTATAAATGACACGATTTATAAACAGGATCAATTTTGTAAATATAAAAAAATTAATGATTATTTTAAAATTTTAAAAATATATTAGAAGAAATCATATATTTTTTTATTATTTATTATAATACATTAATTATTAATAAAACATAATTCAATTTTGAAATGAAAAAGAATAACCATCTATTAATTTATATTAATATTAAAAATAAAAAATACCAATTTAATTAATGATATTATTTTAACATATATTAATGGTAATCATATATTATAAATATAAATTAAGAATAAGGCTATTTTTAATCAAAAAAATAATATTATTCTTTTCATTTAATAAAAATATTTAAATATTAATTAAAAAGTAACAGCTAACATAATTATTAATTTAATTTTTAATTAACAATTGACCATATATCATTTTACTATACATTATAACCTATTAATTATTAATGTAATATAATTAAGTTCTAAAATGAATCATCTATAAATTTAAATTAAGTAAACTAAAATTTTAATTAATTCTTAATAATATTTTTAACATAAAGTAATGTGATAATCATATGTTTTAAATATATATATTAGTAACAAGATTATTGTTAATTGATAAATAATATTATATTATTTTAGTTAATAAAAAATATCTAAATTTAATTAGAAAATTAAAATAATTATCATTTAAATTTCTAATTATAAAAAATATTAATATTTTTATCTAATGGACGTGGAACAAGAGCCACAAGGGAAATGCTTGCGGTGGTCATGATATCATATCAAATTTATGAAAGTAATTCAGTTTTTATTCACAACAAAAGTTGTCAGGGTATATATATATAACAATTCAATAACTGAGCTACCAGCTCAAGAATAAAAATAACAACTAACTGAACTACCTGAAGAACTAAATTAACTGAACTGAACTAAATTATAACTGCAAGCCGCTGCTGCTGCTGCTGCTGCCGCCAGCTGAGAGCTGCTGCTGCTACTAACTGCTGCTGCTAACTGCTG
This sequence comes from Malania oleifera, assembly GCF_029873635.1. Taxonomy (NCBI): domain Eukaryota; kingdom Viridiplantae; phylum Streptophyta; class Magnoliopsida; order Santalales; family Ximeniaceae; genus Malania; species Malania oleifera. Next base: position 62,975,393 of record NC_080421.1, on the reverse strand, counting down.
CGAGAGATAAGCTGCTGCTGCTGCTACTAACTGCTGCTGCTAACTGCTGCGTGAGATAAGCTGCTGCTGCTGCTACTCTGCTGCTGCTGTGTGAGCTGCCTGCTATAATTCATAATAATCTGTGAAGAACCACTGCCACGCTCAAGCCCAGCTTCTCTCTCTCTCCCTCTCTCTCTCTCTCTCTCTCTCACACAACCGAGTGGGCTCTTTCTCAGTCTTCCAAGATTAATTTCTAATGCACAAGAAACTTGTGTGCAAATCACTAAATTCCCATCTCCATTAAACTTGAAGTGCAGCAACCATGCAGAGATTGACGATGGCAATGCTGGCGGCCGTATATAGGCGAGGAGGAGCAGCAAGGCCGAGAAGCCGATGGTTGCGGGTGGGCAATAGTGACTAATGGCACGCGGCCTGGCTGCGGTGACCACGTGAGGGCATGGAGAACCCATTAGGGTTTCTTGAGCGTGTGAAGTGAAGGAGAGAGAATTTGCTTCTTGTGTACGAGCCCTTATCTTAATAAATTGAACATAACCTCTTTGATGCATATATGTTCCAATCTGTTTTGGAATATGTAGGAGAGGGTTGACAATTCTTTCACAAGATACAGTGAAGAGCATCAACAGCAATGTCTAAAATACTACCCAAAATCCTTTCTTCCCAATCCCAGATATAAAATTATCTCGCTAATTATCAGTTGAATTTTCAGTATATTTTTCAACCAATATTCAAATTTTTAATACTTGAAAGGTAAATGGTACCTCTGGTTTGACGCAATGAGGCTAACGCATTATTCTTAAGCTTAAGATTATTAAATGAATCTATAAATAAGCTTAAATTGAACTATTAATCGAGTTTAATTGAGTCTTTAACCGAGTTGTTCACAAGTTAAAACGAGTTGAATCTGTCAGTGTCCAGGTTCAGCTTGTTTATTAAACGAACTTGAAAATTAGGTTTAAAAAACAAATGAGCATGAAAGAACTCTTATTGTGCTAAGCTCTAAGCTAAAGCTACTTTATTTGTGTGTAGCCCTAATTCTCCATTTTTTGCTTCTTTCTTTTTAAAGTACATTGTATGCTTAATGGAATTAGGCTACACAATAAGATATACCTCATCTCTTATCTCAAGTCTTTTTGTATCATCTTTCAATATTAGAATACAAGATTTCTATTTAAAATATATATATATATAATATATATATATATATATATATATATATATCAAAATTGCATGGGATCTCCCTTGAGAGACACCTCACTATCTAACCTGAGTTCATGGAGTTTTGACAAATTCAAAAACTAGTATTTTGTACAAATTATAAAATTTTCCAAAAAAAAAAAAAAAAAAATGAGTCAAGTTTGGTTCACTGAGTGGAATATGAATAGAATGAAAAAGAATTTTAAAAAATTTAAGGAAGAATATTTTTATAAATTATAGTTGATTGCATCATCGGTCCTAGAACTCTGGGCTTGGTTGTACTTAGGTTCTTAAACTTTAATATGTTGCGCCGTAGACATGCAATAATTTGACTCACCGCAAAGTGGTTTTGCATTGTACATGTCATAAGGGATTTTGGGGGAATAGCAAAATGCCAATAAACAAATTGGTAAAGCATGGATGATGATCCTAGTACTAAGAGCTAAGTTGCACTTGGATTGCATCAATATATTCTTGTATTGCGCACATAGTAGCGGGTTCTAGCTAGGAGGAGGTTGTTAGTTGATGATTAGGACAAATCTTAAGTATTAGAATGTTTTAAACATAAATCAATTCTATTAATCTACAACAAATGGTGGTAGATTGCACGACGTCGACTCCGTGGGTGGGGAAGTGAATCAATATTTAAATACTTAGTGATTACCTAAACAAAATATCTTAAGGGAATGTGTTTATTTGAATGATTATTTAGTCAATGTTGGAGGGGTAATTTACATGTTAAATGGTAGTTCATGCATAGAACAGTGCTTTAAGGGTGACATTAATCTAAAATGCCTTTGAGCAAATTTCTTGTTCCATACCAACTCTGCCCGCTCGCATATTTCTCTTTAAGAAACTCCCAAGCAGAATTCAGAGAAACCTTGCCAGATAAACAGATTTAGCAGAATTCCAATAGATTGTCCTCCATGCTTGAGTCTGGCATCACTGTAACACATCTAATATCTAATTTCTATTAAATACTACTAATGTGTAATATTGAAATTTTGTTCATTAATTTACTACATATTTTATTTTCTTTTTCACTTTTCTCAATAACCAAATTCCAAACAGGATCTAAAAGAATGGTAAAAAGACATTCCCTCTCTATTGATCCCTAGGAGTGCCAAAACGGGTCGGAACTTGGCGATGTCCCGTGATAATCGGGTTCGAGTTAAGAAGAAGGTGACCTGTTTATAAACGAGTCAACCTGAATTTGACTTGTTTAATAAACAGGTTAGGCAGGTTTGGGTTGAGTACCCGCCAAGTGACCCATTTAATTTCATATATATATATATATATATATATATATATATATATATGTGTGTGTGTGTGTGTGTTACATTAAAAAATATTAACTAAAAAGATGTATTATTTTCTACATTTTGCGTTTTTTTTGTGAAGATATTAATAAATAAAATAAAAGAGTGCTGTTTTTTTTATAATATATATATACACACACACGTCACCTTATATGAAATGTTTTAAAAAATTAAAAAAAATAAATTATATTTTTAAACGAGTTCTTAATAGCTACCCATTTATGACTTGTTTATTAAATGGACAAGTTTGGGTTATATGTTAGTCACTCGTTAGTAAATGGGTCAATTCAAATTCTAACCTATTTAACCCCTACCCTTTTGCGATCCACCCAAATCTGACCCACTAACCTGTTTTGCCACCCCTATTGATCCCATCTAATGAATCTCAAATAATACAAATAGATGCTACTAATAAATATTGAGGAGTGTGTGATATTTGAATAAATTAAACAATAAAGGAAGATCATGTGGGTACTAGAGTGGTTCCTTTGAATCATTGAAAAATTATATGACAAATTTGTAAATTTGTAAAGACTTATTACAAACATTGGTCTAGTGGATAAAAAAATTTAAATGAAAAAGAAAGAAAAAAAAAATTATTTTTCATTACATTTTCTCTCTATACTAAATAATACTAAAAAAAACTATCCTAATATAATTAAACTTTTTAAAAAACTAAATATTAATGCTACATAAAATTAATATTTTCTTCATTGAATGTATACTTTTAATTTTTATTTTTATTGAGTTATTATCCACGAGAGTGGCATAGCAAATATCAAGCTCTTCTTGCAAATCCTACATTTCAAACATTTGGTAGTGTGTTATGGTCACCAAGAAAAAAATCGACGATCAGGTGGGATTGACTATATGAATCCTGTTCTGCCAATTTATGCGATCATAGATCATTTCTTTTGCTAGATTCAAGGAACACTAGATCATATAAGCAAAACATAATTACTTTTTTTTCAAAATAAATTTAAAAAAAAAAATTCATGATTAATTTTCCTTCCATAAAATTTATAACAAAACAAATCCCCCATAATCAATTTTCTTTCCAAAACGTATTACAAAGAAATCTATAGTAAATTGATGGATGAAAATTACAAAAGAACTTACAGTTAATTTTCTTTTTAAATTGATATTTTTTTGTTATTCATTTTTGTCCATTCAATTTTATTTATTATTCAATTATTATTTTTACTAAACGTATTATTATTTTTTAAGTGAACTACTGGTCTTTTGTATGAAAAGCACAACATTACTATTTATCTATATTTTTAAAATTTTAATGGCTAGGCCAAAGAAAATTTTAAAATGGAAAATAAATTTCGTACTTATTTTCTTTTCCTTCTCTTTGCTCAAAGGTATCCTCCAACCCTAAAATGACTGCAAATACTATCCAGAGGAAAGAGGCAAAAGACTTTTTATCATACTCCAATTGCAAATAAGATGGTCTGTACACAATGCAGCATCATACTGCACGAACAATCAAAGGGGAACAATGGACTGTCTATGTCTAAATTGGGTTTAAAACAAAGTTCCACCATACCACTCTCCCACCATTTTAAGAACCTAGAGATGTAACTCTATGCCATGGACCTCAACTCCATTGCCTCTGCCGACTACCAAAAGCTAGAAAGGTATAACATAAATATAAGCCTGTTTTGGTGCAGGGATGCAAATACCATCATTGTTTCCTTCAGCTGCATTCGTGCACATATAAAAGACGACAAAAAGTTCAAAAGAAAACAAAAAATGAGCATTCAGAATTTTGACTCGTCGCATTCATAAAAAATGCTTCAGCAAAAGCTTCTGCAAAGTTTATTCAAGAAAATGGGAGTGACAGGAAAACCAATTGGCAGTTGGAAGAACCAAGCAAGGGTTTAAACAAAATCTAATTACTCATCAAGTTCCGGGGCTATCAATGGTGAGATGACTTTTGCATTTCAGTTTCAAATTCTCTTAAACTGCTAACAACAACTTCAATTTTTGTTGATAGCAATTCAGTTTGCTCCTCCACATTTTTCAGAAATTTAATTAACTGGTCCCGATATTGTTCGCATAATTGATCCTGGTGCTCCAGCTCCATAGTGAGTTCTTGGAGTCTCCTATCCTTATTATCCTACAGGGGAAAAAAAGAAGGCAAACAAAATGACTTTGAAAAGTCATCACAGAAATTATATAAATGTAAGATTTTCAAATATGCACTTAAAATCTACGACAAAAATAACTTTTGCTCCCTACACCAATGAATGAAATATATTGACCTATGACAGATGTATTGGGAAACAGGGTCCTAGCAAAATTTAATAATCAGACAGTGTGCTCCGAACTGATTGCTTATTGGGACCTAGCACAAATTAACACCATAAGATAAAGTAGCAAGGCCTGACTCACATGTCCACCTGAAGCATCATCAAAGATGTACCGCACACTCAATTCTAGCAGACCAAACTAGACTTAAATTAATCCTCAGACCTGAAACAACCTAAAATATCTGCATTTCCAAAATCACATTGCTAGAACCTTGAACCCCATATTCCTCCTTGCCCATCCCCTCCCAAACCCCAAAAGCCTGCTGATTCTTCCCCCCCTACCAAAATAAACACAACAGAGCTAAATACCACACTCTACCACTCTTGGCTCATTATCGAAGCCACGAGCCTGCAAGAAACCACTGCCAGATCAGACACCACAATTTCCCTGGCCTGACAGCAGTGAAACGGCTAATGAATTAGGCCTTTTCTCCATCTTTTATACACAACTAGCACTGGATAATAAAGATTAGTCTTCTTCTGATATTGTCCCCTGAAAATATGGCTTCCCAATTCTCATGCCACTTGCAAGCAAAGAAGGCGAACTTTTTGGGAGTTACTGCTTTCTGAACAGCCCTTCAAGGTAAATGCATGGCACATTGTCACAGATGAGATAGTGATAAGACTCAACCAAGAATTTAGCAGTTTTGCCTCCCAACCACCTTATCCTATCTTTGTAGTTGGCGCAAATTGTGGTTCTATAAAGCATGCCCAGGCTGCAGAAGGTTAACCCTGCTGCTCCCCCTTCCAGTCCTGCACCCCTACCCTCTGAAAGTCATACCCTTCAACCCCATTCTCCCCACACCATTCTTCAACACACTTTTGAAAGTTTAAACCCAATCAATAGCATATTGTGGTTGTACGTCTGCTTGAATCAATATGATCTTGGAGATTGCTATATTATGTCCCATATCATCTTGTATTAAAGACATGTCTTAAGGAGAGAGAACAGCACCATTCTTTTAACTCATTTCTTAAAATTTAAACCCAACAAATAGCATATCATAGTTGCATTTCATTCTTATCTGGTGATATGATATTAAAGCTTGCTCATATAGCCTTACAATATATGTATAAAATAAGAAAAGAAGATGATTTCATTAGAAAAGAAAGAATATACAATGAGGAGAATAAGATGTCTCCTATTCGAAAAAATAAAATAGAAACTGAAGGCTTGCCAGTCCTGCTAAATTTTTGAAAAATTCACTCCTTCAAAACAACCAGCAGCAAAACACCAAAGCGAGGCCAAATTATAAATCAAATCCAATAACAAAGAAAAAGTCAACTTTTCCCCCGTAAAATGCGCACATTTTTGTTCCAAGCAAATTCCTCACAACACTGAAAACCGCACATTTCCACAATGCAGAGGCATCTTCACTCTAATCAAACCTTGAAAATGATGTGGCCAACAAATCCCATCAATTCCAGACAAACTCAATGCTATCCAAATAAACTGAAAAGCTTATTCCAAATTTTCCAAGCAAAAGCGCAATGCAATAAAAAGATGAGGTACTGCTTCTGATCTATTAAAACATAAAAAACACACATCTGGAGATAGTGCCTTTGGAGGTTTCCGGCTGTGCAACATATTGTTGGTGATTTGGTGTCAACCCTATTAAGAACAACCAACCAGATACTTTTATGCATATTACAACTAGTGAAACGATCAAAAGTTGATTTACAAGAATAAATGTCCAAAGAATATGAGGACCAAGAAAGACTCTTTCCTTAATAGAAGACAACAATTCTCCAACAATAACAAAGAAGAGAGCTCCTCCACCCCCTATCATTAAGAGTTGTACGAAAATCGAAATCCTAAGACATAAGATCATCAGATATCAAAAAGGAAGAAACAACATCATTTCACCCCAAGGACAAACGATAAAGACAAGGAAAGGAGATGAATAATGCAGTATTACCCATCCAAGTGTCTTCCTAGAAATGAATTCAAGAGCCTTTACCCAGAACGCAGAGTAAGGAAGGTAGATGGGTTAAATATGAGAGTACACCTTCAATGGCTCTTTGAAGAGCATTTAATTCCCAAATTAGCATTCCACCCATTCACATGCAACCCAAGGAAACCACCATAACCATTTAGGCATTAGAGAAGTGTTTTTCTAAACGCTAACCGATGCCCAAACCCCCATCCTACTTTAGACCTACACACAATTTCCCAACTGAAAAGTGATCCCTCTTCTCCCATAACTCCAGACCAAGGAAATCTCTCAACAATTTCCCAATTTTACTAGCTATTCCCACAGGAATTCTAAATACACAAATAATAGAAAGCAATACAAAAATGACAAGCCTGAATAAGAGTAATGCAACTCCCAAGAGAAGATAAAGTAACTTTCCACCCATCTAACTGCTTAGACACCCTCTCCACCACTGCATCCCAAAAACCCACCCAACCTAGCATTAGCACCAAAAGGGACTTCTATATGAGCCAAGGGCCAATCCAGAATACCACAATCAGCTGCAATACCAACTCCCTAGATATACTAGAAAGTAGATTAATGGCGGCAATCCCACTCTTCCCCAGATTAATTTTTAGCCCAAAAACCTTTAAAGGAGAGTAAGAACCTCAAGTAGGATTGTCTTTGATCAGCTAAGAAAAATGTAGGGTCACAAGGGGGGACACAAAACACCCCCTCTATCCACTCCAAGCCGACTAACGAAACCCTTATCGAGCACCCTATCCACCATTCTGCTCAAAAATCAACAAACAATCAAAACAAGAATGGAGATAATGAATTCCCTTGTCTAACACCCCTTGATGCCCCGAAACCACAACTTAGGTTCACCATTAAATATAGCAGAGAAAAGAATGCATTAGACAAGCAACCACTCATCCAATACCACCACCTCTCACCAAACCCCTTCCTAGCAAAGATCTTATCCAAAAAGTTCCAACAAACCCCATCTAAGCTTTTCCAAAATCCAATTTAAAATAATTTCCTTCTCATTCCTCCTACAAACATCCTCCACAATCTCATTAGCTACCAAAATAGCGTCTACATTATTCCTACCCCCACAAAAGCACATTGAACCTAAGGAATAATATCACCTAACATTACACTTGAGCTATTTGCTAGTGCTTTAGCAATAATCTTGTACACACTAGTCACTAAGCTAGTAGGTCGAAAATCAACAACCATAATAGATATACTCTTCTTAGGCAACAAAGTATGAGGGTGGAATTAATAATTTTACACAAGACTCCATTCCAATAAAATTCATTAAAGACCATCAACAAATCCACCTTCATTAGATCCCAATAATCTTAAAAGAATGCCATATTAAAACCATCCGGTCTCAGAGTACCAAAACATAGTTTTCCCCACATCCTCCTCCTCAAAAGGTCTTTCCAGCCAAATCACTTGGTCTCTAAAAACAGGTTCCAATCCAAACCCTTAATCATAAGTCCACAAGCCTCCTCGGCGCAGAGATTCAGATTTATATATATGTGTGTATGATCTCATTCGCAATCAAACGAGGATCAGACATAACCTACCCTCAATCCCCCCCCCCCCGGGTAAAAAAAAAGACCGGAAAAAAACTTTCGAATCCCCTTATAAAAGTTTCTCATCTTCTAATTACCCAATTTATGGAAAATTTTTGAATTGTAATCTCCATCTATCATCCATTAAATTTTTTATTTCGCCGCCAACTCCTCACTTCCTTAAAAATCATATCCTCTAACTCATTCAAGCCTGCTTATCCTCCTTTCTCTTCAAAAGACTTCCTCCTTCCTCTTTAGTAAGTAATCCAACTTGGCCAAAATTCTAGCCTTCACAATCCTAATATCCCTAAAAGCCTTAATATTTCTCTTCTTCAAAGCCTTTTAAGACTCTTAAGCTTCCTTATGATCCTAAAAGGCTAAAACCTTCCCAACCCCTCTCCAAATTCTAACTCCAAGAATACCTAACCAAAGAGGAAAAGGAATCATGATCAAGCCACGTAGATTCAAACTAAAAAGGAGGGAAAAAGAATCATGATCAAGCCACATATATTCAAACTAAAAAGGAGATAGATGTCATTTAACCTTGCTAGACTCCAAAAAATCAGATGAGACACCGTTCTAGACAAAACAGCTGGTGAAGACTAAAAATTCATCCTCCCAATCACCACAAAACAAAAACCTATAAAAGGACTAGCAAAAGCCACTGACCAAGAGTGTAATGCATTATAAGGAAGATCCCTCAAACCAAAATCCCTAATAAATGTATCAAAATTCTGCATACCTGAGGCAATCCTCTCTCCCCTTTTCCCCAGAAAAGCTTACTACATTAAAATCCCCACCTAAAGTCCATCTAGGGGAACAACAACCAAAAACAAAAAAAAAACATAAAACACCAAAAATAAATGTGTGTCTAGAAGGACCATAAACACAAGTGAATCACCACTGACCGCTACCTTTGACATCCCAAAAAAATGAAAAAAAAAAAAAAAATACAACTAGGCTATCAAATCTAGAAATGGAACGAGTATCCCAAACAATAAGAACCCCATCCCCACCCCTCCCCCCCCCCCCCCCCACCAAAACCGCCCCTAAAAGGGGAGAAACTCCCACTCCTTACACCCACCCTCCCAAGTACTCTCGATTACCTCCCAACTACATTCTACATTAGTTTCTTGAAGGAAAACAATGTCAAAAAAATGCCTAACCAAAACTTCCCTAATTACCTGTCTCTTCCTAACATCCCTTATAGGGTCTAAACCCCAACATTCCAACTAATAAACTTAATATCACAACACATTTCCCCCCTTCCCATTACCTTTTTTGTACCACCCCACCCCCCCTCCCCCCCAAAAAAAAAAAAAAAACAAAAAACAAAAACCCCAATATAATTGGTAGATGTGGCTAGCTTATTCAATTCTTTCTAAACCCTCTTTTTCAATTTTTTTTTTTTTCCCTCTTACAGGTTTTAGGTCTAACGCCCACCTTAAATTCTTTCCTTAAAGACTCCACTAACTTGAAACTTATTCCCTCTCTACCCTCCTCCCCCCAACACAGGCACACTAATGGACTTAAAACGAAGACTCTTCCCATATTAGAAACCTCCCATTGGCATAAGACACTATTAGTAAATTTAGGATTGGGAAGAATACAATTTTGGGAACTAAAAGTCTCTTGATCCTCCAATGGAAGCTCTTTCACATTACCACCCACTCCTTTACCAGAGATGGGATCACCTAGGATATCAATGGGACTATTCTCAAAATAAAAAGGATAGCCAAGGATCCCTTCTTTGTTTACTTGGAAGTCACTTTCTTCAAATGGCGAACACAAACATGTGCTTCTTTAGAGAGATTATTAGGGTTATCCTCCTGTTCAACCACCAACATGTTCCCAACTCAACTTGATGAATTGAACTTCCCAAATCAAATTGAGGGATTGTAGACATATTTGGCATATTATCATCTCCTAACCCATTTTCAACTAACAACTGGCTTAACAACGAAACTTTTTCAGATTCACACACATGCCCCATTTCATCTTTTGACTCAGATGACAAGCTTCTGCCTGTCTCAATATCTTCATAGGACTACAATAAACCCCTCAAAGCAAAAAAACTAAGATAAAGCTTGCTATTCAGGAATACTTGTCTTCATAAAATAGTTGTTGGGCTGCTTAACTCTTTCCTTGCAATTTACTTCCCTTTGTGGAGACTAAATATCCATTAGTGGTTGTTTCTAGCTAATTCTCGTATTTTCCCTTTACTCTTCAGCAATAAAGCAAGACCCCTCTAATTCTTCTTGGGCCTCTCATAAGTTATCTTCTCCATCAGCTACAATGGGCTTGGCCAAACCCAGCTCAAATTCTAACCTGCCCCTTTGGGCTTTAGTTGCCTGTTTCATAGGAAGTACTGCCTCTTATTTGGCCTATTAACCAAAGGTCCAACTTGGTTAAACCCATTTAGTTTATAATTCAAATTAGCCCACCTAGCTCACAAAAAGAACAGTACCTTTCCCTAATTATTAGCCCTTGAATCCCTATAGTTTCGAGTGAAGATTTTCCTAGTGATACTCAATTCCTTTGCCAGAGGTTTCCCAAGCATATCATCTTACAAAACTCCATACAATAGCCTTCGAAAAATGCTCAACCTCCCTCCATTATCAACAACTCTCTTAATGCTCATTGAACCACATCAGCTCATCACAAATTGAAAACCACATTCTTCTTCGCTTCATTTTCTAGCTTGATAGTAGTTCTTCCCTTCAAGCTTGGGGAAGCATCCACCGCCCTTTCGCATCCCTCGGGAATTAAACATATTAAATATGACCTTTCACTCTGAACTTCACTGAACATAGAAACCAACCCCTTCCATTCAACTATAACTTCAAACTACTAAATCTTATAGGCAGCCTGAAGATTTTGCCTCCTAAATCCTTACCAAAACAACAAAGTCCCAATCAAAATAAGATTACCTACCTTAAACGCACTGAAATTTATCATTTCTCAACAGTAGTATTGACATATGCTTTCCATGAATTCAGAAATGTGAATGGAAAGATAGCCCAATCAATGTTGAATGCCTTCCTATAGGCTTTAGGAGCATAATGATAACCCATACTAACTCACCAGTGAATGCTCCTACCCTTTACTAACTATGAAAGCCCACATTCACTTAATCAAGATGAAAAACAACCCAGAACATTCCTGAAGATTATCGGATACACTATACAGTTTTGGTCCAATAATAATAATAATAATAGTCTTAGGACATAGTAGAGTAGTTAATAACCTTCAAGAGTGGACAAAATAAAAATCAAATTCATTTTTTCCCTAATCAGGAGGGTAGATTGAGTAGAGCATGGAAGGATTGTCAAGTTATCCTAGAAGAAAGTCAAACTACACAACATTGGTCCCTAGTTACTAGTACTTAGATACATGCATAATGTGAAAATACATCACTATAAAAGAACTAGGTGGAGAACCTAATGGAGAAAATGTTTTAAAATTTAAAGTTAAAATGATAAAATAAGGAAAATGAGCTATAAAAGATAATGTTGATAAAAATGCTACTTGGAATAATACAACTAAATATGCATAATGTGAAAATAGATCACTATAAAGGAACTAGGTGCGGAACCTAGTGGAGAAAATGTTTTAAAATTTAAAGATAAAATGGTAAAGAAGGAAAATGAGCTATAAAAGATATATTAAGAATGATGTTAGTATGTTAAACAGTCCATGTTGTTTGAAGATGATATTGTCTTGATATATGAAACTAGAAGCAGAGTAAAACTCAAGCTGGAATTATGGAGAGAGGTATTAGAATCCAAAAGTCTCAAGATAAATAGAAGTTAGACAGAAAACATTAGTTGTAGTTTTAGTAGTTGTTATTAGAAGGGAATATTTTAATTTAATAATAAAGTGGTGTGTATGGGGATATTATTGTCCTTCATATCTTTTTAATACTAATAACATACAGAGAAGGGCCAAGCTGGAGCTGTACATAACCCCAGGACTGCCAACTGCTGGGTTCTCCCTTCCCCCTCTTCATTTTTTTCTTTTTTTAGTAAACAAATAATTATATTAGAAGAGAAAAGAAGAAAGATGAAAATAGGAAAATAAAACAAGGAGAACAAGAAGCCCTCCCTTTACAAAAAGTAAAAGAAAACCAGCTACAGGATCGCAAAGAAACAAACAACTCAATGAAGCAGAGCCAACCAATCTCACTGTAAGTCTCCCGCTCGCTGCAAGTCTCCCGTCAACACCCACAGCGGCACAAGTAAACCAATCTATTCCAAAGCAAGTTGTTAGGATTAGCCACAGCTTTAAAGATTCTAGTATTTCTCTCCAACCAAACACGCCATTTATAGCTATAAGACTGCACCACCACAAAGTTTTCCTGTCCCTTCCCTTGCCAAACCCCCTAAACATAATAGTACAAAAAGCTTTCTATATGGAGGGCAAACCCAGTTTTCACCAAAGAAACCAAATAATTTTTCCAGATAACCAAAGTGAAGGGCAATGAAGAAACAAACGCGACCAAATCTCCCCACTTCTTAAACAAAAGACAAAAAAAGGCCTTAGTAGGTCTTCTCTTTTGAAGCAAGTCATTGGTGTTGATTTTCTCAAGTATCGCAGTCCAAATAAAAGCTTTTTATTTTTAGGAAACTTTAGCTTTCCAAATCAAAGAGTACAAGGCAAAAGGAGCAACATTAGGATCAAAAAAGAACATGGGAGAGAATTCCCCAAAAGGATCTAAGCCCCAAACCCTTTTATCACTCCTTAAATGAACTAGAAAAAAATCAAGCTAGTTGGTCAAGAGAACCAACTCATTAATCTCTCTCATTAAGTCTCCCAAACTGGAAATCTCAAGAATGCCCATCCTCTTGCAAAAAGAGAAAATCAGAAAGCAAGGTATCCTGAATATTTGATAACCGAAAGAGATGAAGATATGCAAGAGCCAAAGGGGCCTCCCCCACCCAAAGGTACTCCCAAAAATGACTTCTCTCCCAATTACCCTCTTTATACTGGACATTAGGAAAAAAATAATGATATCCGAGATAGAAACTTCCAAGGGCTTGAATAAGTAATACTAATTCCAACTTTAGCATCTCACCCATTATGGATAAGGCCAAATTTATTGTGAATTACTTTATGCAAAAGAGAATTAAGTTCTAAAGGAAAAAGCCATAACTATTCCCCTGTTAAAGACATGTTTTTGGATGCCAAACACAGAGACTAAATCCTCCCACCCTTTTAGACCTACTCACAACATAACCATTTCTCCTCTTTTCTTTTCTTCACTCCTTTACTTCTTCACCTGCTCTAACCCTGATTGCTCTATTTTCATCATTAAATATTCAATATATTTATTATTTCTCACATGGTATGGGAGCAATAAACACATTCGAATTTGAGAGATCTTCTCTATAGTTGGAGAGTCATTTAAGCTTTTTCTTTTTTCTACATTTCAATTGTGTGCATCCTTTTTTGGGGGCTTTATTTGGTTGGTTTGTATTCAAAATGCGGGTCAACGCATGTGCACTGGAATCTGATGCTTCGATGGGGGTGGCAATCCGAAAAATTATTTTCGCACCTTTATTTGTCTTTGAGAAATACTTACGAGGAACAGTTCATGCAGGATTTGGAAACCATCAATCACAAGATGTCAAATTAGCACTTGGACTCATATAAGTGAGAGGTATGGACTGGTTTTGCCTAATTATGTGGGTCCCACATTTTTTTTTTAGTGAGCCAAACTTCACTTGTATGGGTCCAAGTGCTAACATGGCATCTTGTAAATGTAATTGGTTGATTCCAAATCATATGTGGAAGAAGCCTTCCTTATAAGTATTTCTCTTCATCTTTTATGTTCTATGGAGTCACCACTAACCCCTAGGTGTGGCTAGGTCACCTAATTTATACAAATTGATTAGTCTCTAACTAAACCTAGGACCAAGGAAATGATAGTCATGGCCTACGATACCAGAACTCCGCTTGTGATGCACTTAATGTCCTAATTTTTTCACACACAGTCTGTCCCAAGCCCGAGTAAAGGAGGAGGGTTGCGCTAGGTAGCTGACTGCCAACGTAAAATTTGTCAGATCGCTATGATATGAATCCTTATAAATATTTGCTGGGATAGGATTAGAAGACCTAAGTCTAAAAGGGGTTAGGGCTCAAGAACATGGAGTCTTGAAAAATGGCTTTGGAAGTTTCCCTTGGAGGATGACTCCCCTTGGCACATGGTAAATAGAAGTAAATATGGTCCTCTTCAAAATAGGTGGGATACCAGAGGAAGTGGTTGTGCTTCTAATGCTAGTCCTTGGAGATTCCTTTCTCAAATAGCCCATTTATTTTACCCTCTTACTCATTTTCAAGTTGGTAATGGAAATAGCATTTGTTTTTGGAAGATATCTAGGCAGGTGAGGTTTCGTTGGAGTCTTTACTCTTTAGTTCCCCATCTTTTTAGATTGTCTAAGTTACACAATTCTTTGATTATTGATATCTACAATTTGGAAGGGGCCCCTCTCTCTTAGGACTTTCATTTTTTTAGGAATCCCAATGAGAGACGTTGATGATTTAACAATTTTATTGAGAGTGCTGGAATTTTTTTCGCCCATGGTGAGAGATTACTTGAGGATTTGGGTAAGGAATTCCTGTGGTTCTATTTCCACTATATCTTTTTTCTCTCAAGTTATGAAATCCTCATGTTTGTGTACATTTCCTTTGAAAAATTTTATATGGAAGGCAAAGGTTCCTTTCAAAATTAAAGCTTTCATTTGGACTTTGGTACTTTATCAACTAAATGCCAATGATTTGTTGCAGAAAATAAGGCCTCACAAAGCTATAAGTCCAAATATATGTATCATGTGCCATGACTCAAATGAAACTATCGACCATCTATTTTTGCATTTGCACGATGGCTAAACAGCTTTGATTTTTTTATTTTTTTCGGTCTTTGGTGAGGCTGCAGTTTCCCAAGGACAGTTGAAGCTTTTCTACAAGAGTGTTACAGAGGTTTCGGGAGAAAAAAGGAAGAGAGGATCCTTTGGAGAAGTGTTATCCTTGCTCTCCTTTGGACTCTTTGGACAAAAAGGAATGCAAGGATTTTTAATGGAGCCAACCTTCCTTGCCTCCTTTGGGATAGAGTGGTTTTCCTTGTGTCTTCTTGCGCTTATCCTTTTGGGTTTTTTTCAAGGTTTACTTTGGCCAAATCTACAAAGAACTAGAGGGGACATTATTGTAATTCTTTTGACCTAGAAAGAATTATTGTAATTCCTTGTCCTCCATCTTTATGCAAATTCTTCTCTTTCTTGTTAAAGAATTTCTTTATTTATAAAAAAAAATACATGATTTAGAACTAAATATGAGAGTTATAGTGTATTCCCAAGAGGGGTGGTGAATTGGGTATTTGAAAATTCTTTCTAGGTCAATTTATCCCTATTTTAATTCCACAATCAGTATAACACAACCTATGATTTTTCTAAACAAACATGAATCCCACAAATAATAATGTATGCAAATATTTAAAATAATTATAACATTCAGCACAAATTGAACATAAGCATACAAGTGCGGAAAGTAAAGTACAGAAATTAAATAGAGTAGGGAGCACAAACACAAAGTTTTTAACGAGGTTCAGCAACTCCTGCCTATGTCCTCGCCTTGGGCAAACCACCCAAGGATTCCACTATCCACTCCTTAAAACTGGGACGGAGCTTCCCATTATAATCCGCTTCTTACTAGGGCGAAGCTTCCCTTTACAATTCGCTGCTTACACGAGGTGTAACTACCTCTTTACAATCCGCTGCTTACACGAGGCGTAGCTACCTCTTTACAATCCACTGCTTCCACACGAGGCGTAGCTACCTCACCACGGTTCACAATCCGAACTGCAAATACAAATGATATAAGGAATGAATTTTTCATACAATGAAATGCTTCTCAATAAGTTGAGTTGTACAATGTAAAAACCTTAATGCACTCTCAAATGATTAATAAAATTTGAAGCTTGGTAGAGTAAGGATATTCCTCTAAAAAATATTTTTCAAGTAAAAATGAGAGAGTGGAATGATTTGCTCAAAGCTACCTTGTAAAACTCAAAATATTTTCTCCAAAGGATTTTTCAAAATGAAGAGTAGGAGAAGAATATTTCTTCAAGATTGACCTTTAAAAACAAATAGCAAAAAGGCTCTCAAGCAAAATATATGGAAGAGAATATATGCTCAAGCCTTACTTGTATAACCCAAAAGAATTTCCCCAAAAGATTTTCAAAAAGAAAGAGTAGGAGAAAATAGATTTTGATCTTTAAAGAGAGTATAAAGATGAATAAGAATGAAAGAATTTTCAACAAGGCTTTCCAAGTGTCTCTCTTGTCCTCTCCAAGTGTATAGACTTGGTATTTATAGGCAAATTGGAGATATAGCCGTTTTATGGCCGTTGGGGTATTAAAATATGAACAAATTTGAAAACTAGCCGTTTTTCGGCCGTTGGGGCTCTTTTAGCGCGGACACCCTTCAATTTTTCAAGCATAACTTTTTCTGTACAACTCCAAAATGGACTTTCTTGGTATCAACAGAAAGCTAAGAGAAAATCCCACAACTTTCATGTTGAACACTGTTTAAAGATAAGGAGTTTTTGCTTGATAAAATCGCTCATCAATGAGACGGAAGAAACATGAAGGGAATTTTTCTGCTGCGGACACCTTTCAGTATTTTGCACATAACAATGCAACGGAAGAAACATGAAGGGGTTTTTTGAAAAAAAAAAAATTATTTTGGAAAAAATGTTTTCATGAAAAGTTTATGCCCCTAAGGTCAATCTAAGGTCTTGGTCATTTTGTGAGAACATCAATTCAAATCATATGATTATGCATGCACAAATTGAAACCTAATTACTATTACAAATTAAAGAATAAATAAAATCTTCATGCTTTTACTCCTTAATACTCCATGGAATATCCCATAATTTGTGCTCAATTAGGTACTCATTGGCTTCCATTTTGCATCCCTCATTTGCGCCTTCTGCATCATAAATTTGTTCAAAAAATAAACGCAAAAATGAGATGTTGTGGCTTGTCATAATCAAAATAGGAATTGAACTCAAAAAATCAACAATCTCCCTCTTTTTTGATGATGACAAACACAGAAGCAAAATTGGGATTGCCTGACAAGGCTCCCCTTACAAAATGCATAATTTAAAATGATATTCAATAAAGTTCATATTCACACATGAAGACTTTAGAAATTTCTAAGTTGAGCATTTGAGATCAGTTTAGTTTAATGTGCAGTTTATGTTGAAGCTGATTTAAAAAATATTCAGTTAAGCACATTTATCATTTTTCATTTTGTAATTAACAAAAAGGCAAGAGGATGCAATATATATGATAGTTTTACTCCAAATACTTCTCCCCCTTTTGTCATTAGCAAAAGGGCTAACAAATTTCTTTAATGATAAGACCATTTAAAAATAAAGCCCTTGAATTTTAAAATTTCATGACACACAATTGATTTTAAGAACATTACAAAAGCACATGTCATGATGCATTTAAGCTTACAAATTTTGAAGCAAGAGAACAAAATGGAAAATGATAAATGTGCTTAACTGAATATTTTTTAAACTAGCTTCAACATAAACTGTACATTAAACTAAACTGATCTCAAATGCTCAACTTAGAAATTTCTAAAGTCTTCATGTGTGAATATGAATTTTATTGAATATCATTTTAAATTATGCATTTTGTAAGGGGGAGCCTTGTCAAGCAATCCCAATTTTGCTCCTGTTTTTGTCATCATCAAAAAGGGGGAGATTGTTGACTTTTTGAGTCCAATCCCTATTTTGATTATGACAAACCACAGCATCTCATTTGTGCGTTTAGCCATTGAATAGATTTATGATGCAGAAAACGCAAATGAGGGATGCAAAATGGAAGCCAAGGAGTACCTAATCGAGCACAAATTATAGCGTATTCCATAAAGTATTAAGGAGCAAAAGCATGAAGATTTTATTTATTCTTTAATTTGTAATAGTAATTAGGTTTCAATTTGTGCATGCATAATCATATGATTTGAATTGAAACTCTCACAAAATGACCAAGACCTTAGATTGACCTTAGGGGCATAAACTTTTTCATGAAAACATTTTTTCCAAAACAAGTTTTTTTTTTTCAAAAAACCCCTTCATGTTTCTTCCGTTGCATTGATGAGCACATTTCTCTATCAATAACTCCTTATCTTAAAAAGTGTCCATCATAAAAGTTGTGGGATTTTCCCTTAATTTTATGTTGATACCAAGAACGTTCAATTTGGAGTTATATAGTAAATGTAATTTGCAAAATACTGAAGGGTGTCCGCAGCATAAAAATTCCCTTCATGTTTCTTCCATCTCATTGATGAGCGATTTTATCAATCAAAAACTCCTTATCTTAAACAATGTTCAGCGTGAAAGTTGTGGGATTTTCTCTTAACTTTCTATTGATACCAAGAAAGTCCAATTTGGAGTTGTATAGAAAATGTTATGCTTGAAAAACTGAAGGGTGTCCGCGCTGAAAGCGCCCGAACGGCCGAAAACGGTTAGTTTTCAAATTTATTCATATTTTAATACCCCAACGGCCATAAAATGGCTATATCTCCAATTTGCCTATAAATACCAAGTCTATACACTTGGAGAAGACAAGAGAGACACTTGGAAAGTCTTGTTGAAAATTCTTTCATTCTTATTCATCTTTATACTCTCTTTGAAGATCAAAATCTATTTTCTCCTACTTTTTCTTTTTGAAAATCTATTTGGGAAAATTCTTTTGGGTTATACAAGCAAGGCTTGAGCATATATTCTCTTCCATATATTTTGCTTGAGAGCTTTCTTGCTATTTGTTTTTTTAAGGTCGATGTTGAAGAAATATTCTTCTCCTATTCTTCATTTTGAAAAATCCTTTGGAGAAAATATTTTGATTTTTACAAGGTAGCTTTGAGCAAATCATTCCTCTCTCTCATTTTTACTTGAAATATATTTTTGAGAGGAATATCCTTACTCTACCAAGCTTTAAATTTTATTAATCATTTGAGAGTGTATTAAGGTTTTTACATTGTACAACTCGGCTTATTGAGAAGCATTTCATTGTACGAAAAATTCATTCCTTATATCATTTGTATTTACGATTCGGATTGTGAATCGTGGTGAGGTAGCTACGCCTCGTGTGTAAGCAGCAGATTGTAAAGAGGTAGCTACACCTTGTGTAAGCAGCGGATTGTAAAGGGATGCTTCGCCCCAGTAAGAAGCGAATTGTAATAGGAAGCTCCGTCCCAATTTTAAGGAGTGGATAGTGGAATCCTTGGGTGGTTTGCCCAAGGCGAGGGCGTAGGCAGGAGTTGCCGAACCTCGTTAACATATCTGGTGTTATTTCTCTTTACTTGCTTTGCTGTGTATGCTTGAATATTTTACTTGCGCAATTTAAATTTCAGCTGCGTTCATAAATTCATTTCATTATCTTCTTTAAATTGACCTTGGGTTGTGTAATATTGTTGTGGATAATTGACCTAGGGGAGAAAAATTTTAAAATACTAATTCACCCCCCCCCCCCCCATCTTGGCATTACAGTAAAGTCAACAAAATACTATAAATCCAGTACATTACCAGTGGGTAAATAATGTAATATAATAACCATATTAAACATATTCATATCCAATTAATATAAACGAAAAAAATTTTAGGATTAAAAAATGAAGAAGTATCAAGAAAGGGTGAGAATATACAATCTAGATGATGATATACAACATCTTCAAAAAAAAAGAAAATCAAAACAACAACAACAATAACAACAAACAAGCCTTAAGAGTTAAGTCCCACAAAGTAGGGTCAGTTACATAATCCTTTTCGGCCAATTAATGTGACCATGGACAATTTCTTTCAACAAATTCAAAGCTATTAAATCCTTATTATATCATTCCAAGTTATTTTAGGTCTACCTCTACCCCTTTGACTGCCCCTCACAATAACTAACTCACTCTTCCTTACTAGCACACTATGTGGCCTACGTTGCAAGTGCTCCAAACCATTTGAGTCGTCCCTCCCTTATCTTATCTTCTACAGGAGTTATGCCTAACTGCGAATGTACCAACATTATACCGCACATCCATCTTAACATTCCAACATTATACCGCACATCCATCTTAACATTCTCATTTCGGCAACTTTTACTTTTTGGATATGTTGTTTCTGAGTCGCCCAACATTCTAATCCAGAGAGCATAGCTAGTCTTATAGATGTTCTATAAAACTTCCCTTTTAATTTTAAGGGTATTCTACGATCACACAACACACTCGAAGCATTTTTCCATCATCTACAAACAACATATACCATAGAACCTCATTTTGGATGCTCCTAGTCAATTCATCCATCACTAAAACAAAAAAGTAAGGGCTCATAGCAAATCCTTGATGTACACCTATTGTGATTGGAAATTCTCTAGTCTCACGTATATTCCTAACACTAGTCATTACTCTGTCGTACATATCCTTAATGACATCAATATACCTACTACATACACCCTTTTTTTTTTCTAAACCTACCATAAAGCTTCCCTAGATACATTATCATACGCTTTATCTACGTCAACAAATATCATATGCAAGTCACTCTTCTTTTCCCTAAACTTTTCCATCAATCTTCTTAAAACATGTATAGCTTCTTTAGTAGATCGCCCAAACATAAAATCAAATTGATTTTCTATGACCTTCATTTATATCCTTAATCCTTTCAACTACCCTTTCCCACAGTTCATTGTGTGACTTATAAGTTTAATTCCACCATAATTATTACAATTTTGAATATCTCCTTTATTTATATATATGTGCATTAAAATGCTTTTTCCTCCATTCGTCTGGCATTTTCTTAGTTTTTATAATATTTTGAATAAATTAATTAACCATATAATTTCGTGATCACCTAGGCATTTCCAAACCTCAATTAGGATGTTATCCAATCCTATAGCTTTTCCATTTTTCATCCTTTTTAGTGCAAGCATAACTTCGTTGACTCTAATTTTGTGAATAAATCTCATATTTTTAGCCTTTTCCTCATTTGTCAATTCTAAGTTTAAGCCTTCTACTTGGTTTTCATTAAATAGCTTACCAAAATAACTTCGCCATCTTTCTTTTATATCTTCTTTGTTAACCAAGAATATATCATCCTCATTTTTTATACACTTTACAATACTTAAGTCCTTACTCTTTCTTTCTCGAGCTATAGCAAGTTTAAATATGTCTCTTTCCCTTTTTTGTATTTAATCTAGCATACAAATTATTAAAAGATCTATGTTTAGCTTCACTAACAACCTTTTTTGCATCTTTTCTCGCCTCTTTATACTTTTCAAAGAATTCCATGTTTCTACACTTTTGCCATGTTTTATACCAAATTCTTTTTGTCTTTGCAGCTTTTTGGACATCTTGATCCCACCACCAACTTTTTTGCTATTCAAGAATTTTCCTCTTGATTCACCTAAAATCTCTTTTGTTGTCTTTTCAAAAATAAAAATAAAGAAAAAATAAAACTAAAATTAACCAAGAAAACTCCTCTTTAAGCCATTCCCACCAAAATTCATCAAACACTTCAAATTTGCTAATTCCCTCTAACCCTTCTTCACCTTAGATTACCACCATCAAGCTGAACTTCATTTCCACCCTACCAAACAATTGAAGGCTCAATTTATCCAACAAAATCTGAGTTTAAAGGTCCTTCTTAGAAATCTCTTGAACTATGGTATGCAATACCCCATCACTACCATTTGCTATTTAACCATATGATCATCTTCGAAAACACTAAACCCCTTCAATCCTTCCATTGGAAGCAGCGACTCATAAGTTAAATCCCCAAGACAATCAAAAGAAGAGTAAAAAATATAGCTATGCTCATCCCTAATATTGTCATATAGTAAACCCCTATCACATTCAAAATCACTAATGAGTAATGCCTTACATTATCATCACTGGAAACATCCGCCACTTTTTTTTTTTATCCTTGCAGATGCTATCCCTCTCCACCAATTGGCTCCTCCATTATACTAAAAACACCTTCTGAATTTCTCTCAATAACTTTTTTTTGTTTTTTCATGAAAAGAATCTCAATTTTCTTCAAAATGTTTCTTCATTTTGAAACCTATTTGCACTTCCTTTCGGCGAGGATAAACCTTTTGACTCTTAAAATTATCTGAATTTACTTCCTTACCAGAAGTATTTCCCTCCAAACCAGCAATAATACCTGAATCTCATCCTCACAAAAATTATGATTCTTAAAGGAACCTTCCCCTTTTCATCACAGTAGTCCTCCTGGTGCCTGCTAACGATCCTCTCCTCTAAAGAAAACTCTACCTCTAAAAAACTAGTTGATTTTTTAAAAACTAACATTTCTAAATCTGTCTCTTTCCCTCTTCTATTTCCAAAACAGCTGCTTCTATCCTCTTGGCCACCATGGAATTGCTGAGCATTGCACTGCCGGGTTATCTTCTATCTTCTGCTCACAGGCCTGATCAAGTCCGACCACCTCTGGAGCTTTTAAAGAATGAGTTCAGGCAAAGATATCTTGGGCTCTAAAAAGAATAGGATTTTGGCCCTAAGCCTCCATATCCGATAGGTTGTTGGGCACAGGATAGGGAAGAGGAACATATAACAGACCAGGAGATTTTGATAAGGTGCTCTTAGGGCAAGCCTACCACCTTTGGACAACTAGTTCCATTCCCAACCGCCTAGCTTCCTCTCAAATCTTTCAATTATGGGGTCCCAAACCCCTTTGTCTTTGAATTTAGCTCCAAAAGAGAAACCAAAGTAGGTAATTAGAAAAGCTCCCAGCTTCCAACCTAAAAGGCCTACAAATGGAGGCTCCTCAGTGCTGCCCCCAACAGAAGTGAGTACACTTTTCCCAAGTTCACCTTCAAACCTGAGAAGAATGCACCTAAGATTTAGGATTTGTTCAGGATCTTATTCACAAAAAACAATGATGCCATCCGCAAAACGAAGAGAGGCTTTCATTTCCCTCCCATCATTCCAATACTATGATATTTGAGAATGCCTCCTTCAGTAGCTTTATTCAACAAGAAATTCAACACTTACATTACCAAGATAAACAATAACAGTGAGAGGAAATCACCTTGCCTTAGACCTCTATAAGCAAAGGGCAGCCATTGATGAGAACTGAATATGTTGGGGTTGTAATGCATTGTTGGATCCACTACCGAAGCTCCCCAAAATTCATTCTTCTAAGAAGTGTAGGAGAAATTTCCAATTCACATGATCAATTGCCTTCTCCATGTCAAGCTTAAAAGCCACCCCCTTTTCCTATCCTTACTACAGTTATCTACTGCTACATTTTCTATAAGGGCACTACCAACTTGCTACAAAAACATGCTGGTGCTGGCCAATAACTTTTGGAATTGCTTTTTAAGCCTCACAGCAAGGACTTTGGATAGAATCTTGCAGATACTACCCACAAGACTGCTTGGGCAAATGTTCTTAATGGTGCAAGCCCCAATTTTCTTAGAATCGGGGTAACAAAGGCGGAGTTAATGCTACCATTAAATCTGCCTGTTCAGTAAAAATCATCAAAAAATGTTGATAATCTCCTGCTTAAGAAGTCCCCAATCTGCTTCAACAGAAAAGTCAAAAGTGAAACCATGCAGGTGCTTTATCCCAATTACTATCCTTAATGGCTTAATAAATTTCCTCCTCATTGAAGGGCCTATAAAGCCACTGTGCTGGGGAAGGATCCAGCTGTTGAAACATGAAAGTGATGCCAATTACTGTCTGTCTCCAAGTCTCTGCTTCAGCAGAAATCACAAATGCCATCTCCGATATCCTCTTCTTCAACAAAAATCCCCCCTCAATTTAAATTCTAGCCAAAGTGTTGAACCGAGCATTTGCTGTTTGGTGGAAGAAACTAGTGTTTCAATCCCCGTCTTTAAGAGCCCTGGATTTCCGTAACCATTGTTTAACCAAATCACCGAACCCATCATGCTTGAGCCATGTATTAAAACTAGATATGAGTTGGCCCCCACTTAATATCTCCTATATCTAACAAAGTTGTTCAAGATAGGCCTTGGGAGAAGATTGTGAGTAACCTTAGGGAAATATTTTCCCCAGTCTGTGGAGATTAAGAACCTATCGATCCTACAAAATGAGGGAGTCACGGAGTTTGGCCACACATGAGGGGAAGATCAATGAGGGCATTCAAATTGATGAAATCAAGGCACTCTTTCATGCCAGTGGTCTCCAAGGTGCTTCCACTTCTTCCATTAGGATGTAAAACCATTCCCTTGATGATCCAAGGGGAATCCCAATTATCTTTAACCTCAAGGAGCTCATTCCAGCTGTCTGGAGGGTCCTTCACTTGGACCATAGACAGTGATGAGAATCCACTTGAAATTATCTTCCAGGTTCTCAAACAGGCAGGAAAACAAAAAGGAATTTATAGAGTGATCCAGCATCCCCACCACTTCATCCTTCCATAAAATAAGAATACCTCCTGCATCTCCAGCAGCTCCAAGGAAAATCCACCAGCAGTGCTTTTGTGCCCCCATAAGCAGTTGACATGATCTTATTTACAAAATCAGTCTTGGTTTCCTGTACGCATGCAACATCTCCTTGCCATTCCTTGAGAAAAGATTTAATCATAGCCCTTCTTGAACTATCATTAAGACTCCTCACATTTCATGAAATCAGTTTCCTCACCATAGTTTCACCAAAATAACCTAGCTACTGCCATCCTCCACCAACTTCGAGATCCCTCCAATCTTGTCAAAAATTTACTTAAAACTCAAATCATTTGAGTTCCTCAATAGCATCTTCTTCCTACTGCTGCCCACTGGTTTTTCATAGATAAATTTCCCTTCTTCTCTAGTTTTTTTTTTTTTTTTTTTCCCCTATTTCTTCAAATAGACTCAGGGCCCTGTCTTCAAAGCCTTCAAAAGACACTCCAATGGCTGTGCTTCTGAAGCCCAATCAGAAACCTGGTCCTTACAACAGTCACTGCTAGTGTCCAGTCCTTCTATCAACCTCAATTCCAGGGGGAAGGGGGACTGTCCTGCAAGTCATTGTGGCATGAATTGGGGGCTGGAACTAAAGCCAGGTAATCTTCATCCTCCTGATATTTCAAAGACTCCAGATTGGACTGCCAATAAGGTTTTTAGACTGCATGAGATGATCCTGCAGAGGTAAGAGCCCCAGGCTTGCTTGAGAGTAGGGGTCCCAAAGTTGGCAGGGACCTTAAGAGAGTTGGCACCAGTTGGGCCTTGATAAGTTGAAAAGGAATTGAAAGAATTGTGGGGGCAAGACAGCCCACTGGGTGAGGCCTGAGGGGACAAAAGCCCAAAGAGAAAACTCACTTGACTCGACACTGACAGAGCCCAAACAGAGACCCATCCGAAGATCCTGGGGAGCTTGGAAAGGGTTTGGGTCTTTTTGTGAGCCTCGAGCAAAAAAATTTTAAAAATGATCGTTGGTGACCAGTCCCTTATTGTTCTGCCTTACGACAGGCACGAAGGAGGTTACCTCACTCGTCTTCTCCATCCTTTATGTGTGAGACTTCTGCAAACTTCTGAATGTGAGCCTCAAGGTATTCCCACAGTAAGAGCAAGAGCACTCAACCCATGGACTTGAGTTTAAAGGTCAAGGCAACTCTGAAAGAAGAGGACCCCTCACTAATCACCTGTCACGAGTTAAATGAAGTCTCCTTCAGCCCTTTCGCAAGATACCTTTGGTTTCCATTCCAGGTTGGGAATAACTCACCTCCCAAATCCACAGCTGCAGAGGAGATTTTGTGCCAACCCAACATACCAGAGCCCTCTGGAAATATATTCCTCCAACCACCAGCATTAATCTCCGTTAGGACAAGAAATTTACTGAACCTGCTTTCTTTAAGTTGAAGCACCAACGTTTTATCCTTGTTCCATGTGCAAAACCAAAAAGAGGACACAGGTCCCTCTTTTCAACTGATCACAAATCCTCCCACATGACTAGGAACCACCGTACGTCTGTACCTTGTCCACCTCCAGGAAAACAAAGAGCTTCCCGGATCTATCGAATTCCATAAATTGTTGAGGCAAAATTCAAACAGTAAACAGGACACCTTAAAATTCAACATGACGATGACAATGATCAGCCCTGAGTTCTGTGATTTTTATCGCAAGGAATTTCTTCTCACCACCGACAAGCAATTTGTCAAGCAAAATCCTTCAGCATCTTTGCTAATGTATGCTTCAATTAATGTATCAATCCAACCAATGGATCTACTAGGTCAAATACCAGAAACATTCTCAAAAGGAGAACGGGTCCACAGAACTGTCATAGGCGAATTCTGCAGGGTCTAAAATATCATATGATGGATGCATACAGTCCCAACCAGAGATCAAAGAAAATTTTCTAGGCTTTTATTCACCACCTCCATCTGCCCATAAGCTCTTCCTAAAGTTGCTCATGAACTTATTATCAGAAACAACGGACGGTGGTATACTATGTAACCACACAACCACATGATAGCAAATTTTAGCAACTCAATAGGAATCAAATGCTCTACTGCATGGAATAAAATGTGCAATCTTTGAAAACATGTCTACTTAATCCCACCATTTCATTGTTAAGGACAAAAGAAGGTTATTTGCTCCCTCCAAAGAAAACTAGACAAAACTATTGCTATATTCCTAATTCCTATTTTCTAGGTCAAATCATTCACAGCCACAGAACCAACAATATAAGATTGAGTAAATTTCGTACGGTAGGGGGAAGGGAATTCCAGTATATCTGCCTAAATATCTAGATAAATGGGGGTGGGGGGAAGCATTTTGAGTCACTAAAAAAGTTAAGGATAAAATAAAAATAACACTCAATGTCTAATTCTCAAAAATTAAGCAATGTAAATGATAGGCAAGCTTACTATCAACAAATTGCTCTTTAATATTAACATATTAGAAAAATGAAACAAATTTGAAATTTAATGGTCTAGGAATATAAATTAAATGAATCAAGAAGAGAAAAACTCATTTCTGTGATTAAATAGCCAAAGAACTCACCATGGCATTACGGGAGGGATGGCTGGAAACAATCAGTGGATGAGTATGATCTTTTACAAATCTTGTAACAACCCATTTACCAGACTTATTTACCTTCACTAACATCATTGCCTTGCAACCTTCTCGGGTACTAGGACGCAGCTTTCTACCTGGCCCAGATGCATTCTTCATTTTGACATAAAAACCCTGCTTATTACACGAAAGTCTGCGTGAAAGAATTCTTTTATCAACTTCTGAACGACGACATTGATCAATACGCATGATAAATCCTACACGTCCGGCATACTCATCATAGAATTTCTTAGCGGCATCTTCAGAATCAAACTCCATGCCAACATATGGTTCTACAACTGCACAATCTTCAGATGCAATCAATTCCCTTCCCATGGAACCATCCATCATTCCAGCTCCCCCATCTAAATCCACTGTCATGCAACAACAGTCCTATTACCCTCAAGCCCACAAATATTTCTTTTTCCTCAATATTCAAAGTACAAATGATTCACACACACCAAGATAAGAAGTTCCTGCTTCCAATCTGCTACGCAGCAAACTACAGCAGCAGACAACAACTAACTTCTGAAACATTTTTCAAGCGAGAAAATTTTCGCAACTAACATTTTTACCTTTTGTTTCAGTGGAAAATCTTACCACGGAAATTGTTTATGAGAAAAATACAGAATTGGACCAAAACTACAAACTAAAATTCGAGGATTGAAACATAAACGAACTTACTGGAAAGGATCACTGTGAACGTCCAATTCGAAGAGACGCTGGACTTGGATTACACGAGGGCGAGTACCGGAGGCTCACGAGGTGGGGATTAAAAGGTTTACCTTTTTTTGATTCCTTAATTTCACGAGACAGATTTTCTTCTTTTCTTCTTTTACTTTTTTCCCTGTATTTTAAGTCTTGTACAAGCAAAACTCGGACCATCCAGTCCAACCAGTGAGGTTCGACGAGAACCGGTCCTAGAATCGCTCTGGACAGATTCCCAAATTGAAAATGAGAAGAACTGATACAGACGGTTCAGGCTAAACTTGTTTTAAAATTCTTATTCCTTACATTAAAAATACATATTTGAAAGTCCAGCAGCTGCAAAATCTTGCCCTGAAAATTATTTATGAGAAAAATAATTTCATTATTAGTGGATTAATTCATTTATCAATAGTGGTTAATTACTTTAATTGATTTTCATCTATTCAATTAATAATAGAATTTTTAATTTTAAATTACAAATAATATTATAGAATGATTGCTCAATTCTATTTTTATTGGTGCAGAAATTATTATTACATAGCATATCATTTTTATGCATAAAATCATACATACTATTAGCATTGTATATCATTTTTGAAGTATGAAATTATTAGAAAGTCAAAAATAATAAAAACTAATGACATTTGATAGCATAAATGAATACATATAAATCATTAAATTCAATTAAGGTTAGCAATTAATTTAATTATTATTATATATTTAAAAAATTAAATTATAAATTTATAGATGGGTTTTAAAAATGCTAATCATTTTGTCAACACCTGAATATGTCTAAAGTCATTCATGGTTTATCCATTTTGATTAAAAGATTTTAAAAAAATTTCCGAAATGGTTTTTACCATGGTTTCCGTTTTTTGGGTCATGAAAAATGTATTTTTCCATAATCAATTCAAAATGACTTTGAATTATTTTAAAAGAATTTTCATCCCCCTTAGGACCAGTCCTGACCTATCTTTCAAGCTCGTACTCTTTTTCTCATATTTCATGATAACCTGGATTTTTTACTAGGACTATATTATATACCAGAAAGCAAGGTTAGAGCATGGCTCGCTCAAGTTTCTGGTCAGAATTTTCGTGCACTACCTTAAGGAACTTATCCAAAAGTTAAAGACAAGAAGAAGGTCTTTGAAAGAGAAGATATAACTTCACTGTGTTTAAGAAAATCAAAGTCCAATAGCATGAAATCCAAGTTAATCAAAATGATAGCTCAACTTGAATCGTCTGATTCAGACTCATCAGACCATGATTGAAGCAAGATTTTTCATTCAACAGTTGGTATCAAGACTCAGTTACTACATTCTATGGTATTATCTATTGTTAACCGATCTTGGTTATGAGTTTAGTCTCTAGCTCAATTGAAAGTGTCCTTTTTATAATTGCCGCAAATTTTTCACAAAGATCTTAACTTGAAAAATACTCTTAGATGAAAGCATAGTGTCACATCTAGCTAATCAACTTCAAAATGGTTTTCCACTTTGCACAAAAATGATAAATGACCATGTTGTAGTTATGTGCGTGGCATTTCCCCACCCCAATATATTGTAGGGACACCAACCTACATTGCTTATAGGTTTCATCAAGAAAATAAAAAATCTGATGGGAAGGTAATATCACTCCTCTCCAACATTTTTATGCTCAATGATTTTTTATTTTAAAACCAATATTGTAATGACCTGGAAAATTTTAATGATAAAATAATTAGGAAAAATAATAGATGAAAAAGATAAATAAGGAATAAAGAAAAAAAGGGGAAAAGAAAAGTTTAGAAGAAAAAGGGAAAAGAAATTGTAAAATGGTACAAACAGGTGCTCGTCGACGAGTAGGATTTTCTCGTCAATGAGAGATCTTCAAAAACTCGTCGTCAAGTATGTATGTCTCATCAACGAGGATTAACTGTGAGGGTTTTGGCTATTATGAAACTCGTCGACGAGCTCATGGCTTTGTTGACGAGTGTTCTTCAGTGGTTCATTGACAAGTTTTATCTTCTCGTTGACGATTCCACGCGGCAAGGACGAGTATATAAAGATATAAGGTTGCTTTCTTGAGGAGGAAATTAATTTTTCTTCGTTTCTCTCTCTATAAAATCCTCTCTCTCACTTCTCTCTAAGAATTTGACCCGGATTCAGCCCGAATCGACGATCGGAGGTCGCTACGGTGTTCTAAGGAAGATTCTCTACACATCTAGCGAATCAGTTTCTTAAACTTGGCATTTCGGGAAACGCTCTGAAGTTGAGGTAAGGGTTTGGATTCTCATTTTTGGGTTTTTAAAAGGTTATTTAAGGTATATAGGTTGAGAAAATGCAAAAATAATAGTTTATTTGGAGTTTATTTAATTAAACTAGGGTCCGGGTGAGCATCATAGGCATCGGTTTGGGATACTTGTTAGTGTAGTTCAAGGATTCAGGTAAGGGGGAAATTTATATATTAAATCAAGTTTTTAAGTATTTAATGGAAATGAATTATGTTATTTATATGTATATATGTTTTCACGTGAGTATAAATGTCAACTGTTAAATAATGTTTTATGAGCTTAGGACTGCTTATCTAGCTACATATATGTGAAAATGAACTGATGAAAGTGGAAAGTATTTCAGGATAATTATGTAAGAAATGAAAGGTATTTTCAGTATATAAACGTTGAATGATGGTTGGCTTATTTTGTAGGCAATGTATGAATTTTATTGTTAAAATTGTGCGGCATGAGCAGATGGTAATGCAGTGTAAATGTATGTTATATGTATGAGATGCACGTTATGTAAGAAATGCATTGATAATGAAATGTTATACTGATCATGTTGCTTGTATTTGATAATGCAACCATGAATGCAATGACAGCTAAAAGGAGCTGTAGACTAATTGATGACAGCTAAAAGGAGCTGTGTTAGCAAATTCTAGTGCATATTTATGTGGATTAACTGATGTACAACTAAAAGGAGTTGTAGTACGAATGAATGAAATGGAAATTAATGAAATGAAAATATGAATGAAATGGATGTGAAATATAAAATGTGAACGATGTAAAATGTTAAAGGTTACGTAAAGTGAAATGTTATGAAATGCTAAAGTTATGAACATGAACAAATATGGATGATTAAATAACGACAGACGGAATAATGTATTATGGTATTATCAAGTATTTAGGTTAGCAAATAATGTTACTTTAGGGCAGGACAAACTCTTCACCTGAGGGTTTGCTAAGAAAGGCGAGTGTACTAGTAGTATCAGATGTAGTAGTAGGTTGCATAATGCACTAGGACAGAGGGAAACTACTTGTATAGGCGGGTAGATTTCCTTATTCTTGGCAGTCTTTGCTAGTAAACTTTGTATAAATTGTGTGAGTACGAGATTAATTTATCACTTGAGGGAAAACTAAGTAAAATTCTAGCTTTATACCCGCAGGGTTCCTAACTTAACATCCTGAAAACAAAATCCTTTAGAACAAAACATCAGTATTTCCTTACCTACAACATTTCTCATAATTGGGGGAAGGGCAAATACTGAATAAAATGTCTTATCCTAAGATTGGGATGAAATCCAACCCAACTTTTCCAACGATCAACTCCGGCAGACTTACAAAGTACTTTGTGAGGAGCATCGTGGTGGCCTCAGATCTTCGATCTGGCGAGATACGGGCCCGGAATCGAAGAAAGAAGTGAGAGAGGGACGTAGAGAGAGACAGGAGAGGTTTCTTACGCCGTTTTTCATCAAAAATTCGGGTTAAACACTATTTATACTGCAGCCTTCATCGACGAGGACTTGTGGAAAATCTTTCGAGTTATTCTTTCCAAAATGCAATGTCGTCGACAAACGCTTGATCTGCTGCCTGCTTCCGTTTCTGTTTCCATTTCCCTCTCTCTTCAATATTTCAATATCATTATTTTTTGGGTCATTACATTCTCCCCTCCTTATATTCGTCCTCGAAATTTACTATCTATAGCTCCATCATTTCGTAAAGGAAAAAGGGTCTACTTATTTTATTACTCGCCCTCACTTATGACGGAGGAATACCGTGGTTACATTTATGTTCTGGAAAATTACACATATAAAACTAAAAATATCTACTAATTGAAATCAATACATGTACCTGCAAAAGAAACACTATCTAGATACTATATTTTACCTGATTACCTCTATACCGCTTGGAACACCTGCAGGTATCTCTGTCTGATCTCCTCCTTAAGTTCCTAATAAGCTTCCTTTATAGCATGATTCTTCCACAAAATTTTTACTAATTGAATTTCTTTGGTGCGCAGTACTTGTGTCTTTCTGTCTAAAATTTGTACTAGTATTTCTTCATATGCCAATAAATCCTTAAGCTCTATCTCTGCATAGCTGATGATGTGGGATGGATTTGGGACGTATTTCCTTAACATGGCAACATGAAACACGTCATGAATACGAGCCAAAGCTGGCGGTAAAGCTAGCATATAGGCAACTGACCCTATTCTCTTAAGTATCTCAAAAGGGCCAATATACCTAGGGCTTAACTTGCCTTTCTTTCCAAACCTCATAACTCCTTTCAGAGGAGCTATCTTCAAAAATACTCGATCTCCCACATCAAATTCTAACTCTCGGCGGCGAGTACCTGCGTAGCTTTTCTGTCGACTCTGTGCTGTACTAATTCTTTCTTTAATTAGTCAGACCTTGTCACAAGCCTGTTGTACTATCTCTGGACCCAAAACTCGCCTTTCGCCTACCTCATCCCAGAAGAGAGGAGAACAACATCTCCTACCATACAATGCCTCATATGGAGCCATGCCGATACTAGCCTGGTAGCTGTTATTAAAAGCAAATTCAATTAACGGCATAAACTAAATCTAACTGCCTCCAAAATCTAGCACACAAGCACGAAGCATATCTTCTAGTGTCTGAATTGTCCTCTCAGTCTGACCATTTGTCTGGGGATGGAAACCAGTGCTAAAAGCTAGCTACGTACCCATAACCTCCAGAAAATTTTTCCAGAATCGTGAAGTAAACCAAGGATCTTGGTCCGAGACTATGGATATTGGTACTCCATGAACACGAACTATCTCTTGAACATATATCTCTGCCAATATATCCATGGAATAACCAATTTTAATAGGAATGAAATGAGCGGTTTTCGTCAAACGATCTACAACCACCCAAATCGCATTCATTCCCTGTCGCACTGGTGGTAACCCCATAACGAAGTCCATCGAAACGTGGTCCCATTTCCACTTTGGAATGAACAATGGCTACAACTGTCATGCCAGTCTCTGGTGCTTAGCTTTAACCTGTTGACACGTCAAGCATTGTTGAACAAATTCGGCTATCTCCCTCTTCATTCCACTCCACCAGAAATATTCTCGCAAGTCCCTGTACATTTTAGTACTGCCGGGATGAACTGTGTATAGGGATCTATGGGTCTCCTCAAGTATAGTTCTCTTGATCTCAGTATCTATAGGAACACATAGCCTAGTACGGAATTGCAGGGCTTCATCATCTGATATGCTGAACTCCTCACCCTAACCATCACGTACTCTAGCCATCACTGCTGCTAACTCTGCATCATTAACCTGAGCTGCTTTAATCCTCTCGTAAAGCGTAGGTTGAACCACTAGACTGGCAAGGACTGCCTGCGGACTCTCCTCTATTAACTCTAAACTGAGCTTCTCCAAATCCACTAAAATTGAATGTGGAATCCCCATAGCTTCCAGTACGGGTCCTCCTGATTTCCTGCTCAGAGCATATGCTACTACATTTGCTTTTCCTGGGTGGTAACTAATTGTACAATCATAGTATTTAATAAGCTCTAGCCACCTTCTTTGGCTCATATTCAACTCTTTTTGGGTGAAGAAATATTTCAGGCTCTTGTCATCTGTGAAAATCTCATTCTTTCCACCATATAAGTAATGCCTCCAAATTTTAAGAGCATACACCACTGCAGCAAGCTCTAAGTCATGGACAGGATAATTCTTCTCATATTCTTTAAGCTGTCTGGACGCATATGCAATGACCTTGCCGTACTACATCAACACGCATCCAAAACCTTTCAAAGAGGCGTCACTATATATTACGAACCCATCCTCCCGTGAAGGGATAACCAGTACTGGAGCTGAAACTAACCATTGCTTTAACTCATGGAAACTCTGCTCACAGTCATCAGTCCATTCAAATTTTACATTTTTCCTTGTAAGTTGTGTTAATGGACCTGATAGCCTGGAGAAACCATCCACAAAGCGTCGATAATAACCTGCTAATCCCAGAAAACTCCTGACTTCCTGAACATTCCTGGCCTTTCCCAATTCACCACTGCTTCTATTTTACTCGGATCAACTGATACTCATGCTTCTGAGATCATATGCCCGAGAAAAGTAACCTGCCTTAACCAGAATTCATATTTCTTGAATTTTGCATATAATTTCCTTTCCCTTAATACCTTCAATATCAACCTCAAATGATGCTCGTGCTCCTCATATAATTTCATTCTCCAAGCCTGCTGCCTGCTTCCATTTCTGTTTCTATTTCCCTCTCTCTTTAATATTTAAATATCATTATTTTTCGGGTCATTACATGATCTATTATGTTGTAAGTTAAGAAGGTCATTACAACACTGACCATTACCTCTACTAATTTTGGATCCTCTTTCTAAGCGACTTTAATCATTTCTTGTAGTGTAGGCTGCACCACTAAACTAGCAATACATGCCTGAGGATCACTTTTGACCAACTCTATGCTGAGTCTCTCCAGATCCATCATGATCAGATACTAAATTTCCATAGCTACAAGTGCTGGTCCCACAGACTTCCTACTCAGTGCATCAGCTATCATGTTTACTTTTCCTTGGTGGTAATTGATAGTACAATCAAAATCTTTAATAAGCTCCAACCACCTTCTCTGTCTCATGTTCATTTCCTTCTGAGTGAAAAAGTACTTTAAACTCTTATGGTCAGAGAAGATTTCGCATCACTCGTCATACAAGTAATGCCTCCAAATCTTGAACGCATATACTACTGTAGCCAATTCAAAATCATGGGTAGGGTAGTTCTTTTTATACTCTTTCAACTGCCTGGAAGTATACGCTACCACCCGTATCAATACACCGCCCAGTCCCTTCAAGGACGCATTACTGTAGATAACATAACCCTCACCCCATGACGGAATGATCACTACTAGTGTTGTGAGCACCCTTTGCTTCAATTCCTGGAAGCTCTGCTCACAGCTATCGTCCTATTCAAATCTGATGTTCTTCTTAGTCATTTGTGTCAGAGGCCCTGATAATGCTGAGAATCCCTCAACAAAACGACGGTAATAACTAGTCAGCCCCAAGAAACTCCTGATATCCTCGACATTCCTCAGTCTAGCCCAATTCACTGCTCCATCAATTTTACTAGGATCCACAGAAATTCCATCCCATGAGATGATATGCCCCAAAAACACAACCTTCTCAAGCCATAATTCACATTTACTAAACTTGGCATACAACTTCTTTTCCCTGAGCGTCTGTAAGACCTGCCTCAAATGCGTCTCATGCTCCTCATAGCTCCTCAAATAGACTAAGACATCATCAATAAAAATAACAACAAATTGGTCTAAATATTGGTGGAAGATCCTATTCATCAAATCTATGAATGTTACAGGAGTATTCGTCAGACCAAAAGGCATAACAAGAAACTCATAATGCTCATATCTGGTCTGAAAGTTTGTCTTCGATACATCTTCTGCCTTTACCTTTACTTGAAGATAACTTGATCTAAAATCAATCTTAGAATACACCCGTGTATCTTGGAGCTGGTCAAATAAATCATCTATACGGGGTAGACGATACTTGTTCTTGATTATCACCTTATTAATTTCCCTATAATCTATACACATGCTCATAAACCCGTATTTCTTCTTCACAAATAATACTGGAGCTCCCCATGGAGATACACTGGACCGTATAAATCTCTTATTAAGCAAATTTTGCAACTAATTCTTTAATTCTGCCAACTCTGTGGGCACCATTTGGTAAGATGCTTTAGAGATCAGCGCTGTACTTGGGAGCATATCAATAGGAAAATCTACTTCACGATCAGGTGGCAAGCCTAGTAGCTCATCTAGAAAAACATCTTTTAACTCCTTTACCACTGGCGTACTAGTGAGCTTCAATTCATTCCCTAACATTTCCTTCCCAAAGGCCATGAATCCCTAACAACCACTTAGGAGCTATCTCCTCGCCTGAATAGTTGAAACTAACCTAGGAGGGGATTGCACCCTCGACCCTATAAACCTAAATTTCGATCTTTCCAGAGGTCTGAAAATCACTTCTCTTGAATGGCAGTCTATATTGGAAAAGTTAGTTGTTAGCTAATCCATGCTGAATATTGCATCAAACTCGTACATGTCCAGCACTATCAAATCAGTAGGAAAAATTTTCCCCTCGATATCAACTGGACAACCTCGGAGTACCCTACTACACCTCACTACTAACCCAGTCGGTGTAGTTACTAACAGTCTGGTGTCTAACAATTGTGTTTTTGTTCCATATAATTAAATACACTCCATAGACACGAACGACTGTGTGACCCCTGAATCAAATAATACAATAACTTTAAATGAAAGCATACTAACCATACCTGTCACCACATCGCCGGCTGTCTCAGCATCACCAGACGTCAAAGCTAAAACTCTTGCTGGAGTAGTATTCCTTTAATGACCTCCATGAGGCACCTAAAAGCCTCCTCGAGCAGGTCTAGGAGCGGGAGCAGCTCCAATATGAGTCTAACAATCTCCCATCATATGCCCTGCCTCCCCATAACGGTAATAGATACCTAGTGATTACACGCTTAAATTGCGTAATTAGGTGCTTTAATTTATGCATTGCGAATAATATTTTGTATTTAAATGCCTAATTACTCTCAATATTCTAATATTGTGTTCTATTTATAAAATTTGGGTTTTATTGAGTAATGTATGAAATTTTGGTGTTTTTTATTGTAGAGCAACTGTTGGAAGCTAAAAAAAACCGATGGTACTTTGCAATCTGTGCGTAACTCTCTCATCCAATCTCTGATTCAGATGATTCAAGATGCCGTAGAAAGATAAGAAAACAATCTACAATTTTTGTGTTTTCTGTTTTGAAAAATACTGGCAGCATCAAGGCCGAAATCGGACATGAAGTTAGCATACGCTGTTTTATAGATTTTTTCGATAATTCTTCGTAATCTTGGCGTAACTTTCTCATACAAGCTCCGATCGAGATGATTCAAAATTCTCAGAAAAGCTGAAAAAGAGCTCTACATATTTTGTGTTTTAAGATTTGAGAGTTACGAGCTGTAAGAGGATCTAAAGTGGGCTTGAAAGAGGAGGGCAGTTCATGTACCTTTGAAAAAAAAAAAATCAAAAAATCAAAAAATGAGATGTGACCCAGCCATGCAGCCGGGACATCTCATAAGGGCAGTGTGCGCTGGGTACATAGAATGGAAAGACAAAAAAATGGAAAGAAAAAAAAAAAAGAAAGGAAAGAAAAGCAAAAGGAAAGGATTGAAAAAGGAAAAGTCAAAGGAGGTTTCCTTGTGGGGGGAGTGCCGTGTGCAAGAGGAGATTTGGAGAGAGCAGCGTGCGCTGGGGGCTGAGGGGAGAGAGGCCGCACCATAGGAAGAAAAAAAAGGATTTTTCTTGGGGAGAAAGAGAAGGGAGGCCAAAGCACATAGAGTTTCTTGGAAAAATTATTTTTTGGAGAGCTTTCTTGTGGTTTTCTTTTGGGGGTGCTGCGAAGATACACACACAGCTAGCAAGGGAGAGTTGGAAGCACACAAAAATAATATCTTTTCAGAATCGGAAGGCGGCAAACAACGGCGGTGTTCGTGACGCGCGACGATGGTGCGGCGAGTGTTGATCTTTCCCGTAGGCTCCAAATTGAAGAAAATATGGTGAAATATGTTATGTTGGATTTAATTTTCGGAATGAACTAAATTTTTGAATTCTAGGAAAACGATGTAGCCAGTTTCGAACTATGCTTGCTCTTTGATGCTAATCTGAAGTAGTTTTCATTAATGTTTATTTGAGTTATTCTGTGCCTAATGCTTTTAATTAACTGGCCATTAATTAAATGATTTTAGTCTTGTGATTTGCTACTAAAAGGGGGGATTATAGGATAGATCTTGGATAATTCAGCGTAGGTAAATATAGAGATCGAAAGACTTGTATGAACCTACGTAGCATTAAAAATCGAGGGTCTTACTGCGTTCTTACGTTATTAATTTGCATACTCTTATGTTAAATAATAAACAAGAATAGGTTCCGATTGACTATCGAAAGAGGCTTTTGGAAAAATTGACGATTTGCTAACAAACAGAGAAAACGAAGTTAAATTAGCTAAATGAGTAAAGCATAGTGAGAAACTAGGTGAAATCGGTTTCCTAGAAGTTTTCACCATCATCAATTTGACACGCGGTATCCAGTTTTAAATTCTCCTGAATAGTTTATTTAAAGTAGCTTTGTTTAAATTTCGCAGTCTAAAATTATTAATTTTTCTAAATAAAATCAAGGTTAGTAAAATTTCGGTACTTGGTAAAATTAAGACATCAATCCTTGAGGACGATACTCTACACATCATTATATTATAAAACTACGATACTGTGCACTTGCAGTTTGCATCGGTCACCTAGCCCGGGTCGACACTCACCCGGGTGTCTCTTTCCGTAAGTCGGACAAGCAAGAAATTACTGTATATACCCTGAGTCTCACGGCCCCATGACTTTTGCTTCCGACCCCTATAAAAGCCACTCTTCTTCCATGAACCACAACTGGACCCATGTTGAAAACTAGAAGGCATGGATCTCTTCCTCTATCTTTGCTCCTCAGCCTCCAACGGCTCTCCAGCTACTGCCATAGGTTCCCTGTGTATCAGTTCGGTAAAATCTTGTAATTTCAGTATCAACACTTGCTTATATAATTCTCTCCTTGGACATCTTTCAAACTATCTTACCTTCTTTGTCTCGTCTGGAATAATGTATGGGGTGAAGCGAGATAACTCAATGAACCTCGCCGTATACTGTTGCACTATTTGCGGTCCCTACTTTACATTCAGGAACTCCTCTATCTTTACTTCCTAAGATGAGGCTGGAAAATATCTATCAAAAAATATCTCCTTAAATCGTTCCTAGGTCATCTCTATAGGCACTATCCTCTGCTGCTCGAGGAGTTTTATTGCCCTCCACCATCTTTCGGCCTCTCTAGTCAGTTTATATGTAGCGAACAACACCCTCTGCTCTTTAGTACATTGTAACACTGCAAGCACTTTTCCAATCTCCTGCATCCAGTTTACAGTGATTGCAAAATCAGTTCCTCCTAAGAAAGTCAGAGGATTCATCTTAATAAACTTCTCAATAGAACTATCGTGGCCTACAGACGGACCACCCTCCTCAATGGAGTTCCTAGCAATTTCAGTCATGACTTGCTGAGCCGCATTGCACAGTACTGCGTCTGAATCGCCACTCGCAGTGCCCGAGGGCCCAGCACCCTCATTACCACTAGCATGGGCGCTACTACCTCCAGGTTCCATCTTCAAAAGATAATAAACTTACCTTAGGACCCTATTACCATAACATATCATCTAACTAGTATATTATATCCATCCCTGATCTTAACTCAAGGTTTAATCCAGCAACCTAGATACCCAATTTGTTAATAGTTTACCATCGCTTTCCTAAAATTGTCACCCCAAGAAAGACAAAAAAACCATCATGGAAGTCTTACATCTAGACAACAAAATCAAACCTCAAATTTCATTATCCTATACTCTGGTATTGTTACTATTGCATTCTAGAGTCTACAGAACCTAGCATCCTAAACTTTGATACCATTTTGTAACAACTTGCTTAATTTACTACATGATCAACCAAATTAAACACTCTGATGCCAATAACTTATAACCTAACAAAGTCAACCTGAACCCATGGGTAACTGGGACAAATCTGTTCTACACAATGGACACCTAAGCAGCAGTAAATATAAATATCATTCACCCAACCATAAAATACAATACCAAAGTTACTTACATTCCACCATATTATTGTATACATATACAATCCTTAAAACATCAAAAGATAAAACTAGGATCGTACATCAAAAACCTACTGACCCTAGTTCAAAAACTCACCCTCTTAGCGGGGTAGTAAAATCTGCCTCTAATAGCACGGAGCCCGATCCGCCTGTCTGCCTGGGTTTCCTAAAACGGTTTAAGCTAGAGTAAGACACCTCTCCGTAAGAGAAATAAACTAAATATAGTTGTATGGCAACATGAATATTTGCGTGCTATAATAAATATACAGTACATATTACATGCCTGAAAAACTGAAAATATCATAACCGAATAAACATACATTTCATAGTTATACTGAATTATATTGTATCTCAATGTTCATAAAATCATCTGATATAACTAGTAATTCTGAAATTTACCCAAGATGAATAGTTAGCTAGTGTCATATATTACCCCCCCATGATGGGTTGTGCAGCCCCCGAAAGCGGGACTCGACAATGGCTAGCCGACCACTGCCGACTCAAAAATATCTGTAAGTACGATGGGCCCACCACACCTTGGTCCGAACTGCCAGGTGGACATTTATAACTTTACACTGAAAGCCACATCAACTATCTATCTCCCACCCCCTCTACTGGCATGGGTAGTCAGCACAAATATGAACTGAACTGAACTGTATAGCTACAGTACCATGCTCCTGATAACTGATCTGAACTAGCATCAGTGTTCTGCTAACATATAGTACATGATAATATACTATTTTAACATAAATAGATTGATAGCATTTTCTAAATTTTGTTGTAACATAAATAATCACGGCCTTGCGCCGGATACATACGTAACTGCGGCTTTGCGCCAGCTATCAATCACGGCCTTGTGTCAAATATATCATAAATACTGAGCTGAGCATATATACTGTTTATCATATATTATAAAACCATAATTTCTTGTTTTATCATGTTATTCCTGAAAAATAACTGTAAACATGCTTTTCTATAAATCTGACTTAACATAATATAATATACGTGAAACAATATTCATGCCACACATACTGAATGAAAACATGAATTATGTTATGAAATCACATTTCCTGACATTTTACACTAAAAGCATATTTGTGTGTAACAGCAGTATTTTTCCAAATATATATATATATATATATATATATATATATATATATATATCCCAAATATACTCATGCATAACAGCTTTAGTTTACTCCCTTACCTGACAACTGGAAAGCCCTTAAAATGACTAGTCCTACACTCGCATGATTCCCCATTCAACACCATGGAAACAACATTGCCCTAAACAAAACTTCAATATTTCATCGAGTTCTACCTTTTCTACAATTGTAGGAAAGACAAATACACAACATAAAACCTTACCCTGAACTTCGGATGGAGTCCAAGTTAGCCCCCCCAACGATCTACCCCAGCAAACTTGAAGAGAACTTCCCTAGGAGTAGCGTGGTTGCTTCGGATCGTCGATCCAACGAAGAGCGGACCCAAAATCTTAAAGAGAAGGGAGGAAAACCGAAGAGGGGGGAGAGAGAAGTTATTCGCGTTATTTATGTAGTAAAAACTAAGTTTAGGCTATTTATACAATTGTGCTCGTCGATGAGACACATCACCTTGTCGAAGAGGCCACGAAAGAAGTTCGTTGACGAACGCTTATTCCTCGTCGATGAAATTCAGAGCTGAAAATAGCCCCTTGGTAACTTCTCATCGACGAGACGCGTGTCCCCGTCGACGATCCCATCCAGCATGTTCATCGACGAATGTGGTGCGTTCGTCGACAAGATCAATGTTGAATTCCAATTACAATTTCATTTTCTCTCCTCCTTCTATTATTTAATTAGTATAATTCACCGGGTCTCTACAAAAGGGGTGCTACTTGTATAGGTGGGTAATCACCCCTATCCTTGGGTAGTCTCGTGAGTAAATATTTGCGTGTGTATGATTAGGTTCAGAAAATGATTTCAGAATTCATGTTAATGGTTTGCAAATGATATTAAAATGTTGATTATAATCTCATGTTGACCACACAATGTTTTAATATATATTGTTTCTTTCCTTTACTGAGATGTGTTTCATCCGATTACGAATTTTCTTTTTTCGAGACCACCATGTAAACGAGCTTAAAGAAGCTCGAGGTTGATAGCATTTTTAGGATTTTAGATAAAGAAAAGAATATAAATATTATTGATGATATTTTGGGGATTTATATAAGTTATGTTTTATGTTTTTATGTTTAAAAGTTTTTCTAAGGAATGGATGGTTGTGGTAAATGATTATTATGGACTATGGATAGAATTAGTAAACTCTGATATTTATTATTATGATTGAGGACAATAGTTTTATTTTCCACTACGAATGTATTTATCTTTTTATGGAATATCATAATTTAAACAGGTATAACGCACCGGACCGGATTTAAGGGTTCAGGGCGTTACAAATATGTTCATTTTTTGGAACACCAACAACATTGCTTATTTTTTTGGATGGTGTAAGGTTGGCAAGTTACAAGTACGGATATGAAGCACAAAAGGTCATGGATAGCTTGATGGCAAGTAGTAGAACACTGCTAATATGTTTTGGGGGGCTTCTATAAGTTTATTTAATGTTTGTTTGTCTTCTTTTTCTTGTATAAGTTTCCTTGAGAGGACTTGGGACTCTAATCCATAACTTTAAAATGATGCTAGAAAGAATCTAAGACGCCCAAAATTTATTTTTACTCTTATCATTATGGATGTGCTTGAACGTGGTGTTTTGCTTCGA
Source organism: Malania oleifera (assembly GCF_029873635.1). NCBI lineage: Eukaryota > Viridiplantae > Streptophyta > Magnoliopsida > Santalales > Ximeniaceae > Malania > Malania oleifera. Next base: position 62,932,499 of record NC_080421.1, on the reverse strand, counting down.
AGCACATGTGCAACTTATAGCATTGGAGCACTTGTATAACTTATTTTGAGGGCGATATAGATTCTTGTATTATAAGTTAAAACAAAATTAGACATGTTTATGTTTGTATTTCTCCTTTGTAAATTTAGAAATAAAATATTTGGTGTTAATATTGTATAAAATAAATTTGAACTGAGCATTGCGGTATGTTCATAATGATTGTGTTAGAATTGGTGAGATCCCAAGAGGGGCGTGAATTGGGTTTTAAAACATTTTTCACTAATTTAAACAATTACGATGATTCACCACAGTTCATATCTCATTTAATATTGAAAACGTATGCGTACAATGATTAAGTTATCCGTGTGTGCATTCATACACATGTGCAACAAATCTCATTTTAATTAGTTGAATGTGCATGCAAGATGGTTATAACAAAACACGAACAAGCATACAAATACTGAAATTTAAGTGTAGGAATTTAAATAAGATAGAGAGAGAATGACACACAAATTTTTTAACGAGATTCAGCCAATACTGCATACGTCCCTGCCTTGAGCATATCCCCCAAGGATTCCACTAACCCTGCTCACTTAAACGGGCGGAGCATAAGCCTTTTACATCCTCTCCTTATGGGGTGAGGAAAACCCTAACTCAATTACTAGGTTGAGCCGAACTAGTTTCATTTACGGGGCTGAGACTCTTTAATTCAATTTTCGAGCTGAACGGAACCGGTCTCACTTAGGGGCTGAGACTCCTCAATTCAATTCCGGGCTAAACCCAACCGTTACAATAAAAACATTTTTGTACATATGAAAAAGCTTCTAAATACAAGCATGGATGTACACATTAAGCTCATAAAAATACACACTCCATTGATATGAAATAAAGCTCAAGGAGTAAAGGTGCTTATCTAAATAATTTGCACAAATAAAATTTGTGAATACAAAAATGATTATTAGGTTCTCTAGCAAAGAGTTTTTCAAATAAAAGTATTTGGAGAATCTGGAGTTTATGTTCAAGGAAATATTTGTGTAATAAGTAATTTTCTCCCAAAAAATATTTATCAAAGATATAATCTGGGAGAAAACCAAAGCTATACTCTTAAGAAAATTATTTTCAAAGACGAATAATATGTGAGAGTGTAAGCATGTATATATAAAAATAAATGCCCAAAATGAATATGTTTTCTTACAAAATGATTTTGAAATGAATGGATAGAAAGAGAGTTGGAGAGTTTAAAACAACATAAGTGCTTTCTTTCAAAAATTATTTTTCAAACATAGACAGTGAAAGAGAGTATGAAAGATTAAAGCGCACACTCAGACAATTTTCCTTATATTTTTGCCCCTCAAGATATTTGCCCTTTATGGTCATAAACATTTTTCTCAAAAATATTCTCCCCCGTTTGGCATCAGCAAAAAGGGTTAAGTTGAGTAGAAAAAAATTTTATCATTTAAAACATACGCATCAAACAGAACTCCCCCCCTTTTTGAAAAACTCTCCCCCTATGTGATATAGCAGTTGGGTATAAATATTTTATAACTATTTTAAAAATTATAGTGATAAGGCATAAACAACAATTTTCATAACTGGTTATTTAAGAGATTAAAAGGCACATGACACACAAGATCAGACCAGGATTATCCACAAGCCATGGCAATTTAAACATATCATAAGACTCGTGTAAGATTTGAGTTCAACACACACAACATATGATAGCAAATGTAGGTTTGAGCATAAAATCAGTCTAACAAGTTTATATGCATTTCATGAATAGTCCATGAACCAGTTATGCAGCACCCTTTTAAAAATAAAATTTCATGACACAAGATTTTAACACGTAAAGGCACAAGCCATGAAGCATTTAAGTACACAAGCAAAAAAGAATTTGTATTCTATATAAGCTTAATTCTTGCTTTGGAAAATGTATATACAAATAAATACAGATATGTGATCCCATTTCCACTCAGGGATAAAAACTGGTTGTAACTGGCTTGCCGAACTCTGGTGCTCATCATTTACCTACTAGCACGTCAAATACTATGCTATATAGTCAGCAATCTCTTTCTTCATACCACTCCACTAATAAGACTCTTGCAGATCCCTATACATTTTCATGTTGTCTGGATGAACTGTGTATAAAGATCTGTGAGCCTATTCTAGGATGGTCCTCCTAATATCAGCATCAGCCGAAAGCATAATCTAGAATGGAACTACAAAACTCCGTCATTTGTAATACAAAATTCCTCTCCCTGACCACTCTATACTCTTGTAATGACCCGAAGAATAATAGTATTTAAATAATAAAGAGAAAGGAAAATGGGAATTGTAAAAGGGGGTGACAGCAGACCTCAGTTCATCGATGACGTGGCATTTTGGGGTCGTCGACGAGGGTGCGCTTTGTCGACGAGAAGATACTGAGAGGTTTTTTTTTCAGTTCTGAATTTCGTCGATGAGGAATAGCATTCATTTTTTGAATTTCCTTCTTGAACTCATCGACAAAGTGAAGTGGCTCGTCGATGAAGGCCAACGTATAAATAGCCCTAAAGTCGATTTTCTCTCAAAAATTTGACGCAGAGCACTCTCTCTCTCTCTCCTCTTTAGTTTCTTCCCCTTCTCTCTAAGATTTTGGGCCAGATTCTTGCTGGTTTGACGATCTGAGACTACCACGACACTCCTGGGGAAGTTCTCTTCAAATCTGGTGGAGTGGATCGCTGGTGGGGTCAACATGGATTTTAGCCCAAACTCAGGGTAAGACTTATTATTTAGTTTTTTCCTTCCTTGAAGTTGTAGAAAATATAGTAGTTGAAGAAATATTGAAGTTTTGTTCAGGGAAACATTGTTTTCAAGAAGTTGAACGGGGAACCCTACGGTGTAGGCATTGTCATACAAGGGGCCTTTTAGTAGTCAGGTAAGGGAGTAAACTAAAGTAGTTATTTTTCATGGAAATTATTATTACTTATTAGTAAATTAATTTTCAGAAAGCATGTTGGGAAAATACTACTGGTATACAGGAAATATGATTTTAGAATGGAAGTTACGGTTTTATTCAGCATTGTGTGGTGTGAATATTATTTTATTCAATTGGTATTATGTTAATCAAGTTTATAGGAAAAGCATATTTGCAGCTATTTCAGTATAATACAATACTTTATGATTTCGGAATACATGATAAATAATATATTTATTCAGATCTGTATTTGACTTAAGGGCCACACAGTCGTTTGTTTCTATGGGGTGTATTAACTTATGTGGGGCAAAAACACAATTATTAGACGTTGAACTGATAGTGACTACACCGACCGAGTCAGCAGTGAGGTGTAGTGTGGTGCTTCGTGGTTGTCCAGTTGATATTCAGGGGAGAATTTTATCTGCTGATTTGATAGTGTTGGACATGCATGGGTTTGATGTCATATTTGGCATGGATTGGCTAGCAGCTAACTTTGCCAGTATAGATTGTCGTTCGAGAGAAGTGATATTCAGACCCCTAGGAAGACCAGAATTCATATTTATAGGGTCACGAGTGCAATCTCTACCTCAGTTGGTTTTAGCTATTCAGGCGAGGAGATTGCTTCTGAGTGGCTGTTAGGGGTTCATGGCCTTTGTGAAAGAAATGATAGGTAATGAATTGAAGGCCACTAATACACCAATAGTGAAAGATTTTTACATATGTGTTTCCAGATGAATTATCGGGTTTGCCACCTGATCGTGGGGTAGATTTTCCCATTGATCTGCTTCCAGGTACAACATTGATCTCTAAAGCACCTTACCAAATGGTGCCAGCAGAGTTAGCAGAATTAAAATACCAGTTGTAAAATTTACTTGATAAAGGTTTCATACGACCTAGTGCATCTCTGTGGGGAGCTCAAGTATTATTAGTGAAGAAAAAGGATGAGTCTATAAGGATATGTATAGATTATAGGGAGATTAATAAAGTGACAATCAAGAACAAATATCCTCTACCCCGTATAGATGATCTATTTAACCAACTCCAGGGTACACGGGTGTATTCTAAGATTGACCTCCGATCAGGTTATCATCAGGTGAAAGTAAGGGCAGAAGATGTATCGAAGACGGCCTTCGGGGACAGGTATGGACATTACGAGTTCCTTGTTATGCCGTTTAGTCTGACAAATGTTCCTGCAATATTCATGAATTTAATGAATAGGATCTTCCATCCATTTTTAAACCAGTTTGTTGTTGCTTTTATTGATGATGTACTTGTTTATTAGAGGAGCTATGAGGAGCATGAGATGCATTTGAGGCAAGTTTTCCAGATGCTTAGGGTAAAGAAGTTGTATGCTAAATTCAGTAAACGCGAATTCTGGCTCGAGAAGGTTGTGTTTTTGGGGCATATTATTTCAAGGGATGGAATTTTTGTGGACCCTAGTAAGATTGATGCAGTAATGAAATGTGCTAGACTGAGGAACGCCCAAGAGATTAGGAGTTTCTTGGGGTTAGCTGGTTATTACCGTCATTTTGTTGAGGGATTCTCAGCATTATTTGGGCCTCTGATACAACTGACGAGGAAAAATATCAGGTTTGAATAGGGCGACAGTTATGAGCAGGATTTTCAGGAATTGAAACAGAGACTTGTCACGACACCAGTGTTGATGATCCCATCAAGGAGTGAGGGTTATACCATCTACAGTGTTGCGTCCTTGAAGGGACTTGGTTGTGTACTGATGCGGCATGGTAGAGTGGTAGCATATGCTTCCAGGCAGTTAAAAAAATATGAAAAGAACTACCCTACCCATGATCTTGAATTGGCTGCAGTGGTACACGTATTGAAGATTTTGTGATATTATTTGTACGGCAAGCGATGTGAAATTTTCGCCGACCATAAGAGTTTAAAGTACTTCTTCACTCAGAAGGAATTGAATATGAGATAGAGAAGGTGATTGGAGCTAATTAAAGATTTTGATTGTACTATCAGTTACTACCTAGGGAAAGTAAACGTGGTAGCTGATGCGTTAAGTAGGAAGTCTGCGAGACCAGTATTGGTAGCTATGGAGATCTAGTGTCTGATCATGATAGATCTGGAGAGGCTTGGCGTAGAGATGGTTGAGTGTGATCCTCAAGTATGTGTTTCCAGCTTAGTGGTACAACCTACTTTACAAGAAAGGATTAAAGCTGCTCAAAAGGAAGACCTAGAATTAGCAAAAGTGATGGTTAGGGTACAGACTAGTCAAGGAGAGGAATTCTGCATTACAGATGATGGAGCCCTACGGTTCCATTCGATATTATGTGTTCCAGCTGATCCTTACATTAGGTAGACCATTTTAGAGGGGTCTCACAGATCTTTGTACACAGTTCATCCTGGCGGTATGAAAATGCATAGGGATCCACGAGGGTATAAAGAAGGAGATTGCCGAGTATGCAGCACAATGTCTGACGTGTCAGCGGGTAAAAACTGAGCACCAGAGGCCGGCAGGCTAGTTACAGGCACTTTTTATCCTAGAGTAGAAGTGGGATCACAAATCTATGGATTTTGTTTCAAGGCTGCTGTTGGCATTGCATTGTCAAAATACAATCTAGGTGATTGTAGATCGTTTGACTAAGACTGCCCATTTCCTTCCTATCAAGATCAGCTACACCATGGACAGACTGGCAGAGATCTATATTTGGGAGATAGTTCGTTCTCATGGTGTGCCAGTGTCTATAGTGTCAGACCGTGACCCCCGTTTCACGTCACGTTTTTTAGGGAGCTTGTAGGAGGCTCTAGGATCTTAGTTATCTTTCAGAACGACGTTCCATCCTCAGTCAGACGGGTAGACTGAGGGGACGATTTAGATATTAGAAGATATGCTTCAAGCATGTGTGTTGAACTTTGGTGGTAGTTGGACACAGTTCATGCCATTGGTGAAGTTTGCGTACAATAACAGTTATCAGGCCAACATTGGCATGACACCGTTTAAGGCACTTTATGGTAGGAGATGTCGTTGTCCTTTATATTGGGACGAGATGGGTGAGCGGCGAGTTGTAGGACCATAGTTGGTACAGCAAGCATATGATAAGGTTCTGCTCATCAGAGATAGAATCAGTGCAGCTCAGAGCTGATAGAAGAGTTACGCCGATAACTGCCACAGGAAATTGGAATTTGATATTGGTGATTATGTATTTTTGAAGATAGATCCGTTAAAAGGGGTTATGAGATTTGGAAGGAAAGGTAAACTAAGCCCTAGGTTCATCAGTCCGTTTGACATTTTAGAGAAAGTGGGACCAGTTTCCTACATGTTAGCTTTACCACCTATGTTATCCAGGATACATGACATTTTCATGTTTCCATGTTAAGGAAATACGTCCAAGACCTTTCTCATGTACTCAGTTATGGTGAATTAGAGCTCAGTGATTCACTAGTTTATGAGGACGTATCGGTACAGATTCTGGACAGGAAGGAGCAAGAACTGCGTAATAAGAAGATCCCTTTGGTAAAGATTTTGTGCAGAAATCATGCAATAAAAGAGGTTTCTTAGGAGCTTGAGGAACAGATAAGGCAAAATACCCACAATTGTTTCAAGAAGTATAGTTATAACCAGGGAAGTATAAGTAATTAAACAGTATTTCTTTTGCGGGTACATGTAATAGTTTAGTTAGTGAGTAGTCTTTTAGTTTTGGGAGAATTTTATTTTATATATGTAATCTCCCAAAACTTGGAATGTAACCACGGTATTCCTCCGCCAAAAGTGACGGTAAGTAATAAAATAAGTAGACCACTTTTCTTAAGAGATGGTGATGGTGAATCATGTGGATAGTAAATTTCGAGGAAGAAATTTTGTAAGGAGAGGAGAATGTAATGACCCTAAGAATAATGGTATTTAAATAATAAAGAGAGAGGAAAATAAGGATTGTAAAAGGGGGGTGACAGCAGACCTCCATTCGTCAACGACATGGCATTTTGGGCTCGTCGATGAGGGTGCACTTCGTCGACGAGAAGATACCAAGAGGTTTTTTTTTTTTTAGGTCTGAATTTCGTCGACGAGGAATAGCATTCGCCGACGAATTTCCTTCTTGACCTTGTCGACGAAGTGGCATGGCTTATCGATGAAGGACAGTGTATAAATAACCCTAAACTCAATTTTCTCTCAGAAATTTCATGCAGAACACTCTCTCTCTCTCTCTCTCTCTCTCCTCTTCAGTTTCTTCCCCTTCTTTCTAAGATTTTGGGCTGGATTCTTGCTAGTTTGACGATCCGAGACCACCATGACACTCCTAGGGAAGTTCTCTTCAAATCTATTGGAGTGGATCGCTGGTGGGGTCAACTTGAATTTCATCCCAAACTCAGGGTAAGGCTTTTTATTTAGTTTTTGTCTTCCTTAAAGTTGTAGAAAATATTGTCGTTGAAGAAATACTGAAGTTTTGTTCAGGGAAATATTATTTTCAGGAAGTTGAACGGGGAACCTTGTGGGTGTAGGCCTTGTCATACTAGGGGCCTTTTAGTAGTCAAGTAAGGGAGTAAACTAAAGCAGTTATTTTCCACGAAAATTATTATTACTTATTAGTAAATTAATTTTCATAAAGCATGTATTATATGTATAAATATATAGGCAGAAAATGCATATTTGGGAAAATACTGCTGTTATACAAGAATAATGATTTTAGAATCAAAGTTATGGTTTTATTCAGTATTGTGTGGCATGAATATTATTTTATTCATATGGTATTATGTTAATCAAGTTTATAGGAAAAACATATTTGTAGCTATTTAAGTATAATAGAGTACTTTATGATTTCAGAATACAATGTAAATACTACATTTATTCAGATCAGTATTTATGATATGATCGGCACAAGGCCGTGATTGATAGCCGACGCAAGGCCGTGTACTATGTATGATTTCAGTGCAAGGCCGTATTTAGGAATGATTTAGGCGTAAGGCTGTAGATATGAAAGTAATCAGTGCAAGGCCGCATTTATTTATGTTATTAGAGAAAATGCTATCAATTTATTTACATTAAATAGTATATTGTCATGTATTATATGTTATCATAACCCGGATGATAGTTTATTTCAGTTTCCGAAGCACGGTACCATAGCTATACAGTTCAGACTTGTGCTAACCGCTTCTGCAAGTAGAGGGGGTGGGAGATGGATAGTCGATGTGGTTTTCAGTGCAGAGTTGTAGATGTCCACCTGGTAGTCTGGACTAGGGTGTGGTGGGCCCATCATACTTACATACATTTTTGACTTGGTAGTGGTTGGCAGCCATTATCGGGTCCCGCCTTCGAGTTGCACAACCCGTCATGGGGGGTAATACATGACATCAGCCAACTATACATCTTGGGTAAATTTCAGTACTATTAGTTATATCATAAAAGTTATGAACAATATGATTTATAAGAACTATGAAATTATATGCTTACTGAGTTATGTTATGAAAAATGTTTTCTAGTATGTGAAATGCACTGTATATCTACTATAGCATTAAATATTCATGTTGTCACACCGTTGTATTTAGTTTATTTTCCCTTACTGAGAGGTGTCTCACCCCAGCTTAAATAATTTTCAGGAAACCCAAAAAGACCGGTGGATCGAGACCGCCGTTGAGTAAGTTGTGCTACCACGCTAGGAGGGTAACTTTTGAACTAGGATTAGGAGATTTTTGTTGTGGGATCCTAGATATATTTTTGGATAGTTTTGGGGATTGTATATAAATACAGTATTATTGTGAATTGTAGTTAACTCTGGTATTATGCATTATATGGTTTGTGAATGTAATTTATTTCACTATTGCTTAGGTTTTCGTTGTGTATGACAGAGGTGGCCCCATTACCCACGGGTTCAGGTTGACTATATTATATGTGCTTTATTAGTAAGTTAAGCAGGTCGTTACAACTCTGACCATCACCTCTACTAATTTTGGATCCTTTTTCTAAGCGACTTTAATCATTTCCTGTGGAGTAGGTTGCACCACTAAACTGGCAATACATGCCTGAGGATCACTTTTGGCCAACTCTATGCGAGTCTCTCCAGATCCATCATGATCAGATACTAAATTTCCATAGCTGCCAGTGCTGGTCCCAAAGACTTCCTTCTCAGTGCATCAGCTACCATGTTTGCTTTCCTTGGGTGGTAATTGATAGTACAATCAAAATCTTTAATAAGTTCCAACCACCTTCTCTGTCTCATGTTCATTTCCTTCTAAATAAAAAAGTACTTTAAACTCTTATGATCGGAGAAGATTTTGCATCGCTTGCCATACAAGTAATGCCTCCAAATCTTCAACGCATGTACTACTGCAGCCAATTCAAGATCATGGGTAGGGTAGTTCTTTTTATACTCTTTCAAATTCATGGAAGCATACGCTACCACCCACATCAATACACAGCCTAGTCTATTTAAGGACGCATTACTGTAGATAACATAACCCTCACCCCCTGACGGGATGATCAATACTGGCACAGTGATAAGCCTTTGCTTCAATTCTTGGAAGCTCTGCTCACAACTATTGTTTTATTCAAATATGATGTTCTTCCTAGTCAGTCGCGTCAGAGGCCCTGATAATGCTGAGAATCCCTCAACAAAACGATGGTAATAACCAACCAACCCCAAAAAACTCCTAATCTCCTAGACGTTCTTTAATCTACCCTAATTCATTGCTGCATCAATTTTACAAGGATCCACAGAAATTCCATCACCTAAGATGACATGCCCCAAAAACATAACCTTCTCAAGCCATAATTCACATTTACTAAACTTGGCATAAAACTTCTTTTCCCTGAGTGCCTGTAAGACCTGCCTCAAATGCGTCTCATGCTCCTCATAGCTCCTCGAATATATGAGTACATCATCAATAAAAACAACAACAAATTGGTTTAAATATTGGTGGTCCTAATCATCAAATCCATGAATATTACAGGAGCATTCGTCAGACCAAAAAGCATAACAAGAAACTCATAATGCCCATATCTGGTCCGAATGATTGTCTTCCAAAAACCACGACTGGACCCCTACTAAAAACCAGAAGGTGTGGATCTATTCCTCTATCTCTACTCCGTAGCATCCAACCGCTCTCTAGCTTCTGCCATAGGTTCCTTCTCTATCAGTTTGGCAAAATCTTGGAATTTCAGTACCAACATTTGGTTATATAATTCTCTCCTCGGACCTCTTTGAAACCATTTTACCTTCTTTGTCTCACCTAGAATAATGTACGGTGTGAATCGAGATAACTCAATGAACCTTGCGGCATACTACTGCACTGTCTATGGACCCTGCTTTGGATTCAGGAACTCCTCTATCTTGGCTTTCTTGGATGAGGTTGAAAAATATGTATCAAAAAGTATCTCCTTAAATCGTTCCCATGTCATCTCTATAGGCACTGTCCTCTGCTGCTCTAAGAGTTTCATTGCCGCCCACCATCTTTCGGCCTCTCCAGTCAGTTTATACATAGCAAACAACACCCTCTGCTCGTCGGTACACTGTAACACTGCAAACACTTTTCCAGTCTCCTTCATTCAGTTTTCAGTGATTACAGGATCAGTTCCACTTTTGAAAGTCGGAGGATTCATCTTAATAAACTTTTCAATAGAACTACTATGGCCTGCAGATGAATCACCCTGCTCTATGGAGTTCCTAGCAATTTCAACCATGACTTGCTGAGCCACGTTGCACAGTACTGCATCTGAATCGCCACTCGCAGTGCTCGAGGGCCCAACACCCTCATTACCACTAGCATGGGCGCTACTACCTCCAGGTTCCATCCTCAAAAGATAATAAATTTAGCTTAGGATCCTATTACCAAAACATATCATCTAAGTAGTATATTATATCCTTAACCGGTTTATCATCCCTGATCTTAACTCAAGGTTCAATCCTGCAACCTAGATACCCAACCCGTTAATAGTTTACCATGGCTTTCCTGAAATCGTCACCCCAAGAAAGAAACAAAAACCATCACGGAAGTCCTGCATCTAGACAACAAAATCAAACCTCAAATTCCATTATCCTATACTCGAGTATTGTTACTACTGCATTCTAGAGTCTACAGAACCTAGCATCCTAGACTTGGATACCATTTTGTAATGGCCTACTTAATTTACTACATAATCAACCACATTAGACACTCTGATGCTAATAACTTATAACCTAACAAAGTCAACCCGAACCCATGGGTAACGGGGACAGATTTGTTATACACAACGGACACCTAAGCAGCAGTAAATATAAATATCATTTACCCAACTATAAAATACAATACCAAAGTTACTTACATTCCACCATATTACTGTATACATATACAATCCTTAAAACATCAAAAGATAAAACTAGGATCTTACATCAAAAACCTACTGACCCTAATTCAAAAACTCACCCTCTTAGTGGGGTAGTAAAATCTGCCTCTAATAGCGTGGAGCTCCGTCCGCCTGTCTGCCTGGGTTTCCTAAAATGGTTTAAGTTAGAGTGAGACATCTCTCAGTAAAAGAAATAAACTAAATATAGTTGTATGGCAACATGAATATTTGCGTGCTATAATAAATAAACAGTACATATTACATGCCTGAAAAACTGATAATATCATAATCAAATAAACATACATTTTATAGTTATACTGAATCATATTGTATCGCAATGTTCATATAATCATTTGATATAACTAGTAATTCTGAAATTTATCCAAGATGAATAGCTAGCTAGTGTCATATATTACCCCCCATGATGGGTTGTGCAGCCCGAAGGCATGACTCGACAATGGCTGGCTGATCACTACCGACTCAAAAATATCTACAAGTACGATGGGCCCGCAACACCCTAGTCCGAACTGCCAGGTGGATGTCTATAACTTTACACTGAAAGCCACATCAACTATCCATCTCCCACCCCCTCTATTGGTAGGGGTAGTCAGCACAAATCTGAATTGAACTGAACTATATAGCTTCGGTACCATGCTCCTAATAACTGATCTGAACTAACATCCAGGTTCTGATAACATATAGTACATGATAATATACTATTTTAACATAAATAGATTGATAATATTTTCTAAATTCTGTCGTAACGTAATTAATCACGGCCTTGCATCGGATACATACATAACTGCGGCCTTGCGCTGGCTATCAATCATGGCCTTGCGTCGAACATATCATAAATACTGAGTTGAGCATATGTACTGTTTATCATATATTATGAAATCATAATTTCTTGTTTTATCATGTTATTCCTGAAAATAACTATAAATATGTTTTTCTATAAATCTGACTTAACATAATATAATATATGTGAAACATTATTCATGCCACACATACTGTATAAAAACATGAATTCTGTTATGAAATCACATTTCCTGACATTTTACACTAAAAGCATATTTGTGTGTAACAACAGTATTTTCCCAAATATATATATATATATATATTTCTTAAATATACTCATACATAATACATGGTTTCTGAAAATTAATCAGCTATTAAATGATAATAATTTTCATGGAAAATTACTGCTTTAGTTTACTCCCTTACCTGACTACTAGAAAGCCCCTGAAATGACTAGTCCTACTCCCGTAGGGTTCCCCGTTCAACACTATGAAAACAACATTGCCCCTAACAAAACTTCAGTATTTCTTCGAGTGCTACCTTTTCTACAATTGTAGGAAAGCCAAATACTCAATATAAAACCTTACCTTGAACTTGGGTTGGAGTCCTAGTTAGCCCCACCAACGATCTACTCCAGCAAACTTGAAGAGAACTTCCCTAGGACTAGTGTGGTAGCTTTGGATTGTCAATCTGACCAAGAACGGACCCAAAATCTAAGAGAGAAGGGAGGAAAATCGAAGAGGGGCAGAGAGAGAAGTTGATTTCTGCAGTAAAAACTGAGTTTAGGCTATTTATACACCTGCGCTCATCGATGAGACACGTCATCTCGTCAACGGGGCCACGAAGGAAGTTTTTCGACGAACGCTTATTCCTCGTCGATGAAATTCAGAGCAAAAAATAGCCCCTCAAAAACTTCTCGTTGACGAGTCGCGTGTCCCCGTCGATGATCCCATCTAGGATGTTCATTGACGAATGTGCTGCATTCGTCGACGAGACCCCTGTTGAATTCCAATTACAATTTCCTTTTCTCTCCTCCTTCTATTATTTAATTAATATAATTCACCGGGTCTCTACAAGAGGGGTGCTACTTATATGGGTGGGTAATCACCACTATTCTTGGGTAGTCTCGTGGGTAAATATTTGCTTGTGTATGATTAGGTTCGGAAAATGATTTCAGAATTTATGTTAATGGTTTGCAAATGATATTAAAATGTTGATTATAATCTCATGTTGACCACACAATGTTTTAATATATATTGTTTCTTTCCTTTACTGAGATGTGTCTCATCCGATTACGAATTTATTTTTTTCGGGACCACCATGTAAACGAGCTTAGAGAAGCTCCAAGTTGATAGCATTTTTGGGGTTTTAGATAAAGAAAAGGGTATAAATATTTGATGATATTTTGGGGATGTATATAAGTTATGTTTTATGTTTTTATGTTTAAAAGTTTTTCTAAGGTATGGATGGTTGTGGTAAATGGTTATTATGGACTATGGATAGAATTAGTGAACTCTGATATTTATTATTATGATTGAGGATAATAGTTAAGTTTTCCACTGCGAATGTATTTATCTGTTTATGGAATATCATGATTTAATCAGGTATAACGCACCGGATCGGATTTAAGGGTTCGGGGCGTTACAAATATGTTCATTTTTTGGAACACCAAACAACATTGCTTATTTTTTTGGATGGTGTAAGGTTGGCAAGTTACAAGTACGAATATCAAGCACAAAAGGTCATGGATAGCTTGATGGTAAGTAGTAGAACAATGCTAATATGTTTATGGGGGCTTTTATAAGTTTATTTAATGTTTGTTTGTCTTCTTTTTCTTGTATAAGTTTCGTTGAGAGGACTTGGGACTCTAATCCATAGCTTTAAAATGATTCTAGAAAGAATCTAAGATGCCCAAAATTTATTTTTCCTCTTATCATTATGGATTTGCTTGAAGGTGGTGTTTTGCTTCGAAGCCTATGTGCAACTCATAGCATTGGAGCACTAGTATAACTTATTGTGAGGTGGATAGAGATTCTTGTACTATAGGTTAAATCAAAATTAGACATGTTTATGTTTGTATATTTCTCTTTTGTAAATTTAGAAATAAAATTGTTTGGAGTTAATATTGCATACGTTAAATTTTTATTCAGCATTGCGGTATGTGCATAATGATTGAGTTAGAATTGGTGTGATCCCAAGAGGGAGTTGAATTGGATTTTAAAACATTTTTCGCTAATTTAAACAATTACGTCGATTCACCACAATTCATATCCCATTCAATATTGAAAACGTGTACGCACAACAATTAAGTTATCAGTGTAACAAGCATACATATACTGAAATTTAAGTGCATGAATTTAAATAAGATTGAGAGAGAATGACACACAAATTTTTTAACGAAGTTCGGCCAATACTGCCTATGTCCCTGCCTTGGGCATACCCCCCAAGGATTCGACTAGCCCTTCTCACTTAAACGGGCGGAGTATAAGCCTTTTATATCCTCTCCTTACGGGATGAGCAAAAACCCTAACTCAATTACTAGGCTGAGCCGAACTAGTCTCATTTACGAGGCTAAGACTCCATAATTCAATTTTTGAGCTGAACCGAACCGGTCTCACTTAGGGGTTGAGACTTCCCAGTTCAATTCCGAGCTGAACTCAACCATTACAATAAAAACATTTTTGTACATATGAAAAAACTTCTAAATACAAGCATGGATGTACACATTAAACTCATAAAAATACACACTCCTATGACATCAAATAAAGCTCGGGGAGTAAGGGTGCTTATCTAAATAATTTGCACAAATAAAATTCATGTATATAAAAATGATTATTATGTTCTCCAACAAATATTTTTTCAAATAAAAGTATTTGGAGAATCTGGGGTTTATGTTCAAGGAAATATTTGTGCAATAAATAATTTTCTCCCAAAAAATATTTCTCAAAGAAATAATCTCGGAGAAAACCAAAGCTATACTCTAAAGAAAATGATTTTCAAAGACGAATAATATGTGAGAGTGTAAGCATGTATATATAAAAATAAATGCCCAAAATGAATAAGCTTTCTTACAAAATGATTTTGAAATGAATGGATGGAAAGAGAGTTTGAGAGTTTAAAACAAGATAAGTGCTTTCTTTCAAAAATTATTTTTCAAACATAGTGAGTGAAAGCGAGTATGAGAGATTAAAAACATTTTACCCCAAAGAAAAATTTTTGCAATGAAAAATTAGTTTGAGAGAATTTTGATAAAAATTAGCCCAAAAGATTAGAGAATAAATTTGGCTGTCAAAGTTACTAATCTGGAGTTATGAGGGGGTATTTATAGATTTTTTGAAAATTTTGAAAGTTAGGGACATATTAGTCATTTTTGAAAAAGTTTAACTAAGGTTAATAAAAATAAAAACGTTTTTAATCTCAGTAAAATTCGCCAACCCGAGAACACCGATCGACCGAGCTTAGGGTTCGGTTGACCAAGTCACTAGGTTCGGTCGACCGGGAGAAATTTGAACTAGAAGGTTGGTCGACCGAACATGAAGGGTTCAAAGGTGATTTTTCTAGTCCACGTGATTCATTCGACCAGGTTTTTTTGAAGTAGGAGGTTCGGTCGACCAGGCGGTTGGTATTTCCCACATGGGAGTTTGGTCGACATGGGCGTTGCCCATATAATTATAGTCAGTTGACCAGGAGGTCAACTTGTTGACTTGAAGAGGTTCGGTCGACCAGGTCTTGCATATCTCGTCGATCGACAAAGTGGTCAACCTATTGACTCCATCGGAGTTTGGTCGACCGAAGATCTTAGTGTGACTGACTTCGGTCGATCGAACATGCCATGCTTGGGCATTTCGGTCTTGTCCCTTTAAAATGATGTTCCTAATTATGTGATGTTTATTTTCAAGACTAAGGGGAACGTTTTATACAATAATCAGGGTCCTAAGGTCAATCTAAGGCCTTTGAGAAATAACCCTAAAAATTCGTCGTTAGTTGATCCCTAAGGTTTTGTGGCTCCCTATGACCAATCTAAAGCCTATAATAGCATACAAGACATATCATGCAGATGCATGCATTATTACTCCGTCATTTGTAATACAAAATTCCTCTCCCTGACCACTTTATACTCTTGTAATGACCCGAAGAATAATGGTATTTAAATAATAAAGAGTGAGGAAAATGGGAATTGTAAAATGGGGGTGACAGTAGACCTCTGTTTGTCAAAGAAGTGGCATTTTGGGCTCGTCGACGAGGGTGCGCTTCGTCGACGAGAAGATACCAAGAGGTTATTTTTTTTCAGGTCTGAATTTCATCAATGAGGAATAGCATTCATCAATGAATGTCCTTCTTGACCTCGTCGACGATGTGACATGGCTTGTCGATGAAGGTCAGTGTATAAATAGCCCTAAACTTGATTTTCTCTCAGAAATTTCATGCAAAATACTCTCTCTCTTTCTTTGTCTCCTCTTCCATTTCTTCGCCTTCTCTCTAAGATTTTGGGCTGGATTCTTGCTGGTTCGATGATTTGAGACCACCATGACACTTCTGGGGAAGTTTTCTTCAAATCTGCTGAAGTAGATCGCTTTTGGGGTCAACTTGGATTTCATCCCAAACTCAGGGTAAGACTTTTTATTTAGTTTTTGTCTTCCTTGAAGTATTAGAAAATGTAGTAGTTGAAGAAATATTGAAGTTTTGTTCAGGGAAATATTGTTTTCAGGAAGTTGAACAAGGAACCCTACGGGTGTAGGCCTTGTCATACTAGGGGTCTTTTAGTAGTAAGGTAAGGGAGTAAAGTAAAGCAGTTATTTTCCATGAAAATTATTATTACTTATTAGTAAATTAATTTTCATAAAGCATGTATTATATGTATGAGTATAGTGGTAGAAAATGCATATTGGAAAATACTGCTATTATACAGGAAATATGATTTTAAAATGGAAGTTATGGTTTTATTCAATATTGTGTGGCATGAATATTATTTTATTCATATGGTATTATGTTAATCAAGTTAATAGGAAATGCATATTTGCAGCTATTTTCGTATAACACGGTACTTTATGATTTCAGAATACATGATAAATAATACATTTATTCAGATCAGTATTTATGATATGATCGGCACAAGGCCGTGATTGATAGCCGATGCAAGGTCATGTTATAATGACCCGAAGAATAATGGTGTTTAAATAATAAAGAGAGAGGGAAATGGAAACAGAAGCAGAAGGAGGCAGCAGACTTCGTCGATGAATGCTTCCCTACGACATTACACTTTGGGAGTAATAACCGAGGAATTTAATCAAGGACTCGTCGATGCATACAGAGAATTCATCGACAAGGATAATATAGGGTCTCGTCGACGAGGGTTAGTTTATTCGACAAGATGATATTGAGAGGAATTTTTGGGCGACTCTGAATTTCATCGACGAAGGGGAGACTTCGTCGACAAATTGCCTATTGATCTCGTCGACGAGGTGACATGGCTCGTCGATGAAGCCCCTAGTATAAATAGCATGAAACTCAGTTTTAACGCAGAAGAAAATCAGAAATCACTCTCTCTCTCTCTCTCTCTCTCTCTCTCTCCCTACGATTTCTCTCTCATCTCTCTTCGATTTTTGGCTCCGTTGTTCGTCGGATCGATGATCCGAGGCCAGCATGATGCCCTTGGGGAAGTTCTTTCCAATTCTGCCAGAGCGAATCGTTGGTGGAAATGAGTTGAAGTTCATCCCTGGGTTGAGGTAAGGCTTTTTATGCCAAATTTGATCTTTTTGCAGTTATAGGAAATGATACTAACGTGAAAATACTAAAGTTTAGTTTTGGGAGTTATTCTTTTCAGGGAGTTGAATGGGGAACCCTACGAGTGCAGGACCGAAAATTTTAGGGGGTTTCTTTCGAATACCAAGTAAAGGAATAAACTAAAGCAGTTCTTTTCCATGCGTATTATTATTATTTATCAATAAATTAATTTTTACGGAAGTATGTATTATACTTGAATATTATTGAGAAAATGCATATTTGGGAAACTACTGTTGTTATATAGGAAATGTAATTTTAGAATGAAATGTACAAATTTATTCAACTATGTGTGGCATGAATATTATTTTTCATGAAAAGTATTATGATATGGCAATTTTACGAGTAAAACATGTTTTCAAGAATATGAAATAATACAGTACATAATGATGTTGAAAATACACGATAATTGATTTATTATTCAGAATGATATGTATGAGATATTCGGCGCAAGACCGTGATTAATAGCCGGTGCGAGGCCGTGTTTTTATGTATGATTTTGGCGTGAGGCCATATTTGTGAAATGTTCGACGCGAGGCCGTATTTATGAAATGTTCGGCGCGAGGCCGTATTTATGAAATTATAGAAAATGCTATCAATCCATTTATGTTAAACACTATATTATCATGTATTATATGTTATCAGAACCCGGATGTTAGTTTAGTTCAGTTCAGAAGCACGGTACCGTAGCTATATAGATAAGATATCTATGTTCAGATTGGTGCTAACTACCCCACGAGGGGGTGGGAGATGGATAGTCGATGTGGCTTTCAGTGTAGAGTTGTAGACGTCCACCTAGCAGTCTAGACTAGGGTGTGGTGAGCCCATTGTACTTACAAACATTTTTGAATCGGCAGTGGTCGGTCAGCCATTGTCAAGTCCCGCCTTCAGGCTGCATAACCCGTCTGGGGGGTAATACATGACACCAGCTAGCTATTCATCCTGGGTATGTTTTAAAGTATACGTTTTTGCAATTATTAAATGATGAATGTTTTCTAGTATGAAGATTGTACTGTATATCTATATTATCATTAAGTATTCATGTTGCCACACAGCTGTATTTAGTTTATTTTTCTTTACTAAGAAGTGTCTCACTCTCGAACATTAAATGATTTTCAGGAAACCCAAAGAGACTAGCGGGTCAATGCTGCCACTGAGTGAGTTGAGCTTCCCTGCTACAAGGGTAAGTTCTGATCTAGGATCAAGAGATTTTTGTTGTAAGATCCTAGGTTTATTTTGATGTTTTGGAGATTGTACATAAACAAAGTATCTTTAGGAATATAATAGACTCTGGTATTATGTAATTTATGGTTGATGAATGTGATTTACATTTACTGTTGCTTAGATTCCACTGTGTATGACAGGTGTCCCCGCTACCCACGAGTTCGAGTTGACTATTTTATTTACTATGTTCTATTATATGATTAGTTAAGTAGGTTATTATAGTTTGGTATTAGAGCCTAGGATACTAGGTTTTGTAGACTCTAAAGTGCAGTAGTAATAATACCAGAGTGTAGGATAAGGGGATTTGAGGTCTGATTTTTTAGTCTGGATGTAAGACTTCCATGGTGGTTTGTGTGATTTTCCTGGGGTGACAGTTTTAGGAAAGCCATGGTAAATTATCGTTGGGTTGGGTATTTAGGTAGCAGGATTGAACCTTGAATTAAGATTAGGAGAGATGGATTAATTAGGAGTATATACTATATTGGTTGGATAATATGTATAGTGAAGGGGTTTTGAGTTAAGTTACTTGTTTTTCAAGATGGACCCTGGTGGCAGTAGTGCCCACGCTAGTGGAAATGAGGGTGCTAAACCCTCAGGCGCTGTGGGTACTAATTTGGATGCTATCTTACGCAGCGTGGCATAGTTAATTATGGCGAAAATTGCCAAGAGTTCAAGGGAACAGGGTGGTCTGTCGGCGGGTCATGGCAGCTCGATAGAGAAATTCATTATGATGAATCCTCCGACTTTCTTAGAAGGAACAAATCCTGTCGTTGCTGAAAACTGGGTATAGGAGATCGAGAAAATATATGCAATGCTACAGTGTTCAGAGGAGTAGAGGGTGCAATTTGCTACCTACAGACTGATTGGGGAGGCCGAGAGATAGTGGTCGGCGGTGAAACTCTTTGAGCAGCAGAGGACAGTACCTGTGGAGATGACATGGGACCGGTGTATCTCCTGAATCAAACAATGTAATAACTTTAAAAGAAAACATAATGACCATACCTATCACCACGTCATTGACCGTCTCAGCCTCACCCGGCGTCAAAGTAAACACTCTGGCTGGATCCGTATTCCTCTGCTGGCCCCCACGTGGCACTTGATAACCTCCCCAGCATGGTCTGGGAGCTGGAATTGTATCAGGTGGGGTAGGACAGTCTCGCACCATGTGCCCCGATCTACCGCAGCGATAGCACACCACACCACCAGCTTGACATTCTCCTAGTGCCTCCTACCATAAGTCTGACAGACTGGAGGACCCTGCCCTGCCTGCAACTCGCATCCTCCCGTCTCCTATCTCTGCCCTCTGCCATGGTTTCCTCTCCTCCACTGACCCGATCTATGACCCTGCTGGTAGCCGGTATATGTAGATCTCTTCCTCTGTCCCTGTTCCTCTGCATCGAAACGCTCATGAATCTCTGCCAAGGCTGCCCTATTGACTAACTCAGCAAAGTCCTAAATCCGCAGCACCACCACCTACTTGAATATACTCCGCCTCAAGCCTCTTTGCGGATAGCTGCCCCTGCTTCAGACTCAGGAACTCTTCTACCTTAGCCTCTCTGACAATAGCTGGAAAATACCTATCAAAGAACAAATCTTTAACCGGTCCTATGTCATGGATATCGTAGTCACCCTTTGCTGCTTCAGCAGTCTCACCGTAGTCCACCACCTCTCGGCTTCTCCTGTCAGTCTATAGGTGGCAAAGAGGACCCTCTGTTCCTTAGTACACTGCAATACAGCCAAGATTTTCTCAGTCTCCTACATCCAGTTCTCAGCGGCTACAGGATCAACTCCACCTGAGAATGCTAGAGGATTCATCTTCGTAAATTTTTCTATAGTGCACCCACAACCCGTAGATGGTCCACTCTACTCCCTCTAGCTCCTAGCGATCTCAACCATAACCTGCTGAGCCACACTACTTAATACCGCATCAGAGTCGGTCCCAGCTGCACCTGATGGTCCTGCTCCATCACTGCCACCCGCATAGGCACTATATCCTCCTAGATCCATCCTAGAAACAACAAACACAACTTAGAAATTCTATCCTCATAATTTACCCACCTATCCTCACCACTTATTTCAACATTTTCAACTCATTTTTAATCCCAGTCCTATATTCTAGGAACACAACCCGAAAATAGCTTGCTATGGTTTTTCTGAAATCATTACGCCAGGAAAAACACAAAAACTACAATGGAAGTCCTGCCTCTAGACTGTAGAACAATATTAAATCATTTCCTAAACCCTGGTATTGTTTCTGCTGCTTTCAAAAGTCGACAGAACCTAGCAACCTAGGCTCTGATACCAAACTGTCACGATCTGCTCAATTTCCACATTTTTTTAAATATAATAAAATCAATATCACCAATCTCAACATATCATAATCCACCTGGACCCATGGGTACCAGGGATACATCATAAATACAACATGGAAGCCTATAACAGCAGGAAACATAAATCACAAACACCTCATTACCATACATCACAATACCAGAGTCACTACAATCGCTGTATATATATATGTACACAATACACAACTCAAAAGATATTTAGGGTTATCCCAAAAAATACATTCGACCCTATCAAAACACTTACCCTTCTGGAAGGGTAGACCAACTATACAAGAATAGCGGGGCTCTACCCGCTCTCTTATCAGGGGTTCCTGAAATATTTATAAAATTTTGGGGTGAGACACCTCTCAGTAAGGGAAATAAACTAATACTATTGTGTGGCAACATGAGTATTCCGTGTTATACAAATATCGTATAGAAACATATTTAACAACTATTATGTCATATCTGGGAAAACATATATATCATCTAACATGACAGAACATACTGCATTTTCATAATCATATTTTATCTCATAAAATATAATACAAAAACATTCCTGGTAGGTTAACTGGCTGTTGTCATGTGTTACCCCCATATGACTGGGTTTTGTGGCCCAAAGGCGGGACCTAACAATGGTTGGCCGACCATTGCCAGGTCAAAAGTACACTCTGTAAGTCTGATGGGTCTGCTAGACCTGGTCCGTACACCAGGGGCACTCACACACTTCTTAAAAACCACATCGACCATCCAATCTCACACCACTTTGTACAGCAGCGTTAACACAAATATCAAGATCACGAAGGCCATGGACACATAGCAACGGTACCGTGCAAGTGCTAACCTAGACCAAGCCAACCAGGTTCTGATATCATATAACATATACTGAAACTGTGATACATGGATATTTCATATCATTAATTATCAAATCAATCATATCATTTTGCATATATACATATATCATGAAAATCATCGGCCCGCACGCCAGTAATACACATTTTATCATAGCTCGGCCCGTACGCCGACAAATCATAGCTCGGCTCGTACACTGGAAAATCACATCCATAGCTCGGCCGTACGCCAGAAAATCATATCATAGCACAGCCTGTACGCTTGCAAATCATATCCATAGCACGACCCCGTACACTGACAAAATATATCCATTGCTCAGCCCGTACGTTGGCAAATCATACACATAGTTCGGCCTGTACGCCGAAAAATATATTTAAAATCTCTGCCCGTACACAGGTTTTCATTATAAAAATCCGTATTGTTAACACATTCCCAGAAAACAGTATTTCATAACAATTTCTACTCATGCCACACTAACAGGTTTTTCGCATATTCAACATACCATTATTTTCAACAGTATTTTCCCAAATATATAATTCATATATAAATATATTATTTTCCAAAAATCAAATGCTATAACATATACATATTTTTATAAATTACTGGCTTAGTTTATCCCCTTGATTTCTGAAAAGCCTCTAAGAAAATCTGTCTCGCACCCGCAGGGTTCCCAACTCAACACCCTGGAAACAACATTTCCTAGAACTAAAGTTCAATATTTCTACACGTATAACAATTCCTAACTCTGTCAAATAACCAAATACTGAGTAGAAAGTCTTATCCTGGATTTGGGATGGTTTTCAACTCAGCCCCACCGACGATCCGCTCCAGCAGACTAGTAAAGAACTTTACCAAGAGCGTCGTGGTGGCTTCAGATCATCGAACCGGTAGAAATACGGCCCGAAATCGAAGAGAGAAGGAGGAGGGACCGAAGGGTAGGAGAGAGAGAGAGAGAGATGCTGCGCCAAAAATTTTGGCCAAAAATGAGTTTTAGGCCTATTCAAACTGTGGCCTTCGTCGACAAGCCACGTCACCTCGTCAACGAGGTCAATACAAATTTCGTCGACGAACTCTCCCCTTCATCGATTAAATTCAGAAACCCCAAAATCATCCCCTCAGTATTTCCTCGTCGACGAGCTCCTGTTATAATCGTCAACGAGTCCCCTGTATTCGTCGACGAGAAGCTAAAAAATTCCTGGGATTTATCCTTTCCAAAATGCAACATCGTTGGCTGCCTCCTTCTCTTTCTGGTTTCCATTTTTCTTTTTTTTATTATTTAAATGCCATTATTCTTCGGGTCGTTACACCTACGGGGGTAGGACCGGTATACGATAAGGGCTTTTCGTAGTCAGGTAAGGGAAATATGCAATGCTAGGCAAAGTTAGTATGATTTTCAGTATAGTAAATATATTTTTACCAGATTATTGTTCACACTAGAAATTTACACAGTTTATCAAGTATGTTA
The DNA here is from genome assembly GCF_029873635.1 of Malania oleifera. Lineage (NCBI taxonomy): Eukaryota > Viridiplantae > Streptophyta > Magnoliopsida > Santalales > Ximeniaceae > Malania > Malania oleifera. The sequence goes on along the minus strand of NC_080421.1, from coordinate 62,908,839 downwards.
AATAGTTTTTAAAATTACTGTGTGACTTGAGAATATATATATAGTACAGAAATATGTTTTACAGTATTTTTCAAAACTATGTTTTACAGATTATACATACTGAATATATTTTATAGTAATTACAGAATACCATGATTATATAGTTGATACAGACACAGTTTACAGTGTCATGACATACAATTTTATAGTTTATTTCAAAAAATACAGTTGATACAAATAGAGTTTATCATAGCGTCATGGTTTATACAGTATTACAAAATCATGGTAAAATAGATAGTAGTATATAGTGATGTATTATATAGTATCAGACCCTGTTGGACCATATAGTTTACGGAGCATAGTACCATAGCTACATACAGTATATAGAGTGCAACCACCTTTTCAGATAATACGTGGTATAAAGGTCGATCGCATAGAGCCCATGAGTGGACAGGCTCCGCATCATATATAGGTTGAGGAAAGCAGATCAGACTGATGGAGTATAGTAATTTATTCCTGGTTGACCAGTTAGGGTAGATTCCACCTATGGTCCGCACAACCCTATCATGAGGGGTTAAATCATGACACACGGTTATCCATAGGGACGTTTTCTGTTATTACTATGTTTATACAGATTTATAGAGACAAAATATATATATTTATTAGAAGTATTTTGACTAGAAACCTAAAGTGCAGAAATGTTAAGCAATAGGAAAAAGGTGATGGTTTATATTACTGGTATTGTATTTACAGATTCAGTGATACATGATTATATAGTAATAGATTTTCATAGTATTGTAACTCATCTGACACACACTAGTAATAACATATTTTGTCTTACTGAGCGTTGGCTCATCCCATTACTTTAACATTTTTCAGGTGATCCAGGTAGGCGAGCAGATCAGGCTCGCAGATAGAGGGGCCTCAGTATTGCCCTGACAGTGGAGTGAGTATTTTGGGAGTATTTTTGTATGGCCCTAACCAGTTGAGGGTATTTTTGGAAAACAATCATATATGTATATTTTGGGAAACATTTTACCACTCTCGTATTGTATATAATTATATATGGTTATGTTATTTGATTTCTGCTTCTCGCTACCTAGGTTGTTGATTGGGTTTAATCCAGTTTGGTATCAGAGCATTATAAATGTTATAGTATAAAAAAAAACCCAGTTAAATAGCAGGTTGTTACAATAAGGACTGGAGGAGGTACTAGCATAATGTTTAGATTCTCTTACAAAGTACCCCATGTATAGGTTCTTCCTCTTTCTATTTTTAATTCCATTGAACCCTATACTTTTTTTGTCTAAGGTCATCTTTTGTGATCCTAAGAGCCTGTCAAAGTTTTCTTTGCCCCTGGTGAATGTATAGATGATCTTATCTTAATCCTCAATTTTTCTTTTCAGGTCTTGCATTTTTAGATCTTTTAAGCCCTTACAAACACCTAGTAGTTTTATGAATTATTTAGACATCGTGTTTGCTTTACACTCAAGTTCTAAAATAAGACAATCCTTTTCATTATCACTAGAGATTTGAGATTTTAAGATATCCAGCTCTTTTTCCAACATTTCATTCTTGTTTACTAACCTTTTGATTTTCAAATCATTTTATTTTTCATCAAGAATTTTTTATTCAAGTTCTTTCAATGATGCCTCATTCTTGTTTTTCAAAACAGTATAGCGTTTAAGTGCTTTAACGAGTGACTTATGAGTTTTAATGTATTCTTGTTTGAGTTCCTCATAAGTTGGCATGTTATCATCATTGGATTCATTACAATAATCACTCCAAGAAGTCTCAACACATTTAACACAATCCTTGCATGAATCATTTAATGAGGTGGAGGGAGACGAATTTACCTCTTCATCGGTTAAGGCTATAAAGCACCCATTTTCCTTTGAGCTTGACTTCCTCGAAGTGATACCCTTTTCTTGCTTAATTTCCCCATACCTCTTTTCGAGTTCCTCCCATATTTCTTTAGCACTATGACATGCCATAACTTCATGGAAGATGTTAGAATCTAAAGCATACAACAAAGTGTTCATGGCATCAAAATTTATTTGCATTAAATTCACGTCGTCATCATCATTCAACTCATTTTCTAATTTGGGAACTTCAGCAGAATCAATGGTTTTCATAGGCACAACATTTCGCTGAGCAATAATTTTCCGAATCCTTCAATTTAAAGCTTTAACAAATATAGTCATTGTAAATTTCCTTTAGGTGAAGTTTTCACTGTAAAACACTAGATGGTTCGTAGATAACCATCCCTCACAAGATGGGGATGGACCGACACGGGCCATCATTATCTTTTACAAAATAACCCTTAAGTCTAAGTGACGAGACTCTGATACCAATTGTTGACTTTGGCGCAATCCCAAGAGAGAGGTGAATTGGAAATTTAAAAATTCTTCCTAAGTTTATCTAACTTAGCAGCAGTAATGCACAACCTAGGGGCAGTCTAATTACGTATGAAGTTGCAAAGATGATAAATCAATTTATTTTCAGCTCATGCAACACAGTTTCAATATCTCTCAATCAAATACAATTACGTGTCAACCAGATATACAGTTTATTTAGAAAAGAGATTGAATCAAGAACGAAGTAGAATATAAAGCAAGTAAAGTACAAGTGACACCGAATATGTTATCGGGGTTCGGCAAACTTGCCTACGTTCCCGCCTTAGCTCACAAGCCCAAGGATTACCGCTAATGCTCACTTAACAGGTGGAGCGGCACTGATTACAACCAGGTCAAATTACTAGGGCTGACCTCAACCTTTACACACTCTCCTTACGGGGTAGAGAATTCCCACCTCAGGCCACGCCTGGAATACAATCAAATAAGCTTTTTCATACAAGTAAAGGTGCTTCTAACATAAGCAAATTTGTACAACAACATGATCCAAATATGTGTACTCACAAATTATATGGATTTAATGCTCAAGTGAAATCCAATATGTGAACTCTCTAAGATGTGAGAGTGTATGTATATGTGAGAGTACAACCTTTGATACAAGATATTATATTCAACGAACGAAGAATCAAGGGAAGTTTAACACAACCTAAATCAATAGCTCAAGGATGTTCTAAATGTAAAGCATAATAGATATTCTGGATTGAGACTTGCAAAACAATATCAAAGATTATATGCAAGCTTTCAAGTCTTGCAATTTGAATGCCAAGACTAGCAAGCCAAAAACAAGATCCTCCTAATCAAATATTTATATATGAAATATTATGGGAAAGATCAAACAAGCAGGAACTCTCAAAAATAGATTTTCAAAACGTATGAGTATGTGAGAGTATTTGCCAGGAGAATGATTTTAAGATGCACTAAGCTCTCTATTTCGAAAAGATATTTTCAAGTCAGTATCAAAGAGAGTATTAAAATATGTTCTTGGAAAATAAAGTATATAGAAAAAGAAGTATAAAAATTTGAGAGGAAATTTGCTAATCACTTTTACTAATCACTTGCTAATTGAGTCAAATGAGAGGTATATAGGGTGCCCTAATTATGTCAATTAAAAATAAGGCAACCCGAGAGATTCCATCGCCCGAACAGACACAAATAGAAAAGTTCAGTTTTGGATTCGGATGCTCGAGGTTAAGTTTGGTTGGCTAAAGCCAAGGCGATTTTCCAAATCGCTCGAGGATCGGTCGCCCGATTCACAATTCGGTCTACCGAACATGATGATTCGGTCACTCGAGGCATTTTTGAATTGAGTATTCGGGTGCCTAGGGAAGGTTAAAAGTGACACCCCTTATGTTTGGTCGACCGTGAATATTATGTTCATTTGAGTACGTCGTTCGAGCCATAGTCAACTTTGTTGACTTTCTACTTATTCGGTCGACCGAGGCATTTTTAATGCGCTAGCTTTGGTCCCTCGAAGCCCTTTCAAACTTAAGAAATAGGTCCTATTTTTTATTTAAGTTCACCCTTGATTGCATAGACATGACTTGTGAGTTTTAGGTGATTTGTGCAATTGATGTGTAGGGACCTAAGGGTCGATCTATGGCCTCTTGAGCATTTAGTCCTATCATGCATGTGATGCAATTATTACAGACTATATTATGTTTCAAACCAAGTAAAATTAAATGCAAATTATAATAACAGAGAGGTCTTCATTCTTTTGCTTCTCTAGATGACGTATATTGAACATAATCTTCAAGGTCCGTATGAATTCCTTGAGCTCCTACCATTAGTGCATGCTAAGAATAAACCTGTTTAAGAAACTCAGTGCACAAGTAAGAAACATTGGTTTTGTCATAATCAAAATGGGATCAGACTCATGGAGTCTACAACATGCCAAGAAGGGAAGTTGAAAGGGGTTAGCTTTAGAGGAAGCTAGGAGTTGGCATTGATGGTAATAAGAGGAGTGTTGCAACTGCCAACAAGCTCAAGAGTGTTGACAATAATGAACTTAGAGGAAATGACCATGAGGAAAAAAAACTCGTTAGAGAAAGAGCTATGATACCATATAGAGAATGCATAACACTTTCATTGATGTAAAAATGTCCTATATATAGGACTTGTACATAATATAATTGTTACAATTCAAAAGTATTTAAATATCACATCAAAATAGCCTAGACTATTAGATACAAATAAATATTCAAGTAAAACAATTGAAGAATCACAAGCTATCACAAATTATCGGATATCAATCAATCTTCAGCTGCACAAGTTCTCGAAAGTTCAGCAACCGACAGAATTGTTAACGATTTTCTCCTAGAAAGCTTTTTGTCTAAAACTGTTAAAGCAACCGTTGAAGGGTATATAGAAACTGTCAACGATTGGCTGGAAAACTACACAATTTCCTTTATAGTCTTTGCACCTATCTCTCTCTCTCTCCCTCTCTCTCTCCTTCTCCCTAAACAAATTCGTCTTTGCATTGTTGTTGCCACCATTGTTGAGCATCTTTTGCCACTAGAGCTGACCAACTTTGAGATGGCAATAGATTTTATTTAAATAATAGTTTGAAATCTTGGTTGAAACTCAAGATTCGATTTGAAAACTATAGCTCCACTTTGCAAAAATGTTAAGGGAAATAAAAATCCCCCCAATATCGACTTATGTTCTAAGATTGTTTAAACTAAAATTCTAGAATTTAATTTTTAAACATGCCTAAAATTAAATAGAATAACACATATTTTTAAGGAACCAACCTCTTGATTCATAATGCTATCTTGTTTCCTTTTTTGCTCGAACTCTGCCTGAATTCCTTGCTGTCAATTTCCCACTATTTCTGCAATTCAAGACTCTCTGTAGTTCTTTCTCAATTTTTCTTCAATTAGCTACTCATTTCTTATTTTAGTGTCTTTGTCCTTAAGTTCTCTATTTATAGGCTTAAGAAGCAATTGGATTTAAATTTGATTAATCAATTAGTTTTAAATTGATCAATCAAACTTAAACTAATTGGCTAATCAATTTAAATTGTTCAATCACATTTTAAAAAAAAATTATTAACCTTTATTCTGATTTCTTAGCTGACATTCTTTTGTGTATACGTGTAGGTTTAAGCATAGAGAATCAACCCCACCTTTTTGTTTCATATTTCCTTTTCTTTTTTTTCTTTTTTTTTTAATATAAAATTTTAATTTCCCTGTATTTTTTATTTTTCCTATATTTTCTCACTTTATTGTATTAATGAATTTTGTCTAATTTGTGTTATATAAACCCCAAACAAAATGGGGGGTCTACAAATAGCAACCTTCTTATGATTAGTGATGTAAGGCTTTAATCCAAAGGGAGGCTTGCTTATGAAAGGGCACATTGTGGAAGGTAAGTCCCTGTTTAGTTTTTCCTTTTTTATTTTTTAATGACTTTGGGATCCTTTAGAGTTTGGACCCTTACCTACTTACCAAAATCAGGGGGGTATGTTTATGTGAAAGTCAATAGTTGTGGAAAATATTTTTTATTTTTAAATTTTAAATTTTCAAAATATTATAGAAAAATTTAGCTTATTTTTTAGTTTTTTTAAGATTCATACTAAAAATGCAGAATGTAAAAAATTTGTTTAAATGTTCAATTTTTTAAAATTTTAAAATAATCACAAAAAAAACATATTTTTCAAAATTTCAAATGTTACATAAGGTAATATTTGAGATTATAGATTTTGGAACTTGAATTCAAATTTATATGAATTTAAAATAAAATTTATAGATAATTCATACAAATAAAAGCTTGAGATATGAATGGCAGATGCAAAGTAAGAGTTAGAATTTTAGAAAAGTAATAAAAAATGTGTTTTTCATCTTTTCTTTATAAGTTTCATAAATTGGAAAATAATGTTCTATTTTTCGCAATTATTTTAAAAACTATAAATAAAAAATATAACTATTTATTGATCAACAAATGTTGTAATAATGAAAAAAAAAATTAGCTATTTTTTTTCCGTAGTTTTTCAGGAAATTTTAAAAATGGAAAACTAAAATTATTTTCCAGCAGAGGAAAATACAAAAAAAAAAAAAAAAAATTTCATCTTTGGATATTACAAAAATTTGTTCATTCCTTTTCTATCTCTAATATTTTTAATTATGTTAAAATGTAATTTTTAAGTAATGGTTAATATACTGAGAAATTATTAGTTTCTAAAATATAACATCATCGACCGAAATATACCCAACAGGAAACTTGCGTTTACCTAGCTGTGTTTTTGCTTTTTTGGCGAGTATTCCCTCCTGCATATTTCCAAAACTGTGATAATAAAGAACTTCCTATTCTATAAAAGGTTCCGCTTCAATGGTTTCTCGCGTATTCCCACCGACCACGAAGCTTGAGGCCCAAGTCATTTAGACGGAAGCAAAATTACAAGGACCGGAAGGGCCGTCCCTCTCCAACTCATTCCTCACTGATCGATCCACGGCTCCAACTCCTCCTCTCGTACTGACTCGCATCCATCTTCCTCCTCTTTTTGCTTTCTCTTCTACATTTTCGACAGTGGACTCATGAATGAATGCGTTGGTTAAGTTTTGATCAAACTCCAGGTTCTACCCTTCCATCGTGGAAGAAATCCCCCAGGAGAAATTTAATGAGAGAAGATAAACACGTATTATGTGTTTGGGAATCTTGGATTTGAATTTATATGTATTCTGTTTTTTAATTATTGTATAATTATTATAAAGCAGATATTAATTTGGAGTGACTCATGTATGTATATATATATATATATACACCCTTCGTTGTGCCTATTCGCTGCTAGGTCGTTCGTCGTTCAGCGGCGGTAGTCATCGTCTGTGTTCACCGTCGTCATCTCTCTCTCAGTTCTTCTTTCTTCTCCGGTAGTAGTCTTGTCATTTCCGGCTTTGTAGATCTCTCGTCTTTCTGTGTTTTTCAGCAGTAGTCTTCTCTGCTCGTCTCAAGTCCCTTGTAAATCTCTCAGTTCATCTCGCAGCTCTCTGTTTTTTTTTCAAGCATCTCTCTCTCATCCCTTCTCAGTTCTGGTTGTCTGCTCCTGCGATCTCTTCTTAGTTCAGCGTTCAGTCTTCATTTGGCATTCTTCCTCCTCTGCAGATGTTGTCGTTCCCTGCAAACGTCGTTTGACGTTCGAACCTCATCGTCGTCGTTCGGTCGGATCTCCTACTCCCTCCACTGAAGCCGTCGTCATGGTCGCTCCTCCCTACACTGACTCGTTATCGTGCTTCTCCGAATACTGCTTCTCTGCAATTCGTCTCCGGCTTTCTCCCGTGGTCTCTCTCCTTTCCGACATCACTTCTCATCTGGTTCTCAGTTTTTCCCGTCGTCTTGGCTATTTTTCTCCAGTATCGCCGGTGCTGGCAGCAGTTTCTCTGGAGCTCTGTTATCCTCTCCGGCGTGCTCTTTGTCTCTCTAGTGACTTCTGGGTAGTCTCCTGCTAGACCTGCCTTCTCCAGCCTCATATCAGTGCACCGTTCAATCTCAGGCATCATCTTAGTAGGTTCTTGATTTTTCGGCGGCATTTTGTCGGCGTTGTCTCTCTCTCCTTCTAACTGTCGTCGTCTCTCCGTTTGACAAAAACCAATAAAATATTTTACTTCTAGTTTTTTTTTTTTTCAAATTCAACAAATTCAAATCCGAGATCCAAGATCCGACATCTAAGCTCCTAGACACAGTCTTGAAGTCCTGTTTAATTAATTGCTTAAATGTAACCGCTTGCAGAAGACTCCTAAGTTGAAGACAAATTGTTGGAAAAAAATAATGTTCCGTTCCTTAGTGGGTTGGTGCATTATCAAAAATTGCATTAGGCATTACTAATCTATACCTTCTAGTGAGTGATAAATCTAATACTTGGTGATATCTTCTATTTGATACTTTTTAAATGAATCAAGTTTGTTCCATAGGCTTTATTTTACGTATGCAAACATTTATTTGCTGAATTTTTTTTTTTTTTTGGAATTTTCTTTTCTAGTATAAACTAGGCTTCTAATCACCCAGATTTGGCGAACAAAGGCTGCTGAAACTAAGAATGGACATAATTGTTGGAACTTGGAAATAATCCCAATAGTCCAATTGAGCTTGTCCTCCCTTAGATTTATTTCTTTTATAATTCTCAAGGAAAATAAGCAAAGACTCATTTAGAAACTTTATATCAGAATCTGTAGCTAAAAAGAGGGATGTTCTTCAGATTGACAGCTTTTGCCCGAAGCAATTAGGACATATAAGACTCCTCAAATTCCTTTGTATGAGCTTATTAGGGGCAAACAAGCTGTTTGATATGGCCTGCTATGATATAAGCGCATGCGCAGGGATGTTCTTTCTAAATCAAACAGTAAAGAACCCAATATATAATTACCATATTTTTCTTTTTGCCTAGCATATTTATCTAAGGAACTGCTGTGTATATATTTTCTTTTTCCAAATTATATTGCATTATATTGTTTTCCTCTTAAAGAATTATGTTATGCCTTTTTTGCTATTGACATCAATATCAGAGGGCTAACTAGTGATTTTTTCTGTTTAGTTTTACATAGGCATGCCAACTCCTAGCAGCGGGTCATGCGTAACTCGTCCACCTGCACCTCTGAAGTGCCCATGACTTGTGTTTTCTCATGGGAAGCACAAGTCCACACAGACATTCTACAACATAGCCGAAGATTGCTATTATGTGAAAAGCATACTTGTTATGTGCCAAAAATACATATGTGCTTGTTGTCATAGATGGCTGGTGATTAAGGATATCAACTCCGATGACTTTTTTTACTTAATCCTATTTCAATGGAAAGAATAAAGTTGCCACCATGGAATTCATTTACGTTAGAGTCTTGTGTTTTGTCACTGCCTCCTAGCAATCCCAACTGCATTGTTGTTGTTTTTGCTGTGAGTTTATGCGAACCTTGTATCAGGTTTTGCCGACCAGATGATTGCAGATGGACTGATTGTGAACTAGGATCACTACTTGAAATGTTGAGGCTTCCTACTACTTGTAATGGCAAAATTTATGGACTTACTAAAGTCAAAGGAAGTTTTGCAACCTTAGAGTTTGTTGGCTCCAATGTATCTGTCAGGAAATTAGTAACAGAGAAACGTCCTTGGTCATCCCTTGTAGGAATTACACAGTCGCAAGCACATCTAGTTGAATCAGGTGGGGAGCTTTATCTTGTCGTCACAGCGCTTGTCGGTGAAGCCGCTAAGCTTCGAGATGTGGAGGTGATTAAAATGGACTTCCCACGTTTAACTTGGTTGGAGGTGGAAAGTTTGGGTGACTGAGCATTTTTCGTCGATGGAAATTGGGAAAACTCTGTTTCTTGCTCCTCTGCAGCATCAAGAATTGAAGGAAATGCTATCTACTACATTGATGGACGACGAGACAAGAACATGTATGTGTTTCATCTTGAAGATAGGAGCTTATCTGTTTCTCTGCCTTGTCCAAAATTTCGTCATCTGTTGGATACTCTTTGGGTTATGCCAAAAATTCAAGAACATGCTAAACTAGATTGATTAGCCATGCACTATCATTTATTATTTTGTTGCTAACCACGAAAAATTACTTGTAGTTTCAGATGGATTATGTGGCTGTTATGTTTATATTGACATTTTCTTTAATGCTCGATAATTATAATCTCGTAAGTCTAATCAATTCTTTAGAAAAAAATTTCTTTCATAACATAAAGCAACTTTAATCATAGAAAGTTAGATCTTCCACCTTAAAATTAGAAAATAAGTTTTGTAATATTAAAATGATTAATTCTGTAGATTATATTGCATATCTATAGATAATGATGCGATGTTCATTATCTTCCACCTTAATACTTGATTTTTGTTAACATATGTGTTTTAGATGTACTAAATGCGTGGAACTAAATTTTAATTACTTTCATTCTCATTATAGAGTAAGAAAAAAGGATTTCTTTGAATGCCAAGCCAATCCAAATATTTTATGGTTAGAATTGCATATGGGTGGAATTACATTCTAAATGCAACTTATTGTTTCTTAAAGAGCAATGTTGCTAAAGTAGGGATAAGAATGGAAAATGATAGACCAAATTTCCCTTTATTATCATTCCACAAAAGTAAAACTTGTTAGAATTAAATGAATTTTTTGTGAAATATTTTGGAATATCAAGTTAAAATTTCTTAATGGTAAGCAAATCATCATATTTGATATTGAACCATAGCACTATTGGGATAATATTAATATGAGCCTATATAGATAGTTCACTTTGATGGAATGACCAATATACCTTTTCATCCTCCCCCAACCCTTTTTTTCCTTTCTCCTTTTCTTTTTGTTTTTTTTTTGTCATCTCAATATTCATTAAAGAACCTTTTTTGCTTAATTCTTTTCTTTGCACAAAAAAAAAAATCAAAATTTGCAAAAAATTCAAAAATAGGATGATAAATCAAAACTAGAAATAATAAATTTAGCTAAAAACATTTTAACCATCTTGAGCTTTATTGTTGAAATCTCCTAAAAGTTCCATGCCTACCCTCCTTATATATACTCCACCCCAGTAAATCCACAGCACACAATGTCATCATTCACTCGCACACTCCCAAAGTATAATGATCCTTCTATATATATACCTAAGTCATGTGTGCTCACACTCAAAGAAAACTAATATCCCCAAGTAACCAAAAAAGAAAATGTAAATTTCCTCTTATTTTGGAAACGAAATGTTCCCCTCTCATCTCACCCCTCTCGCCATGTAAGGTTCCCCTATTTTTTTTCTCCCTTTTGGCACTAACTTCCCATGCACAAACCATCATAAATCCTACCTATAAGTCCATCCCCACATTTCACACCTCACAAGAAATTTCCCAAGGAAGAACACCTAAGTAAGCCTACAATTGTTCACTAAGCCTCTATAGCCGAGACATTAAAAGAGCTCAAGGTCTAGGTGTGGCTATCCTTACACCCCTCACCTCCTCATTTGAGTTTGTTGGCCTAACATGACTTTCGAATCTTTTTTTTATGATAACAAATAAAGGTAAATTTAACATGTTATGGTTAAGTGACGATGTTTCAGGAATCCTAGCATATGAAGTTCAAAAGTTCAAGGTTTATAAGCCCAAGATCACAAGTTTTATGAAAGAATGTATCCCAAAGACAAGTGATCAAAAGGAAGCTTAAGAAGCCAAAGATAGACAAATCAAATGGAAGCTTAAAGGATATTGAAGCTCAAGACAAAATGGACTCAAAGCAACAAGATACATGAAGACTTCAAGATTAGAAAATTTTTAAAGTCTTTAGGAAGTTTTGTGTAAGTACTTCATTTAAATATCAAATTGAATGTTTTGAAGTTCATTAGGGTTATTCATGGATTTAGAGACCATGTTTTGAAAACCCCGAAAAATACTCTTTAAAAGTATCAAAAAAAGTTGGCTAAAGTTTTTGGAGACAAACTTGAAAAACAGTGTTTTAAACTGTTCAGGCGACTGACCTTTGTCTGGTTAAACGACTGACATTTTTCTGCTGAGTTAAATTTGACAGACAATGCAGCATCAAGCGACTGACCTTGTTTTGACCTTGAAAATATGCTAATTTCAAAGGTCAGGCAACTGACCCCGATGGGTTCAGACGACTGACCCTTGTAACGACTAATTTTTAAACAACGTTTTAAAGTTTCCAAAATGAGTTGCTTGTGCCCCAAACATTGTAAAAACTTGGGAAACACTCCAAGTAACTTGGGCAACATGAATTTATGACTTTTTAGCTCTATAAATACAAGATTTCTTAAATCAATCAATACCAAGAATTGAAAATCTGATTTCAAGCTATATTGCTCATACTCTCTCAAAGCCTTCTTGCACACATCTACTTGCTGAGATTTTCTAAGAAATACTGAGTCATTGATCACCGATCTTTGAGCAAAACTTCTGAATTTTGAGTCAATCAAGAAAGATCCTAGTGATATACTTTTTGAGCTTTAATTTCATTCTTCATTGATATTTACTTTGAAGTATTGATTGGTTGTGCTATATTTGTACTAATCTACTCTATTTGAGAGTATTTCTTGTACACAAGAATTCTTTCTTGTTTTCTTGACGGTTCAGGGCTGTTGAATCATTGTACCAAGCAAGGGGTATCGTTTGGAGAGGTGTACTCTATCCTATTGAAGGAGGGATTGTAAGGTTGCTCCTAACCGTAAAGGAGTGTTATAGTGGAAACCTTAGGTGGTGTTGCTTAAGGCAAGGACGTAGGCGAGTATAGCCAAATCTCGTAAAAACTCGATCTCACTCTCTTTCCCTAAACTCTCTTTAATTTTTTGCACGCATATAATTGCGTGGTTGTTTATTTCAAATCTATAAATTGTGTGGATTGAATATTAAATAAACTGAAAATTAATTTGACTTTGGGATACCGAAAACCAAACGGGAGTACGTTGGTTGATCAATGCTTATTGCAGAAACCATAATGGAGTATGTTGATTGATTAACACCCAAGACTCATTAATTGAAAGTTTATTTAAGTTCTGAGTTTTGGAAGAGTGTTGGAAATTTCAAGTGTGCTTTATTAAATCTATTAACACAGGACTTTTATCAAACTCTACTTTGAGTTATTTAATCGCTGAATCTCGGAAGCTTTACTTATGATGCCCTAATTTTCAAGCCATTTTTTTCCAATAAATAATAAATATTAATCATATATGGGCCACGTCAAAAACTCAGATACCATTTAAACATAACCCAACCCGAAGTGGGTGCCAAGTAAACAGTCATACAAACAACCCTAATAGCAGAAGTCAAAATTTATAAACCATTCAGAATACAAATAACCAGAATACTAAACATCCATATACATATATATACATATCTAACATATCCCCAAAAATCAACCAAAAACTCTAGGGAAATCATACATCCCTAGGTCAAAACACTCACCAAGTCTATCAGGGTACCAGCTCCCCTCGATCTCGGTCTTTATCTCTTGGTCTGTCATGGTTCCCTGAAATATTTAGATATTTGGGTGAGACACATCTCAGTAAGACGAAATAAATTATTTACAGTGTGTGGCAATATGAGTTTCGTTATATCATAATATACACATTTCAGTGATAATACCATTTGATAAAAATATACCAATAATACTCACAACCATATAGATATAAAATATAAGCTTTACTTTCTTTTTTCAAACTCATTCACATGCAACCCATATTTATTAGCAAAAGTACCTTAAGGATAGGGGAGATTACACACCCATACATATAGCTCCCTTATGCTATGATATCGTTTGTAACCTTGCCCAAATAGTTCGGGTGCAGTTACAACTGATACTTATTTAGACACTCACCTTACTCAGTAAGCCCCAAGGCAGAGAGTTTTACTTCGCCCTAAACATTTATGTTATTAAACTCACGCTCTTTCATTTCTCATTTCCATTTCACATCTAACTCATAAGTGTCATTGGTAACCAATCTATGTGTTGTCTGTAACTCATGACTATCCTGAGGATATTCTCTACGCCATGTTTCCCCCCATGGTCAAGGTTGTGCAGCTTGAAGGCTGGATCTAAACCGCGGTTGGTGTACCCAGTTAGATCAAAATAAGAACTCTACTTGTCCTTTTGTACTACGATTGGCCCATTGCAGCCTAGTCCAGACAAGGGGTAGTCAACATCTCTCCAAGGGCTCAATCGACTGTCACGCCACACTCGCACGAGACCATGTGGATGCACTAACACCTCACTAGCAACGATACCGTGCTCTTTATCAACAACCGTTCATCAGGGTTCTCGTTTCCACATTTCATCATTCACATTTCGTATTCACGTTTCAGTATTCACATTGCAGTATTCTCTTTGCAATATTCACATTTCCATATTCACAATTCCAGTATTCATATTTCAACATTCACATTGAAGTATTCACATTGCAATATTCACATTTTCATATTCACATTTCAGTATTCACATTGCAGTATTCTCATTGCAATATTTACATTTTCATATCCACATTTTAGTACTCATATATCATCTCATAATGGTATATATACCACATTTCAATATTCTCATTATTTTCTATTTCTTTCTCATCTTTTCAATACACATTCCATTCTCATAATAATGTATATCTTATTTCGCGCATTTCAATATTTCTAAATAAAACATAATTCATCATCTCATGTCTTTCAAATCCCAAAACATCACAATTCAAAATGACTCATATGCCACACAAATTTTATTTGATATTTTATATCATAATAATTTCAGGAAAAATATCATATTCTCATTTTCACGTATTAATTCAACCAGAAATTCTCAAAATGACTGTTATAATTTATTCCCCCTACCTGACTTACAAAGAGACCCGTTAAAAGTCCAAATCCTACGCTCGCAGCGTCTGAAACTCAAAACCCTAAAAATCACTTTTTTTTTCCCAGACCAATCAAATCATCTCCCAGAATAATTCTCGTTTAACACTTGCTAGGCCCTATATATTCCAAATAAATACTTAAACCCTGAAACACCTTACTTACCCTGATTTTGGAGTGGTGCCCAAGAACTCTAAATCAACAATCCACTCCGGTTAAGTTGTAGAGAATCTCCCCATGAACCCCGTGGTAACTTCTAATTGTCAAAACAGGTTTCAACAGAGCGAAAATCAAAGGGACAAAGAGAGTTAGAACTGTAGGGTAGAGAGAGAGAACGAGAGGAGAGAGAAAATTTCTCTATAAAATGACGAAAGAGGTATTTATAGGCCCGGCTTTGTAGACGAGTTAAAGTGATTTGTCGACGAGCCCATGAAGACACTTCGTCGACGAGGAGGCTGGTTTGCTGACGAACCTAAAATTTATCTGAAATTCCCTGACTCTAGGTATCTTCTCATTGATGAGACACGCGTACTTCGTTGACGAGACCTAGAGGGACATTCATTGACGAAGACCATTGGTTCATCGACGAACCCCTGCTGATCCCCCCTTTTCCTTTTCCCTTTTTCTTTTTTACTTCTCTTTCATTTATTTTCTTTTATTACTTTCATTAATTAAATTTTTCGGGTCTCTACATTCTCCCCTCCTTATAAAATTTCGTCCTCAAAATTGCTATTCATCACCTTTTCATTCTTAAAGAAAACATCCCAATTTTATTAATTACCCTCACTTATGGCGAAGGAATACCGTGCTTATAGAAAAAGGGTTCTGGGAGATTACAATCATGTATAGCAAAAGAAAACTCCCCCAAAACCATTCTTATCCTAAAAAAAAAAACACTATCTATCATACATTACATTATACAAGCCAACATACATACCTTAATATTTACTTTTACTCTAACGGGCTCAGCTCTAAACTCCACTAAAGAGATGTAGATATTTTTGGAGCATCTGTTCCTCTAATTCCCAGGAAGCTTCCTCTACTGCATGACTGCTCCATAACACTTTTACCTGTGGAATCCTCTTTGTACGCCGCTCTAGTTCCTTCTAATCTAAAATCTGCACTAGCATCTCTTCATAAGATAGGACATCATCAAGCTCCAGTGTAACGACTTGCTTATCTTAATTTAAAATGAAACATAACAAATAAAATAGTCAACCCGAACCCGTGGGTAGCGGGGACACCTATCATACACAGCGGAACCTAAGCAACAGTAAATGTAAATCACATTCATCAACCATAAATTACATAATACCAAAGTCTACTATATTCCCCAAAGATACTGTGTTTATACATACAATCTCTATAATATCAAAATAAACCTAGGATGTTACAATAAAAATCTCCTGATCCTAGATCAGAACTTACCCTTCTAGTAGGGAAGCTCAACTCACTCAGCGGCGGCCCTGACCCATCGGTCTCTCCGGGTTTCTTGAAATAATTTAAACTTGGGGTGAGACACCTCTCAGTAAGGGTAGATAAATTAGAATCAGTTGTGTTGCAACATGAATATTTATATTGTAATGTATATACCATACATTTCACATAGCATAAAACATAAATCGTAATATGGTTAGATAAACATATAATTTCATACTTCCAAGTAATCATACTAATCATGTATTATCTGATATAATCTATACTACTGAAAACTACCCAGGATGAAAAGCTAGCTGATGTCATGTATTACCCCCCATGATGGGTTGTGCAGCCCGAAGGCGGGACCCGACAATGGCTGGCAAACCACTGCCGAGTCAAAAATGTCTACAAGTATGATGGGCTCTCCACACCCTGGTCCGGACTGCCAGGTAGACGTCTACACTCTACACTGAAAGCCACATCAACTATCCATCTCCCACCCCCTCATGGGGTGGTTAGCACCAATCTGATCATAGATATCTAATCTATAAGTTACAGCACCGTGCTCCTGAAACCGAACTAAACTAACATCCAGGTTCTGATAACATATAGTACATAAACATATACTGTTTATCGTAAATCAAAGAATAGCATTTTCTGAATCTTACATTAACATAATAATTACGACATCGTGCCAAAAACATGAATAAATAAGGCCCTGTGCCGAAAAATATGAGTAAATACGGCCTCGCGCCAAACATCAATTACGGTCTTACGTCGAACATATCATTTATTATGAAATCATAATTTACTGTGTTTATCATGTTATTCCCAAAAATATTTGTAAACATGCTTATTTTGTAAATTTAACTTGACATGGTATAATATATATATATATATATATATATATATAATAATAATAATATTCACGCCACACGAATTGAATGAAATCATATATTCCATTCTGAAATCACATTTCCTGTACAATTGCAGTATTTTCCCAAACTTACATTTTCTCAATTATACTCGTATATAATCACAATCTTTCTGAAAATTATTCTACTATTAAATAATAGTAATTTCAATGGAAAATAACGGTTTTAATTTATCCCCTTACCTAATAACTGAAAAGCCCCTCTATAATACTGGTCTTATACCCGTAGGAAACCCTAAGCAATACCTTGAAAATGATAATTCCTAGAACTAAACTTCAGTATTTATTTGAGTACATCATTTCCTTCAACTGTGAAAAGACCAAATTTCGAATAAAAAGTCTTACCTCAACTCAGGGATGAATTTCAACGGAGTTCCACCGACAATCCACTCTGGCAGATATGCAGAGAACTTCTCCAGGAGCGTCGTGGTGGCTTCAGATCCTCGAACCGGTGGAAATCAGACCCGAAATCGAAGAGAGAAGGGTGGATAACCGAAGGGAGGAGAGAGAGAGGTTTCTGCGTTGAAAATTATGCTTAAAAATGAAGTTCGGGCTATTTATACACTAGCCTTTGTCGATGAGCCACGTCACCTCGTCGACGAGGTCAAGAAGGCTCATCGTCGACGAACTCTCCCCTTCGTTGACGAAATTCAGAGTTGCCCAAAAATCCCTCTTGGTATCTTCTTGTCGACAAAGCTCACCCTCGTCAACGAGACCCTATGTTATCCTCGTCGACGAATTCCTTGGTTATTACTCCAAAAGTGCAATGTCGTTGATGAACGCGAAACATTCATCGATGAAATCTGTTGCCTCCTTCTGTTTCTGTTTCCATTTTCCTTCCTCTTTATTATTTAAATACCATTATTATTCAGGTCATTACATCTAGTGCCTCATAACTGATCACATAAGAGGGATCTGAGATGTATTTCCTCAACATAGGAACGTGAAATACGTCATGAATTTTAGATAAGACTAGTGGTAATGCCAACCTGGAGGCAATTGGACCCACTCTTTCAAGAATCTCGAATGATCCAATATACCTAGGGCTCAATTTACCCTTCCTCCCAAATCTCATAACTCTTGTCATTGGTGCCACTTTTAGAAATGCATGATCTCCTGCGTCAAACTCCAACTCTCGCCGGCGAGCATCCGCA
This sequence comes from Malania oleifera, assembly GCF_029873635.1. NCBI lineage: Eukaryota > Viridiplantae > Streptophyta > Magnoliopsida > Santalales > Ximeniaceae > Malania > Malania oleifera. The sequence continues at coordinate 62,890,624 of NC_080421.1, read as the reverse complement.
TAACTCTTCTGCCAACTTTGTGCTGTTCTGATTTTGTTTCTGATGAGTCTGACTTTATCATGAGTCTGTTGTATTAGTTCTGGCCCCAAAATCTGTTTTTCCCCAATCTCATCCCAGTACAACGGAAATTGGCACCTCCTTCCATATAAACCCTCATATGGTGTCATCCCAATGTTGGCTTGATAGTTGTTATTATAAGCAAACTCGACTAGTGGTATGAATTGTATCCAACTGCCCCCGAAATCTTGCACACAAGTTCATAGCATATTCTCTAGCATCTGTATCATCCTCTTCATCTACTCATCTATCTGAGGATGAAATTCTGTGTTGAACATCAACTGAGAACCCATGGCCTTCTACAAACTCTCCCAAAACAGATATGTAAATCGTGGGTCTCGGTCTGATATTATGGACACTGGTACGCCATGCAGTCTATCTCTTATACAAATCTGCTTGTCTGCTCATGGAGTAATTAATTTTGATAGGCAGGAAATGAGCCATCTTCATAAGTTGATCTATGACAACCCAAATGGCGTCATTTCCATGTAGTGCTGGCGGTAATCCTGAGACGAAATTGCATCGCTATATGTGATTACGCGCTTAAACTGTGTAATTAGGTGATTTAATTCATGCATTGGGGTCTATATTTTTAATTAAATACCTAATTACTTTCAATATTTTAACACAGTGTCCTACTTATAATATTTGGGTTTTATTGAGCAATTTATGAATTTTTGGCATTTTTTTATCGCCAAAAAATTATCGGGAGCTAAAATCGGTACTAATTCGTAATTTGTGCATAATTTTCCCGTTCAAGCTCTGATCGAGACGATTCAAAATCCTAGAGAAAGAAGAGAATATTATTTACAACTTCTATGTTTTGAGCATCAAGAGAAATGAGCTCTAGGATGGTCAAAATCATCCTTGTTCGCTAAAGAAGAAAAGGAAGATAAAGAAGAAAAGAAGAAAAATACAATTACCTGATGTGACCTGGCCATGCAGCTGGGTCCGAACCCTCTCTTGGCACACGTTGGTAGGGCATCTCCCCCTTCTCCCTTTAAATCTTCTTTTTTTCTTTCTTAGAGAGGCCGCACCTAGCTTCCCCTGTTCATTCTTCCTCCTTCCTTTGCTCTTCTCCTTCTTCCTCCTTCCCTTTTCTCTTCTCGGTTCTCTTCTTTTTTTCTCCTTCTCATTCCTTTCTCACTCGACTCCCTCTCTTCCCTTCTATCTCCTTCTCTTCTCCCTCTTCCTCTAGCTCTCTCTCTCTCTCGACTGTTGCTGAACCCCAAACCCCCTACTGCCCCTTCTTCTTCTTCGTCTACTACTATGCCGCCGCCCACGACTGCTGCTACACCTGCTGCACCATTGCTACACTGCTCCATTGCTACTGTTGAAGTTGCTGGTGCTTCTCCTGGCTGCCACCTTTGCCACTGGAGGTCCAAACCCGAGAGTCTTGTTGTTCTCTTGTCGCAGCTTAGTCCAAGAACCACCACCGTTGCTGCCCTGCTACTGAACCCCAAGCTGTGGCCAGCCATCCCAAGAAGCTTCCTCCAGCTTGCTACTACTCCGAGCCACAGCCAGCTGCTACCTCGGCTGCTGAACCTAAGAATCCAGCCACCTGCAGCTCCTTGTTCTCTTGCGGTTAGCCTCTGTAGCTCCACACCCATGGGCTAACTCTCTCTCTCTCTCTCTCTTCATTTCCCTTATTTATATTTAAATAAATCTTGTTAAGGATTAATTAAAGTTTTAAACTTTGAATCATGTTTGGGGTATTATTATTATTCAAGCTTATTTATTTATTTATTTATTTATTTTTCTCTCAATTGAATTTATCATTAGATTTAATTATTGTTCGAGTTATTTAGTTTTTTATCATTAAAAAAAACTTTTTTAGAAGTTAAATTAATTGTCTTCTTTAAAATTTAAATTTTGTTGAGTTCGGTTTAGTTTAAGTTTTATTAAAATATAATTTTTTTAGTGTTCCGTTTATGGTTGAGTTCTTGATCGCCCTTAAATTAGTTGTTATTAAAATTTGTGATTGGTTGAGTTTTTAGAATTGCATGTTTTAATGATGTAGGAAAATTAGTGTCTTTAATTTTTGTTCCGAAGTTCAATGCGTGTTTCAACTTCTCCCTCGTTAATTGTAGGAGTTTTGTTTCTCGTTATTTAATTCAGTGCATGTTAGGTTTTAGTGTTTAAATTTCACCTTATTTTAATTCATTAAAGAAAATCTCAAACAATTCAGGGTGTGCAGCCATCTCCAGCTTGCCCGTCTTGCGGGAAGAGACACCTAGGGGAGTGCCGTGCCGGGCGAGGTGTTTGCTACAGGTATGGGGTGCCAAGCCATATGATGAGGATGCTATTAGGCGCCATATGGAGGCCAGCAGCAGAATATGGTCCCAGCCAGGGTTTTTACTTTGACGCCGGGTGATGCTGAGACAGCCGGGGACGTGGTGACAGGTACGGTTAATATATTTTCATTTAAAGTTATTGCATTATTCGACTCAGGGCCACACACTCGTTTGTATCTATGGGATGTGTTAAATTGTGTGGGGATGAAACACAAACATTAGACATTGAATTATTAGTAGCTACACCGACCGGGTTAGAGGTGAGATGAAGTAGGATGCTTCGGGGTTGTTCAGTGGATATTCAGGGGAGAATTTTATCAGCTAACTTAGTGGTGCTGGGTATGCATGGATTTGATATCATCTTCGGCATGGATTGGTTAGCATCTAATTCTGCCATTATAGATTGTCATACGACAGAAGCGATATTCAGACCTTCAGGAAGACCAGAATTCAGATTTACAGAGTCACAAGAGCAATCTCTACCTCAGATGGTTTCAGCTATTCAGGCGAGAAGACTGCTCTTGAGTGGTTGTCAGGGATTCGTGGCCTTCGTGAAGGAAACAACAGGGAATGAAGTGAAGCTCACCAGTATGCCAGTAGTAAAGGAGTTTACTGATGTATTTCCAAATGAATTATTGGGTTTGCCACCTGATCGTGAGGTAGATTTTCCTATTAATCTACTTCCAGGTACAGCGTCGATCTCTAAAGTACCGTATCGAATGGCGCCAGCAGAGTTGGTAGAACTAAAAGATCAGTTACAAGATATACTTGATAAGGGTTTCATACAACCTAGTGTATCTCCATGGGGAGCTCCAATATTATTTGTGAAGAAGAAAGACGGGTCTATGAGATGTGCATAGACTACAAGGAGATTAATAAAGTGATCATCAAGAACAAGTATCCTCTACCCCGTATCGATGGCTTGTTTAACCAACTCCAGGGTACACAGGTATATTCTAAGATCAACCTCAGATCAGGCTACCATCAAGTAAAGGTAAAAGCATAAGATGTATCGAAAACAGATTTTAGGACTAGGTATGGGCATTATGAATTCTTTGTTATGCCATTTGGTCTGACGAATGCTCCTACGATATTTATGGATTTGATGAATAGGATTTTTCATCCATATTTAGATCAGTTTGTTGTTGTTTTTATTGATGATGTATTGGTTTATTCAAGGAGCTATGAGGAGCACGAGATACAATTGACGCAGGTTTTGTAGATGCTCAGGGAGAAGAAGTTGTATGCAAAGTTTAGCAAATACGACTTCTGACTCGAGAAAGTTGTGTTTTGGGGGCATGTTATCTCAGGAGATGTAATTTCTGTAGATCCCAACAAGATTGATGCGGTAGTGAATTAGGCTAGACCGAGGAATGTCAAGAGATCAGGAGTTTCTTTGGGTTAGCTACATATTATCGTCATTTTGTCGAGGGGTTCTCAGCTTTATCGGGGCCTCTAACACGATTGACTAGGAAAAATGCTAGATTTGAATGGGATGATAGCTGTGAGCAGAGTTTTCAGGAATTGAAGCAGAGGCTAGTCACAGCGCCGATACTGATCATCCTGTCTGGGGGTGAGGGTTATACTATCTACAGTGATGCGTCCTTGAAGAGACTTGGCTGTGTATTGATGCAGCAGGCAAGGTGGTAGCGTATGTGTCCAGACATTTGGAAGAGTATGAGAAGAACTATCCTACCCATGATCTTGAATTGGTTGCAGTGGTACACGCATTGAAAATTTGGAGGCATTACCTGTATGGCGAGCAGTGTGAGATTTTCTCTGACCCCAAGAGTTTAAAGTATTTCTTCACCCAGAAGGAATTGAATATGAGACAGAGAAGATGGTTGGAGCTTATTAAGGATTTTGATTGTACTATTAGTTACCACCCAGGGAAAGCAAACGTGGTAGCTGATGCACTAAGAAGGAAGTTTGGGGAATTAGCATTGGCAGCTATGGAGATCCACCATCTGATCATGATGGATCTAGATAGACACAACATTGAATTGATTGAGGGTAATCCTTTAGTATGTATCACCAGTCTAGTAGTACATCCTACTCTGCAGTAAAGAATTAAAACTTCTCAGAAGGAAGATCCAAAATTAGGAGAGGTGATAGATAGAGTGCAGACTAGCCAGGGAGAGGAATTATGCATTTCAGATGACGGAGCTTTATAGTTCCATTCCAGATTGTGTGTTCCTGCTGATGTTAACATCAGGAAGACTACTTTGGAGAAGGTTCACAGATCTTTGTATACGGTTCATCTCGACAGTACAAAAATGTATAGGGATCTGTGAGAGTTTTACTGGTGGAGTGGTATGAAGAAGAAAATTGCCAAGTATGTAGCCCAGTTCTTGACGTGCCAGCAGGTAAAAGCTGAGCACCAGAGGCCAACGAGTCAGTTACAGCTGTTATTTATCTCAGAGTGTAAGTGAGATCATATATCCATGGACTTCATGTCAGGGTTGCCGTCGACATTGCATGGCTAGAATGCAATTTGGGTGATAGTAGATCAATTAACTAAAATCGCCCATTTCCTCCCTATCATGATCAGCTATTCCCTCAATCGTTTAGCGGAGATTTACGTTCAGGAGATAGTTCATCCTCATGGAGTGCCCGTATCTATTGTGTCAAATCAAGACCCGCGTTTTACGTCACATTTCTGGGGAAGTTCGCAGGAAGCTCTAGGGTCTCATCTATCATTTAGTACGACATTTCATCCTAAGTCAGATGGGCAGACTGAGAGGACGATACAGATACTAGAAGATATGCTCTGAGCGTGTGTATTAGATTTTGGGGGTAGTTGGATTCAGTTCATGCCACTGTTGGAATTCGCGTATAATAATAGTTTTCAGGCCAACATTGGTATGGCACCGTTTGAGGCACTATATGGTAGGAGATGTCGATCTCCTTTATATTGTGACGAGATGGGTGAGAAGCAAGTTGTGGGACCAAAGCTTGTGTAGCAGGCGTACAATAAAGTTCAGCTTATCAGGGATAGAATCAGCACAGCTCAGAGCTGACAGAAGAGTTATGCCGACAATCGCCGTAGGAATTTAGAGTTTGATGTAGGTGATCAAGTATTTTTGAAGATAATTCCGTTAAAAGGGGTTATGAGATTTGGTAGGAAGGGTAAACTTAGCCCTAGGTTTATCAGTCCATTTGAGATTTTAGAGAAAGTGGGGTCGATGGCTTATAGGCTAGCTTTGCCACCTACACTATCCAGGATGCACGACGTATTCCACATATCTATGTTGAGGAAATACGTCCTAGAACCTTCTCATATTATCAGTTATGGTGAGTTAGAGCTCAATGATTCACTAGTCTATGAGGAGGTACCAGTGCAGTTTCTGGACAGAAGAGAACTAGAACTACGTAATAAAAAGATTCCTCTGGTAAAGATTCTATGGAGGAATCATGCAATAGAAGAGGCTTCTTGGGAGCTCGAGGAACAGATCAGACAGAAGTACCCACAGTTATTCCAAGAAGTCCGTATGTGATTAAGAAAAGTGAGTAAATATGTAGTGTTTCTTTTGCAGGTACATGTAATGCATTAGTTAGTATGTGGTATTTTAGTTTTGGGGGAATTTTCTTTTAATTTATGTAATCTCCCAGAACTCGGAATGTAACCACGGTATTCCTCCGCCATAAGTGAGGGTAAGTAATAAAATAAGTAGACCGGTTTGCCTTTAAGGGATAATGAGTTGTATGAATAGTAAATTTCAAGGACGAAATTTTATAAGGAGGGGAGAATGTAATGACCCGAAGAATAATGGTATTTAAATAATAAAGAGGGAGGGAAATGGAAACGGAAACCTAAGGATGTAGCAAACTTCGTCAACGACATTGAACTTTGGGAGTAATAACCGAGGAAATTAATTAAGGACTTGATGACAAATACAGGGGATTCATCGACGAGGATAACATAGGGTCTCGTCGACAAGGGTATGTTTCGCCGATGAGAAGATACCAAGAGGATTTTTTGGGCGACTCTGAATTTCATCGACGAAGGGGAGAGTTCGTCGACGAATTGCCTATTTACCTCGCCGACGAGGTGACGTGGCTCGTCGATGAAGCCCCTAGTATAAATAGTGTGAAACTCAGTTTTAAAGCAGAAAAAAAATCAGAAATCACTCACTCTCTCTCTCTCTCTCTCTCCTCCCTTTTCAATTTCGGCTCCGTCGTTCACCAGATCGACGATCTGAGGCCACCACGACGCTCCTGGGGAAGTTCTCTCCAAATCTGGCAGAGCGGATCGTTGGTGGAAGCGAGTTGATGGGTTGAGGTAAGACTTTTTATGCCAAATTTGATCTTTTCGCAGTTCTAGGAAATGATACTCACGTGAAAATACTGAATTTTAGTTCTGGGAGTTATTATTTTCAGGGAGTTGAACGGGGAACCCTGCAAGTGTAGGACTGAAAATTTTATTGGGTTTCTTTCCAATACTAGGTAAGGGAATAAACTAAAGCAGTTATTTTCCACGCGTTTTATTATTATTTATCAGTAAATTAATTTTTAGGGAAGCATGTATTATATTTGAATATTATTGAGAAAATGCATATTTGGGAAAATACTGTTGTTATATAAGAAATGTAATTTTAGAATGAAATGTACGAATTATTTCAACTATTTGTGGCATGAATATTATTTTTCATGAAAAGTACTATGATATGGCAATTTTACGAGTAAAGCATGTTTTCAGGAATATGAAATAATACAGTACATAATGATGTTGAAAATACATGATAATTGATTTATTATTCAGAATGATATGTATGAGATATTCGGTGCAAGGCCGTGATTGATAGCCGATGCGAGGCCGTGTTTTACATATGATTTCGGCGCGAGGCCATATTTATGAAATGTTTGGTGTGAGGCCGTATTTATGAAATTATAGAAAATGTTATCAATCCATTTATGTTAAACGCTATATTATCATGTATTAAATGTTATCAAAACCTGGATGTTAGTTTAGTTCAGTTCAAGAGCACATTACTGTAGCTATATAGATCAGATATCTATGTTTAGATTATTGCTAACCACCCCACAAAGCGGTGGGAGATGGATAGTCAATGTGGCTTTCAATGTAGAGTTGTAGACGTCCACCTGGCAGTTTGGACCAGGGTGTGGTGGGCCCACCGTACTTACAGACAATTTTGACTCGGCAGTGGTCAGCCAACCATTGTCGGGTCCCGCCTTCAAGCTGCACAACTCGTTATGGGGGGTAATACATGAAACCAGCTAGCTATTCATCTTGGATATGCTTTCAGTATTATTAGCTATACTAGACAATTATGATTAGTATGATTTATTAGAAATATGAAAGTATATGTTTTTGCAATTATTAAATGATGAATGTTTTCTGGTATGAAGATTTTATGGTATATCTATATTATCATTAAGTATTCATGTTGTCATACAGTTGTATTTAGTTTATTTTACCTTACTGAGAAGTCTCTCACCCCTGAACATTAAATGATTTTTAGGAAACCAAGAGAGACCGGTGAGTCAGGGCTGCCGTTGAGTGAGTTGAGCTTTCCTGCTAAAAGGGTAAGTTCTGATCTAGGATCAGAAGATTTTTGTTGTAAGATCCTAGGTTTATTTTGATGTTTTGGAGATTGTATATAAACAAAGTATCTTTGGGAATATAGTAGACTCTAGTATTATGTAATTTATGGTTGATGAATGTGATTTACATTTACTGCTGCCTAGATTCCGCTGTGTATGACGGGTGTCCCCGCTACCCACGGGTTCGGGTTGACTATTTTCTTTACTATGTTCTATTATATGATTAGTTAAGCGGGTTGTTACACGTGTAATATGTATGATTTTGGCACAAGGTCGTATTTATGAATGATTTCAGCACAAGGCCGCAGATATGAAAGTAATCGGTGTAAGGCTGCATTTATTTATGTTATTACAGAAAATGCTATCAATTTATTTACGTTAAATAGTATATTATCATGTATTATATGTTGTCATAACCCGAATGAAAGTTTAGTTTAGTTTTAGGAGCACGGTACCGTAGCTTTACAATTCAGATTATTACAGTTCAGACTTGTGCTAACTGTCCCTGCATGTAGCGGGGATGGGAGATGGATAGTCGATATGGCTTTCAGTGTAGAGTTGTAGACGTCCACCTGACAGTCTAGACTAGGGTGTGGTGGGCCCATCATACTTACATACATTTTTGACTCGGCAATGGTCGACCAGCCATTATCGGGTCCCGCTTTCAAGCTGCACAACCCGTCATGAGGGGTAATACATGACATCAGCTAGCTATACATACTAGGTAAATTTCAGTACTATTAGTTATATCAAAAAATTTATAAACAGTATGATTTACAAGAATTGTGAAATAATATGCTTACTCAACTATGTTATGAATAATGTTTTCTAGTATGTGAAATGTACTATATGTCTACTATAGCATTAAATATTCATGTTGCCACACAGTTGTATTTAGTTTATTTTTCCTTACTGAGAGGTGTCTCACTCTAGCTTAAATAATTTTTAGGAAACCTAGAAAGACCGGCGGATCGAGGCCGCCGTTGAGTTAGTTGTGCTACCACGCTAGGAGGGTAAGTTTTGAACTAGGATTAGGAGATTTTTGTTGTGGGATCCTAGATATACTTTTTGATAGTTTTGGGGATTGTATATGAACACAGTATTATTGTGAATTGTAGTTAACTATGGTATTATGCACTATATGGTTTGGTGAATGTAATTTATTTTACCGTTGCTTAGGTTTCCTCTGTGTATGACAAGTGTGTTCCCATTACCCACGGGTTCAAGTTGACGATATTATAAGTGATTTATTATGTAGTAAGTTAAGCAGGTCGTTACAACTCTGACCATTACCTCTACTAATTCTGGATCCTCTTTTTGAGCGACTTTAATCATTTCTTGTAGAGTAGGTTGCACCACTAAACTATCAATACATGCCCGAGGATCACTCTTGACCAACTCTATGTTGAGTCTCTCCAGATCCATCATGATCAGATACTGAATTTCCATAGCTACCAATGCTGGTCCCATAGACTTCCTGCTCAAGGCAACAGCTATCACGTTTGCTTTCCTTGGGTGGTAATTGATAGTAATATCAAAATCTTTAATAAGTTCCAACCACTTTCTCTGTCTCATGTTCATTTCCTTTGAGTGAAAAAGTACTTTAAACTCTTATAGTCGGAGAAGATTTCGCATCGCTGTCCATACAAGTAGTGCCTCCAAATCTTCAACACATGTACTACTACAGCCAATTCAAGATCATGGGAGGGTAGTTCTTTTTATACTCTTTCAACTATCTGGAAGCATACGCTACCACCCACATCAATACACAGTCCAGTCCCTTCAAGGACGCGTCACTGTAGGCAACATAACCCTCACCCCCTAACGGAATGATCAATACTGGTGTCGTGACAAGCCTTTGTTTCAATTCCTAGAAGCTCTGCTTACAGCTATCGTCCTATTCAAATATGATGTTCTTCCTAGTCAGTTGCGTCAGAGGCCCTGATAATGCTGAGAATCCCTCAACAAAATGATTGTAATAACCAGCCAGCCCCAAGAAACTCCTGATCTCCTAGACATTCCTCAGTCTAGCCCAATTCACTACTGCATCAATTTTACTAGGTTCCACAGAAATTCCATCCCCTGAGATGACATGCCCTAAAAACACAACCTTCTCAAGCCAGAATTCACATTTACTAAACTTGGCATACAACTTCTTTTCCCTGAGCGTCTGTAGGACCTGCCTCAAATGCGTCTCATGCTTCTCATAGCTCCTCGAATAAACTAGTGCATCATCAATAAAAACAATAACAAATTGGTCTAAATTTTGGTAGAAGATCCTATTCATCAAATCCATGAATATTATAGGAGCATTCGTCAGACCAAAAGACAGCAACTCATAATGCCAATATCTTGTCCAAAAGGTTGTCTTCCATGAACCACGACTAGACCCCTGCTGAAAATAAGAAGGCGTTGATCTTTTCCTCTATCTCTGTTCCTCAGCCTCCAACCACTCTCCAGCTTCTGCCATAGGTTCCCTGTCTATCAGTTTGGAAAAATATTATAATTTCAGTATCAACTTTTACTTATATAATTCTCTCCTCAGACCTCTTTCAAACTATCTTACCTTCTTTCTCTCGCCTAGAATAATGTACGGGGCGAAGCGAGATAACTCAATGAACCTCGCCGCATACTGCTGCACTGTCTGCGGTCCCTGCTTTAAATTCAGGAACTCCTCTATCTTGGCTTCCTTGGACGAGGCTAGAAAATATCTATCAAAAAATATCTCTTTAAATCCTTCTCATGTCATCTCTATAGGCACTGTCCTCTACTGCTCCAAGAGTTTCATTGTCGTCCACCATCTTTCGGCCTCTCCAATCAGTTTATACATAGCGAACAACACCCTCTACTTTTCAGTACATTGTAGCACTGCAAATACTTTTCCAATCTCTTGCATCTAGTTTTTAGTTATTTCAAGATCAGTTCCCCCTGAGAAAGTTAGAGGATTCATTTAAATAAACTTCTCAATCGAACTACCGTGGCCAGCAAACGGACCACCCTCCTCTCTAGAGTTCCTAACAATTTCAGCCATGACTTGCTGAGCCACGCTGCACAGTACTGCGTCTGAATCACCACTCACAGCACCTGAGGGCCCAGCACCCTCATTACAACTAGCATGGGCGCTACTACCTCCAGGGTTCATCCTCAAAAGATAATAAACTTAGCTTAGGACCCCATTAACATAACATATCATCTAACTAGTATATTATATCCTTAACTGGTTTATCATCCATGATCTTAACTCAAGGTTCAATCTTGCAACCTAGATACCCAACCCGTCAATAGTTTTCCATGGCTTTCCTGAAATCGTCACCCCAAGAAAGACACAAAAACCATCACGGAAGTCCTGCATCTAGACTACAAAATCAAACCTCAAATTCCTTTATCCTATACTCTGGTATTGTTACTGTTGCATTCTAGAGTTTACAAAACCTAGCATCCTAGGCTTTGATACCATTTTGTAACAACCTACTTAATTTACTACATAATCAACCACATTAAACACTCTAATACCAATAACTTATAACCTAACAAAGTCAACCCAAACCCATGGGTAACGGGGACACATCTCTCATACACAGTGGACACCTAAGCAGTAGTAAATATAAATATCATTCACCCAACCATAAAATACAATACCAGAGTTACTTACATTCCACCATATTAGTGTATATATATATATACAATCCTCAAAACATCAAAAGATAAAACTAGGATCTTACGTTGAAAAGCTACTGACCCTAGTTCAATGTGGATGTCTATAAGTATGATGGGCCCACCACACCCTGGTCTGGACTACTAGGTGGATGTCTATAACTTTACACTGAAAGCCACATCGACTATCCATCTCCCACCCCCTCCACTGGCAGGGGGCAAGCGTAGTCAGCACAAATCTGAACTGAACTGAATTGTATAGCTACGGTACCGTGCTCTGGATAACTGATCTGAACTATCATCCGGGTTCTGATAACATATAGTATATGATAATATATTATTTCAACATAAATATATTAATAGAATTTTCTAAATTCTTTCATAACATAAATAATCACGGCTTTGCGCCGGATACATGCATAATTGCAGCCTTGCGCTGGCTATCAATCACGACCTTGTGTCGAACATATCATAAACACTAAGCTGAGCATATGTATTGTATATCATATATTACGAAACCATAATTTCTTGTTTTATCATGTCATTCTTGAAAATCTCTGTAAACATGTTTTTCTATAAATCAGACTTAACATAATATAATATATGTGAAACAATATTCATGCCACACATACTGTATAAAAACATGAATTATGTTCTAAAATCACATTTCCTGACATTTTACACTAAAAGCATATTTGTGTGTAACAACAGTATTTTCTAAAATATATATATATTTTTCCCAAATATACTCATACATAATACATGCTTTCTGAAAATTAATCTGCTATTAAATGATAATAATTTTTATGAAAAATTACTGCTTTAGTTTACTCCCTTACCTGATAACTGGAAAGCCCCTAAAATGACTAGTCCTACACCTGTAGGGTTCTACATTCAACACCATGAAAACAACATTGCCCTGAACAAAACTTCAGTATTTCTTGGAGTGCTACCTTTTCTACAATTGTAGGAAAGCCAAATACTCAACATAAAACCTTACCCTGAACTTGGGATAGAGTCCAAGTTAGCCCCACCAATGATCTACTCTAGGAAACTTCAAAAGAACTTTTGTAGGAGTACCATGGCAGCTTCAGATCGTTGATCCGACGAAGAACGGACCCAAAATATTAGAGAGAAGGGAGGAAAACCGAAGAGGGGGAGAGAGAGAAGTTGTTCGCATGATTTCTGTAGTAAAAACTAAGTTTAGGCTATTTATACACCTGCGCTCGTCGATGAGACACGTCACCTTGTCGACGAGGCCACGAAGGAAGTTCGTCGACGAACGCTAATTCCTCATCGATGAAATTCAGAGCTGAAAATAGCCCCATGGTAACTTCTCGTCGATGACACGCGTGTCCCCGTCAACGATCCCATCAAGCATGTTTATCGACGAATGTGTTGCGTTCGTTGACGAGACCCCTGTTGAATTCCAATTACGATTTCCTTTTCTCTCCTCCTTATATTATTTAATTAATATAATTCACTAGGTCTCTACAAGAGGGGTGCTACTTGTATGGGTGGGTAATCACCCCTATCCTTGGGTAGTCTCGTGGGTAAATATTTGCTTGGGTATGATTAGGTTCAGAAAATGATTTCAGAATTTATGTTAATGGTTTGCAAATGATATTAAAATGTTGATTATAATCTCATGTTGACCACACGATGTTTTAATATATATTGTTTCTTTCCCTTACTGAGATGTGTCTCTTCCGATTACAAATTTATTTTTTTCAAGACCATCATGTAAACGAGCTTAGAGAAGCTCGTGGTTGATAGCATTTTTGGGGTTCTAGACAAAGAAAAGGGTATAAATATTATTGATGATATTTTGGGGATGTATATAAGTTATGTTTTATGTTTTTATGTTTAAAAGTTTTTCTAAGGTATGGATGGTTGTGGTAAATGGTTATTGTGGACTATGGATAGAATTAGTAAACTTTGGTATTTATTATTATGATTGAGGATAATAATTATGTTTTCCACTGCGAATGTATTTATCTATTTATAGAATATCAGGATTTAATCAGGTATAACGCAACGGACCAGATTAAAGGGTTCGAGGCGTTACAAATATGTTCATTTTTTGGAACACCAAACAACATTGCTTATTTTTTTGGATGGTGTAAGGTTGGCAAGTTACAAGTACGGATATGAAGCACAAAAGGTCAGGGATAGCTTGATGGTAAGTAGTAGAACACTGCTAATATGTTTTGGAACACCTAAATATGCATAATTGAAAATGTACATAGTAAAGTTCAAGAATATTATGACAAAAAACAATAGAAATGATCATGCATTTAATTTTAGCATTAAAGCGCATGCTCAAACAATTTTCCTTATATTTTTGCCCCTCAAGATATTTGCCCTTTATGGTCATAAACATTTTTCTCAAAAATATTCTCCCCCTTTTGGCATCAGTAAAAAAGGCTAAGTTGAGTAGAAAATGATTTTATCATTTGAAACAAACGCAGCAAAGAGAACTCCCCCCTTTTTGAAAAACTCTCCCCTTATGTGATATAGCAATTGGACATAAAAATTTTATAACTGTTTTAAAAATTATAGCGATAAGGCACACACAACAATTTTCCTAACTGGTTATTTAAGAGATTAAAAGGCACATGACACACAAGATCAGACCAGGATTATCCACAAACCTTGGCAATTTAGACATATTATAAGACTCGTGTAAGATTTGAGTTCAACACGCATAACATATGATAGCAAATGTAGGTTTGGGCATAAAAAGCGGTCCAACTAGTTCATATGCATTTCATGAATAGTCCATGAACCAGTTATGCAGCACCCGTTTAAAAATAAAATTTCATCACACAAGATTTTAACACAGAAAGGCACAAGTCATGAAGCATTTAAGCACACAAGCAAGAAACAAGATGTATTCTATATAAGTTCAATGCTTGCTTTTGAAAATGTATATACAAATAAATATAGATATGTGATCTTATTTCCACTCTAGGATAAAAAGTGGTTATAATTGGCTTGTCGGCCTCTGGTGCTCATCTTTTACTTCCTGGCACGTCAAATACTGTGCTACATACTCGACAATCTTCTTTTTCATACCAATCCACCAATAAGACTCTCGTAGATCCCTATACATTTTCGTGCTGTTTGGATGAACTATGTATAAAGATCTGTGAGCCTCTTCTAAGATGGTCCTCCTAATATCAGCATCAGCCAGAACGCATAATCTAGAACGGAACCGCAAAACTCTGTCATTTTTAATACAAAATTCCTCTCCCTGACCACTCTATACTCTTGTAATGACCTAAAGAATAATGGTATTTAAATAATAAAGAGAGAGGAAAATGGGAATTGTAAAAGGGGGGCGACAGCAAACCTCTGTTCGTCGACGACGTGGCATCTTGGGATTGTCGATGAAGTGCACTTCGTCGACGAGAAGATACCGAGAGGTTATTTTTTTTCAGCTCTCAATTTCGTCGATGAGGAATAGCATTCGTTGACGAATTTCCTTCTTGAACTCGTCGATGAAGTGACGTGACTCGTCGCCGAAGGCCAGTGTATAAATAGCCCTAAACTCGATTTTCTCTCAGAAATTTCACGCAAAGCACTATCTCTCAAATCGTAATATATGTCATAAATTATCCATCCACAACATAGTCATTCAGCAAAGATGGATATTTGCATTCAGCTCAACAATAAATCATCTAAAAAGTATAAGCTTATTACAATAAAATGCATATTGGATGAATTTTCTAAAAATTCCTTCTCCCTTCTCAATTACGCAGCCAAAGAGTTATATGTTCAACTAATAGTATTTGGCGCAGCAAATATTTTCAAATATGAGGATGAGCTTATGAATTCCTTTAATTTATCTTTTGAAAACGATTTATCGTTTGAGCTCAATTATAAGTTTAGGATTATATATTACATAGCATAAGATCCATTTCCTAAAACTCAATACTATGTGATGGACAGAGATATGTTATATATGAGACATTCATACTAAAGAATATATAGCATTATTAAAAGGTTTGAATGAGATTTATTTAAACATGCGTATGAGGTTTAATTTAAGAACTGATAATGATATAAGCATGCACTAGCCAATATCAGCATATATTAACCAATCATAATTATATGTACATATATTAAGCTTAGATTGGATAAGATCATTAAAGCTCACATATTGGCTAGATTTTATTAGGGTTCTTAGCATGATAATAATGTATATTAAAATTTTAAATTTTAAGCACTAAACATTATTAAAGCATTTAAAGTGTTATAACCCCATTTGAAACACTTACAAAAGTCTTATGAGTATTAAAAAAAATTCTTTTAAAATACACCTCATAAGATGGTATGCAATTATCACAAAATTCACATGATAAAAATAAACATGAAGCATACAACATGTGAATCAAACATCAAATAAAGTAAAAGGATGAAAATATATACCTTTCCATTTTACTCCTTAATCATTTAAGCTCGGAGTGGTGTTCATTTCTCTCTCGGTTTCTTATACCTATTATGTTTCCCAAAGGACTTTAGCACTCAAAAGAATAAACTTACAAAAGTATTAGTGACTAAGCCACAGAAAAAGTATGCATGGCACATAGATGATATGCATTAAAACACATGTCATGCAAATTTAATTCATTATCAAATTTTGGGAAATTATGCATTTTTAAAATAATTTTTCAATGGGTTATGATAACATTCACAAATACTTTCCAAATCCACCAATCATTTGATTTTGCAAAAATATTTTCAAATTTAACACAGTAAAATTTATGCAATAAAACAATGGAAGATTCGCAAAGAAATAACCCTCAAAACAAGGATACACTGAAAAATGAGTCGTTACAATCTTTATGAAAATAACGGTTAAGCTTATTGCAAACAGACTCTGATACCAATTTTTAGAATTGGTGTGATCCTAAGAGGGAGGTGAATTGGGTTTTGAAACATTTTTCACTAATTTAAACAATTACTCCGATTCACCATAGTTCATATCCCATTCAATATTGAAAATGTGAGGGTACAACGATTAATTTATCAGTGTGTGCATACATACACCTGTGTAACATATCTCATTTAATTTAGTTCTGTGTGCATGCAACGTGGTTATAACAAAATATGAACAAGCACACACATACTGAAATTTAAGTGTAGGAATTTAAATAAGATAGAGAGAGAATGACACACAGATTTGTTCACGAGGTTCGACCAATACTCTCTACGTCCTTGCCTTGGCCATACCCCCCAAGGATTCCACTAACCCTGCTCACTTAAACGAGCAGAGTAGAAGCTTTTTACATCCTCTCCTTACGGGGTTAGGAAAACCCCAACTCAACTACTAGGCTGAGCCGAACTAGTCTCACTTACGAGGCTAAGACTCCCTAGTTTAATTTTTGAGCTAAACCGTTCTGGTCTCACTTACGGGTCTGAGACTCCCCAGTTCAATTCCGAGTTAAACCTAACCGTTACAATAAAAATATTTTTGAACATATGAAAAAGCTTCTAAATACAAGCATGGATGTACACATTAAGCTCATAAAAATACACATTCCAATGATATGAAATAATGCTCAGGGAGTAAGGGTGTCTATCTAAATAATTCGCACAAATAAAATTCGTGGATATGAAAATGATTATTATGTTCTCTAACAAATATTTTTTCAAATAAAAGTATTTGGAGAATCTGAAGTTTATGTTCAAGGAATATTTGTGCAATAAATATTTTTCACCCAAAAAATATTTATCAAAGAAATTATTTGGGAGAAAACCAAAGCTATACTCTCAAGAAAACGATTTTCAAAGACGAATAATATGTGAGAGTGTAAGCATGTATATATAAAAATAAATGCCCAAAATGAATATGCTCTTTTACAAAATGATTTGGAAATGAATGTATGGAAAAAGAGTTGGAGAGTTTAAAACAAGATAAGTGTCCTCTTTCAAAAATTATTTTTCAAACATAAAATGTGAAAGAGAGTATGTGAGATTAAAAACATTTTACCCCAAAGAAAAATTTTTGCAATGAAAAATTAGTTTAGGGGAACAACAACAAAAACAAAACCAAGCCTTAGTCCCACTAAGTAGGGTCGGCTATATGAATCATTTTCTGCCAATTTATACGATCATGGACCATTTCTTTTGATAGATTCAAGGATATTAAATCCTTACTCACTATCTCCTCCCAAGTTATTTTAGGTCTACCCCTACCCCTTCTATTGCCTCCCACAGTAACTAAGCCACTCTTTCTCACAGGTGCACTATAAGGCCTACGTTGCAAGTGTCCATACCATTTGAGTCGTCCCTCCCTTATCTTATCCTCTATAGGAGCTACACCTAACTTACCACAAATATGTTCATTCCTTAATTTATCTTTCAATGTTATACCACTCATCCATCTAAGCATCCTCATCTCGACAACTTTTACTTTTTGGATATTATGTTTCTTCGTCGCCCAACATTTCGATCCATATAGCATAGCTGGTCTTATAGCTGTCCTATAAAACTTCCCTTTCAATTTTAAGGGTATTCTACGATCACATAGCACACTTGAAGCACTTATCCATTTTACCCAACCTGCTTTAACTCTATGCATTACATCACCTTCAATTTCTCCTTCAGCTTGCATAATAGATCCAAGGTGTCGAAATCTACAAGTGCTATTTATTTCTTCATCATCAAGTTTAAATTTGTCTCCAATATTCCTCCTATCATTACTAAAATTACATTTCATATATTCTGTTTTATTTCTACTTATCCTAAAGCCTTTAGATTCCAAAGCTTCTCTCCATAATTTTAACTCAGCCTCTACTCCAATCCTAGTTTCGTCAATTAATACAATATCATCTGCAAATAACATATACCATGGAACCTCCTTTTGAATACTCTTAGTCAATTGGTCCATCACTAAAGCAAAAAGATAAGGACTCAAAGCAGATCCTTGATGTACACCTATAGTAATTGGAAATTCACTAGTTTCTTCGTCTATAGTCCTTACACTAGTCATTACTTCATCGTACATATCCTTAATGACATCGGCATACCTACAACGTATACCCTTTTTTTCTAAAACCCACCATAGAACTTCCATAGGTATCCAATCATATGCTTTCTCAAGGTCAATAAATATCATATGCAAGTCCCTCTTCTTTTCCCTAAACTTTTCCATTAATCTTCTTAAAAGATAAATAGCTTCCGTGGTAGATCTTCCAGGTATAAAACCAAATTGATTTTCTTATATCTTCGTTTCTAACCTTAATCTTTGTTCAACAACTCTTTCCCATAGTTTCATCGTATGACTCATAAGTTTTATTCCATGATAGTTATTACAATTTTGAATATCTCCTTTATTTTTATATATAGGTATTAAAGTGTTTTTCCTCCATTCATCTAGCATTTTCTTAGTTTTTACAATTGTATTAAATAAATTAGTTAACCATATAATTCTATTATCACCCAAACATTTCCAAAATTCAATTGGGATGTTATCCGGTCGCATAACTTTCCCATTTTTCATCTTTTTTAGTGCAAACTTAACTTCATTAACTCTAATTTTGCGAATAAATCTTATATTTTTAGTCTTTTCCTCATTTGACAACTCTAAGTTTAAGCCTTCTATTTGGTCTTCGTTAAATAACTTACTAAAGTAATTTCACCATCTTTCTTTAATATCTTCGTCCTTAACCAAGACAATATCATCCTCACTTTTTATGCATTTTACATTTCCTAAGTCCTTGCTCTTCCTTTCTCTAGCTTTAGCAAGTTTAAATATATCTCTTTCCCCTTCTTTTGTACCTAATCTATCATACAAACTATTAAATGATCTATATTTAACTTCACTAACGGCCCTTTTTGTATATTTTCTTGCCTCCTTATATTTTTCAAAGTTATCTCTATTTCTACATTTTTGCCACGTTTTATACCAAATTCTTTTTGTCTTTATGATTTTTTGTTCATCTTTATCCCTCCACCAACTTACTTTGCTATTCAAGAATCTTCCCCTTGATTCACTTAAAATTTCTTTTGCTATCTTTTTAATATAACTAGCTAACCTATTAAAAAGAGTATTTGTATCTATCCCATCCTCTAAGGTCCAATCCCCATCTTTGATCATTTTATCTTTAAATTTTATTATGTTTTCTCCTTTTAGGTTTCACCATCTAGTTCTCCTACACTGGTTTATTTTATCCATTTTCTTCCATTTTTTAATACATATATCTAACACTAAGACTCTATGTTGTGTGGTTAAGCTTTCACCTGGAATAACTTTACAATCCTTGCCTGATAAATGATCTACCCTCCTAGTTAAAAAAAATCTATTTGACTTTTTTTTGTCCACTTTTAAAGGTTATTAAGTGTTCTTCTCTCTTCTTAAAACAAGTATTCATTATACTAAAATCAAACATAGAAAAGTCTAAGATCATCTCCCCTGACTCATTTTTGTCTCCATATCCATATCCTCTATGTATCCTCTCATAATTTTTATTATCTCTTCCAACGTGTCCATTCAGATCTCCTCCTATAAATATTTTCTCAGTCCCTGGTATGCCTTGTATAATACTATCTATATCTTCTCAAAATTGTCTCTTAAGATTTTCTGCTGAGCCAACTTGAGGAGTATAAACCCTAATGACAATTCAAGTTGTGCATTTAAGTACAACTATCATTTTCAAATTGAATAACAAAAGAATCAGGGAAAAAAGATTAATTTTGCTCTCATAACACATCTCCCCCTTTTGTCATTAACAAAAGGGCATGAAAGAAAATATAACCATTTTTGAAAAAATATGGTAATTGAGTACACAAAAACAGTATAACTGGTCATTACAAGATTTAAATGACATGAAAAACATAGTCAAACTAGGATTATCCACAAACCATTTCAGTTCAAATGTTTCATAAGACCCGTGAAAGATTTTAGTTCAAAGCACATGACATATGAAAGTACATAGAAGGTTTAAGCACAAACACAGTTTAACTAGTTCGCATGCATTTTCTTATGAAGTTATCGAACCAGTTATGCAATTTAAAAATATATAATAATAAGGCAAGACATAAAGGATTTTTTTATTTGAAAGAATGTCTTGCCAAATAATAAAAATATATGTATATATATATATATATATATATATATATCCCTCTTAGGATGTTGTCAAGAGATACTAGGGGTGTGCTTGCTAAAAAAGAAACTTTAAAGATCAAGCAAGTACAAATTTTCTGGTTTTTCAATTAAGCACATACTAAAATATAACTAGAAAACCACAACCATAATGATCCTAAAGATTTAACAATCACATGCAAAATCATATGGAAAATCAAATGACTGTGGCAAATCAACATGTTTCAGATTATGATTTTCAATAAAACATTTCATTCAATCACATGCCACACTTTGTAACGACCCGAATAATAATGGTATTTAAATAATAAAGAGGGAGGCAAATGAAATCAGTAACAGAAGGAGGTAGCCGACTTCGTCGATGAACGCTACATTGCATTTTGGAGGTGAAAATTCCAAGAAATTTCCCAGGCCTCGTCGAAGAACACAGGGGTTTCATTGACGAGTGTACTTCAGGATCTCATCAATGAGGTCCCGTCTCGTCGACGATAAGATACTGAGAAAGATTTTTGGAAATCTGAAATTTGTCAACGAGGGTACAGGTTCATTGACGAACTTTCTACAGGACTCGCCGTCGAGGTGGTGTGGCTCGTCGACGAATCCCGTAGTATAAATAGTGCTTAAACTCAGTTTTTACGCATAATTTTAGCGCAGACTCTCTCTCCCCTCTCTCCTACGATCTCTCCCTCTTCTCTCTTCGATTCCGGCCTTGTCGTTCGCCGGATTGACGATCTAAGGCCACCACGACACTCTTGGCGGATTTCTCTACAAGTATACTAGAGCGGATCGTCAGTGGGACGAAGTTGGAATTCATTCCAAATCCAGGGTAAGGTCTTTTATTCAGAATTTGGATTTCCATCAGTTGTAAGAAATGTAATAGACGTAGGAATAGTAATGTTTTGTTCTAGGATTTATGGTTTTCATGGTGTTGAGTGGAGAACCTTGCGGGTATAGGACCAGTTATAGTAAGGGGATTTTAGGAGAAATCAGGTAAGGGAAATATGCTATGTTAGGTAGTTCTGAAATGATTTCCAATATGAAATGTATATTTTTACCAAGTTATTATTCATAACAGGACTTTATACAGTTTATTAATTACAAATATTATGTATTAAATCATTGTGTGGCTTGAGAATATAAATATAGTACAAAAGCATGTTTTACAGTATTTTCAGGGTATGTTTTATAGAATATACAACCAATGGATATATTTTATAGTAATTACAGAGTACCATGATTATACAGTTTTCAATACCATGAGATTATACAGTTTCCAGTACCATGACTTACAAATTACAGTTCAATTCAGAAATATAGTTGACACAATTACAGTTTATTTCAGTGTCATGGTTAATACAGTTATTTCAGGATCATGGTAAATCAAATAGTTGTATATAGAAATATATTATATAGTATCAGACCCTGTTGGACCATTACAGTTTATAGAGCACGGTACCGTAGCTATAGATATTCAATTCAGAGTGTAACCACCTATTCAGATAATACGTGATAGTAGGTTGATCGTGCTCAGACGTGGACAGGCTCCCCATCAGATATGGGTTGAGGAGTGGCCGATCTGACTGAGGGAGTATAGTGATTTACCTTGGTCGGCTAGCCAGGGTAGATCCCGCCTACGGGCCGCACAACCCTATCATGAGGGGTTAAATCATGACATACAGTTATCCACAGGGAAGTTTTCAGTTATTATATATATATATATATATATATATATATACATATTTACAGAGATAGAAAGTACACTTATATATGTTAGAAGTATTTTGAGTAAAAACCTAAAATACAAATATGTTAAGCAACATGGAAATAGTGGTGGTTTCTATTACTTGTACTGTATTTACAGATTAAGTTACACATGATTATATAGCAACAAATTTTCATAATATTGTAACTCATTTGCCACACACTAGTAATAACATATTTCGTCTTACTGAGCGTTGACTCATCCCATTACTTTAACATTTTTCAGGTGATCCAGGTAGGTGAGTAGACCAAGCTCGCAGATAAAGGGGCCTCAATATTGCCCTGATATTAGAGTGAGTATTTTTAGGAGTATTTTTGTATAATCTTAGCTAGTTGAGGGTATTTTGGGGAAACAATCATATATGTATATTTTTGGGAAACATTGTAGCACTTTGGTATTGTATATTTTGGATATGGTTATATGAATTCCGCTTCTTGCTGCTTAGGTTGATAGTTTGGTATCAGAGCATTACAAATGTTATAGTATAAAATAAAAAAAATAAAAACCAGTTAAATAGCAGGTCATTACACACTTGATTCAAAACGGATCTAAGCTAAAAGATATTGATAAGCATAACAAAATAGGAATTTATGTTTAGATGCTCCCCCTTTCGTTTTGAGTGATTAGATGCTACTAAGTGCTTATACATATCACAAATTACTCTCATTTAATGGGCCAAGAGTATAAGCAGTTATTTAAAATCTTTTAATTTGACTATATTGAATATTAATTAATTCATTTCAATCATTGCAATCGGTATAGTCTCCCTAGAGCTTTCAAAATGTATCAAAGAATATATATTAAGGTGTAATAACCCCAAAAGGGGCTATACAAGATTAGTGGAGTGATTCTAAAAAATTAATTAATTAATTAATTAAATTTAAAGGAAAAAAGAAAAAAAAATAATTAAAATTTATTTTTATTTTTATTAATAAAATATATATTTATTAATATTAATTAAATATTATTATTATTATTATTATTACTATCCTACCTGCGCAGGAGCCCCCCTGAAGTACTCTCACTCTCTCCTCTCATTCTCTCTCCCTCTCTTCTCAGTTTTGTGATGGATTTTCGTCTGATCGAAAATTGAAAGATACCGCTGGACTCCATTCTCCACTGCCGTCATTTCTACCGAAGCGGATCAGTGGTAAGAGCGGTATAGGCGTATCTCTTAGGGTAAGTAAATTTTTCTTTTTCTTTAATTTCTTGCAAATTATAAGTCCGATTGACAAACGGACACCACCACGAGAATCTAGGGATGATTCTCTACAAGTCTAGCTGGACGGAATTCTCGTGGGGTCATCGTGGGCAAAACCCTAAATTTGGGGTACAAGGGGTTATTAAGGGGCTTATTTTTAATTAATTAAGATTAATTTAGAAATGCTAAAATGTTGAGCATCTGGAGTTGAAGTAGAATTTTTGGAATTTAGGGCTCGAGTGAGTACCGCGGATGTAATTTTGGGACTCGCAGGAAAAATTCAGAAAATTAAGTGGGGGTGTCAAATATTGGTTTAAATGTTAATTTGGATTACATGGGGCCTAGGGAAGGCTAGATGGGTAGTATTTTGGGGAAATGAATTAATTAATCTGGGAAAAATGCAAGTTGCAGGAGTTGAATTTCAGGCGCCAAGGGCATAAGATTTGGGTCCTAACGAGACTCTCAGTAAATCAGGTAAGTGGAATAAATTATAGCAGTGTTTTTAGAATTACCGTTTGAATTAATATATGAAAATGAGCATATTGTATTTTGCCTAAAAATTATTATGATATAAATATCAGATAAATTGTGTGACATTTGAGTAATATTAATTTGTGATGCTTTGGAGTCTGAAATTGATATATTATGAATATTAGATGAAAACTATGTGGCACATGACATGTGTTGAAAAATGTGAAATATAATGATGTGTATTTTCTGAGAAAGTATTGAAATGAGAATGAATGATGTGATTAGTGGAAAATAATGAAATGTGGTATTTATATTTGAGTGGAAATTATTTGCATAAGAAATGAGTTTGTACAAATTATTGATATGAGTATTTTGGGAAAATGTTGAAATATGTGAAACACGATATATATTATTATGAAATGATGAAATGTGCACAGAAAATGATGAGAACATTTATGTTAAAATGAATTGAGATACATTGATATAAGATTAATGATGTATATTGATATGAAAATATTGAAATATGATTGAGGATATGTCAATACAACATAATAATTGCGGGTAGGTGGTATTTCTTTTCTACTGATGTCGTTGGAGAGGTATGCTCAGTAGGGAGATTGTGTGTGTGACATTCCTACTAATATTGTTGGGGAGGTATGCTCAGTATGGAAATTGTGTGTGTGAAATTCCTACTGATGCCGTTGGGGAGGTATGCTCAGTATGGAGATTGTGTGTGTGAAATTCCTACTGATGCCGTTGGAGAGGTATGCTCAGTATAGAAATTGTGTGAGAAATTCCTACTTATGCCTTTGGGGAGGTATGCTTAGTACGGAGATTGTGTGTGTGAAATTCCTACTGATGCTGTTGGGGAGATATGCACAGTACGGAGATTGTGTGTGTGAAATTCCTACTGATGTCATTGGGGAGGTATGCTTAGTATAGAGATTGTGTATGTGAAATTCCTACTAATGTTGTTGGGGAGGTATGCTCAGTATGGAAATTGTGTGCATAAAATTCCTACTGATGCCGTTGGGGAGGTATGCTTAGTATGGAAATTGTGTGGTGAAGTTCCAACTGATGTCGTTAGGGAGGTATGCTCAGTATGAAAATCGTGAATGGGTTGAGAGTTGGAATTATGTGATCTATTGTATTATGTAAAGTACATAAATGTGAATTTATGTATACATAAATATGTAATAAGTTAAAATGTAAAATGATTATGAGATATGAAAGAGTGTGTGTTGTATAACATAAATAATGGAAGCGAAGTAAAACTCTCCGCCTGAGGGCTTACTGAGTAAGGTGAGTGCCCTGATAGGTATCAGATATGGCCATTCTTGGTAGCATAATGTGTTAGGGCAGAAGGAAGCTACCTGTATAGGCGGGTAATCTTTCCTATTCTCAGGAACTTCACGGGTAAATATGTGTTGGAAATCATTGAATTTGAGAAATGATTTTAAAGCTTATAAAAGCTTGTGTTGTATATCCATATGATTATGAGAATATATTTATTAGTATATTTTTTTCAGATGAAATATTGATTTGTAAGTGCATTGTAACTGAACTCATAAGGCCACACACTGTAAATAATTTATTCCTTCTTACTGAGATGTGTCTCACCCAAATTATCTAAATTTTTCAAGGAACAGGGATAGGCCAGGTGTTAGAGCTTCGAGACCATAGGAAGCTGGGACCCTGATACACAGGGTGAGTTTTTAGACTAGGGAAGGTGTAATTCCCCTAGAGCTGAGTTGTTTTTGAGTCTGTGATGATGATGTATAAATATATGTTCGTTGATACTCTGGAGATTGTATTCTAACTGTTGTGTATATACCATCTTCCGTTGTTAGGTTGCATAAATGAAATAACTTTGAACCCGGTATCCAATGCGGGTTGGGTCATATGAATGGTAATAGGGTGGTTGACGTGGCCGATTTAAGGATGTTGTTGATGACGTGTGGATATTTATTTATTATTGTTTATTGTAAAAAAATTGTTACGAAAATCGGGGCATCACATAAGGCATGAAAGAATGCTTATAACCTAGAACAATCCATATCTATTTATAGACTTTTAAAAACTAGATATGATGTTCAGGATTTTTTAGAAGAGCCTCAATATTCAAAAAGTTATGCATGATGCATATGAGTCCATTAAGCTATTTTCCTAGGGATGGAGCTGAGCTCATCTAAATATTCTCGATGATTATGCAAGGATGAAATTTAATTGTTCAATTGATTTTCACTCATCCTTTCAAAAATATTTTAACTTTCATTATATTATAATCATCTTTTGGACAAGGTTTTACTTGAGAAAATTCTAACGAAAATTTGGCAGTATGTCATCTATAAATCAGACATTTTCTTATAAAACTTGTACCTGATAGGTTCAAATAAGCAATTTTTAATTCATTTAAAGGCACACGAGAACCTAAAACCACTACCAGCATGCAATTCACATTAACTGCATTCATCATACAGAAGGCATTCTAGACTAAGCATGCAAACAGGTAGTGACACAATAGCAGTTTAGAATATCCCAAGGAGTTCATGCTACAATCAAGATAAAAATATAATTACCATCCATAAAAGAATTTATTCATTCAATACACTACGGATAGTAGGCTAAAGTGTTGTTTTCATAAAGGCATACAAACATAAAATGAGAGCATTTAATGGAATCATGAAATTATAAAGAATAATGGTCCCCCTAAGTTATGCACTTAACCATTTATGCCATTTTCATCTTTTTTTGAATTCTTTAGCCAAGTGTTTTAAGATTTTCAATGATTTAATCTTGGCAATGAATGCACTAGGCTTATCGGACCGAAAAGTCACAATGAATATTTATTAAGATGACAAGCCTATGTTTGCCTCTTTTCTTATGAATCTCAATACGTGTGAGAGGCACAAGTTCGAATGGCTTCAACTTCAATTGCATGTGCAAAGGTTTCTTAGACATTTGAATTTTCTTTAAATTGAAACCTAGTGCAATACTTTTAGCCATTCAACTTCATTATAGGGATATGAAGCTCCTCGTGATTTGATTTAAAGTTTGAGAGCTATGTGTGAGAAGTATAAATTAAATACTCTTAAGGATTAAATTTCTATTATGATCAGAAGAGTATTTGAGGAAGTAGGACGTTATGCATGATGAGCACACCAAGCAAGATGTCCTAACTAGTTTTAGCAAAGAGCGGTATGGAGTGTATGAATATTTAAAGAATGATGCCCTTTGGTAATTTCAAATCGACCATGGCTGGAGGGTATCCATTGAAATATAATTGACAAGTTAAGGTAAGGATACGACCCCATGGATGGATAATACTTTACTGGATATGATCATGGAGTGGTAAAGATTTCTTATGGATGGGATAAACCAAAATTAGAGGATTTATGAGTTAAACTCAAAGGGAAAAATTTTAATGTCTAGATGAAGACTTGATTCCCTTAGTGGATGCCCCTAATTTGGTTGAGAAGAGATGTCTCCAAAGAAGCACTCATTTCATTTGTCATTTATGATCAATAGTGCTATAAGTCTAGAGTGATGATTGAGATTTTGATCAAGGTTTGCTAATCTTATGATTCTTAGTATGACAATAGTGTATAGTGAATACTTATACTAAGATTTGGAATTTTAAGCATGCACCACTTCTCAAGCCTATAGTTATCACAACCCTTAAACCTAGGAACTAAGGAAGAATTAAATAATTATGTAATATCTATTGAAACCATCCTTCCTCATCTCCTACTGGGTTTACTTTAATGATTACCCACATCATTTCTTTTTCTAAGCCTCTGACACTTCTGAATTTACACTTGTATTGTGTGTGTCTTTTTCTTTTACAAGATAAGCATGTTATGAACCCTTTTTCAAATATTTATTTCTTTTAATTCCTAAGGGTTTATCATCTTCTAATTCTTCTTTTATACAGATAATTTTCAATATTTTCTTAATCTTCTTCTTCTCTAGAGTGGCATGATATTTTTTTAATTCATTTAATTGTTTTGCAACCTTTTTATTTTCATTTCTCAGGAAGATTTTATGATTAGACACCCTAACTAGAAATTTATGAATTTTAAAAAAGCACAATTAAGTTCTTTATTAGAAGACACACCTTCAACAATAAAATTATTGCATGATTCATTACAAGATATATCACAACAATCATTGTATGAATCAATACATGCGTTGTCATCAAAGCAATCATTAGAGGCAACTAATGATTCAACATATGATATATCACAAGCTTCAATATAAGAATCATCACATGAATTATTGCACGAATCAGTAAATGAGGCAGAGTAAGAATCATATACCTCAGTGTCTGTTGATATTACTAGCCCATGATTTACCTCCTCCTGATCATTTGATCTTGGAGCATTCGAAGGAGTGATCTCCTTTTCTTTGGGCTCTCCATATTTCCTTTCTAACTTATCCCAGATTTTCCTTGTATTTGTACATGCCATAATCTCAAGCAAAACATTAGAATATAAAGCGCAATACAGTAAATCCATGGCATGTGAATTTGCATACATTAAACTATTATCATTTTCGACTGACATACAAATTCCTTTATCAATCACCTGTCAGGCCCTCCAGTCCACAAATTTTATAAAAATGCTCATTCGAATTTTCCAGTGGGTGAAGTTAACACCAAAAAATAATGGAGGACTAGTAGGTGATTGTCCCTCTCTGAAAGGGGATACACCAATACGAGCCATTGTAATCTTTTGCAAAAACGTTTAAATCAATGCAATGAGATTCTGGTACTAATTGTTGGAATTGGTGTATTCCCAAAAGGGAGTGAATTGGGTATTTAAGATTTCCTAAGTTAATTTCAATTTCACAAGTAGTAATATAATATCTAGGGTATGTCTATGGAATCCAAAATTCATCGATAAATAAAATGTGCGGAAATTAAATCATGCGCAAAATTCATAGAATAACATACATGTGTAGGAATATAAATTGCGAAATTTTAAAATGCACATGCAATATGTTATCGGGGTTCGGCCAATTTTGCCTACATCCCCACCTCTAACTCGCAAGCTCTAGGATTCCACTACAGCTCATTTAACGGGTGGAGCGGCACTGATTACAACCAGGTCAATTAACGGGGCTAACCTTAACCTACAACTACACCTTACCCGGATGGTGCAGCTAGCTTTCCTAACCGGGTCAAAGCCAATCTGGGACTATTCAATAGGGTTGGTCTCCCTCTTAAGGCCCACGCCTAGAATACAACGGATATAAAATTTTTCATACAAATAAATATGCTTCTTACACAAAGCAAATGGGTACCACTATGCTCAATCAATTTATGCACTCACAAATGATAGGATTTATGCACAAATGAGATCTTGAAAATTTAATTCAAGATAATATATTCAACGAGTGAATATTCAAGGTTACCTCAAAAACCCTAATCAAGTACCACACAAATATTTTATCAAATATAATCATAACAGATACTTAGGGTTTAAGCTTGCAAAAGATTTATTAAATAAAATATGCAAGCTCTCAAGTCTTGCAATTTGAATGCAAAGACTAGGAAGCTAAAAACAAGTTATTCCCAATCAAATATTTATATACGAAATATTGTGGGAATAAACAATCAAGC
Source organism: Malania oleifera (assembly GCF_029873635.1). Classification (NCBI taxonomy): domain Eukaryota; kingdom Viridiplantae; phylum Streptophyta; class Magnoliopsida; order Santalales; family Ximeniaceae; genus Malania; species Malania oleifera. Next base: position 62,860,885 of record NC_080421.1, on the reverse strand, counting down.
AAAACTCTTAAAAATATTTTTAAAATATATATGAATGTATAAGAGTAATGTCAAGAAAATGATTTGAAATGATGCACAATACCACAAACAAATCTTCCTACACCTTGCAATTGATTTGCAAGTTAGGAGAACTAGAAAAATAAACTCTCTTTCAAAATGATATTTGCTAATAAATGTGTAAGAGAGAGTATAAAAATATGCTTGAAATATTGAGTATATAGCAAAAGGAGTATAAAATATTTGAGAGGATTTTTGCTAATGACTTTTGCTAATCTTTTGCAATCAAGGCAAATGAGGGGGTATTTATAGATATCCCTCAAATTTTGACCGTTGGGGACTTTTTGGGTACTTTGGAAAATTTTTATGATGTTTAAAGAAAATTAATCCTGATTTATTGCAGTAAAAATTTTGCCAACCTAAGAGGTTCGGTCAACCAGATTCAAGGTTCGGTCGACTAGGACATTTTTGAACTGAGGTTTTGGTCAACCACTTTTGAGGCCATTTTGAACTTCTAAGGTTCGGTTGACCGAAGTTAAACGTTCGGTTGACCGGGCCATTTTACAACTAGGAGTTCGGTCGACTAGCGCATTGGGATTTTCCCACGTGCTAGTTCGATCTACCAGGGCGTTGCTACTTATTTTGAGGTCGATCGACCGAAGGGTCAAACCATTGACCGTGGGAAGGTTCGGTCGACCAGGCTATTTTTCTTCTTCAAGTTTGGTCGACCAGAGCATTGGGGTTTCCCCATGTGCCAGTTCAGTCGACTAGGGCGATGTAGTTCATTTTAGAAGTGGTCGACCAACTCGTCAACTTTTTGACCTTAGAGAGGTTCGGTCGACTGAGGGTCTTAGTGTATTTTGGTTCGGTCGACCAAATGGTCAATCGTTGACCTAAGAATGTTTGGTCAACCAAAAGATCCTATTTTTCTTTTGAAATCACCTCTATTCACATGATAATTATTTCTAAGATTTATAGGGGCTTTTTCATGCAACATTCGGTCGACTAGGACATTTTTGAACTGAGGTTTTGGTCAACCACTTTTGAGGCCATTTTGAACTTCTAAGGTTCGGTTGACCGAAGTTAAACATTCGGTCGACCGGGCCATTTTACAACTGGGAGTTCGGTCGACTAGCGCTTTGGGATTTTCCCACGTGCTAGTTCGGTCTACCAGGGAAAATCCATCTGTGGTCTTGATTTTTCCTATGGTCCTTACTGAGTTTATAGTCCTATTATGCATGCCATGCATTAATTATTACAGACTAAGGATTATAATTATAGACCCGAATGATAAATATAAAAATACAACTTAAAATAAATGAAAACTTCATGCTTTGCTCCTCTGCAATTTCATGGAGCCGAAATATGTGTTTCTTTAATTGCTTCTCGGCTTCCATTTCTTATTTGTCATCTGTGCTTTAGAAAGGGAGACCTGTTCATACACTAAGCACATAGATGAGATATTGTGGTTTGTCGTAATCAAAACAGGAGACGGACTTAAAAAGTAAATAGATGAAATGGGTGAGAGGCAAGTTTTGAGACTAGAATTAGTGCAGCAGGCGTACGATAAATTGTGACTAATTAAAGACAAGATTAGTGCAGCTCAGAGTCGGTAGAAAAGCTATGCAAATACTCACTGCCAGAAGTTAGAGTTTGATGTGGGAGATCAGGTATTTTTGAAAGTGGCACCACTGAGAGAAATTATAAGGTTTGGGAGGAAAAGTAAGCTGAGCCCTAGGTTTGTTGGTCCATTCGAGATACTCGAGAGAGTGGGTCCAGTCGCTTACAGTCTAGCATTACTACCAACACTATCTAGGATACATGACGTATTTCATGTTTTCATGTTGAGAAAATACATCACAGATCCCTCCCATGTGATCAGCTACGAGGAGATAGAGCTTAGAGATACACTAGGATATGAGGAAATACCAGTACAAATTCTAGACAGAAAAGAACAGGAGTTATGTACTAAAAGAATTCTATTAGTAAAAATCCTGTGGAGAAATCACTTAGTAGAGGAGGCCTCGTGGGAGCTAGAGGAGGAGATACGACAGAAATACCTATAGCTGTTTGGTGGGGATCAGTAGTAGTCAGGGGTGATAATTCAAAGAAAATCAATATTACTTATTTCAGTGCAGAGTAATAAAAGTATGAATATATATTAGATTATAGGATAGATAGTGTTTTTGGTTATGGGAGAATTTTATTTTTATGTTTTTTTTGTAATCTCCCAAAACCCTAAATGTAACTACGATATTTCTTCTCCATAAGTGAGGGTAAGTAATAAAATAAGTAGCCAATTTTCCTCAGAGGATAGTATATAACACAAATAGCAAATTTTGAGGACAAAATTTTATAAGGAGGAGAGAATGTAAAGACCCGAAATATAATAGTAATTAAATAAAGAGGAAAAGGAAAATTTAAAGGAGGCAAACCAGGGTTTGTTGACGAATGCCCTGGCTTCGTCGACGAACTCCCTTATACGGTTAGTGGACGAAGTTTAGTGTTTCGTCAATGAAGAGATTCCAACAGGGGGTGTTTTGGACCCAGTGGTTCGTGGACGAGATTCTTACCTTGGTCGACAAACTACCTTCTTTGTCTCATTGACGAGTACACCTGACTCATCAACGAAGCCATGTGTCAAGTCACCTATATATCTGCGAAAATTGGGTTTCAATGTGGAAATCAAATCCTCTTTCCTTTCTCTCTCTAGAAAAACATTTGCTTTGATTTCTCTCTATAAATTCGGCCCCGTTTCTCCCTGGTTCGATGATCAGAAGCTACCACGATGATCCTGGGGAGATTCTCCACAACTTAACCAGAATAGAATTTTGATTTGAGAAGTTTGGGAACCATCCCAAAATCAGGGTAAGTAGGTTATTTAAGGGTTATTTGGCTTGTAGGTTTTTTTGAACCCGGATTTGGTTGTAGATGTTATTATACTGGTGTTTGGGATGATTAAATTTGGGTGTTATGAATTCAGAGTTTTGGGCTTATACTGCAGGCAGGTTAGGGAACCTAGTGGGTGTGCTCAAGAACCCAGGTAAATGATAAATAGTTTATAAATTCAGGAAATGTGAGTATGGAAATTATTTTGAAAATTCAGTTGATTAATAGGGAAATATGTATGTGTATAATTTTAGGATTGTGATTTTATGAACGTTGTGGGCATAAGTTAGATATCAGTAAACGAGCCTAGTTTGTCAGGTAAGGGAAATATGCTATGCTAGTAAATTCAAAGAATTTATCAGTAAATTATAGTATTTGTTTATTAAGATACGGGGTATAAATTATATAGTTTTATAGATTTCAGAACATGAGTTTTATTAATTGTGTGGCATGAGTAGGCATTTGTTTAGTACAGAGTTTATATAGTTTTTTAGAATATCATGATTTATAATATTTTGGCACAGGAATATGCTTTACCAGATTTTACAGAGTTATGAATTACAGTGTATATACAAAGAGATATTTTACAGTATTTGCAGAATACCATAATTTCCAAAATTCCAAAACCATAAAACTCAGATATTACAGTTTATTCAGTTTAGATATTACAGATCAGATATTACAGTTATTTCAGTTCAGATATTACAGTATTTTCATATCAGTTTTACAGTGTTATGGTTATTTTGGAATCATGATGAAATAGTCAGATAATTATATATATTAGTATTATATAGTATCAGACCCTAATGAATTATTTTATTCAGATTCAGTCAGTAGAGCATGGTACCGTTGCTATTTCAGATCAGAGTGTAACCACATATCTCAGATAGTGTGTGGATTTTAGTCAGTCGTGCCTTGGAGGGATTGCAGGCTCCCAAGTATTTTGGGTTGAGGTGGCTGGTTTGACGGTGAGGAGATCAATTATCGTGCCTGGAGGGATTGCCGGCTCCCCAGTATTCTGGGTTGAGGAGGTTGGTCTGATGATTGATAGAGTTTCAGTTGACTTATCTTGGTGGGCCAATTAGTGTTAAGTCTCGCCTACAAGCCGCACAACCCTGTTATAATGGGTTAAATCATGACATACAGTTTTTTAGGGTAGTTTTCACAGATATATATATACAGATTTACAAGATAACAATAGATACACTATAATACTAGAAGTATGATTAAATAGAAAGCTTAGGTATTACAAATGTATTTTAAGCCATATAGGTGTGAGTTATACTGCATATTATTTTATAGGCTATCTCAGTTTCAGTCCTTTATCAGTAAATTATTTATGTAAACTCAGTTGCCACACACTGGTAATAGCATATTTCTTCTTACTGAGAGTTGTTTCATCCCAGTAACTTAACATTTTTCAGGTGATCCAGCTAGACGAGCAGATCAGGCTCGGAGATAGAGAGGTCATTTACACAACATTGTCTATAGGGTAAGTGTTTTCAAGGAGATGCATTTTTGGGTAGATTTCAGGAGTCTTGGTAGTTATTGTTGAAGGCTGTGTATCTATGTATATATATTTTGCGAAAAAATACAAAATTCTGGTATTGTAATAATGATTGTACAACTTTATGTTCTCCCGCTGTATAGGTGCATTCCAGTAGATTTTATCAAGGGTATCAGAGTAAAATAATTATCAGTATATATATATATATATATATATATATATATATATATATATATATGGAAATGGTATGAATTTTGAGCTCGTTAAGAAAATATTGACGATGCTCCACTGTACAGATGAACAGAGAGTTCTCTATGCTACCTATAAATTGACAGGTGACACCGAGAGATGGTGGATGACTACAAGATTATTGGAGGAGCAGAGACGTGTACCAGTGGCTATGACCTAGTGCCGATTTAAAGAAATTTTCTTTGGTCATTATTTTCCTGCCGCTGTTAAAGAGGCTAAGGTAGCAGAATTTCTAAAATTGACTCAAGGAAATCTCACGGTCAAGCAGTATGCGGCAAAGTTCATTGAGACATCATGCTTTGCCCCCTATGTCGTCCCATATGAGGTTAAAAAGGCAAGGATGTTTGAAAGGGACTTGAGGCAGGTTATCTACAAACAAGTGGCAGTCCTAAAAGTGCAGGATTTCTCCGAATTGGATGACCCCACAATAGCAGAGGAGAGTGAATAGAGGGATGTGGAGACCTCAAGTCAAAGAAAAAGGCCACGCCTCCAAGATTCTAGGTAGGGACCACTCGAGGCCTTTGGCAGGGAGATAGATATGGCAGAGCTCAAAGATAGGAAAGGGGAGATCATGGGTACTGGGGTGAGCAGACATACCCTATTTGCCCCATATGTCATTGGCCACCGAATAGTGCACCAGCCCCTAGACAGATCCAGAAACATAATTAGGCACCCAGGGGTGGCATCCAACAAAGAAACACAGCCCCGACGAGGGTTTATGCATTGACACCGGGAGACACTGAGACTGTCGGAGACGTCGTGACAGTTATTCCTACTACTTTACCATATAAAGTTGTTGTTTTGTTTGACTCAGGTGCCACCCATTCTTTTGTGTCGTCAAGATATGCTAAATTATCTGGGGTTAAGGCACAAATGTAAGATGTTGATTTGTTAGTAGCCATGCCGACTGGATCAACAGTGAGGTGTAGGAGGGTACTTAAAAACTATCCAGTGGGAATTTAGGAGAAAGTATTACCAACCGATCTCGTGGTATTAGACATGCAGGGGTTCGATGTGATATTGGGTATGGACTGGCTGGCAGCTAATTACGCTAGCAATGATTGGTGTAAAAAAGAAGTGATTTTTAGACCCCCTGGTGAGTAGGAATTCAGATTTGTGGGTTCACGCGTGCGTGCCTCGCCGCAGTTAGTGTCAACTATTCAAGTGAGGAGGCTGCTTCAGGGTGGTTGCTTGGGGCATGTTGTTTATATAAAGAAGATGCCAAAGGAAGAATTGGAACGAGTTGATATTTTGATAGTCAAAGATTTTCCAAATGTTTCTTCGGAAGAATTACCTGTGTTACCACTAGATGGAGAGATAGAATTTGCCGTGGATTTACTACTAGGGTCAGCACCGATATCTAAAGCGCCCTACAGAATGGATTTAGTTGAACTGAAAGAATTGAAAGACCGGTTGCAGGAGTTGTTGGATAAAAGATTCATCAGGCCTAGCGTGTCGCTGTGGGGAGCACCTGTCTTGTTCGTGAAGAAGAAATATGAGAATATGAGGATGTGCATTGATTGTAAAGAGATAAATAAAATAACAGTCAAAAATAAATATCCTCTTCCTAGAATTGATGATTTATTTGATCAACTCCAAGGGACCCAAGTCTACTCCAAGATTGATCCGCGGTCGGGATATCACCAGGTAAAAGTTAAAGCAAAGGACGTTTCGAAGACAACTTTTCGAACCAGGTATGGGCATTCAGATTGACTAATGCATCGACAGTGTTTATCGATCTAATGAATCGGGTGTTCCATCAGTACTTGGACTAGTTTGTTGTAGTATTTATTGATGATGTACTGGTCTACTCGAAGAGTTTTGAGGAGCACGAGGAGCATCTGAGGTTGGTATTGCAGGTGTTAAGGGAAAAGAAGTTATACTCTAAATTCAAGAAATGTGAATTTTGGTTGAGGTAAGTCACTTTCCTCGGGCATGTGATCTCTGGGGATGGTATATCAGTAGAATCGAGCAAAATAGAAGCAGTAGTGAATTGGTAATGACCGGGGAATGTAGAGGAGATCAGGACTTTCTTAGATCTGGTAGGGTACTACAGGCTTTTTGTGGATGACTTCTTCAGATTATCATGTCCACTGACATGACTCACGAGGAAAAATGTAAGATTTGAATGGATCAACGAGTGTGAGCAGAGCTTCCAGGAGTTAACGCAGCGACTTGTCTTTGCACCGGTGTTATCTATCCCATCATGAGAGGATGAATTTGTTATATACAGTGACACATCATTAAGGGGACTTAGATGTATGTTGATGCAACATGGGAGGGTTATTGCTTATGCTTCTCGGCAGCTTAAAGAGTATGAAAAGAACTACCTGGTACATGATTTAGAGTTAGCTGTAGTGGTGTATGCTCTAAAGATCTGGAGGCATTATCTTTATGGTGGGAGATGTAAGATCTTCACTGACCATAAGAGTTTGAAGTATTTTTTTCACCCAAAAAGAACTAAGTATGAGGCAGAGAAGATGGCTAGAGCTCATTAAAGATTATGATTGCACTATCAGCTACCACCCAAGGAAAGCAAAGGTGGTGGTTGATACTTTGAGCCGAAAATCAGTGGGAGCAACATTGTCAATAGTGGAGATTCAGCATCTGATTTGAATGGACTTGGAGAGGCTCAATGTGGAGTTAGTAGAAAATGATCACCAGACATTTATTGTCAATCTAGTATTATAGCCTACCTTGTAGGGGAGGATTAATGCTGCTCAGAGGAATGACGCAGAATTGGTAGAATTGATAGATAAAGTGCAGGATGGGCAGGGGGAGGAGTTCATTATTTCATATGATGGAACTTTGAGGTTCTGTACCAGGCTGTGCGTACTTGCAGATGTTGAGATTATGAGGGCTATTCTAGAGGCGGCGCACAGATCCCTTTAAACGGTACATCGAGGAAGCACTAAAATGTATCAGGACCTCTGAGAATCTTTCTGGTGGAGCGGTATGAAGAGAGAAATAGTAGAGTTTGTGGAGCAGTGTTTCATGAGCTGGTAGGTAAAGGCTGAGCACCAGAGACTAGAAGAACAGTTGTAGCCACTCCACATCCCTGAGTGGAATTGGGACCATATATCTATGGATTTTATCACAGGTTTACCGGCGGCGCTACATGGACAGAATGCTATTTAGGTGGTCGTTAATCGATTAACGAAGACTACTCATTTTCTCCCTATTAAAGTCAACTACTCTATGAAAAAATTGGCAGAGTTATACATACGGGAGATAGTTCGGTCTCATGCTGTGCTAGTATCCATAGTTTTAGACTTAGTGTAGTGACCCAGAGAATTTATAATATTTAAAAAAGAAAAAAAAGAAAAAAAAAGAAATTAAAAGGGGGCAAGCTTCGCGTTCGTCGACGACGTGGCAGTTTGGGCTTGTGGACGAGGGTGTACTTCGTCAACGAGAAAATACCGAGAGGGGGGTTTTGGGCATCTCTGAATTTCTTTGACGAGTGAAGGTGTTGGCCTTACAAGGCTTAAAATCTTGTTATTTTGTTTTGATGCTAACAAACAAGTGAAATATATTTGTGTGAGTAATGATATTTCAGGGCTCATATATGAGAAAGTAAGGTTAAAGTGCTCACAAGAATCAAATGAAGATTAAAAGAGTCAAAGCATGGATTTAAAGATAATATATGAAACCTTGAAGAATATGAGGACATGAATAAGTTGTTGAAAGCCAAGGCATATTAAAGTCAAAAGAACCAAAGAAAGGCAAAGTGAGAAAGCTCAAATAATATGGAAGCTTGAAGAAAAGATGGACTCGATCCAAGGACAAAGCATGAAGACTCAAGAACTTAGAATGTTAATATCTTAGAAGTCTCATGTAAGTACTTTAATGTTTAAAATATCGTTTGAAATATTTTGAAACTCTTAGGTTAATTTCATAGACCTAGATACCTTTTAAAATACCTGAAAAATATTTTTATAAGGTTAAAAATTATTTTAAAAAAGGTTAGAATCATTTTTGGAATAAAAAGCACCAAAAAGAGTTTTCCCAAATGCTGTCAGTTTTTATGTAGCTGCATTGAGGTGAATTTTTCTCTATAAAAAACTCATTATTTTAAACAGTAGACACCAATAAAACCTCATTTGGAGTTATATAGAAAAATTTATGGCTAAAACACTAAAGCGGGGTCACTGCTGTCAAATGTCTGAACACTATTCAATTGGCAAATTTTTTAAATTCTAATATTTTAAAATATAGCTGTTTGAGCTCCAAACTTTCTAAAAAATTGGGAAACTCTATAAGGAAACTTTTGCAACATGGAAACAAGTTTGAAAGCCTATAAATACATGGTTTTGCAAATCAAAACTCATCCAAAAATTGAAAAATCTGCTTGTAAAGCTAAAAGCACTCTTGTTCTTTCAAAGCTCTCTTGTTCACTCATTGCAAAACTATTTTGCTGAGATATTCTGAAGTGCTAATCCTTCCTCCTCTGAATTTCTACTGCTAATCCTCATCTAAGAAGGATATTGGTGAATTCTACACTTGAGCTTCATTGTATTTCATATTGATATTTTACATTCAAGTATATAGTGCTGAAATTGTACTAACTTACTCTTTAAGAGAGTATACTTGTACGCAGATCTTATCTTGTATTTCTTGCAGTTCTTTGACATTCCAAGGGTTGTTTGGATTATTGGCTAAGCAAGGGGATATTGCTTAGAGAGGCGGGCTCTAACTTAAAGGAGTGACCGAACGAGGAAATATCGTTTGGAGAAGGCGGGCTCTAGCCTTAACCAAGGAGGTTGTAAAGGTTTGTTCCACCCATCAATGGAACAGGTTTAGTGAATCCTTGGGTGGATTGCCAAGGGCGAGGACGTAGGCTGGGTATAAGCCGAACCTCGTAAAAATCTCCGTCTCATTCTCTCTTTCCCTTACTCTTTATTTTCAGCATATTTAAATTGCATGGATAGTTTATTTGATAATCATATATACTACATAATATTTGGAAATCAAACAAACTTAAGGTTTAATTTTGATTTGGGTTGCAGAAACCGAAAAGGAGTACGTTGGTTACACCATATCTTGCGGAAACCTTACGGGAATACGTTACTTGGTTAACATCCCAAAGATAAATTTACCAAGAATTTATTTGAGTTCTAAATATTTGGAAAGAGTGATTTGATACATCTATACAGGGCTTTACATCAGCAAACATAAATTCTCATTCACTACAGGGCTTGGTTCAAATTTGGCAAATATAAACAAACAACCATCTTGAGTTGTTATATCACATAAGTGTTGTGTATTGACTTATTTGTTTACTTTATAATTTTAGTTGATTGGTTTGGTTGAATGATTGGATGTTTGTATGGTTAAAAATTAAGTAAAGAAACTAAGTTCTTGAGTGCTTAACAAATTAAACAAATCAGTCACGAATTGATTAAAAGAAATAAAATAAGTTTAAGAATTCTAAAAAATTAAAAGGAATTTTAAAAGTCAATTCACCCCCCCCTCTTGGGAAGCTATTTCTAATTTCAAAAGGGTTCGTCGACGAATTGCCTATTGACCTCGTCGACGAGGTGACGTGGCTCGTTGACGAAGGCCAATGTATAAATAGGCCAAATCTTCATTTTTGGCCGAAAACTCACGCACAACCCTCGTTTTCCCTCTCCTCTTTGGTTCTCCTTCCTTCTCTCTCGATTTTTGGGTCCGTCTGCTGCCCGATTGATGATCCGAAGCCACCATGACACTCCTGGGGAAGTTCTTTGTATATCTACTGGAGTGGATCATCGGTGGGTCGAGTTCAGAATTCATCCCAAATTCAGGGTAAGGCTTTCTACTCAATATTTGACTTCTTGACAGTTGTAGAAAGCGTAGTACACGTAAAAATACTGAAGTTTAGTTATGGGGTATGTTATTTTCAGGGCGTTGATCAGGAAACCCTATTGGTGCAGGACTGCTCATTTTAAGGGCTTTTCAAGAATCAGGTAAGGGGATAAACTAAGTTAGTTATTTTATGAAAATATATGTATGTTATTACAACATCTGATTTTAGGAAAATAAATATATTTTATATATGCTTTATGATTGGGAAATACTGCTGTAAAAGATGATATGTTTAAATATGTATGAAACCTATTTCGTGTGGCATGAGTAAAATTTATAATGAAATACTGTTTTCTGGGAATATGATAAAGATATGGATTTTTATAATGAAAAACCGGCGTATGGGCCAAGATTTTTATATGATTTGTCGGCGTACGAACCGAGCTATGGATATGATTTGTCGACGTATAGGCCGAGCTATGGATATGATTTGCCGACGTATGGGCCGAACTATGGATATGTTTGCTGGCGTACGGGCTAAGTTATGTGTATGATTTGCCGGCATACGGGCCGAGCTATGGATATGATTTACTGGTGTACAGGTCGAGCTATGGTAAAATATGAAATACCGGCGTACGGGCCGATAATTTTCATGATATACGTATATATGCAAAATGATATGATTGATTTGATAATTAATGGTATGAAATATCCATGTATCACAGTTTCAGTATATGCTATATGTTATTAGAACCTGGTTGGCTTGGTCTAGGCTAGCGCTTGCATGGTACTGCTGCTATGTGTTCATGATTTATCATGATATTTGTGTTAACGCTGCTGTACGGAGTGGCATGAGGTTGGATGGTTGATGTGGTTTTAAGAAGTGTGAGCGCCCCTGGTGTACGGACCAGGTCTAGCAGACCCATCAGACTTACAGACTATACTTTTGACTTAGCAATGGTCGGCCAACCATTGTCAGGTTTTGCCTTCGGGTCACACAACCCAGTCATATGGGGGTAATACATGACAACAACCATCTAACCTACTAGGGTTGTTTTTGTATTATATTTTATAAGATGAGTTATGCTTATAAAAATCCTGTATGTTCTGCCATGGTATGAGAATATATGTTTCCTAGATATGATACAGATAGTTATACTGATATGTTTATATATGATTATATATAAAACAAGGAAATACTCATGTTACCACACACTAGTGTTAGTTTATTTCCTTTACTTAGAAGTGTCTCACCCCAAAATTTTATAAACATTTCAGGAGCCCCTGATAGGAGAGTGGGTAAAGTTTCGCTGATTAGTACTGTTGATATGCCCTCTCTGAAGGGTAAGTTTTGGTAGGGACGGTTGGATTTTGTGGGAAATGTCCTTAGGTCTTTCTTTTCAGATGTATATACCTAAATACAATGGATGTGGTAACTCTAATATTGAGATAGATGGTTTTGTGTTTATGATATTATGATTTAATGTTTCCTGCTACTTAGGCTTGCGTTATGTGTTCTGTTTTATCCCTGGTACCTACGGGTTTAGGTTGATCACGATATGCTAGATTTATTATATTGATTTGTATTATTAAAGGAAAAAAATGTGTGAAAATTAAGCAAGTCGTCACACCGAGACCCATGATTTACATCACGATTTTGGAGGATCTTGCAAGAAGTTTTGGGGTCTCAGTTAGCATTTAGCATGACATTTCATCTTCAGACAGATAGGTATAAAGAGAGGACAATCCAGATACTTGAGGATATGTTACAAGCATGCGTGCTGGATTTCGGGGGTAGTTGGACACAGTATATGCCGCTGGTTGAGTTTGCGTATAATAATAGCTACTAGGCCAATATTGGGATGGCGCCTTACGAGGCATTATATGGTAGGAGGTGTCATTTTCTACTATATTGGGATGAAATGGGTGAAAGGCAAGTTTTGGGACCAGAGTTAGTGTAGCAGACATACGATAAAGTCCGACTTATTAAAGACAAAATTAGTGCATCTCAGAATCGACAAAAAAGATACGCAGATACTCGCTGCCAGAAGTTGGAATTCGATGTGGGAGACCATGTATTTTTTAGAGTAGCACCTGAGAGGAGTTATGAGGTTTGGGAAGAAAAGTAAATTGAGCCCTAGGTTTATTGACCCATTTGAGATACTTGAGAAAGTGGATTCAGTCGCCTACATGCTAGCTTTACCACCAGCTCTATCCAGGATTCATGACTTATTCCATGTTTCCATGCTGAGGAAATATGTCCTAGACCCCTCCCACGTGATCAATTACGAGGAAATAAAGCTTAGAGATACTATGAAGAAATACCAGTACAGATTTTAGATAAAAAAGAATAGGAGTTGTGCACCAAGAAAATTCCACTAGTAAAAGTCTTGTGGAGGAATCATGCAGTGGAGGAAGTCTCGTGGGAGTTAGAGGAGGAAATAGGGTAGAAGTACCCACATTTATTTAGTGGGGATCCACATTAATCAAAAAAGGAAGGTAACAGTTTGGGTGAGGTAAGTAGAATTTTGATTTTATTTTTATACAAGGCAGGATAATGTATGTATAATTGTGTTTTGGTTTATAGGGTAAAGTGAGTTTTGGGAGAATTTTGGTTAGTTTTTGTAATCTCTCAAAACCATATATGTAACCACAGTATTCCTCCGCCATAAGTGAGGGTAATTAATAAAATAAGTAGCGATTTTTTTCTCAAATGATGGTGTACATTTATAGCTAGCAATTTTGAGGATGAAATTTTTAAAAGGAGGAGAGAATGTAGAGACCCGAAAAATATAATAATAAAAGAAAATGGGAAACGTGGAATTTTGGTTGGAGAAGGAGAAAATCGGTGACAGTTTTCTGAAGGAGGAAGAAAATCAGCGACGATTTTGAGATTTAACGTAGGAGGGTAAATGGTAAACAGTAATTTCAAGTCGGTTAAACAGAAAACCAGCGACGATTTTTTAAAAGCTAGACAAAACTTGTGACGATTTTTGTTAGCAGTACTGAAGATATATAAGAACCGAGAGCTCATTTGAAATTTAAACACTCTTTCTCTCTCCTCCCAAACCCTACGAACCCTCTTCCAATTTACTTCAATTCTAGCTCCGTTAAAGCCCAGATTGATGATCAAGAACCATCACGGGGTTCTTGGGAAGAATCTCTACAATGTAGGAGGAGCGGAATTTCAGTTTGGGGTTCTGGGACACCATCCCAAAACTGAGGTAAGGAGGTAATTTGAGTGTTTATGGGTTGTTTATCTAAATTATTGAATGTATAGGCCTACAGTGTGAATATGAATATAGTTATGGGGTCGAATTAAGGAATTGAAATTTTGTGAAATACAGGGTTATGGTGCAAAAGTTGTAGGCATGAGTTAGAGTTTCAGCGGGTAATTTCCTAGAAATAAGGTAAAAATGATAATATTTGTTTGGTTGATATTCAATAGATAAACTAGGAATATGCTAGTTCGGAAAAAATGTGAGTATGATAATTCTGGGAAATTCAGTTGATTGACTAGGGAAATACATGTGTATAATTTTAGGGCATTGAAATTACAAACGCCGCAAGCGTGAAACAGAAAAATAATAAACGGTCCTCAGAAAGTCATGTAAGGAAAATTTGTTATGCCAATTAAATTTTTATCAATAAAGCATAGTATTTGATTATGAGTTACAAAATATGATTTTTTGAACATATTAGAGCGGGAAAAATATACAGCATCACAGATTATATTTAATGAGTTCTATTTGGCTGTGGCATGAATATACAGTTTTTTTACAATACCATGATTATTCAGTGTTTTACAGAACCATGATTATACAGAATTTTACAAAACCATGATATACAAAGCATAGAACCATGACATACAAAATTACAAATGATACAGATGTACAATTATTATAGCGTCATGGTTAATACAGTTGATACTAAATCATGGTAAAACAAATAGATATTATATGGAAATATTATTATATAGTATCAGACCCTGATGGAACAGAACAGTTTACAGAGCACGGTACCGTAGTTATACAATATAGACAGTGCAACCATACATCTTAGATAGAGTATGGTGATGAATGTCGATTGTGCCACAGGTTGAGTAGAGGGCTCCTTGGTGTCTGGACTAGGTGGAGCAGGCTTTTTGTGCTACATACATATATAGAAATACAATTAGACTAGAACTGGTAGGCCAACTAGTGTTTAGTCCCGCCTATGGGCTACACAACCTTGTCATGAGAGATTAAATCATGACATACAGTCATCCAGGGAAGTTTTCAGAACTATATACACATACAATATACACAAAAAACATAGATTATATATATTATAGATTGAAGTATGATTGAATAATTAACTCATAATTACTGTATTTTAAATGACATAGTTGTGGGTTATAGTACATATACTTTTACATGATATCTCATTTATAGTTTTAATATAAGGTTATGATTTGTGTATAAACTCATATACCACACACTAGTATAACATATTTCTCCTTACTGAGAGGTATCTCACCCCAACATTATAACATGTCAGGTAACCCAGAAAGACGTAAAAGTCCGACTCAGAGCTAGAGGAGACGATTGAATTGACATAGTTCTGGGGTGAGTTTTGGGCTGAGTTGTAGATTCCTCAACATTTTGGGATTTTTGGGAAAGGTGTACATATATGTATATGGTGGATCTGTAATACTCTAGTATTGTGTATTTTGGATTATGATTTGGATACTTATGTTTTCCGCTGCATAGGTATTATACATGGAATGCACAGTTTACCATGAAACTCACTCTGGGCTCGTGATGATGATATGTATATATATAATAACACATTCCATAAAAGCAACATGAAGTGAATTGAGAAACATGCATAACACTTAACCAAAGCAAATCAAAACCTCATCTTATGTGAATTAAATGGAACTCATACTTAGCTACAAATTGCAAGCTCACATACCTTCAAATAAACTATTGAAAAACAAATAAATTTTTATTTTCTATTTTTTATCTAAAATTTGCAATTTTTTTTATTTAAGTAATTAATAATTGTTAAAAATAAGGTAAAATTAAAATAAATAAATTAAATTAGCTCAAAATTTAAATAGAACTATAATAAATCCTATGTTTTAAGGAGAAATCCCAAAACTATTTTGTTGAGAGGCAAAAGAATTTTAGATTATTGAAAATAACCAATTCATAATTAACCTAAATTAAAGAAAAGGAAAAGTATGTTTTAATAACTTTTCTCCACTTTTTCATATTTTTTAACAATGAAATACTATTTTTAATGATTTTTTTTGAAAATTTTAAAAAATTAAATAAAACAAATTAATTAATTAAATAAATAGAAAACCAGTTAACTAGTTTGGCTAAATTGGTTGATTGGCTTAGTTTTAAAACAAAAACCTCGCCTTCTTCTTCTTCTTCTTCTTCACTGCAGCTATGGTTTCAAAACCCTAGCTACCACAACCTTTTGCAGTATACCAAATTTGCGCCACCAGCCTCCCTCCAGCGCCGACGATCCTTTTCCGCCTTTGGTCGTCGTCGTTGCCTCCTCATCATCTATAACCACCAATTGCTTCTTCTTCTTCTGGTATGGCAGCTTGTGGTGACACCACTATCGTCGGTCAGCCTGAGTCCTTTGTCGTCATCCCTCGTCTCCTAGTATTCATCGATGGCTGCCTTTGAAACCAAGCCATCATTTTGCCATTGATGACTGCACAAACGCCACCCATTATGGCTAAATACAGCCAAAACCTTGTTCCAGTGTGTTTTCTGCTTCTTCTTCTCATGATATTTGCGAGCTGCTCCCCAATTACTCCATAAACGTTGCTTTTTTTCCTTTCTTGTAGATTAGACTGCATCTTCAAGTTTAAAAGTGGCCTAATCTTACTCTCTCTAGAGACAAGGACTCCAATAAAACAAGATTGAATGAGTAAAATAAATATTCATCAAGAGGAAATATTCACAAATGTAAGCTCACAACAAGAATTACTCTTAAGAGATGAAAGAGTTATGACACAAGGGAATATTTTCAAGCACAAGAGAGTTTTGAGAGAGGAGCACTTTAGCTTTTCAAAAAACAAAAGAGATGTTTTTTTTTTTTTTTCCCTAAGGGTCATATATATATATATACTAAGACACAAAAAACTAATCATTTTATGATCGGTATGCATGTTTTCTAGTAAAGTCGGCTTATCACTTACTAGTCATTAGAGGGGAAAATGAATCGTTGAGGCCCGAAATTGGGTAGATTGGTCAACCGCCTTTAGGGGCCGGTCAACAGCCTTGAGCTTCTGAGTAGACCAATCAATTGCCCCAAGCTTTATTGCCTAGTTTGATCTCATTTCTTTCTCTTTTTCTTGGTTTAATTGTTTTGTGCCAAACTTAATCAAATACAATTACAACTCAAATTTGCTCAAAATTATAATAGGATATAATAGAAAATAAGTTTTGAAATTTCTTCAAGCTTTGGCAAATCTTGAGTCCTTAAAGATTCCTTTAAGCTTGTACTAATTTATATCATGTTTGTCATACTTAAGTTCAAAGTAATTGGATCTTAAGTAGTTTGTTATCATCAAAATCAGGCCATGAAATCATGGGGTTAACATCGTTATCACTTTTGAACTTCAAGGATAAGAACATGCTCTTGGGAGGTCCTAGTGGCCTTTGGGGGATATCTGCCTAAGTTAGTGAATAGGTCTAGGATCAAATGTATATATATATATATATATAGAGCAAGAATTTTTAATATAATTGGGTGAACTCCCCCTTTTCTTGCCTGTCCCCTTTTTATCCTTTGGTTTTTTGTTGATCAATTGCCTTGTGGATATGGTCTTCCCATTCCGGATGTGGGCTTCCTACCCACGACAAGGTGGTTATACACTGTTTATGTGGATTTGTTCATGTTCAACTATTGGTAGTTTTTATGGGTAGTTCCCACTTATTCCACTCTTCGAATAACTTGGGCAATTTGACCAAGGCAGGTTTAGGTTGACAATGTAAGTGCCACATTTTTTTTTTTTTTTATCAAAGGTAAAAGTATATTGATCGAGTATAGATAATTATAGCTCCGCTGGGCAAACCCAGTCCAAAGGGGAACAAGTTCCCAACAAAATTACATCAGAACTTGGGCATTCCCAGGGGCCATTAATGGCCAATCAAAATGGATTGAACTAAAAAAAAAAAAAAAATCCAGAAAATACAAACATCAAAACCTAGGCATTCCTAGGACAGTTGCATTTCTTTTACATCTCAAGAACCTCCTTCATTCACAACACTTTAAGCATAAGTATTAATACCAAATTTATCAAATGTGGCCCTATAAATCTGTTTTTGAATTAATGGGACCATTTCCTGGCCGGTAATAGTATGCCCTTCAAACCTACTTCTATTTCTGAAATGCCAAATAGAATATACTGTAACCGCCAAACCAACTCTTTTTCCAACCGAGCAAAATCCATTTCCTTTTACCTTTTTATGTAGCCATTTTATAGCAGCCTTTATTGTATTCATTTCCCTCCTTATGCCCAGCCACTCTCTAATTTTCTTCCATACCCCAGCTGTGAAATTGCATCTAAAGAATAAATGATCAAGGGTCTCGCGACCAGCTTTGCAATAAGTACAGTTATGATCCATCCCCTCAACAGTTACTTTGTCACAAGTAGGGAGCTTTCCCTTCACAGATAACCAGAGGCAAAATGCATGCTTGGGCAGGATAGCACTATACCAGACCACCCTACCCTAGCCTACGACACATTCTGGTTTCTGTTTCTCCAGAATTCGTAGCACTGGTGATTGTCAACTTCCCATCTTTCCATCAGTTCAGTGGCATTTCTCTTATCTCCACATTTTTCCAACAATTTATCTCTAATCTCCAACAGTTTCTTAAAGAGATTGGAGTCGTCTTTCTTTGCTGTCACTTCCCAAATGGATGCATTGCTCAAATACACATGATGCATCCATTTTGACCACAAAGAGTCTTTTTTTGAATGAATGTTCCACAAGGTTTTGGTTAGCAGAGCCTTGTTCCATGAGCTCAAATCAACAACTCCCAAGCCCCCTTCTGTTTTGGGGACACAAATATCTTTCCAAGCAACCAGAGGCTTTTTCCTCCCACCCCACAGGAAGCCTCGGCAGAGTTTCACAATTTGGTTTAACACATTCAGAGGGATGGGGAAGATGGTCAGCTAAAAACATTCAATCCCTTGAATTATTGAATTTAAAACCTCCAATTTTCCTGCGTAAGACAGTGAGTTACCCATCCAGCCCTTCAGAAGGTTTGCTATTCGATTCACCACTGGACCATAGTGAGTAGAATTCAATTTAGAAGCTAGTAGGGGGACTCCTAGGTATCTGAAGGGAAACTCCCCAAGGTTCACTCCAATTAAATTCAAAATCTTTTCCAAATCTTGCTGTTTAATTCCTACCTGATAAATACTCGATTTCATGTTATTAGCTGTCAACCCAGAGCATCTGCTAAATAAATTTAGGCACTCCATAAGGAACTCAACTGAGGCAACATCTCCTCTTGAGAACAGCATTAAGTCATCTGCAAATATTAAGTGAGAGACCTTCAGCTCCTCACATCTTGGGTGAAATCTGAAATATAATTCGCCTTCCAGAGTTTTCAATTGTCTCGACAAGTATTCCATGCCTATGACAAAGAGGAGGGGAGAAAGGGGATCTCCTTGCCTTAACCCTTTTTTCCCTTTAATGTATGAGTGAGCTCGATTAGCCAGGTCCATTGGGCAAGTTGGTAAAACTAGTTTGTTGTGTACGTTCTTTTCAAGTGTGCTTGGGTGAGATCTGTTAGGTAGCTCGATTAGGCAAGTTCGCTAGATAGGTTTGCTGGGCAACTCGGCTAGGCAAGTCTACTGGGCCTCTTGATTGGGCAACTATGTTGGGCAGCTCTATTGGACAGGTCAATGCTTTGTCCTTCCATGAGCATTAACATTAACTAATAGTGATAAACACCTGTGCATAAGTGACTTTATTATTAGGTCAACTATTTTTATGACCACATGACATTGTGCCATTTGGTAGAATTACGTAAAATACCGAGAAAGAAAAATACAATTTGATATGACAATCTTATCAACATTAACTATAATAAGTATATGTAAAATGAGCAACTGTGGTGGGTGGATTCATACGATTCTCACAATAAAACCCAAAGTGATATGACCTTAATAAATGCTAAAACAAAAATCTCCAAATAGTGACCAAATTAAAACAATTACAGATTATTATGGAGACTTCACAATTTTTTTTTGCAAAAGGTAACACTAGAATTTAAGCACAAAATTACTACATAATGAAATGTGAACACATTGACTTTTAATAAGAGAATACAATGTCACCTCCAACTGCTCTTGCTTTCTTCCCACCCTATTTTCAGGACTCACCAATGTTTCCATAGACAGTCCACGAGCCAGTAGGCACGTTTAAAAAATAACCAAACATTTCGTAGACTCAGATTGGAGGGGCAGAAGAGACAGAGAGATACCATCCCCCACTCGCAGTTGAGTTCACGCGATGCCACGTGCCTCCGCGATTAGCGGCCGTGGCTCGCGTGGTAATCCTTAAACTAAATTTCAAACCCCTTGACCTTCACATGGCCAACGTCATTAGCCCTCCCTCTGCCTTCATTACATGTAAACACAGGGCAGCTTCCGCTTAATTTGGTGCCTCACTAATTTTAGCAGTGTTCCTCCATTTCGGATCACAGAAAACTCAGAGAGAGAGAGAGTGAAATGCTTCACTGAGGAAGAGAGATCTGAGAGAGGGAAGCTGCGAAGAGTTCTATGTCTCGGCCTCCGAACTACGAGTTTCAGGAATGGTGGAACAAGCAGAGAGAGAAGAACGATGCCGGCGATCTTTTTCTTGCCAAATCCGAAAACCCTAGCTGGTTGACGGTCGAGATCCGGAGCCCCGCCGCCGATCGGACGGTCGGGAAGGAGCGAACGCGCAGCGCGCGCCAGCTCTACTGGGTCTGCCTCTTGAGATTCCAGCAGCTAGCCGGTTATCTGGCTTGGGTCACTAATGGATTCATTTCCCTTCTCCGCACCGCGAACCGGCGGATCAGTTCATCCGAAGACGCGCCCGTGGTTTCGCGATCCGAGTCGCGGTTGTATCGAGCGATTAAAGTGTTTTTGATTCTTGTGTTGATGTTGTTGTGCTTTGAGCTCCTAGCGTACTTCAAAGGATGGCATTTTAGTCCTCCGTCCGTGGGGTCAGCGGAGGTGCTTGGCTTCGTTGGGCTTGTCTATGCAAAGTGGCTCGAGATCAGGGCGAATTATTTGGCGCCGCCGTTGCAGAGTTTGACCAATGTGTGTATTGTTCTCTTCTTGATTCAGTCGGTGGATCGTGTAGTTTTGATGCTCGGGTGCTTTTGGATCAAGTTTCGGAGGATAAAGCCCGTGGCTGTAATGGAATTTTCAGCTGACGTGGAGAACGAGAATGCACAGGATTACCCAATGGTGCTGGTGCAGATCCCAATGTGCAATGAGAAGGAGGTAAGAAGATGTAGGTTTCTACCTTGGGCGCAAACTCGATTGATTTACTCGATTAACTTGTGTGGAAATTGAAAATATATGATGAAAATGCTTTTCTTCAGGTTTTAATTTTTGGCCCTCAGATATATATATATATATATATATATATATATATATATATATATATGTATGCATGTATGTATGTATGTATGTATGTATGTATAAATTTTTTTAGGGTTTGAATCCATGAAGCACAAATTCTTTTAGTTTAAAATGAATGTTAATGATTTTTTGTGTTAATCCATGTTTTGCATTTCAAGCCCCTGCGTTATTTGTTTTGATGATTAATCTGCATTTCAGATGAAGTTTTAGCTGCTTATTATGTAAATGCTAAGTTTAGGTCTTCAATCCATGTTCAACTAGTTTGGTTACTTAGTTAAGGGAAATTTTAGTGAGTTTTGATGTACATCTATGCTTTAGATTTGAAGCCTTTATTGGCTAGAGTTCAGATCACTGCATATCTGTTTTGGATGAAGTTTTAGTAGCTTATGTTCTAAATCCTATGCTTTATATTTTATTTCTTTTATGGCATTGGGTTTGATTAGTTCATAAGCATGATATGGATGAAATTTCATTAAGGTATAATTTGATGCTGTCTTGTACTTTGTTTTGATTTGTTCTTATCAAGTTCATATTTGGTATAAATTAGTTAGATTCAAGACTGGAATTTATGCTAAATATGTGGGGTAATTTGTGTTCTCATGAGCTTGTTATTTATTTTTTTGATATTTATGCTTCTACTCGTTAGTAATTAAAATCCAGAGTGGAGAGGGCAACATGCGAACCAAAAGCTCTCCCACCAAATCAACTTTGGTTTTCTTCTCAAGACTGGTTTCCTTCTCTAACTCTGGTTTTCATCTAATCTTATCTAATGGCAGAAAAGAAAGGTGCAGAATGAGAGGGCCGACGGACTTCTTTCTTCTCTCTTTGAGGACAGAAGTCATGTAAATAGCAAATAGAAAGCCACCAAGGAAAAAGAAAAAGGTTAAAAAATCTTTAAGTTGGGTGCTAGGAGTTGCATCTGAATCTTATGACTTGTACAGTTTGATTTGATTCACTAATTCACCAGGTGTATCGTATGATTCACCTTGATTCATGGCTTCTGTGATTCTCCCATGTGATTTGAATTGATTTAAGCCTTTCTTAATACAAATTGTATGATTTGAATTGAGAATTGTACGGCTCTTAACAGCTATGCATGTAATAAAAAGACACCTTAAAATTCCAGTTCTTCATGTATATCTGGTTCACTGTATCATTCTCTGGTCTTCTTACTTTGATGTCTTATGGGAGCCCAAAAAACAATCCAATTCATCCAAATCCAATGAGTACCTTGCACGAACAATGAACACCAATACAAAGCTTTGCTTTGATCCATCAAGGCCTCATTGGCGGCTAGCAGAAACAAATTAGGAAGACGGTAAGGGAGAAATTACCAAGTTACTCATCTGGAAGAAAGAGAATGTTCTGCCATTCACAATTTTAACTCTAATATGGTATAACTCTCATCCTTTGCTGATAGACTTCCAAAGCTCAACAGCTATATGACCTTGTAGGGTGCCTGAAATGCACCCTTTTTCTATATATTATCCTTTTTCTATCATCAAATGTTGAGGCCACCTTAGCCTAGAGGGCCCTGTTGAACTTAATAATAGATATAACACCTAAGCCCTTTTTTTCATTGGAATGTAACCCTGCCTTACTCTAAAAAGGTGATATTTGAACTTCTCCCCTGCGTTACCCCATAAGAAAAAAATTTGAAGGGATTATAATTTTTGGCAACCAAAGAAGGAATGTGAAAAGAGCCAGAAAGTATGTGTGAATTCTAGATAGCATTCATGATTAGGATTAATCTTGATCCTTTAGATTACTACTATTGCTTCATACTACAAGCAAGCATGTGCTTAAAGAATCATATCCTTAACTTTTTGTGCTCTGCCCCTAATAGGAGACCGAGGACTGAGGTACGGGATGGGGGTTTCCCTTCTTTGAAGCCAAGTATGAGTGTGCCAGCTAACTGAGCACCATTTGCATCATCTCCCCAAAATTATTGATCCCCATTCACTTAGTCCACTTCAAGTCAGAAACCTATTTGAATGAAAGAAGAATGCACAATAAATAGAGTACTCGACTGTTCTCCACCCAACCAAAAGTGCTTGCAGCATCTGCAAACAAGAGCCATGAAATGCTAAGAGAGCTTCCATTAAGAGCACTGACAGAGTAGCCTGAAAGGGAACAACCCTCCACTGCCTTTCAATCACTCTTCTAAATATCTTCAACACAAGAATTATAGCAACAAAAAAAAAAAAAAAAAGATAAGGATATCCCTGCCTCAAACCCTAAAAACTTGGAAAAGCCTTTAGACAATCCATTAACAAGAATGAGAACTGAACTGAGGAAATGCATTAGTCAACTTGGTTCAAATCTCACAAAAGCCATTCTGTTACAGGAGGAAATTCCAATTAAGATGGTTGTGATCCTCTTAAACTTGTAGCATGCAAATACTACCTGTCTCACTGTTTCTCAGCCTGAAGGCAGAGGCTTTAGAACCTCCTCATCAGAAGAAGACAGAGTAGGAATGTTTGGCCCTAGCATCTTTCTGGGGCTAAAAACTCGCTTGGGCCTCCCAAAGTTAAAGCCCTGGATCCCTGGATCTCCCCTGGTCTTCTTTTTTGGGCTGCAGTTCTGAGTTAGGGCCATCCATAGCTCCTTGAATGAAGGTCCCAAATTTTGATTTTGACTAAAATTTTGAAGCTTCAAAAGTACAGAAATTTTGATTTTAAAAAATGATGGAAATTTGTAGTAATGGAATTTTTTATGAAACGTTAGAAATGGTTAATAGACATAATAATGCAATTTTAGAATTAATTTATTAACATCGATGGTAGGTATATTGTGTATGAGGTGCTGTAATAAAGTATTCGTACTAAACATATTTAGTTAATATAAATGAAATTCATAAATTAGTTAAGTAATATTTATTTTACAAACAAAGATAATTTAGCCATAAGTGACTAAATAAAATAATTTCAGCTGAAATTTCAACAATTTTGTGGAAATTCAAGACCATGGTTGAAACTACTAGCATTGATGGGCTATGCAGTCTCTTTAAACCCAATATTTCCCTATATTTAATTTAAATGAATCCACCCATCTTCCACTACCTGACCCTTCGTGAGTTGAGACATAATTGGTTTGTTTGAAATAGTGTTTTAAAAGGCGTTCCTTGAGGCGTGCCTTGATGCTTCTTTGGCATAAAACGCTCGAAGGAGGAACTTAAAATGAGAGACTCCTAAAATGCGTTTGCCTCTGGGCCTGTGGTGTACGCCTTAGGCCAAAAGGCGAGATTTTTACGCCTCAGATGGGAATATGTATGCCTTTTGGGAGTAGGCATAATAATGTTTAAAATGTTAAAAAAAAAAAAAAACAAATAAGATTTGTTAGGGCTTGACGAGCGTCAACCCCTCCCCCTCGACGATTGAAGCTCTTGCGCAAAGGTTCTCTCTCTTCTAGCCTTTTATCTATCTTCGACAATTCCCTCCAACCTTTCGGCTCTCTCTGGCGACCCCCCTACAGCCTCTCGGCTTGCGCAGAGGTCTTCTCTCCTCCAGCCTTTCATCTGCCTTTGACAACTCCCTCCAGCCTTTCGTCTCTCTCCGACGAAGCTTCCATTGAGGAACCATCCTCTCTCATGACCTTCGACAACGTTTCAGATGATCATCTTCGTTACCTCTATTTCATTTCGTGAGTAGCGATGAGTATTCAAGGACCTATGTTCCAAAGCATAACATCTCTTCCATTGCATTTGGAGATTATTCGACAGAAAGAGATCATGGGTCTGAGAAGAAAATGTGTGTGAGAGAGAGAGACGAGAAGATTGAAGAGATGCCGAGGGACGAGAGTCAAGAGAGACAAAAGGTTGGAGAGATGTGGGAATGGGATCTAGTGTGGAGTTTTTATATATATATATATATATGTATATATATATATATGTTAGGGACGCATGGTTCTTTTCAACGAAGAAAAGCACACGTGCTGAGATGTGGACTTGAAATACTGATTTTAGCCCTGCTTTAAGTTATTTAGGGTTTAAAACTATATAATGAATTTTATTAAAATAAATTTTATATAAAGTTTAATACTTTTAACTTATTTATATATATTTTTAATAAAAAATTAAATTCCCAAAGGGCTTACACCTCAACGCCTTGATGATTACACCTCGCCTTATCAAGGGTAAAATGCTTCGCCTCATTACTTATTTTTGTATCACATCTATTGAGTCAACAGTCCTTGCCTGATTATACAAGCGACATCTTATGATGCTTAGTTTTGTGGTTCCATCTCCCGAGTTCCAACAGTCCACTTGTTGGGGCATGATTTAGTTGTTGGTGGTGGTGCTAGAGCACTATTGCTAAGAGTTGTACATGCTAGTGCAATTGGTGTTAGAATTGGCACTTGTTGTTGTTGTTGTTTTTTTTTCAGTAATATTTTTATTAATTGGTTTATCAACAATGCCAAAAGCATATAATAGTGACTTATGCTTTTTAATTTTTAATTAACATGTAAGCTATTTAATGTTTATCTTCTTTATGTAATCTTTCTCTTTGTTGATTGTGGAACCATGAGTAAAAACGCTCTTCTCTCGCATGATTTTCTCTCTTGTGCCAAGTCTTCTGATTGCTCATCTCTCTGTCATTTGATACCATGCTGTCAATAAGAATTGATGATGGGGGTATGCTTAGTCCAGATTGAAGGGAGGTCCTTCAATTTTAAATTGGATAAGTAGGGAAGGCTGTTTCTTTGTTTTTGATAAGAATTGTAAGTGCAATTGGTGGGTTTGATTCTCTTCAGTGGCAACATCATGGTCTTCTCAGGGGTTCTCATCTCTTGTTGGGTTGAGCAAGGGCTTTTCAAGGTTCCGAGTGGGTTATGTTGATTGCTGGATGGGGATTCATGCAACTAGGGCAGGGAAATTAATGGAATTAGGGCATGGATGGAGGGCAAAAGCTATTCCATTTTTGTTGCTGAAGGACCAAAAGGTGACGGGTGTTCTTGATTTGGGGATGCTTTCGTTGCTCTGGAGTGCTTTTGTTGGTCAAGCTCTATTGGAGCAGATAGTGAGAAAATTTATTAAAATTGTTCCTAGAGTTAGATTGTATCTGAAAGCATAGGTGATTGTGGAGGTCGATTGGTTTCTAAGAGTGCACAGGAGGTGGTCTTTGTTTGTTGTGGGGGAAAATGCAGGAGTTCTTTTAGTCAGCTATGTATGAGCAATCAACAGCGATAAGGGCAATGGTTCCGGTTGATAGTTGAGACTAGATGCAACTTGGATCCCTTGCATGGATGACGGGATAACAAAGATTGAGTGGGCTGGGCCTGGGTCATTGTCGATCAGTGTAGACTTAGGCTGGCTGTTTGAAAATAATAAAAGCCTTTTAAAATCTTTGTTGGGCTTGTTGGTTAAAGAGACCCAAGAGCAGTCTTATGACTCAACAATGGGCTTGGGTAGAGAGAAAGGGAAAAAGCGGGGCTATATATAGACTGGACATTTGATGGCAGACCCAAAAGCCTTTAAAGTTCCCTAATCATATGGAAGCCCTTCCTCTTAAGACCTGTGAGGCTATGGGAGATCAGTACCTTTCAGAGCAGAAGCAAGATGAATTGCGCTCATCTTCGAACAAGGGACATGGTGTTCCAATTGGCTCTAAGGTGTGCTCCTTTTCAAATAACTTCCTCAGCAGCTATGAGGGATGCTCCAATAACAATAAAGAGCAGGAGAGGTTGTAGGAAGATGGGATTCTAAAAACTATTCTAATATTCTAAGAGGATGATGCTTTCCTCTTTAGGAGAAGAACATAATAGGTGGGGTTTCAGGAATGAAAGGGGGGTTTATGTTGCTTAGAATCTTAGCTCTTATGAGTTTGAAAATCAGGACTTCATATTTGGCTCAGTTGGAAATCTAGCTGGTGAAGGAGGGAGCCAATTTGGACAATTTGAGGAGTCGAAAGGTTTATGCTCGCTGTAAGGAGGTTTTGAAGAGAGGAAACTTAACGAAGACAGGAGAGATTTTTATCTGGTGAGAAAACACATAATATTTATTATTGGGAAAAATTAGAGGAGTTGAGTAATTAACTGCCATTTTTTTCATGTCACATTTGTCTCTTATTTCTGTATCAATTATACAATGATATGGAAAAGTATGTGTCATAAACTGTGTGAAAGAAAATACCAAGACCTTGATTCTGGTGCTGGTGATGCCGTGTTCTTGAAATATGTGATCAATTATAAATAAAATATTATACAAAAATTTCTCTGTTTGTGTGTGTGTGTGTTTTTCCCAAAGGTACACCCTTTCATGGGTTGACTTTGGAAAAATGGCAAGGAGACACTAAAAGAAAATGTAAAGTGAGATTCAGGAAGGCATTTGTGGGTAATTAAATATTGTTTGGTTGTATTATGTGTTATCTGCCGTTATTTTCCCCCACTCTCCCGAAGTCCCCTTTAAAAGCAAGGCTTTTATCTGGTTGGTTGCGCTTGATAGAATTAATACCAATAACTTGCTACAGGTCAGGAGACCTTTGAAGGCTCTACCTCCAGACGTTTGTGTTCTTTGTTTTAATTGTTCAGAATCTGCGTTGCATTTTTTATACATTGTGATTATGCTTGGAGGATATGGAACAAATTATTTGGTTTTTTAGGCAGATGTTGGGTGGGTTCAGAGGCAGTGGAGGACTTTTTGGAAGTTCTTTTTGTTGGTTTTGGCAGGAATAAGGATAGGACAGCACTCTGGAAATGTGCCTTTTTTGCTATACTTTGGGGGTTGTGGATGGAGTGTAATGTGTGTAATTTTTTAGGGAAGAAGTCGTCACATCTGTTGGTTTAGGAAAATATACATTATTTGGCTTCTCTCGGGTGTGTGGGAATTTTAAGGGGGTGAGCTTTTATGATACTCTGTGTGATTGGCGCTTTGTGCTGGATTGTTAGTCTGATGGTTTTTTGTCTCTGTTTAGTTTTACGTTTTTTTCTTTGTTTTTTTTATCTGGATCCTTCCAGATTTTACTAAGGAGATATCTCTTGGTTGTATATATTTAATCTATTAATGAAATTCTTCTTTTACTATAAAAAAAAATTGTGGGCCATTTTTGACTTTGAATTATTATTATTTATTTATTATTCTCCTTTATCTGGGTTCCCAAAAAAGTTATGACTAATCCTTGCGGGTGCCAGGTCTACCAACAATCCATTGCTGCAGTGTGTATCCAAGATTGGCCGAAGGAAAAAATGCTTGTTCAAGTTCTGGATGATTCTGATGATTTGGACGTTCAACTCCTCATCAAAGCAGAAGTTCAAAAATGGCAGCAGAGGGGTGTACGCATATTGTATAGGCATCGTCTTATACGCACAGGCTATAAGGCAGGAAATCTCAAATCTGCTATGAACTGCGATTATGTAAAGGACTATGAATTTGTTGCAATATTTGATGCTGATTTTCAACCGGGGCCTGATTTCTTGAAGAAAACTATTCCTTATTTCAAGGTAATTGAATAACACTATTTTAATATTCCTTTTCCTCTTTGTTGGCTTAAGATATTTTAGAATTTAAGTTGGGGGCATCAAAATATGATATATAAAATGGAAATCTTAAAATTTTCAGGTCATGCATGCATATGATAAACATATTTCAGAGAGTTACAATTAACTTCCATTGAGTTCTCTTATAGTTATGAGGATCTCCCTTAACATTTGATGAATAAGTTTGACCACTTGACCTTGCTTGAGGTTTGATGATTTCATTATTTACCTTTGTCAACCATCAAATATTGTGATGCAAATTGATTATATAATATATATCAACAATATTTAGAAGGAAAATTTATCCAGAATTGTCTTCTTCATGTCAATGCAATTAAATTTTTTCATGAAAATTTTTGGTGAATTGTTTTTTCTTTTTCTTTTTTCTTTGTGAAGTTGTATGATTCTATCATCCCATCAGACTATTATGATTTTTGTGCAATGGTAAACGTTTTAGATTTTCAAGCGCAAATGTTCAATTTCTGGTCTCAATCATAGCCCCTCAGTGCAGGTATGTTGTATTCTATTACTGTTTCTAGATCTCGTCACTCCACAATTCTGAATATACAATGGCCATTGCCATCCATCATCCACAATTCTTAGGTTCAAGTCTTGAGTATGACTACATGTAAATTCAAGTCTTGACAATTGCCATGATTTATCTCACGGTCAGTCATGAGCATTGTCTCCTTGTGCCATTTTAGTATTACATGTGAATAGGCT
Source organism: Malania oleifera (assembly GCF_029873635.1). Classification (NCBI taxonomy): domain Eukaryota; kingdom Viridiplantae; phylum Streptophyta; class Magnoliopsida; order Santalales; family Ximeniaceae; genus Malania; species Malania oleifera. The sequence continues at coordinate 62,831,606 of NC_080421.1, read as the reverse complement.
CAATGCAGATTGAGTTAGTTGAGGAAGCCAAGCTTTATGTGGCAATAGGAATTTCCTATCCATGGTTTTAAATAGTGGTGGCAAGTAGGGTAGTATAATGGTAATGGGTGTAGCAGAAAAGCGAGACTAGCAGATGTTAACATAGCAGGAAGCAGTTTTTAGCGCACATAACCTTATGTGTGTTGGTTGCATGTTTGAAGCCCTTAACTCTTTTGGAAAAGATTTTTAATATGTTTTGGAAACTTAAGTTCAACTTACTTACATTGTTTAGCAGGGGTATAAACTCTTTATTGGTTTTAAATTGCTATTAACAGAAAATTTATGCATTTTCTCACATTTCCTCTGTCACATGTAATAAACTATTGAGACAATATAACGCTTGTAATATGATATGCTTCTTTAATCTCGTAGGCATAAAACATACAATAAACTTGTAAGCTTTATTGTTCTTATATGTTAAAAAAAAATTTAGACCCAGCAATTATATTATATAAACTGGGCTTTGAATTTAAAATGGTTATAATTATAAATTTATAATTGAAAAATAATGTGAGTTCTATGCCTCTTTGGGTTTCAGATTGGAGTTGATTCTTATAGGTATAGGATTAAAATATTTGTCGTACACTTATGTACATGACTTGTTTGAGAAATGATAGAGCACCACTAGTGATGGTGGCTTTGTAAAAGGTCTTGCTTAGATTGGTTTGGAGAATGGAGGGTTTTTGTATTTTGTTCTTTTCATTGTAATACTGGGAGCATTAGCATGCCTAAATTTTAGCTTGACACTGATCTTAGGCTTTATACTCAATGCCACCATGCTGTTGGTAGAATTAAGGTCAAGATATGGCTCGACCCCCTGAAGGGAGTGCTTATGCCCTAGATTGGAATGTAAGGTAAGGGCCATGGTGTCTAGTTTCCTCTTGGCGTTGGTTTACCTTAGTTTGTAGGAGCTCATCTCTTATGGTCAAACCTAGGGAGGTTTGCCATGGACCTATCCTCTCCTCCTTCCTGTTTTCATCCAGAGGGAAAAAGGAAAGAGTAATGAACTTGGGGTTTTGTGATACTGTTGTGGTAATTAAACCTGCAATTTTGTTGGGGATACCAAGGAAATGACCGATTCCTTTTCCCACTTCCCTAGGGAAAAAATCCATGCATAGGATAATCCTGGAAACTCTAGCAATAATCTTGGTGGAAAAATCTTTGCTTGTTTTTTTTGAGTTGCTTAATCTACCTTCTGTGAACACTGCTATGTTTTTTTTTTTTTTTTTTAAATCAGTTTATACGATGGCATGAGAATTGCTTTGTCTGTAAAAACATACCTCGAGAAAAATCTTACTCAATGTGAGCTATTAATTTCATTCATAGATGTAGTTCATGTTAAAATTTTTGAACTCCAATTTTATTCTCCATGTTTGCTAAAGTTATGGAAACTATCTGTTATTTTTCTTTTTCCTTGTTTTTTGGTTTCTGCTTTCTTAATTTTTGTGTTTTTTGGTTAAAAAGTATCCACACTAGTTATGAGACCCTTAGAAATGTCTTTGATGATATCAATATCTTGATTTTGACTTGTTACTTCTCACTTGCTAATATAATCATTTTTTGGGGATTATTCAGCATTCTCTATCCTCTCAGATTTATCAATTCCATTTTGCTTTGTCAATAGAACCACATGCACATGCGCAAGAAAGATCATAAATTATGAGAAGACAATGAGTCAATTGCAGGTCCTTTTCCTATTTCTGACTTTAATTGTTTTTCTTTCTTATTGAAGGGGAATGATGATCTGGCATTGGTTCAAACAAGATGGGCCTTCGTAAATAAGGATGAAAACTTGCTTACGAGATTGCAAAACATAAACTTGTCCTTTCACTTTGAAGTTGAACAACAGGTCAATGGTGTGTTCATCAACTTTTTTGGTTTCAACGGAACTGCTGGTGTATGGAGAATCAAAGCACTTGAGGACTGTGGTGGGTGGTTGGAACGAACAACTGTTGAGGACATGGATGTTGCTGTTCGTGCTCACCTTTGTGGATGGAAGTTCATATATTTGGATGATGTTAAGGTTATTATCTTGATATTTTAAGATTTCTTCTTGCAGTTGATTTGTATGATATGAGGTTGAAACATAACCTTTTTTTTCTTCAGTGCCTTTGTGAACTACCAGAATCTTATGAGGCATACAAGAAACAGCAACACCGCTGGCATTCGGGTCCAATGCAATTGTTTCGCTTGTGCTTCTTTGACATACTTCATTCAAAGGTATGTAATTTTCATTTAGTAATCTTTTCTCTGATGATAATTGATGATAATTTAACTTATTTTGCCTTCAGGAAGATCACGGAAATTAGTCTCAAAATTTTCTGTTTAAGAAAAATACTGGAGATATCTAAAGAAAACCTACTCTAGTTGTGTTGTGCGCAAGTACTTTATCTTTCACAAGTCCCAACTTTGGAGAAAGGAGAAGACTGTGTTAGGTAAATGACAATGAATGTCAAAATTTTGTTAGATTATTATAACATGAACATGATACATGTTAAATGCGTCCTATTACAACAAAAAGAAAAAAGCAACAAAAACAACAAAACCTGAAAGCATCCTATGTGGGGTGGGTACATGAACTCTTTTGATCCTAAGCAACGTTCTCCTGTGGTTTGACAGGCACCTAGTAACTTCTTTTCTACCTTTATAAAACATTTTGTTACAGGCTTAGAGTCAATAGAATAGCAAAAGCCTCCACAGTAAGATGACATTTCAAGAATTGAACTCAGCCCCTCTAACACCCGAAGCAAGAATCACACCACTAGACCAAATGCCCTATTTGTCCAATATGGAATTGATTGGAGAAAGATTGATGCTAGCAAACAAAGCCTAAGGTTGAGCTAAGGTTTGCTGTTGTAGTTGTTGTCATTGTTGCTGAAAATTAATAGCAATGTTTGAGAAAATTTTTATGTATGGAAGTTGTTAAAACATGGCAGTAAGCTTTGTAGTTTTAAGAATTGCAAGAGGGAAGAGTAATGAATGTCAAATTATTTTTATTCAAATGTATATATGTATTGAGTATGGACTGCAGATGCACGTGAGTGAGCAAGGAGTGGGAACTGGGGAATTGTTTTTACAAAGTGTATCTTCTAAAAACTCAAGGTTACTGTAAGCATATGTGCTTGGAAAGTAACCAGTTATAAGTAATCCAGTTTTGCTGTTGCAATCCTGAAATGTCTGCTTTTACCATTGCACCTCCAAAATTAAATGGATTTTTGATGTTTCAAAATGAAAATTAGTCTGACACAGTGATGAAACAACAGCTATGATGGAAAATCAGTCTACCCTCTAGGGCCACTTCTCAACCCCCTACTCACCATTTGATATTGCCATTGTTGACCCCATTCAAAGCATAGAACCTTTTGGATATGAATTTCATAATGCTCACTCCTAGTATTTCTTCTTAAAATAACATCTGTTCATAACTACACATTCTCCTCTTTCTTGGGTAATATTATGATCCGTGCTTTACGAAATTCACTGTGGGAATATCAATGTTTAGAATGCTCTTATTTGCTGATTCTCTCTAAGGACCTAATGCAATACCAATAGGTCAACGGTCATTCAAAGGAACTAAGTCAAACCTTTGTTGGACATCATAGAAAACATTAGTAAGAGCCCAACAAATTGAATGTACTTGTATTAAAAACGTGTGTATCTGGGATAGACACCTCTTCCTATTTGTGTAGTGTTTTTTTTTTCTTCTAGAAAATTTGTTATGTGCATCACACATGAGATTTTACAAGTGAGAGAGGAAAGGCAGGAGTCTATGCAATATTAGTACTCTCCTTATGACAGGACCACTTGGTCATTTTTTTAAAAACATAATAGGTGGCAATCATTTTTAAATGATTTTTATTTAAAAATAAATAAAAAGTAGAAATAGGAAAGAAAGCTGAATGTAGATTGTAAGCCCAAAACATGAGAAATTCAATTATGGTGAATTTTTATTTTTGAAATAAATGCCAAGTGACTTAAGTGCCAATTTACAAAAGAGGCTGCACAGAATTACTGCTCCTAGCTATTCTATACAAGTGAATACTTTAGTATTATAAATTAATATTTCTATTTTATCTTAGAAGCTAAAATTCATATTTAGAAACACAATATTAAACAAGATATAGGAACAACATAAAAAAAATTTAATTAATTTTCATAATTGGTAAATGTCTAATACAGGGTATCTTGAAATTGTACTCTTTCATTGCATTTTTCATGGTTTTGGTTAGTATTTAAAATATTAATGGTTGTTTGTTTGATTACATGAATTGTGAAATATTTTATTATTTGAAATTTGGATTTAAATTTTAAAAGATTGCCTAAATACTTTACTTTATATATAAACTGATAATTGTCAAGTGTTGGTTTAATGTATTTTAAACAAATTGATAATACTTTGTTGAACTTAAGTTTTTTATTTTTTTCATTATTAATTATAATAATATCACTGGAGGTCCTTTAGTGCATCTACATATTATAGTTTTTCAAACAAATTGATAATGCTTTGTTGAACTTAATTTTTTTTATATGTAAATTAGAGTAATGTCACTGGAGGTCATTTAGTGCATCTACATATTATATTTTCTTTTATAGAACTGAAGTTAATATTTTATAACATATTGCACCAATGGATTCTATTTTTTAAATTGGCATTTTAAAATGGTGTCCTATACTGATACTTAATTCTTATATAAAAAATTTAAATTTCATTATATGATTGATTATTGTATTATTTTATCTGAATCATCTGTTAACTCTGTATTCTTTTTATACCTATGTGACGTTATCTTCTCAGTAGATTTTAATAAAAGCCTAAGTATTAAAACTATAACCCCTTATCAGAATGTAAATCCAAGAGTGGATGCTTGATCATAGACAATTATGTTTGTACTCTTTTGTAGAGTTGAGAAGTCAGGTGAGACAGCACTTGCCAGCATAAGAAAATTCAAGGGAAGTCAGGGTTTAGTATTTATGAACTTGTCCGACTGGTAACTATTGTTATTAGTAGGCTCTAATGTGATAGGCTCATTTAATTAGGGTACTCAAAAATCAAGAGTCGCGTAGGCATAGAAGCTATGATATGATTGTTGATACAACTAGGCTTTATTTTAGAAAGTTGTTATTTTTGTTGAACATAATATATTTTTACATTTTTATGCATTTGTAATTTTTTATATAATATATTTTTTTAGTACAATGAAATAAGAGAATATCCTAATCAAGATCGCTAAATAGTTTGTTGTCTAATTTAGAGCTGACAAAATTTTAATACATGAGAAAATTTAACGTTAATTGAGGCAAAAGATGGGGAAAGAGATATATTTAAACTTGTTAAAGCTAGAGAAAGGAAGAATAAGGATTTAGGAAATGTAAAATGTATAAAAAGTGAGGATGATATTGTCTAAGTTAAGGACGAAGATATTAAAGAAAGATACCGAAGTTACTTTAGTAAGTTGTTTAATGAAAATCAAATAGAAGAATTAAACTTAGAATTGTCAAATGAGGAAAATATTAAAAATATGAGATTTATTTGCAAAATTAGAGTTAACGAAGTTAAGTTTGTACTAAAAAATGAAAAATAGGAAAGTTACAGGACCAGATAACATCCCAATTGAAGTTTGGAAATGCTTAGGGGATAACAGAATTATATGGTTAGCTAATTTATTTAATACAATTATAAAAATTAAGAAAATGATAGATGAATGGAGGAAAAACACTTTAACACCTATATACAAAATAAATGAGATTTTCAAAATTGTAATAACTATCGTGGAATTAAACTTATGAGTCATACGACGAAACTATGGGAAAGGGTAGTTGAACAAAGATTAAGTTTAGAAATGAAGGTCTCAGAAAATCAATTTGGTTTTATGATTGGGAGATCTACCACAGAAGCTATATATCTTTTAAGAAGATTAATGAAAAGTGTAGGGGAAAAAAAGGGACTTGCGTATGATATTTATTGACCTAGAGAAAACATATGATAGGATATGTAGGGAAGTTCTATGGTGTAAGGGTGTATGTAGTAGGTATATTGATGTCATTAAGGATATGTACGATGGAGTAATGACTAGTGTAAGGACTATAGATGGAGAAACTAGAGAATTTCCAATCACCATAGGTGTACATCAAGGATCTGCTTTGAGCCCTTATCTTTTTGCTTTAGTGATGAACCAATTGACTACGAGTATTCAAAAGGAGGTTCGATGGTGTATGTTGTTTGCATATGATATTGTATTAATTGATGACACTGGGGACAGAGTAGAGGTTGAGTTAGAATTATGGAGAGAAGCTTTAGAATCTAGAGGCTTTAGGATAAGTAGAAATAAGACTGAATATATGAAATGTAACTTTAGTAATGGTAGGAGGAATATTGGAGATAAAGTTAAACTTGATGAAGAAAAAATAAATAGCACTTGTAGATTTCAATATCTTGGATCTATTATGCAAACTGAAGGAGAAGTTGAAGATAATGTAATGCATAGAGTTAAAGCAGGTTGGGTAAAATGAAGAATTGCTTCAAGTGTGCTTTGTGATCGTAGAATACCCTTGAAATTAAAAGGGAAGTTTTATAGGACAGGTACAAGACCATCTATACTATATAGATCAGAATGTTGGGCGATGAAGAAACATAATATCCAAAAAGTAAAAGTTGTCGAGATGAGAATGCTTAGATGGTTGAGTGATATAACATTGAAAGATAAATTAAAAAATAAACATATTCGCGGTAAGTTAGGTGTAGCTCCTATAGAAGATAAGATAAGGGAGGGATGACTTAAATGGTATGGACATTTGCAACGTAGGCCACATAGTGTGCCAGTGAGGAAGAGTGAGTTAGTTACTGTGGGGGGCTGTAGAAGGGGTAGAGGTAGATCTAAAATAACTTGGGAGGAGATAGTGAGTAAGGATTTAATGTCCTTGCATCTGTCGAAAGAAATGGTCCATGATAGCATAAATTGACGGAAAATGATTCATATAGCCGAGACTCCACTTAGTGGGACTTAGGGTTTGATTTTGTTGTTGTTGTTGTTGTACTATTTGACTAAGAGTGATCCATCTGAGGGACTTTTGGAAAATAAAAATATTTTTTAAAATATAATATTGTACTTAATAATAGCCTTTATATGGGTAATTTTATATGAACAAATTAAAAACTAGGTATACTTTTGTCAAATGCAATGTTTTATGCTTGTAACAAGTTTACACTTTTTATCTTTCTTTTTGGATCTTTTATTTTGTGTTGTTTTGTTTTCTATACTTTTGTGGTTGGGTTTGGGGTTGGTTCATTTGCACCTGGCAAATAAATGTTGTTTGTTTTCTCTTTTCTGTTTTTTTGGCATTCCAAATTGTTGGTGCTATCTAATAGATTTAGTCAAAACCTTGAGTTGTTAGTTCATATTGGGACCAGGGAAACTAGAGGAGCTAGCTGCTGTAAATGTTCTGTGAAAGCATATTTTTGCATCCACACATTCACACATGGACTTGTACATGTGCATGTGCATGCACGTGCACACCCCCCCCTGCCCCAAAAAAAATGGAATTTGACACTTGGGTGACTGATTTTTATATGCACATTATTACTTGAATACTTTGCTAATATTATCTTCTTTTGCATTCCAGGTGAGTTTAGCCAAGAAGGCCAATTTGATATTTCTTTTCTTCCTCCTTCGGAAGCTTATCCTCCCCTTCTATTCATTTACTCTGTTCTGCATTATTCTCCCTCTGACCATGTTTCTACCAGAAGCTCAATTACCGGCTTGGGTGGTCTGTTATGTCCCTGGAATCATGTCCATCTTGAATATCCTTCCAGCACCACGCTCATTCCCATTTATAGTCCCGTACCTTCTCTTTGAAAACACTATGTCTGTGACCAAATTCAATGCCATGATATCAGGACTTTTTCGATTCGGGAGTTCTTATGAATGGGTAGTTACAAAGAAATTGGGAAGATCATCAGAGGCGGACCTAGTTGCCTTCGCTGAAAAAGAATCTGATCCTTTAGTGGAAAGTCCCAATCTCCACAGGTCATCTTCAGAATCAGGCCTTGATGAGCTGAACAAATTAGAGATGACAAAGAAAACTGGGAAAACTAAAAGAAATCGTTTATACAGGAAGGAACTTACTCTTGCATTTATTTTGTTAACTGCATCAGTGAGAAGCTTGTTGTCGGCTCAGGGGATTCACTTTTACTTCCTGTTGTTTCAAGGCATTACTTTCCTGGTTGTTGGTCTTGATTTGATTGGAGAGCAGGTAAGCTAGCAATGAGTATTTCCATCATTGGCCAAGCACTTTCCCAGGATTTCGATGGGGAGATGGAAGGTCACACCAATGACTGCCTTGAAATCAATTTTGAAGCGTCAATAATCAGACCTTCGCTGTTCATATGTGCAATTGGTGGTTCATGACTTATATCTAAGCAATTTATTCTTTTTTGGCAATGGTTGCTTCCCTCGTACGCGTACTCTTATTTATTTTACTCCTCAAGGAACAGATTATTACGTCCTTATCATTGCCCAGTCCAGTGCCTTGATGCGAAGTTAGTCTTGAAGCGTCAACAGAGATGTGACTGAGACCGCAGATAACTGCTAGTGGTCATCAGGCTTGCTTATTTGGTGTAATGCAGTGTACACGAGTTTGCCCATGTCAAATGACGCAAGTATTGTTAGATTATTGAATTTGTCATCATTTTATTTCATGTTATTTTATTTTTTGTTATTGACAGATTGTGTACAATCACATAGATTTTGATTTTTTGTTAAGTGTTGAAAATTAATTGTACTAAAAGAAACTAGTAGTCTGCTGATCTACTATTGCCCGAATTTGTAAGTGATCTTTACATTTCTCCCAGTAATAACAAAGTAGTCAAAAAAAGCCATGGATTTCCTGAATTGAGGTACTTTTTTTTATTTCCCTCATACATTTGCTTGGGATCTAGCTGATAAACTGAGAATGTTTTCAGTCTATACTTAGAAATGAGCAAAATATACGTTTTCATCAAGCTGTTATTTATTTTTTATTTTATTTATCCCAACCTGCTGTTATCATGGTGACCTGCTAATTACTCTTTCTAGTAAAATTAAGGAGATGTTTGGGAATCATTGGTGGGGTTTTAGGGGTTGGACAGCGGCATAAATTGCTATGTTCTTTCTTTACATGGACCTTGAAAGGGCAGAACGATGAGTTTATTACATGCAATGTGCCCAAACAAGCGTTATCTGTCTGTCTACCCATTCGCCAAAGATGCAGAAAGCAAATGATCAACTGGGTCAGAGATTGAGAATTTAGAGAGAGAGAGAGAGAAAGAGTCATAGAAGCCAGATTTCCACAGCCAACAGATTCATGGAGCAGAAATGGGCGTTGAATGAGTAGCAGAATGCATGAAGAATTGAACCTTGCTAATCAACATACACACTACGTGGCTCAATTTAACTCGGTAATGGCCAATGGGAATTTGGATTGATGAATTTTTAACAATTCACGGGAGCAGTGCCCACAAATTCTCCACCCATTAATAACTTCAAGGGGCAAACCCGATTACTACCATCTAGATGATAGTCTTTCACATACTGAACACATGATTATTATGGTCATAGGCAAGTACAATTTTAACTTATGACATCAATGTATGTGTCAGGCCAAGTGCTTTGAGTTTTAATAAACACTAAATGATCGGTACCAAATTTGAATAATGTTAAATAAAATTCAACCAAATACACAAATATTAACCATTTAAAATAAGAAGTATAGTGAGAGAGAAATGCAAGCTTTTTTATAGTGACCGGACTACTTCCGTTTATGTCAGCTCTCTCAAGGCCAACTATCTTGTTACTCTAGGTCACCACTTACACATTATTTTAGATGGAGGTAAGGAAATCAAATACAAAAATGAATACAAACGAAAATTATCCTCACAAGCATAAATTTGTAAATTTGAAGCGTAATGATATTTTTCATAGGATATATAAGATTATAGCATGAGTTTTGAGTGAGTTCCTTGAGGTAAACAAATTCAAGCACAAAGTGATTTAATGAGAGAGGAAAGAGTTTTAGCACTTAAAAATTATATATAATTAGAGTATAAAATTAATCGTTGGAGTTTTTGAAAAGTAAGATTGATCAATTGCTCAAGCTTTTTAGCTTGGTTGGTCGACCTACCAATATTGAGCGGCCGACTGCCTAGACATTTTGCTTCGGCTTATCAGTCTACCAAAATTGGGCATTTGACCACCTCGGTAAATGCTTAGGTTGGTTGACTTACCAGGACGAGTGGGTATCACTTGGGCAGTAGCCTAAAATTAATAGTCTCTCTCATTTTAAGTTCATTTGTGCCATATCCTTCATATTTTTAGAACTATGCAAGTTGTAGTCTAATACAATTGAGAGAAAAACAAATGAAATAAAAAGAAAAAAAAATAAAAATAAAGTCTTCAATTTCTCTCAATTTGTTAGCTCTTATGGCTTGAATCTGTAGAAACATAACTTAAACATAAAGTCAGTAGTACAAAATAATTTGTAATCATCAAAATTAAGTTTGTGAAACCCTGGGCTAACAATCTCTTGTTTTTTTGATAATGACAATTTATTTTCAAAAAAGAAAAGAAAAGAAGAAACAAATGTAAGCCAATTTAAATCACACACAAGTTCCTATTTTTCATAGGTTCTCCCTTTTTAATATCACCAAAACCAAATTATGAGGGGTGAAAAGCTTAAGATTAATTACAAACTATTTAAGCTTAATCAAAACAATGTGTTTTAAAATCAATGATTTTCAATGAGCATCATTAGTAAATCTCATTTCATCAACAACATGTTCATCAAAATCAAAATTTATATGCCAATACACTCTACACATTCCAAATAATTTCAGAATTTGCATTGTCAAAATTAGGACAAATAATTGATACTAATTATTGCATGGTCAAAATCAGTTTAATAAATATGCCCAATTAACTTTAAACTTCCTATGTGTCAATACGACATAATAAGAAAGTCAGGATAGAGGATAAACCCTAATCTCTCTTGTCTTTATGTCCATTTTGTCGCTTCGAGTCATTTCTATTTATTTTCAACCAATCATGACTATTTTGGGTGATTTTGATTGGTCCAAAATAATTAGGAGTCTTTCGTTTAAGTCTCAAGTTATGCACACCACAATCGAGACAAAAAAAAAAAAAAATCCTATTTCTATATTTTCTACTAATTTTTTATATTTTTGTATTTTATCATTTTAAGTGATCCAAAATGGGTCGGAGTAGTTTAAGATGTAGGAACCTGAACCCAGAAAAGAAAGAAAAGAGAAAAGAGAAAAGAGAAAAGAGAAAAGAAAGAGAAAAGAAAAGAGAAGAGAGAAAGGAAGAGAAAAACATGGAAATTGTTTGGTTCAACACCAAACCATTGACGGTTTTAGGCCATCTCAGAGAATCGTCGACGGTTGCAACAACCGAGAGCATTTTAAGTGCCAAACCGTCGATGGTTTCAACAAGCTCAGGTAAACCGTCGACGGTTTCCCAGAGGCTAGCTTGCCTATAAATAAAACTTAAGTCATTTTTTTTTTATAGAAAATTTCAAAACCTCTCTCTCTCTCTCTCTCTCTCTCTCTCTCTCTCTCCTAATGTGACGCCCCAATTTTTCATAACATTTTTTTCCATAAATAAATAAATATTCAAAGAACACATCGGCCACGTTAGAACCTTTGATACCGTATTAACATAACTTGACCCGAAGTGGGATACCGGGTAAACAATCAACCTTATATAACAAACCTATCAGCGGAAGTCAATATATACAAATCATCCAGAATACAAATAACCAGAGAACTATACATCCATAAATATTCCAAAAATAATCCAAAATATACCCCAGGGAATTACACAACACATCCCCTAACATAAAACACTTACCCTGACTATCAGGGTACTGGCTCCCCTCTATCTCAGAGCTCTATCTCTTGGCCTGTCACGATTCCTTGAAATATTTAAATGATTGGGCGAGACACATCTCTGTAAGACGGAATAAATTATTCATAGTGTGTGATAGTATGAGTTTCATTATATCATAACATATATTCATTTCAGTGATAATATAATCTGAGAAAATACACCAATTATTCTCATAATCATATAGGTATAAAACACAAGCTTTCATAAGTTTTATTTCCACTTTTCATCTCATTCACATGTAACCCAAATTTATTAGTGAAAATTCCTGAGGATAGGGGAGATTACATGCCCATACATGTAGCTCCCCTTTGCTCTGATATCGTTTATAACCCTGCCTGATTAACTCGGGTACGACTACAACTGATACTTATCAGGGCATTTACCTTACTCAGTAAGCTCTCAGGCGAAGAGTTTTATTTCCCCTTATTTATTTATATACTTAAACTCAAGCTCTTTCATTTTTAATTTCCATTCTCATTTCCATTTCACATCTAGCATATAAGTGTCCTTGGTAACCAATACATCTGCGTTTGTAACTCATGGCTGCCCTGAGGATATTTTTCACTCCATGCTTCACCCCATGGTCAAGGTTATGTTGCTCTGAAGATATTCTCCATGCCATGCTTCTCCCCATGGTCTAGGTTGTGTGGCCCGAAGGCTAGATCTAATCGCGGTTGGCCTATTCGGTTAGACCAAAATAGGAAATCCATCCATACGTCTGTAGTACAATTGGCCTGCCATAACCCTAGTCTGGACCCAAGGGAAAAAACTACCCTTCTCAATGGCTCAATCGACTGCCCACACTACACTTCTCACGAGATTGTGTGGTTGCACTAACACTTTACTAGCAATGGTACCGTGCTCAATATCGACAATCATCCATTAGGGTTCTCATTTCCACATTTCATCATTCACATTTCAGTATTCATATTGCAGCATTTACATTGTAATATTCACATTTTCATATTCTTATTTCAATATTAACATTGTAGTATTCTCATTGCAATTTTCACACTCCCAGTATTCACATTTCAACTTTCACATTTCAAGATTTTCATTATAGAATTCAAGTTGCAATATTTTCATTTTTAGCATTCACAATTCATCTCAACATATCAATGATATTTTCATCATTTCAATACACCTTTCATCTCATAATATATATATATATATATATATATATATATATATATATATATATATCTCATTTCACATTATTCAACATTTCTCAGTAAAGCATTTCCATATTTCATATTTCATCATTTCTCAGAAGATACTCTTCAGTACATATCACTTTCAATGTTTCTCAATAAACAATTCTCATATCTTTACAGTTACCTTTCATCTCATAATATATATATATATCATTTCACATTATTCAACATTTCTTAGTAAAGTATTTCCACATTTCATATTTCATCATTTCTCAATAAAACAATTCTTATATCTTTACAGTTCAGTATATAAGCGTCACTGGGTTTCTCTTATATTCATTACTGTACAAAACATTTCCATATATGTTTTTATCATATTCTCATTATTCTCCGTGCAAATTACACAACCCAGTTTCAAACATGTTCTCAGTATAAATCATACGCCACACAATTTTGTCTAATATTCATATCATAATATTCGCAGGTAATATCATACTTCCCTTTTCACATATTCATTTAACTAGTAATTTCAGAAAAATACTATTATAATTTGTTCCCCTTATTTGGTTTACTGAGAGGTCTACAACACCCTAAATCCTACGCTCCACGACGTTCGTAGCTCAAAAGCCTGAAATTCATATTTTCCCTAAATAAATCAATTCAACCTCTAGAATATTATCATTTAGTATTCCTTAGGCCCTAAATACTCTAGTTTAATAATTAAAACCAATATTTAACACCCTTACCTCAGTTTTGGAGTGGTGCCCCAAAACCCTAAATTGCGATTCCGCTCTCTGATTTGAAGAGAATCCTCCTAGATCCTCGTGGTGGTTCCTGATCATTGATTCGGGCTAAAATGAAGCCGAAATGAAGAGAGAAGGAGAGGGGTACCGTAGGGTTTAAGAGAGAGAGAGAGAGAGAGAGAAAGAGAGATTTTATTTGTTTAACAAATGCAGCTCGCGGGATCCCTTTTATTTCCACACTGTATAGAAAATTGTAGCTGGTTTTCTCAGGCTCTCAGGAAATCATCGTCAGTTTTCTCTTTAATCGGCCTTTGTTTACCCACTTACATGGCTGCAGAAAACTGTTTTCTCTTCATCGACAATTTTCTTAATGCTTTAGAAAACCGTCGCCAATTTTCTCTTCACCAACCCAAAAATCCCCCTTTTCCAATTATTTTTATTATTATATTTTTTGGGTCTCTACATTCTCCCTTACTTATAAATTTCGTCCTTGAAGTTTGCCATTTATCACATTTCCATTCTTAAGAAGAAACACCACCATTTTATTAATTACCTTAACTTATAGCGAAGGAATACCGTGGTTACATTTACGTTCCTAGGAGATTACAATAAAATTCTCCCAAAACCATTTATAAACAAAATCAAAACACTACCTATCCTATTCTACATTATTCAAATAAAAAATACGTATCTTCAACCTAGAGTCCCACTAAACAAGTGTGGGTATCTCTGTCGCATTTGTTCCTCTAATTCCCAGGAAGGTTCCTATACTACATGATTGCGCCATAACACCTTTACCAGTGGAATGCTTTTCGTGCGTAGCTCTTGCTCTTTCCGATCCAAAATCTGCACTAGAACTTCTTCATAAGACAAAGCATCATGAAGCTCTAGTGCCTCATAACTGATCACATGGGAGGGATCTGTGACGTATTTCCTTAACATGGAAACATGAAATACGTTGTGGATTCTAGACAAGACTGGTGGTAACGCCACCCTGTAGGCAACTGGACCCACTTTTTCAAGAATTTCGAATGGTCCAATATACTTATGGCTCAGCTTATCCTTCCTTCCAAATCTCATAACCCCTTTCATTGGTGCCACTTTCAGGAACACAGGAACACATGATCTCCAGCGTCAAACTCTAACTCTTGTCAGCGAGTATAAGCATAGCTCTTCTGCCGACTCTATGCTGCTCTGATCTTGTCTCTGATGAGTCTGACTTTATCATGAGTCTGCTGTCTCAGCACTGGCCCTAATATCTATCTTTCCCCGATGTCATCCCAATATAGTGGGGATTGACACCTCCTGCCATATAATGCCTCATATGGTGTCATCCCAATGTTGGTCTGATAGTTGTTGTTATAAGAAAACTCGACCGACGTCATATACTATACCTAGCTACCTCCAGAGTCCAGCATGCATGCTCGTAGCATATCCTCCAATATCTGTATTGTCCTCTCCATCTGCTCATCTGTATGAGGATGAAATGTTGAGTTAAACGACAACTGAGCACCTATGGATCCTTGGAAACTTCTCTAGAAACGGGATGTGAATCTTGGGTCTCGGTCTGAAACTATAGATATTGGCACGTCGTGGAGTCTAACTATCTTCTGAATGTACAACTCTGTGAGTTTGCTCAAGGAGTAGTTAGCTCTGATAAGAAGGAAATAGGCAGTCTTCGTCAATCGATATACAACTACCTAAATGGCGTCCTGTCTATGTAGTGCCGACGGTAATCCTATGACAAAATCCATCACTATATGCTCTCACTTCCACTCAGGAATGTAAAGTGGCTATAATGTTCCATCGTTCTCTGATGCTTAGCTTTTACCTGCTAGCATGTCAAATACTGCCTCACAAACTCAGCGATCTCTCTTTTCATTCTGCTCCACCAAAAAGACTCCCGGAGATCCCTATACATTTTAGTACTACCAGGGTGTACAATATATAGGGATCAATGCACTTCTTCTAGAATAACTTTCTTAATCTCATGGTTAGCAAGTGCACACAGTCTAGTACAAAACCTTAGAGCCCTGTCATTTGAGATACTGAACTTTGCCTCTTGACCATTCTGTACCTTATCCATAAGCTCCACTAACTCTGCATCACCCCTTTAAGCAGCTTTAATTCTTTCCTGTAGAGTCGGTTGTAGCACCAGATTGGCAATAAATGCCTGGTAATTGTCCTCTACGATTTCTAGCCTAAGTCTTTCCAAATCCATTTGGATCGGATGCTGAATCACCTCTGTAGATACTGATGCTCCCACTGATTTCTGGCTCAAGGCATCAGATACCACATTAGCCTTTCCCGGGTGTTAACTGATGGTGCAGTCGTGATCTTTTATCAACTCCAACCATCTCCTCTATCTCATGTTTAATTCTTTTTATGTGAAAAAGTACTTTAGACTCTTATGATCAGTAATAATCTTACACCTACCCCTATAGAGATAGTGTCTCTAAATCTTTAGTGCATAGACCACTGCTGTCAATTCTAAATCATGGGTAGGATAATTCTTCTTATATTCTTTCAATTGTTAGGAGGCATAAGCTACAACTCTCCCCTGCTGTAAAGACCCGAAAAATTAAAAATGATTAAAATAATTAGAAAAAAATAATAAATAAACAAATAAAAGGAATAGTATGGAAAAAAATAATAAAAAAGATAAAATAATATAAAATAAGAGTAATTATTAATTAATTAATTAAATATTATTTAATTGAATTAATAAATTAATTAAATGTTATTTAATTGAATTAATTAAGTAAATAATATGATGGGTATATATACTTATTACTTTAACTATATATATACACCTTATCCTTATATATATATATATATACCCATCATATTATTTACTTAATTAATTCAATTAAATAAGATTTAATTAATTTATTATATATAATATATAAAATAATGTAATGATTGAATTAAATGAATTGGATTTCAATTTGAAATCCAATTGAATTGAAGCTTCATCTCTCCAGCGCCCTCTCTGTTTCACCCCTCTTATATCTCTCTCAATCTCTCTCACTTCTCACGCTCACCTCCGTCTCCTCTTCTCTCTCTCCTTATTTTCTCGGTAAATATTCAGCCGATCGAAAAATTGAAGATATCGCTAGGTTCCTATCTCCGCCACCGGAATTTCTATTGGAGCGGATTTGTCGTGGAAGCGGCATAGGTACCATTCTAGGGTAAGGTAACTTTTCTCTATTTTCTCAATTTCTCCTTAAATCTGCAGGAAATGCACTAAAACGAAATGTTATATGGAATATGCTGCATGTGAGCATTAATGCAACTATGGAAACAATCACAGTTGAAAAGATGCCAAGACTAAACAACCACGACTGAAAAGATGCTGAGACTAAACAAACACGGCTGAAAAGATGCCGAGACTAAACAACCACGACTGAAAAGATGCTGAGACTAAACAACCACGGCTGAGAAGATGCCGAGTATTTTATGGATTAAAATGAAAATGAGAATGAAATGGAAATGAACGAAATGGAAATGAAATGTGATATGTGAGTAATGCAAAATGGGAAAGAGCCATGTAAAGTGAAACACTATGAAATATCAAAGTTGAGAACATGAACAGATGTGAATTATAGATTAATGATAGACAGAATAATGTATTATGGTATTATTAGTATTTACACTAGTAGAACATGTTATGTTTGGGCGGGGCAAACTCTTCGCTCGAGGTCTTGCTGAGAAAGGCGAGTACCTTGGTAAGTATCAAATGTAGCAGTAGGCAACATAACGTACTAGAGCAGAGGGAAATTACTTGTATGGGCGGGTAAATTTCTCTATTCTTGGGGGCCTTCACTGGTAAACTTTTGTATGAATTGTGTGAGTACGAGATTACTTCACCTGAGGGCTTACTGAGTAAGGTGAGTGCCTTGGTATGCTTCAGTTGTGACCTTTGGTTGCCTAAAGTATCAGAACAGAGAGGTACTACTTGTATAAGCGGGTAATCACCCCTATCCTTGGGTAGTTTCATGGGTAAAATACCTTGCATGTGTTTGATTAGGCTTAGGAAATGATTTTTGAATTTATGCTAATGGTTTGCAAATGATATAAATATGTTATTTTTAAATCTCATATTGACCACACGCTAATTTAGTATACTGTTTCTTCCCTTACAGAGATGTGTCTCACTCGATTACAAATTTATCTTTTTTAGGACCTCCGCGAGATCGAGCTTAGAGAGCTTAAGGTTGTTATATCATTTTTGGGATATAGAAATAGAAAGGGTATAATTTCTGATGATACTTTTGGGAATGTGTAAATTTTATGTTTTATGTTTTATATTTTATGTTTTTATGTTTTTATGTTTTAAGTCTTCTAAAAAAAGGGATGATTGTGAATACTGAAAGTGGTGGTTTATGTTTTTGGAGATATGTAAATATGTGAATACAAGTGGATGAAAAGTTGAGTTTGGTATATAGATAGAAGTAGAAAACTTTGGTATTATATTGTTGGAAGATTATGTTGATTAAAGTGTAATCCCAAGAGGGGGGTTGAATTGGATATTAAAAAAAATTAAGCCACTTAATTTCCTTTTACACACTTCTTATAAATTTACCAACTACTTCTTGTTGCTCAATTATGTATGTGTGTGACAATCCTATCTATGCATGCAATATACTCAATTTAAATACAATGCGGAAAATAAAGAGTAGAGGGAAGAGAGAAGACAAACGCGATTTTACGAGATTCAGTCGACTTGGCCTACGTCCTCGCCTTGAGCAACCACTCAAGGATTCACTAAAAACCGTGCTCCTTAAAGTGGGATGGAGCTTCCCTTACAAACCGCTGCTTACAAGAGGTATAACTCCCTCCTTATCCGCTGCTCACAAGAGGTACAACTTCCTCCTCACACCCGGTTCACAACCCGAACTGTGTTTACAATGAAATATGAAAATAACACTCAAAACAATGCTTCTAACAAAAGCTTGTGAGTACAATTCAATTTCCTAGCACAATAACATATGATGTAACTTGAAGCTCGTGAATGTATGAAAATGATAAACTCGTTTTGTGTATGATATGCCTCAACACACGAATCCCTGTTTAATCAAAACTCCCAAGTGAAAATATATTTGGAATGCTTTGGAGTCAACTAGAGTTCTTGATTCACTTTGTAAAGATGCACAAGTATATTTGAAGTGAGCTATTTAAAAAAACTATGACTTGAATACAACTCAACAAAAATCACAAAGTTTTCCTTCAAGTTCCAATATTTTAATCAAAGTAGGTTTTTCAATAAGAAGCCCTATGAACAATATATATATATATATATATGTGTGTGTGTGTGTGTGTGTGTGTGTGTGTGTGTGTGTGTGTGTGTGTGTGTGTGTGTTTATATACTTCTTGAATCATAAATCAATCAACCAAGCTAACAAGTTTTTCTCAAGACATGATCTTTTCAAAAATTAGTTTTTATATGTGAATACACACTCAAGATCAAAACCTCTTTCTAATGATAAACACGTAAAGAGATGAGAGGTGCTTGAAAAGTAATAACTTGAAAGATCAAACCTTAATACTGGATTGAAGTTTAGTTGGATGAATGAATGCCCTTTGATTTCAGTAAAGATTTGCCCAAAGAAGATGGAAGAAGATTGAAGTGCAGACAATCAGCTCTAGGGTTTTCTCAAATCTTGCAATGAGATGTGTTCTTTTCCTATTGTGTGTCTTAGCTTTCTTCTAGGGTTTAGACATTTAGTATATATAGTAAATTAGCCTTAGAATTGATCTCAGCCGTTGGATCAATAAGATACCCTACATGTCTTTTTAATAAAGAACTAATTTTTAAGCTTTCCCGCGAGTTCAAGCAACCAAACTCGACTTTAGGCTCCTGAAGTGTCAACTTCAGGCGCTTGAGGTTCCAATGTCAGGCGACCGAGGTACCTTTACCAGGTTCTGTCTTTCCCATTTAATTCTTTAGGCTACCGAATTTAATCTTCAGGCAACCGAAGAAATTCTTCAGGCTACCGAAGTCTAATTTTTTATTTCTTTTTCTAATTTTAGAAAATGCTTTGCTTTTTTTCTTGGGCCTTTTATAAAACATATTTTCCATGATTCCAAAAACATTTCTAAGTCCATGAAGGTTCCCTAATGATATACATGAAATGCATGAATCCCAAAATCATTTTAAGTTATGTTGAGCCTCAAGATAAATCATACGAAAATGTAGATACATGAGTTCTAAATACCCTTTCCCAAGATATTCTTGAACTTTGCCGCTTGCATCTTGATTCTCGAACTCTTTGAGTTCCATGAATCTTACCAAGATTTGTTAACTTTTCGTGCATGCTTAGTGTAAGTCCTTTTCACAAACTCAATGCATAGATCAAATATCAAGTGATTTGTCATTATCAAAACAAGATTGGACTCGTAAAGTCAACAATCTCCCCCTTTTTGATGATGACAAATGCACGAGAAAATATAAATATATAATGGGTTACGCCTGACAAGGCTCCCCCTTAATTAATGCATCAAATGACAATATGCTCAGATTCATATACATAATATTTAGCTCGAATCCAAATGAGATATGAAATATGATCATGATAAATGTGATATTATTATTTGAATCCATTTTATTATTTTTGCTTCTAGATTCTCTCCCTCTTTTGACATCAACAAAAAGGTGTATAATAACTAAATCAAGAGTAAAGGTACCCTTATGTTCTTCTCCCCTTAGAAATTTTACGGTTTTGAAATGTGTCCAATTGTTGATACCAAATATTGAATAATGCAGATACCAAGTGATGATTATTAAGTGATGTTGCTCCCCCTTAATTATATCATCTAAAAAGATTCTAAGCAACCTCTCGACTATGTATGAGACCTAATTCATGTCTAATTTGTATAAATCTATCATCCGCAAGTGGTTTCGTGAATATATCGGCCCATTGTTCATCCGTGCAAACAAACTCAAGTCTTACATCCCCTTTTTGTACATGGTCACGAAGAAAGTGATGTCGTATTTCTATGTACTTAGTTCGTGAATGTAATATGGGATTCTTTGAGATATTTATTGCACTTGAATTATCGCATCTTATGGGAATTGTTTCATATCTTAATCCAAAATCCTTCAGTTTTTGCTTCATGTAAAGCATTTGAGCACAACAACTACTTGCCGCTATGTATTCAGCTTCAACTGTGGAAAGAGCGACTAAATTTTGTTTCTTGGAAAACCAAGAGACCAAGGAGTGTCCTAAGAAGTGACAAGTACCACTAGTGCTCTTCCTATCCACTTTACTACCCGCATAATCAGCATCTGAATAACTAAGAATCTCAAATGATGTGTGCTTAGGATACCATAACCCAATGTCCACGGTTCCTATCAAATATCTAAGTATACGTTTAACAGCTAGCAAGTGAGACTCTTTTGGAGCATACTGAAATCTTGTGCACAAACATACGCTAAACATTATATCTGGTCTACTGGCAGTCAGGTATAACAAGTTATCTATCATTCCACGATATAGTTTGACATCTACTGGTATACCTTGTTCATCTTTATGTAATTTCAATGAAGTGCTCATAGGTGTACCTAGTATTTTTCCGTCTTCCATGTTAAATTTTTTTAGTAGGTCTCTAATATACTTTGATTGATTTATGAATATTCCATGATTTGCTTGTTTAATCTGAAGTCCTAAGAAAAAATTTAGTTCACCCATCATGCTCATCTCAAATTCATTTTGCATTGTATTGGCAAATTCATTACACAATTCTTTATCGATAGCGCCAAAGATGACGTCATCTACATATACTTGCACTAGGAGATTAATTATTAATTAATTAATTAATTAAACATTAATTAATTGAATTAATAAATTAATTAAATGATATTTAAGTGAATTAATTAAGTAAATAATATATATATATATATATATATAAGGATAAGGTATATATATGGTTAAAGTAATAAGTATATATATATATAATATAAAATAATGTAATGATTAAATTAAATGAATAGGATTTCAATTTGAAATCCAATTGAATTGAAGCTTCATCTCTCCAGCACCATCTCTGTTTCACGCCTCTCATATCTCTCTCGGTCTCTCTCACTTCTCACGCTCACCTCCATCTCCTTTTCTCTCTCTCCTTATTTTCTCGGCCAATATTCGGCCAATCGAAAAATCGAAGATACCGCTAGGTTCTTATCTACATTTCTACTGGAGCGGATTTGTTGTGGAAGCGGCGTAGACACCATTCCTGGGGTAAGGTAACTTTTCCCTATTTTCTCAATTTCTCCTTAAATCTGCCGCTAAATTGACAATCGGACACCACCACGGGGTCCTAGTTGCGATCGTCGTCATTTTGGTTGGAATAAATTTTCAATTTGTGTTTCCTAGGCACCACTCCAAAGCGAGAGTGGGATTTGGAAAATTAAGTAAATTGGTTATATTTGAGAGTATAATTATTTATTTGAAATTTATGGGCCTAGAAAATGTTAAAATAGTATTTTATTTAGGGTTAATTTAATGAAACTAGGATTTTTGATTCAGGGTTCGGGTGAGCACCGCAGGTTTCTTCTTAAGGTCTCTGTTGGCGTAGTTCAAGAAACTAGGTAAGGGAAAAATATATATTAAACTAGATTTTTATGAATTAATTGGGAAATGAAATATGTTATTAATATACATGTATATGTTTTTGTATGGGTTTAAAATACCAACCATTTAAATTATGTTTTCTGAGCCTAGGGTTGTTTATTTAGATACGTATATGTGAAAATGAACTGATGTAAGTGAATGATATTTTCAGGATAATTATGTAAGATAAGAAAGGTATATTTTCAGTATTTGAATGTTAAATATAGGTTGACTTATTTTACAGCGAATATATATATATATATATATATATATATGAATTTCACCGCTAAATAGTGTTGCATGAGTAAAATAGAACTTTGTGTGGGACTATGCTATATGTATGAGATGCACGTTATACAGGAAATGCACTGAAACGAAATGTTATCTGGAATATGCTACATGTGAGTGTTAATGCAACTATGGAAACAACCATGGCTGAAAAGATGCCGAAACTAAACTACCACAGCTGAAAAGATGCCGAGACTAAACAAACACGGCTGGAAAGATGCCGAGACTAAACACCCACAACTGAAAAGATGCCGAGACTAAACAACCACGATTGAGAAGATGCCAAGTATTTTGTGGATTAAAATGAAAATGAGAATGAAATGGAGATGAATGAAATGGAAATGAAATGTGATATGTGAATAATGCAAAATGGGAAAGAGCCATGTAAAGTGAAACGCTATGAAATGTCAAAGTTGAGAACATGAACATATGTGAATTACAGATTAATGACAGACAGAATAATGTATTATGGGATTATTAGTATTTATACTAGTAGAACATGTTATGTTTGGGCGGGGCAAACTCTTCGCTCTAGGGCTTGCTGAGAAAGGCGAGTGCCCTGGTAAGTATTAGATGTAGCAGTAGGCTACATAATGTACTATAACAGAGGGAAATTACTTGTATGAGTGGGTAAATTTTCCTATTCTCGGGGGCCTTCGCTGGTAAACTTTTGTATGAACTGTGTGAGTACGAGACTACTTCTTCACCTAATGGCTTACTGAGTAAGGTGAGTGGTATGCTTGAGTTGTGACCTTTGGTTGCGCAAAGTATCAGAGTAGAGGGGTGCTACTTGTATGAGCGGGTAATCACCTTTATCCTTGGGTAGTTTCGTGGGTAAAATACCTTACATGTGTTTGATTAGGCTAAGGAAATGATTTCAGAATTTATGCTAATGGTTTGAAAATGATATAAATATGTTATTTTTAAATCTCATGTTGACTACATGCTAATTTAGTATACTGTTTCTTCCCTTACTAAGATGTGTCTCACCTGATTACAAATTTATCTTCTTCATGACCTCCACGAGATCGAGCTTAGAGAGCTTGAGGTTGTTATATCGTTTTTGGGATATAGAAATAGAAAGGGTATAATTTCTGATGATACTTTTCGGAATGTATAAATTTCATGTTTTATGTTTTATGTTTTAAGTCTTCTAAGAATGGATGATTGTGAATACTAAAAATGGTGGTTTATGTTTTTGGAGATATGTAAATATGTGAATATAGGTGGATGAAAAGTTGAGTTTGGTATATCGATTGAAGTAGAAAACTCTGGTATTATATTGTTGGAAGATTATATTTATGTTTTCTACTGCATAAATGATATTAGAATGTTAGTTAGCAGGTAAATGAATGAACTAGTAGCACTCTTGGCCTATTTAGAGGGTCGAGGCGTTACACCTGCTGCATCAAAACACATCTGAGTCCTTTATGTGACGCATCACTATAAATCACAAAACGTTCTTCTCCCAAAGGAATCGTCAACACTAGTGCAGTGATCAGCCGCTACTTTAACTCTTGGAAACTACACTCACATTCATCAGACCACTCAAACTTTACAACTTTCCTAGTCAATCTAGTCAAAGGACCTGACAATTTAGAAAAACCCTCAACAAACTTGCGGTCGTACCCAGCCAAACCAAAGAAACTTCTGATTTCTTGCACATTCTTCAGTTGTACCCCGTCTACTACCACCTCAATCTTACTCGGATCTACTGAAATACCACCCCTAGATACAACATGTCCAAGGAAGGTAACTTGCTCAAGCCAGAACTCACACTTCTTGAATTTCGCATACAATTTTCTTTCTCTCAGCACCTGAAGCACTATCCTCAAATGTTCCTTAAAGCTATTGAATACACCAATATGTCATCAATGAATACTACCATGAATTGATCTAAATACTGGTGAAAGGCCCTATTCATCAAATCCATAAATACTGCAGGAGCATTTGTCAGTCCAAATGGCATAACCAAGAATTCGTAGTGGCCATACCGAGTCCTAAAATTTGTCTTTGAAACATCCTCTGCTCTAACCTTTACCTGATGATACCTAGATTGTAGATCTGTCTTCGAGAAAATCTGTGTCCCCTATAACTGATCAAATAAATCATCGATGTAGGGAAGCGAGTATTTATTCTTAATAGTCACTTTATTTATTTCCTTATGGTCGATGCACATTCTCATCGACCCATCCTTCTTCTTTATAAAAAAAATTGGCGCTCCCCAGGGTGACACACTAGGCCGAATAAACCCCTTATCTAACAATTCTTGCAACTAGTCCTTCAATTCTTTTAGCTCTGCCGGTGCCATTTTGTACGACGCTTTCAAAATCGGCACCATCCCCAGAATTAGTCCAATAGAAAACTCTATCTCTCGATCAAGAGGTATGTTAAGCTTATAGGTCATATCCCATTTTGATTATGACAAATAATTTTATATTTAATGGTTGATGAGTTTGCGTGCAGGATCAGTTGGAAGTATCATATGGTGCACGCACATGGACTTGAAGAAGATAAAGACCTAGAGCATATATTTGTTGTAATTTAATTGAGTTTTATTTGGGTCTGTAATAGTAAATAGGAAATGGTCTGTAATAATCAATGCATTACATGCATGATAGGGTAGATAAGCTCAAAGGATTATTGAATGACCTTAGGGATTGGTTGACTGACGCCAAATTTTTGGGGTTAACTCACAAAGACCATCGATTGTCTTAGGACTCTAAATATTGCATAAAAATGGCCCCTATAGTGTTGAAAATAAACATCATATAATTAGAGACAATTTAATAAAGGAAGAAAGACCAAAATGCCCAAGGATGGCATGTTCGGTCAACCGAACTCAGTTACACTGAGATCTTCGGCAGACCGAACCCCCATCGGGACAACAAGTTAACCCTTCGGTCGACCGACCAGAAATATATAGGTAATGCCCTGGTCGACCGAACCCCCATGTGGGAAATTCTAACTGCTTGGTCGACCGAACCCTTAAGTTCAAAATATCTCAGTCAACCGAAGTTCGACCAGTTTGGTCAACCGAACTCACTTCGGTCGATCGAATCACGGAGGTTCTGGAATCACCTTATGAATGGCCGACCGAACACAATGTTCAAATTTTTTCTGGTCGACCAAACTTGGCACTACGGTTGACTAAACCCTCAAGATGGTCGACTGACCCTCTTGGGTGGTCAAAATTTACTGAGATTAAAAACACTGTTATTTTTATTAACCTCACTTAAAATTTTGCAAAAATGACTCATATGTCCCGAACGGTTATAATCTTGGGGAAGTCTATGTATACCCCCTCATTTGCAAAAAATTAGCATGAGATTAGCAATTATAATTAGCAAATATCCTCTAATTTTCAAAAATCCAAAATCTCATATTCAAGCCATATACTACTCTTACTCATTCATATTGCAAATACTTCTTTGTAAGAGTTTTCTTGTGTTTATATCATCAAGCTTAAACTCTCTTTTGCTTGTTCTGATTGAGATTCATTTTTCGTAGAGAGTAAGCTTCAAGTTCTCCTAGGGGGCTTCGTACATAAGTCTTTTGTAGGAAAACTTCCTTGAGCTTCCGAGTTTTGCATATTCATTGCAATACTTAAGAGTTCGTATTGTGTTTTGTTTGTGAAATAATATTTTACAAACCAATTTCAAATATCTATTGTGATTTACTTTGAGAAAAATATTTGTTAAATATATTTGAGGTGTGCTTGAAATCTTTGTTGCTGCATTGTGATTGATTCTATTATCTTGATACAAAGATCCTCACATACACACTCTCACGTATTGATTGCTACTTGCATTAATATTTGAGAGTAGACATTAAGACTACATTGAGCTTATCATATCCTATCATTCGGTAGTGTGTTGATTATATTGGTGCAAATCTTCTTGATTGAGAAGCATATAATTTGTATGAAAATTTTATGTTAAATCTATTGTATTTCAGGCATGGCCTGAGGGGGCAGTAATCCAGCTCGGGAGGATTAGTTGTAAAAGGTTGAGGTTAGCCCTGTGTTAATTTGACCTAATTATAAAGGTTGAGGTTAGCCGTGTGCTAATTGATCTGGTTGTATTTAGGTGTCGCTCCACCCGTCAGGTGAGCCCATTGTGGATCCTTGTGCTGGTGAGCTAAGGCGGGGACATAGACAGTTTGCCGAACCTCGATAACATTTCTGGTGTCGCCTCTATTTACTGCTTTATCGTGCATGCTTAATTAAATAACTTGTGCAATTTAATTTTCGCTGAATATATATTCTGATTTAT
This sequence comes from Malania oleifera, assembly GCF_029873635.1. Lineage (NCBI taxonomy): Eukaryota > Viridiplantae > Streptophyta > Magnoliopsida > Santalales > Ximeniaceae > Malania > Malania oleifera. The sequence continues at coordinate 62,804,560 of NC_080421.1, read as the reverse complement.
CTTATGTGCACTAGGTTGATATTAGGCTTGTGTAATATTGCTGCTAGTGGATTGACCTAGGGGATTAATTTTTTAAAATACCAATTCACCCCCCTCTTAGGATTGCATCAAAGCTAACAAGGTAGTCCCGACAAATCCTCGGGGAAAACATCAGGAAAATCCCTCACTATCGGGATGTCTTGTAACCTCAGCTCCCCTTATGATACTTCCTTCACATAAGCCAATTATCCTTGACAACCTTCTAGCAATAATCTCTTCGCCTGAATGGCAGATAACAGCTGTGGTGGAGTGTGCACACATGACCCCACGATTCTGTACTCCTGTCCTCCTAGAGGTTTGAACACTACCTCTCTCTAATTCCAATCAATACTGGCATAGTGGCCAGCTAGCTAGTCCATTCCCAGAATCACCTCAAACTCATACATATCTAAAACCACTAGGTTAACTGGTAAAGACCTCCTTTGAATACAAATTGGACAATTCCTGAGTACCTTTGTACATATCCCTACAGCCCCTGTCGGCGTAGCCACAGACAAACTGACATCTAACGGCTAAGTTTCTAACCCAAAAAACTTAACAAACTCCCGAGCGATAAAAGAATGAGTTGCCCCTGAATCAAAAAAAGCAATAGCTGTATATGAAAGAATTGAAACAGTATCTGTCACAATATCTCTTGCCGCGTCAGCATCCTTAAGTGTCAGCGCATAGACTCGTGTTGGGGCGGTATTCCTCTACTATCTGCCTCAAGGTGCCTAGTGACCTACTCAATATGGTATAGGAGCAGGCGTGACAATTGGTGGTCCTCAAAAATCTCTCGCCATATCCCCAGGCTGATAGCATCGGTAACAAATAACCTCCCTAATTCGACACTCTCCTAGGTGTCTCCTGTAGCATATGGGACAAAGAGGGGGCATCTGTCTACCCTGTACTACCTGATCTCTCACTCCCTGTCTCCATCCTCCTCTATTATCCTGCCTCCTCCACGACCCTCGGCTGGACCCTGACTAAAAATCTGTAGGCACGAGCCTCTTTCCTTGATTCTATGCTGCAACGCCTCTTTGCAAGCCATTCTCAATCACTACAGCTCTATCCACTATCTCTGAGAAAGTATGGGTCTGGAAGCCTATAAACTGCTCAAACAAACTCTGTTTCAGGCCTTCCTTGAACTTCCTTGCCTTCTTTTCCTCATCTGACACCAAATACGATACAAACTAAGACAGCTCAACAAATCTGGCTGGATACTACTGTACCATCATCTACCCCTACGTCAAGTGCAAAAACTCCGCTGCCACTACAAAAAATTAGGGTATTAGTGAAAGATCAAATTTGTCACTAATACTTATAAATTCGTCATAAGTAGTATTAGTGATGAATTTATAAGTAATAGTCACAATTTTAAATTAGTTGCTATATCTGTAGTTACTACTAACTATTAGTGACGAATTACAACCGTCACTAAAACCCTAATACCCTCACTATAAATTCTATATCGGCTCTGCCCAAATTCATCACTAATAGTACAGTATTAGTGAATGATTCAAATTTGTCACAATAGCACAGTATTAGTGAAGGATTTGAATCCTTCACTAATAGTCTGCTATTAGTGACGAATTTAAAAACCGTCACTAATACTCCATTATTAATGACGAATTTGAATCATTCACTAATACTTTATTATTAGTGATGAATTTGAATCCTTCACTAATAATTTAAAAATTAAAAAAAAAATTAATACTAATTTTTTTAATCATCAATTCCTGTAAAAAAAATCTGTAATTTTATTTTCGCATACATAACCTGAAACCATAATTACTACAAAATTCGTAAATTATTCAAAATTTCGAATTCAAATACAAATTCAATTAAAAAAAAAAAATAATCTGTTCAGATAACAAAAAAAATTTCAAAAAATTCAAAATTCAAATACCAATACATTATACAAATTCAAATTAAAATACAAAAATTCCATTTGTTCAAATAACAATAAAAAGTACAAAGAAATAATCAAAAGTTGCATCCGACGACTGTAGTGCGCGCATGCATGGCATCGTGCTGATGTTATGACAGTCGCGAACCCTACAAATTGATAATCATAAAAAAAATATTAGTATACAAATGGAGAGCTGGAGCTCAGTATAATCAGGAAGAAAAATATAGAGAGTGCGCCGCACAATAATTTTCAATCCTAAACGAATAACTGAAATAAATGTGAATGTCGTACATATGAATATATACAGTTGCATGCATCAAACCACGCACGTAAACACTTTAACTTGTTCTCAAAACAGAATATTCTTGGTGGTGGACAAATGATAATGCTTATCCATAGTTAAAAGCAAATGATATGCCATGTATGTTAATAGATGCAAATTTAGGGTTAATTGAAATGACTTTTCGTTTAACTTTCACTCATCCTTTCAAAAATATTTTAACATTCATTTTTATCATAATTATCTTTGTACATGGTTTTTTTTTGGAAAAATTTTAACAAAATTTCGGTAGCATGCCGTCTATAAATTGGACATTTTCCCATAAAACCTATACTTGAAACATGGTTGTTTTCACAAAATAAAACATTTCAAGCATGCAAAAACGTAAATCCATTACCAGCATGCAATTCACAATGTACTGCGTCAGCCATGCAGTTGGTGTTCAACACAAACATGTATTCCAGTAGTTCAATATACAATTCATATCACATAATACCATCCATCAAGAAAATATTACCAGGAAAAAGTTAAAACACAATTGAACTAAGGTTTTCTAGTTTTGTCTAGAAGGTTGCTTCTCAAGCATTTTTTATGCAACTTGGGTTGTGCATGAAGTTGTTACTTAGATTCTGTGATATTGTTGCTAGTTTACAGGTAGAAGTTTTTGGGTTATTCAAGTCAGGGATTTATCTTCCAAGTAGTGATATTGATGTAAGCATATTGCCTCTTATTTGTTCTCTTGTAAAATTATGAATTAACTCTCTGTATTTTAATCCCATACATTTAAATGATAGGTCACAATTTTTTGCACCATAGGGGCAAGATGAAAGAATCCTTGGTGTTTTAAAATTAAGATTGCCTGGCTACTTTCTTCAGGCTGTGGATGGAAGTAGAAATAATCCTCCTTGATCATAGTATCATGTATTCAGGTTGATTTAATAAGTTTTTGGTATAGTGCCGCTGGTTTGTTAAGAGTGATATAATTGATGATGCAGATAGTTCAAATAGCATGAAAACACGCACCAACTGAAGGCCATAGTAATGCTTTAATTTTTTTAATATAAACTATATAGTCATTAAACAAGAACACAAATATTAGCACAAGCAAACAAAAATATCAAAACAACAATCCCAAATTTAGGACTTAATGAAATGACTTTTAGTTTAACTTTCGCTCATCATTTCAAAAATATTTTAACATTCATTTTTTCATAATTATCATTGGACATGGTTTTTTTTAAAAAAAGTTTAATGAAATTTTAGTAGCATGCCGTGTAACGACCCAAATAAAAATGGTATTTAAATAATAAAGAAAGGGAAATGGAAACCGGAAACAGAAGGAAGCAGTCGACTTCATCGACGACATTGAACTTTGGAAGGATTAACGAAAAGGGGATCAGCAGGGCTTCATCGACGAATACAGGGGATTCGTCGATGAAGGCTTAAGAGAATTCATCGACGAATACAGGGGTCTCGTCAACGAAGAAATACCGAGAGGGGTTTGAGCCGACTGAATTTCGTCGATGAAGGACTGAATTTTGTCGACGAAATCACTGAAGGATTCGTCGTAGAAGGACGGGCTCGTCGACGAAATCCTCTGTCCTATAAATATGAAAAATTCAGATTTTAACTTCTTAATTAAGCTATCTCCATCCTCTCTCTCTCCTCTTCGGTTCTCTCTCTCTTTTTTGTCGATTTCGGGCTAGATCTTCGCCGAATCGACAATCCGAAGTCACCACGATGCTCCTGGGGAAGTTCTCTGCAAGTTTACCGGAGCGGATCGTCGGTGGAGTTGAGTTAGAAATCATCCCAAATCCAAGGTAAAACTTTCTACTCAATATTTGGACTTTTGACAGTTGAGAAAAGAGTTATACACGTAGAAATGTCGATGTTTAATATTGGGAATTTTCATTTCTAGGGGTGTTGAATTGGGAACGTAGGAAATCATCCCTAAGTTGAGGTAAGGCTTTTAAGTTGAATTTGACTTAGTGGTAGTTATAGAAAATGTTGTACGTACGAAAATACTGAATTTTAATATTGGGAGTTTTCATTTCCAGGGTGTTGAGTGGGAACCCTGCGGGTGCGGGGAAGATTTCTTAGGGGCTTTTTAGAAATCAGGTAAGGGGATAAACTAAGCTAGTTTCGTTTTGAGAAAATGCATGTATATGTATATATAGCATCTGATTTCAAGAAAAATAAATATATTTATATAGATGATTTATATTTGCAAAATACTGTGAAAATGATCGTATGTTGAATATATGAAAATCCGTTTGTGTGGCATGAGTAAAAATGTTGTGAAATACTTTTTTTTGGGAATGTGGATGATATGGATTTTTATGATGGAAAACTGGCGTACGGGCCAAGATTTTATATGATTTGCTGGCGTATAGGCGGTGCTATGTGGATATGTTTGCCGGCATATGGTCCGTGCTATGTGTATATGTTTGCCAGCGTACGGGCTGTGCTATGATATGTTTGCTGGTGTACGAGTCGTGCTATGATGTGATTTGCTAGCATACAGGCTGAGCTTTGATAAAATGTGTAATACTGGCATATGGGCCGATGATTTTTATGACACACACATATATATGCAAAATGATATGATTGATGTGGAAATTAATGATATGAGATATTCATGTATCACGATTTTAGTATATGTATATGATATCAGAACCTGATTGGCTTGGTCTAGGCTAGCACTTGTACGGTACCGTTGCTATGTGTCCATGGTCTTCGTGATCATGATATTTGTGTTAACGCCGCTGTACGAAGTGGTGTGAGATTGGATGGTCGATGTGGTTATTAAAGAAGTGTGATGTGATCACCCCTGGTGTACAGACCAGGTCTAGCAGACTCATCGGACTTACAGACTGGATATTTGACTTGGCAGTGGTCGGTCAACCATTGTCAGGTCCCGCCTTCGGGCCACACAACCCAATCAAGTGGGGTAATACATGACAACAGCCAGCTAACCTACCAGGAATGTTTTTATGTTATTATTATTATGATATGAGATGAGATATGTTATGAAAATGCAGTATGTTCTGCCATGTTTTTGATTTATATATATGTTTTCTTAGATTTGATAAAACAGTACTGGATGTATTATGTATGGTATATGTAGAACACGGATTACTCATGTTGCCACACACTGGTATTAGTTTATTTCCCTTTCTAAGAGGTGTCTCACCCCTAAATCTTATGAACTTTTTAGGAGCCCCTGATAGGAGAGCGAGAAAAGCCCTGCTGACATAGTGCTGTTTATCTACCCTTTTTGAAGGGTAAGTTTTGTAGGGACAGTTATATTTTGTGGGGAATGTCCCTAGACTTGATATTTTGGGATGTATATACTGAGATACAGTGATTGTAGTAACTCTGGTTATTATGATGGATGATATGATGATTGTATGTTTCCTGTTGCTTAGGCTTCTGCTACACGTTTTGATAGATCCCTGGTACCCACGAGTCCAGGTGGATTATGACCTGCTGAGCTGGGATATGAGATGTGTGGTAATGATTTTATTATTATTATAAAAAAAAATGTGGAAAATGAGCAGGTCGTGACATGCTGTCTGTAAATTGGACATTTTCCCATAAAACATGTACCTGAAACATTGTGGTTTTCACAAAATAAAACATTTCAAGCATGCAACAACCTAAATCCACTACCAGCATGCAATTCACAATGTACTGCATCAGCCATGCAGTTGACGTTCAACACAAGCACATGTATTCTAGTAGTTCAATATACAATTCATATAACATAATACGATCCATAAAGAAAATATTACTAGGAAAAAGTTAAAACACAATTTAATTAAGGTTTTCTAGTTTTGTCTAGAAGGTTGCTTCTCAAGCATTCTTGATGCATCTTGGGTTGTGCATGAATTTTTTACTTAGATTATGTGATGTTGATGTGATAGATTGGGTTGGGGTTTCTTGGGAATAATTAAATTGACAACACAATCAATAAAGTTCCAGTATCTCCTAATAATTCACAATTCAGCATATGAATACAATTAAACGACCAACAGAGCTACCAGCATGTAGTTCAAATTACGTTTTACATACCTTCTAATGAGAGGAGCCATTCGCATCACTTGGTCGAGATTGACGCATCATTTGTTCAAACTGCACTTGCCTATTCATCATGGCTTCCAGCTGGGCTTGAAAGGTGGACACCATGTCTTTCAATTGCTGGTTCTCCACTACAATGGTGGACACCGTGTGTTTCAATTCTTGGTTCTCCACTACAACAATGGACATTGTGTCTTTCAATTCCTGGTTCTTCATTTCCACCGTCTGCATCCGTCGAACCATCTCCTCTGCACGAGACTCGACGTCTCAACGCGCTTGTTCCATGTCTGCACGAGTCACCTCACCCATAGATGATGATGCTATTGGGGCGATGTATCCACTTCCAAGACCTTTCACCCAGCCCCCCGCTCGTTCCCCAAGCACCCAAGTTTCTAATTAGCAGCTCAGAAATTGCATTTATGAATAGATGCAATCAAGACCTTCCACGACTTATTTTTAACATTTTTAAGGCAAAGTACCAAATAATATCTAAAGGAAAAAAAGAGTTTGGGCCACATGATCAGTTGAGAAATCCAATTAACTTTTATTTTTTAATTTTCCAAAAATATCATGTTATTTTTAATTTTCAACTTCGTATAGAAATTTTATTTTATTTTATTTAAAAAATCATCCCTTCTTATTTTTTTGAATTTCGTATTGTAAATCTAGAAAAACTAAAGATGTGACATTTTTATGATTTGAAAATCTAAATAAATAATAAGAACTATTTTCTACACTTTAACATAAAGGAGAAGTTGTTACTTTGTTATTAACACAAGTACTACATACAATGTCAGCAGCAAAATTTAAATTAAAAGCTCAAACTACTAAACAAAATATAGCCAGAGTCAAAAAGGAAAGTATGGCCTCCTTATTGGCAATCAAAGGGCAAAAAAAATAAAAAAATAAAATTTTTTTTGATGAAGATGATTCACCATTTACTTGACAAATTGAATATGCTTGCAGTTCGCAGGCCGCTAAATACCAAAAATACCACCTGTCCCAAGTGTATTTTTTTTCCTTTTTTTTTTAAATTGAGAAAATAAATAAATTATTCCCCCTTCTCACTTTTTACAAAAGTGAAAAAGCACAATGGATGATGAAACAAACAGAGCTAGGCTCACCCCAGGACTGAACAAGAAAATGCCAAAGTGAAATATGATCATTGCTTGGTCAAATTGCGAATAACGTAGGGAAGTATACCTCCATGATTGAAATATTCCAATTCCACCTGCAATTTCCAATTTTGTGTTGAAGAGCATAAAATTTAAACTTGTAATTTTAAATTTGAGCAATTTTGAATAAAGTATAATATATTAGTCACTTTATTAGTTATATTTGGAATTGCCTTTTGTATCACTTGAAGATTCATTGGGTTGTGCCAAGGAAGTTTAGAGACCTTTTGTTAACTCAGACTCGATCAAAAAAGAGAAATGACACCAAAAGAATTAAATTATCTATACTGACTATTGTTGTATAGGAGATATAGAGAGAGAAATTAAAGGATCTTTAAGGACAAAATGTACAACTTTAATGTTGTCCTTAGGAAGATTCTAAGCATCTTATTCCTTTGGAACAAATTATGTCATTCATTTTCCTCTATCCAATGGGAGGAATTTTGTGAAATTAAAGGATCTTTAAGGACAAAATGTACAACTAATGCTGTGAAATAAAAGTTAACTGGATTTCTCAACTGATCGTGTGGCCTAAACTCTTTTTTTCCTTGAGATATTATTTGGTACATTGCCTTAAAAATGTAAAAATAAGTCATGGAAGGTCTTGATTTTCTTTTATAATTGTTTTTACAATAAATAATAAATAAAACTAATGGAAGTATACCTCCATGATTGAAATATTCCAATTCCACCTGCAATTTCCAATCAAACCCTAGTTCTAGAAAGAGAGTGCAAGGAGTAAGGATGAAGAAAACTCTTTAGAGAATTAGGGAAAGTAAGAGAAAATGTATAAAAATTAGAGTTAAATTAAATTAAATTTTGAGAAAAGAAGGAGAAGAAGAGGAGGAGGAGGAAGAAGTCTTACCTAAGAGTGGCGGAGGCAGTGTTGGTAGGAGGGAAAGACACGGTGATGGGGTGACGGGCGGCGACGGTGCGATGTGGCGACGAGCTACAACGGGGCGACGCTGAGACGGGGGACACGTGCAGCGGTTGCTCGAGAGTTAGTGGCGAGAGGAGGACGATGTGTGCAGGGAGGAGGAGGAGCTAGGAGCAGGAGGGAGAAGGAGAAGCAAGGAGCAAGAGGAAGGAGCAAGAGGGGATTTGGGAAAGTGTGGGAAAATATGCCGGGGAAAAGGGATTAGAGTTTTTGGGCATTAGTGACGGTTTCAAAACAGTCACTAATACTCTCCTTCTAATTATTTATTTATTTTTTAAAATAATATAGCAGTAGTGACGGTCCTTAATTCGTCACTAATAATGGCCTAGTAGTGACGAATGTTTAGATTCATCACTAATACTCGCTTTCTAAATTATTATTTTTTATTTCTTTAAAATAAAAGGGCAGTAGTGACGGTCCCAAATTCGCCGCTAATAACGGCCTAGTAGTGACGAATGTCAAGATTCGTTACTAATAGTCGCCCTTTAAATTTATTTATTTTTTATTTTTTAAAAATAAAAGGGCAGTATTGACGGTCCCATATCCGTTACTAATAACGACCTAGTAGTGACGAATGACCAGATTCACTAATACTCTACTTCTAATTTTTTTTTATAATTTTTTTTAAATAAAAGAGTAGCAGTGACTGTCTCATATCCGTCACTAATAACAATCTAATAGTGACGAATAATCAGTTTCATCACTAATACTCACCTTCTAAATTTTTTTATTTATTTTTAAATAAAAGCGCAGTAGTGACGATCAAATACCTGCCACTAATACTCTCCTTCTATTTTTTTTTTTAAATAAAAGGGCAGTAGTGACAGTCTCATATCCGTCACTAATAATGACCTAGTAGTGACGAATTTGCTCATTTGTCACTAATACTCACCTTCTAATTTTTTTTTTTAAAAAAAATAAAAGAGCCGTAGTGACGGTCTTAGATCCATGACTAATACCACACAAATCGTCGCTAATACTTTCTTGGGATTATTATTATGCCAAAAATATTTTCCCGTAATTTTTTATGGGGTTTAGTGACGAAATTATTAGTGACGGTCACAAATCCGTCACTAATAGTGTTGTATTAGTCACGGTTGCTAAAACCGTCACTAATATCCACTTTTTAGCGATGAAATTTAATTCGTCACTAATAGTTTCGTCACTAAATACCAACTTTTTTGTAGTGTGCCTTCGCACTTTTGACAGTAGTGGGAAAATACCGCTCGAAAAAGATCTCCCTGAAGTGGCTCCAGGTCACTGCGACAGGCTCAGGTCTTTGCTCCTCTAATAGTTTTGCTGACCTCCACCAGCGTTTAGCTTCCCTGGTCAACTTAAATGTCGTAAACAACACCTTCTGCTCATCTGTACACGGGAGAACTGCCAACATGTCCTTTATATTCAGGACCGAGTTCTCAGCCATGAATGGGTTAGCTCCTCCAAAGGACGATGAGGGTCTCATACGCGTGAACTATTCAATCGTGCAGCTCCACTCCCCTAAATCTCTAGTCATCTCCACCATTACCTGCTGGGTGACACTACGTAATACTACGTCAGGATCTCCGCCACCCATACTGGAAGGTCCTGGATCATCACCTCCCGCATGTGCACTACTACTCCTTGGATCCATCTTGAAAATAATACCAAACAGTCTTAGAACTCCATTATCTCAACATCACTAATACACTTAACAAACTAAACTTATTAAATATTCCTCTATAATCATCCATCTCGAATAATCTGAATCCCATGTTAAGATTCGGTCCTACCACTTAGAAGTAAGAACCAGTGATAGTATTTATAGTTTTCCTGAAATCATCACCCTAGGAAAATCACAGAAACAACCACAGAATTCCTACCTGCAGGTCGGAAGATAGAACCCTAAATTCCCAATCTCATCCTCTAACAACAACTAATTCATATCAAAATCTATGCATCTCTTATTCTCCTTACAATCCATTCCTATACTCTAGTATTGTATTCTGCTGTTTACTAAAGTTTGCAAAACCTAGCAACTTAGGCTCTGATATCAAACTATGATGCCCCGATTTTCCATACCAGTTTTTTTCCAAAAATAATAAATATTTAAAGCACACATTGACCATGTCAGAATCTCTGATACAATATTAACATAGCCCGACTCGAAGTGGGATACCGGGTAAACTGTCAACCTTATATAACAACCCTATCAGCGGAAGTCAATATATACAAATCATCCATAATACAAATAACCAGAGAACTATACATCCATAAATATCCCAAAAATAATCCAAAACATACCCCAGGGAATTAAACAGCACATCCCCTAACATAAAACACTTACCCTAACTATCAGGGTACTAGCTCCCCTCTATCTCGGAGCTCTATCTCCTGGCCTATCACGATTCCCTGAAATATTTAAATGATTGGGTGAGACACATCTCAGTAAGACAGAATAAATTATTAATAGTATGTGGCAGTATGAGTTTCATTATATCATAATATATATTCATTTCAGTGATAATACCATTTGAGAAAATACACCAATTATTCTCATAATCATATAGGTATAAAATACAAACTTTTATAAGCTTTATTTCCATTTTTCATCTCATTCACATGTAACCCAAATTTATCAGCAAAAGTTTCGGAGGATAGAGGAGATTACACGCCCATACATGTAGCTCCCATCTGCTCTAATATCGTTTGTAACTCTGCCTGATTAACTTGGGTATAGCTACAACTAATACTTATCAGGGCACTCACCTTACTTAGTAAGCTCTCGGGCGAAGAGTTTTACTTTTCCTTATTTATTTATATTATTAAACTCACGCTCTTTCATTTTTCATTTCCATTTTTCATTTCCGTTCTCATTTCCATTTCACATCTACCACATGAGTGTCCTTGGTAACCAATACATACGTGATTGTAACTCATGGCTGCCCTGAGGATATTTTTCACGCCATGCTTCACCCCATGGTCAAGGTTATGCTACTCTGATTATATTCTCCATGCCATGCTTCCCCCCATGATTGAGGTTTGACTCACTTCTAAAAATGAGCAGCGCAAAGGCTGTCCCAAGTATAGGAGTTACGTCGTGTAATAATTAGCCTAAACAAGCCAGATCGTCTCTTTAGGGAATGCAGATTAATTTTAACTTGTGTTAAAATAAAAATAAGAAACTAAGAAAAAAAAGGTTTAGTGAACATGGTTCAAATTTGAAATCTTAGGGTTTTTGAAAGTTTGTGGTGAAATTAAAATAAATTAAAACCTAAAACAAGAACATAACGTGCATAAATAGGAGAATAACTACCATGCAATTAAACAAATAAACTAACTAAGCTAACCTAGTACGATCCATTCAACCATACAAATAAACTATAAAAACTTCAAACAAGCAAATTAAGGGTCTAAACAAAAAGTCATTCAACAACAATATACCTTAACACACTACTTGAACAAATATTTGAATCTAACATTAATTTTTTAAATAAACACCGCAAAGAAAACTAAAAACATAATACAACTTGAACTAGATTTAATGACCTTAAATAAAAAGAGAAACAAACTGACTTTAATAATAAGAACAACTCAAATAAAATTTCATTCAAACAAAGATTTCAAATAAGGAAGCAAACTGACCTTAATAATAGACATTAACTCAAACTAACATTTAAGATTCAAAACAAAAGAGAGAGAGAATTGAAGCAAATAATGTAAATAACTCAAATGAAATTTAACTCAACGGTGGCATTAAATAAAAAAGAGAAAACCTATGTAGAGGCTCAGAAAATATAATAACTAAAGAAATTGGAAAAAAGAGGAAATTTGGTTTGGGAAGCCTAAAACGTTGACGGTTTGGAGAGGGGCGTAGAAAACCATCGACAATTTTCTTTTTACCACGGGCCAGTTATAAGTAAATAGTTAAAAAGGAGCGGGTAAAACCCAAACCATTAACGGTTTTGTGAGAGGAGCAGAAAACCATCAATGGTTTTCTCGGCAGTGTTGAAAATAAAAAGGAACCTGCAAGCTCATTTGTAAAATTAAAACAAAATACTCTATCTCTCTACCTCAGCAAACCCTACGGCCCTAACCCCCTTCTTCCTTTGATTTTCGCTCTGTTAAGCCCCGTTTTGACGATCAAGAACCACCACGAGATTCATGGGAAGGTTCTCTACAACTTTACCGGAACAGATTTTCAATTTGGGGTTTCGAGGCACCACTCCAAAATCAGTGTCAGCGAGGTAATTTAGAGTTTTATTGTTAATTTGGTGTATATAAAGCCTATAAAATACTGAATGATAAATATATTGGGGGTTGAGTTGATTAAATTTGGGAAATGTAAATTTCAGGGTTTTGAGTTTCAAACGCCGTGGGGTGTGAATCTAGGGTTTCAACAGGGTTATCAAGAAACAGGTAAGGGAAATATGTTATGCCAAATGTTTAGAAATTTTACCAGTAATTTATAGTGTATATAAATAATTATGTGTCTTCAGAATATAATTTCAGGAAAAACTGTTTCAGGAAAAACTGAGAATATGAAATTATGGGTAAGAAAAAATGTATTTTCAGAAAAATTCAGGAATCTAAATTTTAGGAAAATTCTACAGATTATAAGTTATTTTTATACAGCAGAAAAAAATACAAATCATAGTATATGAGTTTTATTTATTTAATTGTGTGGCATAAGAAATGACAGTTTAGTACAGAATTTTACTCAGTTTCTATATTATTATGATTGACAGTTTATACAAAAACATGAATTACAGATATTACAGAAATATGATTTTAGCTATTACAAAATTATAATTTATAGTTATACAGAACCATGATTTTATAGTTTTTACAATACCATGATATACAGAAAATATAGGACCATGATATATAGGTAATATAGAATCATGGTATTACAGTCAGTACAGTTGTTTCAGATAATACAAAATCATGGTATTACAGTCAGTACAGTTGTTTTAGATAATACATAATCATAGTTATTTCAGTTATGCAGAATTATGGTAAACAGTAAGATACACATATATACAGTATTATATAGTATCAGATTTTGATGAGCCATATCATATTACAGAGTACGGTATCATAGCTAATAAAGAATACAGAGTGCAACCACGCATCTCATATAGAGTGTGGAAATTGATCAGTTGATTATGCCCAGAGGAGAGGTGAAGACTCCCCGGTAGTCTGGGTTGAGGGGGCCAATCAGACCACAGAGGTTTTAGTTTGACTTAGCCTGGTTGGCCAGCCAGAGTTAAGTCTTGCCCACTGGCCGCACAACCTGAGCATGCGGGGTTAATGCATGCATACAATTATCTATCGAGGGGAAATTTTTCATAGATATATATGGATTTACAAAAAAATAGAAATTATATATACAATAGCTAAAAGTATTATTAGATAGAAAATTCAGAATGCTTGTATTTTAAGTGACCTAGGTGTGAGTATGATATGATTTATATTTTTATCTTATTTCATATATAGTTTGATAGATAAATATATTATTAATGAAAACTCTTATGCCACACATTGGTATTAACATATTTCGTCTTACAGAGATGTTTCTCACCCCAGAATTCCAACATTTCAGGTGATCTTATTAGACGAGCAGAATAGGCTAGGAGATAGAGAAAACTGTTGATGCTACCCTGATTAGAGAGTAAGTAGTAGGAAGGAGATTTTTGGGTGGATTTTTGGGGATATGTTCCTAGGTTGTTTATGGTCTTTTTGGGAATGCAGTAGACTCTGATATTGTATTGTATTGTATTATATATGTTTATATGATCAGACATATTATGTTTCCGATGTGTTGTTGACATATAATATATAAACAGGAATATCCCCGGTACCTATTGGTTCGGGTCGACTCAGGTTATGATTTAAGGGCATCAAAGTAACTATGTAAAAAAAAAAATGGTATAAAAATCAGGGCATTACAACCTACATTTAATAATGCTCCAACAAATATTAAACCAACACAAAGATAGAGAAGAAGAGAGATCAAACTCAACAAGGTTTAACTAAAAAGAAATCTCAAATGAATGCTAAAAGAGAAATAACTAAACTGCAGTGCTTGATTAAACAAAAATACACTTTCAAATAAGTATTTAAATGAAATTAAAATAAAGCTACACAGTAAGAGAGAGAGAGAGAGAGAGAGAGAGAGAGAGAGAGAGAGAGAGAGAGAGAGAGAGAGAGAGAGAGAAAGAGAGATAGTAATGGAATGGAAGGAGATAGAGCTCGGGTCTCCACACTACTGTCCAGCGGCGCAGCTCCCAAGCCAAAATTGTTCCACACGCCAACTCTCTACCTCCCTAAACCCTAGCCTCCTTTTCTCCTCTCTAACCCCCTTCTTTATCAAAGTAAGCCCCTACTTTTTTAAAAGCCAGTGCCTCACTCCTTCTTGGACTCTCTTGAGTGCCTAGCACCTACCCACAGTTTGCATGGCCAGGTCACATCAAGACCTGACCTTCCCTTTTTTTTTTTCTTTTTTCTTTTTGTTCCAGCACACATAAAGGCCTACACGCTACCACCTTTGAAAATTAGGCCCATAAAAAAAAAAAAAAAAACTTGCCCGCTGCCCTCTTCAAGTGCCAGCCAGCTCACACACCTCACTTTGTATTGCTAGCCCATGTTTGAAGCCTAAAGCATGCTTTAACTTTAAGCCCAACTCCCTTCTCTTTCTTCCCCAGCTGTGCACGACACCCCAGGCCCATCTTCATTTATCCTACAACAATAATTAAACATAAATCTTCGTAAATTTTTGGTAAAATTAGTATAATTATCTTGAAATTATCAAACGAGCTCAATGATTAAAGTAGTATACATAATTAAGTATTTAATTAAAATAGTAACACTCAGTCAATGCATTTAAATACTTAACTATGTAACTTTGACGTGTAATCACACCCCCCAACTAACATTTTGCTAGTCTTTAGCAAATAACGTGAATGCAATCAAATCAGGGGAAAAATAATTAAAATTCCAATACTTATGAAAATCACATGCCATAAAAATGCTTATTGAGTTTAGGAACACAAGAAACTAACTCATCCAAGTTAAGTATCATTGAGAGATTTATACACTATTTAGTAAAAAACCAAGATAATGGAGTGTAACAAAGCTCACGTGTACAAGATAGGATCAAAATTCCAAGATTGACCACTAGCAAACATTAATGGTTTCAAACACACCAATTAATCTGAGACAACCACATGGTCTTACTCTAATTCAAAATCATTGCACTGGCGGCTTTTACACTATTACACTTTAAAAGGCACCAACTTTCTTGATTAGTTAGGACCCTGGTAGTAGGTCACGCTACTACACTTTAAAAGGTACCCACTTTTTGTTTAGTTAGGACCCCAGTAATAGGTAGCCCTTTCCAATACACAATTGTTCCCCTCTTTTTATTCCTTTTTTTTTTCTTCTTCTTTCTCTCTTTTTCTTCTTGCAATTAATCCCTGGCTTGTTTCTTGGTTTCATTTGCTTCAAACTTTTTTTTTTTATAAGCCATTAGGATATGGTTCATTAGAGTCCTAAACAATTGAAGTGTATATCAACCAAAAATGATCTAAGGTAGTCTTTCTAAGTCTTCTAACCTGTGTAGTGTGTAGCAGGACTCTCAACATCCTTCCCTTGGTTGAAACTAAGTCAAATGGATAAAATTCTCTTTTGATTCAAACTTTGATTGCACGACATCCTACATGTTCCATATCCTCAAAAAGAGAAAGGAAAAAAAAATTTGGCATGTAACGTTCACAAATAAGGAATTTAGCGTGCTTTGAGCTCAATACCAGTATTTCCCAAAAGGTGGACCTAACCAACATGCAAACATCACACGCAATGATCACATTGAAATTCTATCACATGGAAGCACACAATTACACGTGCAAATTCTCTAACCCTCCAACTAAAATGAAACATTATCCTTAATGTGAAAGCAGAGGGAGGGAAGTAGAAGCGTACTTGGGTAGAGAAGTTAGGGAAAATAAAAACTAAAACTAAGGGAAAATGTACCTAAAAATAAACTAAAAATGAAACAAAATAAAACAAAATGAAAGTAAAGGAAAGAAAACATCACAGTATGTTTGGTGGAGGCTCGGGAGGAATTTCATCTAGTGGGTGCAGGACTATAAATTTAACCGACGAGTCTCCAAATTTGAGTCGCCACAATGAATCAGTATTTTTACCTACACAAAAGTTAGCCTCAATTAAATCAATGCTCTCTAAGGTACCAGAAAAAACATGTGCATGTTGGCTTCCTTGTTTTAACAAGAAAGGATCCTTATTCAGTATATTTTCCAAGGAATTCACTTCTTTAAGAACCAGTCTTTGAGGAGCAGATGTTGGAAAAGTTACCTTCAGGGCTTCAGAAACATTAACATCAAAATTTTTACGTGGTTCCTTGAAAGTTGAACTCTTACCATTCTGCTCAAGCTCCCTATCTAGTGTACCAGTCACCTTACCACTGCGGAGATTTGTTTCAGCATTGTACTCCTTGAAATTTACTCCAGTAGGGAGAGACGACTCCACGACTGCCAATATCTAAGAATAAGGTACCACAGGTTGGTACTCCTTATTTGTCTTAGCCTCCTCATTAATTGATTTCTTCACTTTCGGGCTCACTTCCACTAATTTTTCTTTGACTTCATCTATCTTAGTTGTAATTTCAGGTGTCTCATATCACTCTCCACCATGTGTTGCTCTCAATGATTGAGCTGCAATTGGTTTTCTGTCAATGCTAGTGTTCCAATGCCGAGCATAGTAAGTTAAATGATTCAGAAAACCAATGCCTCATCAGGCTCCTTGTTGAAGAAATCTCTTGAACACATAGTATGGACGAACTGTTTCAAGTTAGGAGTCAACATAGTGTAGAAGTAGTTGACCAAGTGCCATGATTCAAATCCATGGGAGGGACACATATTAACTAGATCTTGAAATCGCTCCTAGCTTTCATGAAATTTCTCGCCAGCTCTTTGCTTGAATTGACTGATATGTTCCTACAAAAATTGAGTTCTCTGTGAGGGAGAAAATTTATGTAGAAATTCACGTTCCATATCATTCCAACTAGAGACAAAATGAGGCATCAAAGAATTAAACCACATCTTCGCTCTATCCTTCAAAGAGAAAGTAAATAAAAAAAGTCTAGTAAATTCATCAGTTCTAGCACTATGAAAAAAAAATATTGCAAGTCAACTCAAACTTTGTCAGGTGTTGATAAGGACAGTCGAATTCCATCTTGTAGACCAAGGTATCAATGATGCCCTCTCACGTTGAATCATGAAATTAAGTGCATTATCAAGTAAAGTAGTGTAAGATGGTGCAGTAGTGCATGTAGGTTGCAAAAAATCCAAAAGATTGTGTGGTGCAAGTGTAGTCATATTTTCTTCAAAACTCATTTTTTTTTAATTTTTTTTTCATGGTCAAAATTAAAATAACGGGAAAAACATTAGTTTGAAACTAAAACTAACATTCTTTTACAACGACGCCAAAAACTTAACTCACTTCTAAAAATGAGCAGCGCAAAGACTGTCCCAAGTATAGGAGTTACGTTGTATAATAATTAGCCCAAACAGGCCATATTGTCTCCTCAGGGAATGCAGATTAGTTTTAACTTGTGTTAAAATAAAAAGAAGAAACTAAGAAAACAAAGGTTAACTGAATATGGTTCATATTCAAAATCTTAGGGTTTTTGAAAGTTTGTGGCGAAATAAAAAAAAATTAAAACCTAAAACAAGAACATAACATGCATAAATAGGAGAATAACTACCATGCAATTAAACAAATAAACTAACTAAGCTAACCTAGTACAATCCATTCAACCATCCGAATAAACTATAAAAACTTCAAACAAGCAAACTAACTAAGGGTCTAAACAAAAAGTCATTCAACAAAGAAATACCTTAACACATTACTTGAACAAATATTTAAATCCAACATTAATTTTTTAAATAAACACAACAAAGAAAACTCAACACATAATATAACTTGAACTAGATTTAATGACCTTAAATAAAAAGAGAAACAAAATGACTTTAATTATAAAAACAACTCAAATAAAATTTCTTTCCAACAAAGATTTCAAATAAGGAAGTAAACTGACCTTAATAATAAATATTAACTCAAACTAACATTTAAGATTCAAAACATGAGAGAGAGAGAGAGAGAGAGAGAGAGAGAGAGAGAGAGAGAGAGAGAGAGAATTGAAGCAACTAATATAAATAACTCAAATGAAATTTAACTCAACAGTGGTGAAAAGCAAGGTGTAGTCCCAAGAGGGGGGGGGTGAATTGGATTATAAAAATTTCTTTTAATTCCTTTTAAGAATCCTTAAACTTCTTTTATTTCTTTTAACCAATTCTTGACTTGTTTGTTTAATTTGTCAATCACACAAGAACTTAGTTTCTTTTATACAATCAACAATACAACTATGTAAACATCCAAGTAACCAAACCAATCATCCACAATTTGAAAGTAAACAACCAAACCAAGATTAAAATACACAACACTTATGTAATGTAAGAACTTAAGATAGTTGTTTGTTTATATAAGCCCTAGGAATACTGTTGGAATTGGTGTGATCCCAAGAGGGGGGGGGGGGGGATGAATTGGGTTTTAAAAACTTTTTGGCCAATTTAAACAATTTGCCGATTCACCACAGTATCATATCCCATTCAACATGTATATGTGTATGTAAAGCGAGTTTAACAATAAAAACAAACATACACGTGTGCAGTATCTAATTTAAATCAAATGTGTGCATAAGAATAATTTCGACATTAAATAAACATTCATACACATGCTGAAATTAAAGTGCAGGAATTTAAACAAGATAGAAAGAGCGACACCAGATTTGTTGTCGAGGTTTGGCTAAACGAGCCTACATTCCTGTCTTGCGCTTACCCCCAAGGATTCCACTATACCTGCTCACTTAACCGGGCGGAGCAAAAGCCTTTTACATCCTCTCCTTACAAGGCGAGGAAAACCCCAGTTCAATTACTAGGCCGAGCCAAACAAGTCTCACTTGCGAGGCTGAGACTCCCTAGTTCAATTTCGGGCTGAACCGAACCGGTCTCATTTACGGGGCTGAGACTCCCCAGTTCAATTAACGGGCCGAACCGAACCGTTATATGAAAACCATTTTTGTACATGAAAATATGCTTCTGAAATACAAGCAGAGATGTACACACTAAGCTCATACAAATACACACTCCAATGATGTGAAATAATGCTTAGGGGAGTAAGGGTGCTTAACTAGATTTAAACCTTAAAAAATGTTTTCTCCAAAAAGATATTTCAATAACACTATAGGAGAACCTAGGGTTTTTCTCTTTCAATGATTTTTGCACAAATAGAATGTATATGAAAAATGGGTATTTTGTTCTCTAATCAAAGATTTATGCAAGTTAGAAATACTTGGAGAATCTAGGAGTTAAGCCCAAGAAAAATATTTGTGTAATAAATATAGTTCTCCCCAAGAATATTTATCAAAGAAATAATCTGGGAGAAAACCCTAAGGTATACTCTAAAGTGATTTTCAAATACGAATAATATGTGAGAGTGTAAGCATGTATATATAAAAAATAAATGCCCAAAACTAAAATGCTCTCTTCCAAAATGATTTTGAAATAAGTAAATGGAAAGAGAGTTGGAGAGTTTAGTTTGAAAACTTTTACCCCAAAGAAGAAATTTTTGCAATAAAAATGAGTTGGGGGAACTTTGATTAACAGAGGATTAGAGAGAAATTTAGAGTTAATCAAAGTTTCTAATCTGGAGTAATGAGGGGGTATTTATAGAGTTAGTGGAAAATATGACTGTTGGGGACACGCTCGGTATTTTGAAAAAGTTTAATTAAGTTTAATGACGTTTTAAACACTTAAAAAAATATTCCAACCCGAGAGCACCGGTCGATCAGAAGATTTTCGGTTGATCGAAGTTCATATTACTTGGTCGACTGGCCCAATTTTGAACTTCAGGGTCGGTCAACTAGGAAGGGCGATTTTTCCAAATTAGCGTGGTTCAGTCGACCAGGGTGAAAATGAACTAAAGGTTCAGTCGACCAGAAGAGGGGATTTTTCAAAACAGCAAGATTCGGTCGACCGGGACAATTTGAACTGAGAAGGTCGGTTGACCAGGTTGTTGGGGCATCTCCTAAGGACCCTCGATCGACGAGGTAGTTGGTATGCAATTTTAGCTCAGTCGACCAGGTGGTCAAAATGTTGACCCCAGGAGGTTTTGGTCGACCGGGGGCTATTTGAACTATTGAGTTTGGTCGACCAGGACATGGTCAACTGTTGACCTGGACCTAGGTTCGGTAAACCGAGATACAAATGAACTATAAGGGTCGGTCGACCGAAAGTGTTCATTTTGTGCATTCGGTCCTGTTTCAGCCAACAATCACCCTATTCAAATAAATAATGCATATAAGTGCAAAAGTGAGTGTCCTAGGGTCATTTTAGGTCATTTTGAAAATACCAAAAAAATCCAGTGTTGGTCGACCGAGTTTTTGTAAACTTCGTTTTAGCCCCGGTTTTAACCCTAAAGCTATTCCACAAATTTTGTATGATTTTGGTATATTTAGAAAAAAGATTTTGGTGAGATGTGCTAGTTCCTAGGGTCTATCTACCGTCATTCTAAGCATTCAAACACATCATGCAGATGCATGCAATATTACAGACCAAAGATAAAAAATAAATGCATATACAAATTAAAAACAAATGTCTTCATATTTTTGCTCTTCCGACTTCATGGAATGTGCGTGATCGTATAGTCTTTAAGTCCTGCAAGCTTCCATCGCCATTGCCTTATGTGTGTGTTAAATTAATGGACCCGTTTACATGCTAAATACACACATAAGAAACATGTGCTTTGTTAGCATCAAAACAGGGATCGGACTCAAAAAGTCAACAATTTCCCCCTTTTTGATGATGACAAACGCATTAGAGCAAAATGGGTACAGCCTGAAAAGGCTCCCCCTAAGAATATGCATAATATGAATTACAGACAATAAAGCTCAAACATATTCACGAAAGAAGACACTTCAAAAGATCACAAAAGAAGACACTTCAAAAGATCACAAAAGAAAACACAAGCTCAGAAATTTACCCCTATGTTTTCACCCCTCAAGATATTTGCCCCTATGATCATAAACCTTTTTCTCAAAACTATTCTCCCCCTTTTGTCATCAGAAAAAGGGTTGAGCTGAGTAGAAAATAATTTTATCTTTTAAGGACAGACTCAGCAAAGAGAACCCCCCCATTTTGAAAAAATTTTAAAGAAAACTCCCTCTTTTTAGTATAGATAATGGGCATAAAAATTTAAACTGTTTTAAAGATATATGATAGTTAAGCACAGAACAATTTTCATAACTGGTCATTA
Source organism: Malania oleifera (assembly GCF_029873635.1). Taxonomy (NCBI): domain Eukaryota; kingdom Viridiplantae; phylum Streptophyta; class Magnoliopsida; order Santalales; family Ximeniaceae; genus Malania; species Malania oleifera. The sequence goes on along the minus strand of NC_080421.1, from coordinate 62,782,787 downwards.
AGGAATTAAAAAAACATATTACAAACAAGATGAGACCAGGATTATCCACAAACCATGAAAAATTAAACATATCATAAGACCCGTGAAAGATTTGAGTTCAACGCACACATCATATGATAACAAATGTAGGTTTGAGCATAAGAGGTGTCTAACGAGTTCATAAGCATTTTATATATGATCCATGAACCAGTTATGTAGCACCCTTTAAAAAAGATTTCATGACATAAAATTTCAAGACAATACAAGAACAGTCATGAAGACGTTTCAGCATACAAGCAAGACATATAATATATTCTATATAAGTTCAATTCTTGCTTTTATAAATGTATATATAAATATATATAGATAAATATATGTATAAAAATATATATGTATATGTATATATATATATATATATATGTATAAAAATATATCCCCTTAAAATTTTTAATAATTGCAGGGGGCTTATGCTTGTTGAAAAGGAAGCTTTAATTAAAAGCTCAAGCAAGCATCATTTTCCTGGTTAAGCATTTAAGCACGACACAAAGTATGACCAGAAAAATGCAACCATATAGATCCAAGGATATTAAATAAATATAAGAATGGGGATCATATGGAAAAAACCTAAAACACTGTGGCAAAAAAAATATTTTCATTTATTATATTTAATGAAGACACTGCAATTAAGCACACGCCACAATGAATTCAAAAACCAAATATAAGCTAGAAATGTTGTGAGCATAACAGGATAGAAAGATAATTTCCAGGTGCTCCCCCTATCAATTTGAATACGTGCTTAGACTCTTTTAACTACTTATACTGATGTAATTGGTGAAATTCATTAAAAATCCAAACAATATAAGTATTAATTTCAGATTTTACTGGATATGTGTTAGATGAATAAATTTTACTAGTAAAATGTCCCTAACACACATGCACTAAATATTAAGAACTAAGTCATGCATGGTGTTCATGTGTACCTAGAACAATTCATATCAAAGATATTCAGTAGAGACAGGATATGATGTTCAAGGTGCCTAGAAAACCTTCGGACTAAAAAAGTAGAAGCAATAGAAATAATGTGAGTCCATGGGTCATGTGATTCTTATCCTTTTTCAAGGATGGGGCTTAACCTTTCTAGTATAGTCTCAAGCATACAAAAGTGCATTAACGTTCAAGGATGGATTTCATTTAAGCACACTCAACACATATGCATCCTTCTAAATATTACTTAGCATGCAGGAGATTATAGGCATTAAGTTCATTTTCCTTAAAAGTGGGGCTTAAACTCCTTTTGTATATTTGCATGCATACATACTTGCATTAAGTTTAGGATGATAGTCATTTAAGAACATTCCTAAAAAATTCATCCTTTCAAAAGATTTTCAGCATGCAACAAATATAAACATTTTGCACATACTAGCATGACATATTGCATTTCAATTTAAATACACGATAGCCAATCAAGGCTATACTCAAGGGTAATGCAATAGGGGTTCAATAAGGATGACACAACTCAAAATTCAAAATGAGTGTGTGTGAAATGAAAAACTCCCCCTAAGTCATGCAAATTCCTTAGTCAATGGACCATCATCAAAATATGGGGCATTCAATTTAAACGGAATAATGCTCTACCATTTGGTTCCAGAGTGAAAGTACATAATCCAAAGAATTTGACCAAATGGTGTCCATGAACTAAGTTCATCCTAAGACACAACCTTACATTCAAAATACATAGCGGTTTGAATTTCACATGTACTATCCTATGTAATTACTGTGCATCCTAGGAAGGGAAATGTGATGCTTATACTAATCAAAAATTGGTTTCACTAGGTATACCAGATAGTATAAGCGGTCCTTTTAATGCAGCTATACCGGTTATCTGTTAAGGGATTTTGTCATATGTTTAGTATAGTCTTCCTATAAGCTATAGATGCATCAGAAAATATATATAGAGGCATGCAATAATGTTCATGACCCAAGAACATTTCATATCAAATCATTAGACTTTAAGCACTGGATATAATGTTTAGGGTATTCTCAAGAGCTTCGGTATTCAATAAATGAAGATGATGCATATGGATCATTTTTGTGCTTCCTATAGGGATGGAGCTAGGCTCTCCTAGTTATTTGATGATTATGCAAGGATGAATTTAATTTTCTATTTGGTTTCACTCATCCTTTCAAAAAATTTTTAACATTAATTTTATCACAATCATCTTTAGCACAAGGTTTTGGTTTGAGAAAAATCCTATCGAAATTTCGGCAGCATGCCATCTGTAAATCGAACATTTCCCAAATTTGCCATGTATCTAAAACCAGATAGATTCACCCAATCAACAAGTAATAATCCAGACTAAGCATGCAAGAACCTATTTCCACTACCAGCATGCAATTCTCATCAACTGCATCCGCCATGCAGGAGACATTCTAGACTAAGCATGCAATCAGGTAGTTCAATCAATATATCAAATAAAATATAGACTATCCATATGAAGATATAATCATTAGGTAATCGATGGATAGTGGCATTCAATACAAATAGGTTATCCATCAAATATAATTGAACTTAAATCACAAGATGGATATATGCATTTATTTAAAACAAATTATCCATTCATGAGAAACTATAGTCATTTAAATAAGAATGGACATAGGCATTCAGCTCACATCAGATGAAATTTAAACAATATCCATCCATCATAGAATATATTCATTTAGCACACATGGATATTTTCGTTTAGCTCATACAAAGCATCCAATATATATGAAATAATAAGCATAATACAGCAAAGTGCATATTGGATGAATTTTCAAAACAGATGCTCCCCCTCAATTATGTAGCCAAAGAATTTTACATTCACAGTATTTGGCATAACAAAATTTTTTGAATATGGGGATGAGCTTATGAATTTCTTGAATTTAATTTTATCATTTGAAAATGATTTATCGTTTAAGCTCCATAATAAGTTTAGGGTAGCATGATATATAATATCATGATAGATTCCCTAAACTTTAATTTGTGTGATGGACAAAACATGCTATATTTAAGATTTTTCAAATTACAGCACACACACACCCACCCACACACACACACACACACACACACACACACACACACACACACACATATATAGCATTATGAATATAATGACATTTTAAAATCAATTTGTCCATTTGAATGAGATTTTATTTAAAACATGCTTCTGACATTTGAAATAAGAATTGATAGTTCTATATAAGCACGCACTAACCAAAATTATCATATATTAACCAATCACAATTATATGTATACATATTAAGCTCAGATTGGATGTGATCACTAAAACTCAGTATTGGCTAGATTTCCTTAGGGTTCTCAGAATGATAATAATGTATATTAAGGTTTTGAATTTTAAGCATTATACACTATTTAGGCATTTAAGGTATTCTAACCCTATGTATAACAATTTCTAAAATCTTATGAGTATATGAAATTTCCTTTGTGATGTACCTCATAAGACACCATGCTATCATTATAAAGGATTTATCATGATTTATACAAAGGTTTAATACAAGATATATCATACAAATCATGACATGAAATTAACACAAATGTCATATGATTCATAGCAACAAATAAATCAAACACAAGATATATCATGTGAATCATACTATGAGTTATTCAATATATTAGAAGGAGAATAGATATACGTTTAAGTTTTACTCCTTCATCGTTTAAACTCAGAGTGGTGTCATCTCTATTTCAGTTCCTTATACCTCTTATGATTCCCAAAGGACCTTAGCACTCAAAAGAATGAACTTACAAAGGCATTAGTGACTAAGGCACAAAAAAAAATTATGCATGGCACACATATGATATGCATTAAAACATATGTCATGCAAATTTAATTCATTTTCAGAATTTGGGAAATTTGAAATTTGAAAACTTTTTCAATGGAATATGATAAGCATAACAAACACGAATACTTTCCAAATCCACCAATAATTTGATTTCACAAACATATCATTAGATTTAACACAGTAAAATCTATGCAATAAAATAGTGGAGGATTTGCAACGTGCTGACCCTTGAAATTGGGATACAACAAAAAGTTGAGCCGTTGCGATCTTTATGCATAATTGGTTAAGTCTTTTGCAACAAGACTCTGATACCAATTGTTGGAATTGGTGTGATCCCAAGAGGGGGGAGGGGTGAATTGTTTTAAAAACTTTTTGTCTAATTTAAACAATTCGCCGATTCACCACAGTATCATATCCCATTCAACATGTATATGTGTATGTAAAGCGAGTTTAACAATAAAAGCAAACATACACGTGTGCAATATCTAATTTAAATCAAATGTATGCATGAGAATAATTTCGACATTAAATAAACATTCATACACATGCTGAAATTAAAGTGTAGGAATTTAAACAAGATAGAAAGAGCGACACCAGATTTGTTGTCGAGGTTCGGCTAAACCAGCCTACATCCCTGCCTTGGGCTTACCCCCAAGGATTCCACTATACCTGCTCACTTAACTGGGCAGAGCAAAAGCCTTTTAGATCCTCTCCTTACAAGGCGAGGAAAACCCCAGCTCAATTACTAGGCCGAGCCAAACTCACTTGCGAGACTGAGACTCCCTAGTTCAATTTTGGGCTAAACCGAACTGATCTCATTTGTGGGGCTGAGACTCCCCAGTTCAATTAACGGGCTGAACTGAACCGTTATATGAAAACCATTTTTGTACATGAAAATATGCTTCTGAAATACAAGCAGAGATGTACACACTAAGCTCATACAAATACACACTCCAATGATGTGAAATAATGCTTAGGGGAGTAAGGGTGCTTAACTAGATTTAAACCTTAAAAAATGTTTTCTCCAAAAAGATATTTCAATAACACTACAGGAGAACCTAGGGTTTTTCTCTTTCAATGATTTTTGCACAAATAGAATGTATATGAAAAATGGGTATTTTGTTCTCTAATCAAAGATTTATGCAAGTTAGAAATACTTGGAGAATCTAGGAGTTAAGCCCAAGAAAAAAATTTGTGTAATAAATATAGTTCTCCCCAAGAATATTTATCAAAGAAATAATCTAGGAGAAAACCCTAAGGTGTAGTCCCAAGAGGGGGGGGGGGTGAATTGGATTATAAAAATTTCTTTTAATTCCTTTTAAGAATCCTTAAACTTCTTTTATTTCTTTTAACCAATTCTTGACTTGTTTGTTTAATTTATCAAGCACATAAGAACTTAGTTTCTTTTATACAATCAACAATACAACTATGTAAACATCCTTGTAACCAAACCATTCATCCACAATTTGAAAGTAAACAACCAAACCAAGATTAAAATACACAACACTTATGTAATGTAAGAACTTAAGATAGTTGTTTGTTTATATAAGCCCTATGAATACAAATTTGAACCAAGCCCTGTAATGAATGATTATTTATGCTTGCTGATATGGATTTGATTCTTCAATATGATTTTCAACAAAACATTCATAAACACACTTCTTCCCAATGTTCAGCTTTTAAATAAACTTTCAGTTTAATAAGTTAAGGATGATCAACCAACGTAGTCCCTTTCGGTTTCCGCAATCAATGCTGATCAAACCAAAACAAATTATCTTCTGGTCTATTTAAAAACCAAACACTCAAAATTTAGAGATTTATAAAGCATCCACGCAATTCATAAACTTTGCTGAAAAATAAAGTGTAGGGAAGAGAGAGTGAGATCGAGATTTTTACGAGGTTCGGCTTATACCCAACCTAAGTCCTCGCCCTGGAACCCCAAATCGCGATTCCACTCCAATTAAGTTGAAGAGAATCCTCCCTAGATCCTCATGGTGGTTCCTGATTGTTGATCTGGGATAAAATGAAGCTAAAATTGAAGAGAGAAGGAGAGGGGTATCGTAGGGTTTGAGAGAGAGAGAGAGAGAGAGAAATTTTTTTTATTTGTTTAACAAATGCAGCTCATGGGATCCCTTTTATTTCTGCACTGTAGAGAAAACCGTCACCGATTTTCTCAGGGTCTTAGGAAACCGTCGCCAATTTTCTCTTTAACCAGCCTAGTTTTACCGTTTACCCATTTACCCAGTTGTGGTAAAACCATATAACCATCGATGGTTTTCTTAATGCTCCAGAAAACCATTGCCGATTTTCTCTTCACGAACCCAAAAATACTCCCTTTTCAATTATTTTTGTTATTATATTTTTCGTATCTCTACACCTAAAGGCTTCTGAGGCTCCGGCTAGCCCTCCGATCATCTCCCTCTTTTTTCTATGCTTGCCGGTAGCCTTCTCCTCATCGTATTCAAGAACCAGGGAATTGTTCCAAGGAATGGGATAAACGGTTTTTCAGGAACAGGTAAGGAGAATAGATTATGTCATTTTTTTTTTCTTAAATTTGAACCAATTAAACTCGAGTATATGAACTTGTGTATGTTATATATGATTTTATGAATGATTTAGTGTGACGACCCAATTTTTCAACCATTTTTTTTATTTACAGTAATCAATAATAATCAAACCTCTGTCAAATAACAAAACTCCAATACCACATATCAAGGTAACCTGACTCGAAGTGGGGTACCGAGTAATTAGTCTATCACATACAAATATACCTAACAGCGGAATTCAATATTTACATACCATCCTGAATACAAATAACCAGAGTTCTAAACATCCATACACATTTTAAAAAATCCATATCATACTCTAGGGAATCATACATCCGTAGCCTAAAACACTTACCCTGACTACCAGGGTATTACCTCCCCTTTATCTCGGAGCTCTATCTACTCGTCGGTCCTAATTCCCTAAAAAGTTTAAATTTCTGGGTTAGACTCCTCTCAGTAAGAAGGAATAAATTATTCATAGTGTGTGGCAATATGAGTTCAGTTTACACTTACACAATCATTCAAATAATTACATCAACTGGGAAAATATATACATATATAGATATGTATTCATGTTCATACATATATGTGTAAACATATCTTCAAAAGCTTCTATTTTTTGAATTAGTATTTCAATAGCTTTCAAAAGCTTTCATATCCCATTTTTCAGCAATATGTGCGCCGATGAAGAATAGAAAATATTCCTGGGTTTAATTTCCAGTCACCAACGTTTTGACCAGGTTGATTTCGTCATTAGGGCGTCGTAGGTACCACTCTTGGGATAAGGTAAGGGGAATAGATTATGTCAGTTTATTTTAAAAATATTATTGATTAAATTGTAGTATTTGGTTTCAAGAATAATATACATGATTTTCTGAGTATTTAGGCTTATGGAAATGGTAATTTTGAATTATTATACGTATGTTTTGGGGAATAAATTTTAATTAAATTAAACTGCAGGGTTTTGATCAGATCAGTATTTTTGGGAATATAGTCTAATTAAGTTAAACTCTAGGGATTTGATCAAATCATATTTTTAGGGAATATTTTGGAGTTAAATTAAATTGCAGGGATTTGATCATATAAGGGTTTTAAAAATATATTGGGGGTTAAATTTAAAAATGGGGAATTGATCATACCTATGTTATAATTAAATTTACCAATTATATATTTTGAAAATTTTGCAGGCAATTGGTGAAATTATAATTATTGAATAAATTGTAGAGACTCGGAAAATATAATATTGAGAATAAATAAGAAAAGGATGGAAAATGAGTTGGTGAAGAGAAAACCGACGACAATTTTCTGGAGTATTAAGAAAACCATCGATGGTTGTATGGTTTTACCATAGCAGGGTAAGTGGGTAAACTGTAAAACCTGGGCCGGTTGAAGAGAAAACTAACGACAATTTTCTCTGCAGTGTTGATTATAAGAAAGTCATGAGAGCGTCATTTGTTAATAAAAAAAAAAAAATTCTCTCTCTCTCTCTCTCTCTCTCTCTCTCTCTCTCTCTCTCTCTCTCCTTCTCTCTTTAAAACCTACGGCTCTCTCTCCCTTCTCTTTACGATTTTGCTCCGACCCTAGCCCGAATTGACGATCATAAGATACCATGAGGTTCGTGGGAAGATTCTCTACAAGATAGTCAGAGCGGATTGTTGAGTTGGGATTCCGGTACACCACTCCAAAATGGAGGTAAGTGTGTTAAATATTAGTTTTAATTATTAAATTGGAGTATTTGGGGCCTAGGGAATACTAAATGATAATATTCTGGAGGTTGAGTTGATTAATTTGGGGAAATGTGAATTTCAGGTTTTTGAGCTGTGAACGCCGTGGAGTGTAGGGTTTAGGGTGTTAGTGGGCCTCTCAGTAAGTCAAGTAAGGGGAATAAATTATAACAGTCATTTTGAGAATTTCAGGTTGAATTAATAGGTGAAAATGAGTATATGATATTTTATCTGAAATTATTATGATACAAATATCAGATAAATTGAGTGACATATGAGTAATACTGAATTGTGATGTTTTGGGATATGAGATATGATTATAGAAATATTTTCTACAATAAATGGCGAAATATGAGAATATGATACGTTTTATTGAGAAATGTGGAAATTCGTGAATTGAGTTATATATATACCATTTTGAGAATGGAATGGGTATTGAAAAGTTGAGAAAGAAACTAAAAATGATGCGAATATTGAAATATGATATATACCATTATGAGATGAGATATGAAAATGTGAATATTACAATGTAAATACTGTAATGAGAAATGTTGAAATAAGAATATTGAAATGTGAATATGAAAATGTAAATATTGTAATGAGAATGTGAAATGTAATGCTGGAATATGAATATTGTAATATGAATACTGTAATGTGAATACTGTAATGTGAATGTTGAAAATGTGAATACTGGAAATATGAATATTGCAATGTGAATAATGAAATGTGGAAATGAGAATCCTGATGGACGATTGTTGATAATGAGCACGATACCATTGCTAGTGAGGTTCTAGTGCAACCACATAGTCTCATGGTGAGTGTGGTGTTGACAGTCGATTGAGCCAGTGAGAAGGGTAGTTTTGCCTCCTGGGTCCGGACCAGGGATAGGCAGGCCAATCGTACTATATATGGATAGGTAGAGTTCTTATTCTGATCTAACTAGGTTGGCCAACCACAGTTAGATCCAGCCTTTGGGCCGTACAACCTCGACCATGGGGGGAAGCATGGTGTGGAGAATATCCTCAAGGCAGCCATGAGTTACAGACGCATATGTATTGGTTACCGAGGACACTCATGTGCTAGATGATGAAATGGAAATGAAAGAGAAAAGAAAGAGTGTGAATATAATAACATAAATAAATAAGACGAAGTAAAACTCTCTGCCCGAGGGCTTACTGAGTAAGGTGAGTGTCTTGATAAGTATCAGTTGTAGTCATACCCGAGTTATTTGAATAGGGTTGCAAACGATATCAGAGCAGAGGGGAGCTACATGTATGGGCGTGTAACCTCCCCTATCCTCGAGAACTTTCGCTGATAAATATGGGTTGCATGTGAATGAGTTGAAAAATGGGATTAAAACTTATAAAAATGTGTGTTTTATATTTATATGATTGAGTATAAATGGTACATTTTTCTCATATGGTATTATCACTGAAATGAGAATATTATGATATAACAAAACTCTCATTGCCACACACTGTAAATAATTTATTCTGTCTTACTGAGATGTGTCTTACCCAAATATCTAAATATTTCAGGGAACCGGGAAAGACCAGGTGACAGAGCTCCGAGATAGAGGGGAGCTGGTACCTTGATAGACAGGGTGAGCATTTTGACCTAGGGATATATGTTTCCCCTAGAGTTTTGGTTGATTTTTGGGGATGTGTTAGATATACATGTATATATGAATATGGATTTTTAGTACTCTAGTTATTTGTATTATGGACGATTTGTATATATTGATTTCCGCTGTTAGAGTTGTTTATATAAGTTTAACTGATTACCTGATATCCCACTTCGGGTTGGGTTATGTTTAAATGGTATCTGAGTTTTTGACGTGACCAATGTTTGATTATTTATTTATTGGAAAACAAATGGTATGAAAATCGGGGCATCACACGTGTGGCATGAGATTTAATTATATTTTATTGCATAATTGAATCTAAGTACTTTTGTGGTGTTATCGTGGAAAAAATGTGATTTATATTGATTGATGAAAATACTAGAAATGTGGGAAATGGTGAAACTTTGAAATGATGGCTGAATGCCGAGATTGATTTGACGGCTAAGTGTTGGGTTTTGATATGACAACTGTATGCCGAGATTGATTTGATGGCTAAGTATCGGGTTTTGATATGACGGTTGTATGCTGAGGGTTTGATATGACGACTAAATGCTGGGTTTTTATATGATAGATTTTATATTGAATGACAAAATGAGTTTAAATAATATTTTTTATTACTTAAATTGCATTATATGGTTTAAGAACCCTGAGGACCAAATATGATGAGAGCACGATATTGTAGCTAGTGATTGAGATAGTGCAACCACACTGTTCTGGATAAAAGTGTTGGTATTGACAAGTCGATTTGGCCACGGAAGGGTTGTGTACCCCCTAGAGTCTAGACTAGGCTATGTAGGCAAATTAGACTTTCAGAAATGTGGTTTGACTTAGCCTGGTGGTGGGCCAGCCAGGGCTAGGTCCAGTCTTCGGACCACACAACCCGATCATGGGGGTTTATACATAATGATGTTGTATGTCCAAAAGGGGGTTTCTTCTACGCATATATGTGAATTTATGTAAATGGGGTTATTTAACGAACTGTTTTATAATTTGAAAGAAATGTGTATTTTCAACTATATAGGTGTGAGTTATGTTGTACAAATTCCATATCTGTCAAATAAATTAAATTAAAGAATGTGTTTAAATTCATGAGAACTCATATTAGCCACACACTGAAAATAATCTATTCCATCTTACTGAGAAGTGTCTCACCCCATTAAATATGCAAATTTTTTAGGACCTTCAAGAAACTGAGTTTAGGAGCTTCAGGGTGGGACCTAGACGAGCTAGCTGAGAGTGGGTAGTGTTGGGACAATATTTTGTTTATATCTGGTTGTTTTGGTTATTCAGGATTGTAATATGTTTTTGAGGAGATGTTGATATTAAGGTTGAGAGGTAGTACTCAGATATGCATGATTGTAAAAGTATATTTTGTTTCCATTGTTTGTTTATTTAAATTAATTATGGGATGGTATTACTTTTGACCCCACTAGGTCCGAGGATATGGTGTGTGTGGTATCATAAATTGCATTGATGATGTTATTATTATTCGTATTTGTAGATTAGATTCAAGGGCATTACATTTGTGGTATCAGAGCCTAGGTTGCTAGGTTCTATAGACTATAGTAGAGTGTGTTACCAGGGTATGGGAATGAGTTAAAGGTATTGGGTTTTGTCTTATAGCCTGGAGGCTAGAATTTCGTGACTGTTTTCTATGATATTCCTGAGGTGACTGTTTTAGGAAAATTATGGCATACCATCAACGGTTATGTTTCTGTGCAGTAAGATTGAAACCTGAGATTGGGAGTTTGAAGGTCAAAGGGTTCATTTGTGTGATAAAAGTGCATCAGGGAATTCTAAGTATTTGAGTACAAGAATGTAGGGAATTCTATAGTTTTACCTAATTTGTTGGACTGGTCGGGTCCCAGCAATAGGATTCTAAGAAACTATTCTTTGCTCTGTTTTTAGGATGGATCCTAGGGATAAAAGCCTAGACACTGGAGGTAATAATAATATGGATACTTCTAGCGAGGAGGATGTAGATACCTTGGCGGTGTTGCGAAGTTTAGCCCGACAAGTTAGGAAGGAAATTTGCTGAGACCTAAGAAGACAAAATTGTAATGCCCCGACTCGCCACGTGGGGCCCAGGGTGCTACTTTAGTAATGTCTGTGTACCTGATATTATATTCATTATATAAATGCAGCAAAAATAAATGACACATTCTCCAAAAAATTACTAGAGTTCTAAACTGCTAACATACATAAAAGTTTCCCAATATTCATATTACATCCTAACCAACAGAAAGAAAACTAACTCAGTCCATACGACACTATTACATATCTAGGGACTTCAAACATAACTTAATTACATTTGAGTTCTTACAGACACTCACAAAAACTGAAACTAGCTATCACCCCGCCCTAGAGCTTGCTAAATCTAGAGATGGTCTTGAAAAAAATGATTTGTATATTGGGGTAAGACACTTCTCAGTAAGGCAGATTAAGTTAACATCAGTGTGTGGCCACCATGAATTTTAGTGTATACAAAATCTCATCAGTTGTTAATAAACCAAAGTTATAAAATCATTCCCCAAACCATACTCACACACACACACACACACACAGACACACACACACACAAAATTATTTATAGGCGAAAGTTCCCGAGTGTTGACCTTATAGGTCACACCCGGTTTTGATAATGACAAATACTTGTTATATTTGACGACTGTCTGAGGATATGTGCAGGTATACAATTGGAAAATCAAAATGATGGCACAAGAAGTAGAGGTTGAAGGCCCTGAAGACTTTATTTGTATTGTATTTAAATTCATTATTTATTATGGGTCTGTAATAGTAAATAAGATCTGGGTTGTTATAATCAAATGCATCACATGCATGATATGATAGGTAAGCTTTTGAAATGCATTAAAAATGCATTTTTGGTCGACCATACATTTATAATGAAATTTTGTCAGTCGATCGAACCAATCACCAGGTCAACAATTTGACCATGGCACGGTCGATCGAACCCTACCCAGTTCAAGTTACCTGGTTGACCGAACTCTCTCCCGATCAACAGTTTGACCACACGGTCGACCGCACCTATTGCTTAAGCTAACCACCTAGTCGACCGTGTGTTTGGTCAATTGCCCGGTCGACCAAACCACTCAGTACAAATCCACACGGTTGACTGAACTGCGCTAAAATGGAAAAATCACCTTGGAACCCCAAGTTTGGTCGACCGAACCTTCAGTTCAAATTTCGCCCGATCGACCAAACTTGCCACTTGGTCAACCGAACCTCACGTCTGGTCGATCGGTGCTCTCGGGTTGCCATATTATTTTTACCGCAGTTAAATTTTTTAAATGGGGTTAATTGGTTTAAAATGGTTTAAAACAATACTAATAATCCCCTATGTGTCCTGGACGGTTATAACCATGGGGTAGTCTATATATACCCCCTTATTTGAAAAGATTAGTAATTGATTAGCAAACTTGATTAGTAAAAATTCTCTAAAATCCAAAATCTCTCTTACTTCCAAGTATCCTACACTCATACTTACCTTGCCATATTGCCAAAAATCTGTTTGTAAGTTTGAATTGAGTGTTCTTACCTTAAAGGTTCACTCTCTCCAATTTGTGATTGATTGAGATTATTTTGTTTGAGAGCAAAACCATAAGTTTTTCTTAGGAGACTTTATCAATAAGTCTTTCCTAAGAAAACTTCACTTGAGCTTCTGAGTATTGCATTATTATTGCAATACCTTAAGGAGTTCTCATTCGATTTTGGTTGCTAAAAATATTTTCAAATCATTTTCAAATATCTCGTGTGTTTCATTTTGAGAAAAATTCTTGGAGAGATATATTTGCTTATTTTCTAAATATCTTTGTTGCAATATTCTTTGATTAGTATTATCTTTTGAACACAAAGATCAAACCATTTTTACAAAAAAAATCTAAATATCTCTTGAGGCTTACACTTTGAGAAAAATCATTTGTTGAGATATCTAAAGTGTGTCTAGTATCTTTGTTTGAGCATTGTTATTGAAATCATTATTTTGACACAAAGATCATATTATTTACACTCTCACGCACAGATTGCAACGTTTGCATAAATATTTGAGAGTAGACATTTTAGACCACATTAAGCTTACTTCATTATATCATTTGGTGGTGTATGTGATTGTTTATATTGGGAACATACATGCTTTACATGAAAACATAATCATTGTACCAGTTTCATTATTGTGAAAATACTGTTGTACTCTAGGTGTGGCTTGAGGGGGCGGTAATCCAGTCCGGTAAGGATTGTGTAAAGGTTGAGGTCAGTCCTGTGCTAATTGACCTAGTTGTTTAGGTGCCACTCCACCCGTTTAAGTGAGCATTATAGTGCTAATCCTTGTTCTTGTTAGCTAAGGCGGGGACGTAGGAAATTTTTCGAACCTCGATAACACTTCTTGGTGTGACTTATTTTTACTGCTTTCTGGTGCATGCTTAGTTGATTAGATTGTGCTATTTAATTTCTACTACATATTGCAATTGATTTAATTTACATGCACTAGATTGACTTTAGGGTTGTGAAAATATCAATTTTAAAATACCAATTCAACTCCCCTCTTAGGATCACGGTACAACTAACACCGAGGATAGGGGAGATTAAACGCCTATATATGTAGCTCCCCTCTACTTTAACACGTTTTGCAACTTGGTATGGCTACAACTGATACTTATCAGGGTACTTGCCTTTCTTAGCAAGCCCTTAGGGGGAGAGTTTACTTTGCCATAAACATTATTATAGTTGAAAAATATGCATTTGCTTTCTCAGTATAAACCAGTTCAATAAATAATAACACCTTTTTCATAAATCAACAGATATGCATTGAAGACACTCCCTGGGACTAACACACCATTTACTTCCCCCATGGTATGGGTTGTGCGGCCCGAAAGTCAGACTTATGCCTTGGGGGATCAGCCCAGACACAGTCAAAGTAACCATCTGCAAGTACGTCTGCAGGAATCCACAACTCAGTTGCAGGTCTGCTAGTCTTATCACTTCCTAGCCCAGGTCCCCAGGAAAGGTACTTCATCCTTACACAGGCTAAACATCAGAGACCACCCTACACCTCTCAGTATAGTGTAGGTGCACACAATCTGCTAGTCTTATCACTTCCTAGCCTAGGTCCCCAGGAAAGGTACTTCATCCTTACACAGGCTAAACATCAGAGACCACCCTACACCTCTCAGTATAGTGTAGGTGCACATAGTCTCAATAATAATCCCTAACAATGGTACCGTGCTCACAATACAACTGGTCATCAGTGTTCTTAAACCATATCATGCAATTTAAATAGTAAACATTGTAGTATAAATCTCATTTCATATAGAACTTGCCATTTAATAAAATCTAGCCCCCATTCGTTAAATAAAACCCAGCCCTCGGCCATTAAATAAAACCAGATGCCTGACCATTAAATAAAACCCGGTCCCTGGCTGTCATATCAAATCCCAACATTTGCAAAGGTAGTTCCAGTATGTTTCACAAACAATTTAGCATTTTCACAACCATACTGAAATTTGATTATACAATAACCCGTACCGATTGTTCACCTACCACACAAATTCAGTATTTGAACATAGCCATTTAAACAACCATCCTAAGATAAAACCCAGTTTTCCACTGTTCATTTTATCCAAAATACCATATCATATATCCTATATTTATAAAATTCCTTTTGAAAGGTCGATTTTCAAAATAACCTTTGAAATCAAAGTATACCTATATATATATATATATATATGTAGCAGTTTAATCGGTTCAAACTTAATAAAACCTGACTTAACCTAATCTCATACTTGTTCCTGAAAAAGAAATCGATTCCATTCAAAAAACAAAAAACCCTAGCTTTTCAATTCGCCACCAAAAACACCCGGCAAGCTGAGAAAGAGGAGGAAAGTGATCGGAGACCGAGCACAGGCTCCGAGTGAGCTTACGTAAGAGAGAGAGAGCCACGAGTGAGTGAGAGTAGAGAGAGAGAGAGAGAGAGAGAGAGAGAGAATTTTGTAAAGTTATGAAAGAATATGCCTTGCTTAGCCTTTAAGTAAGTAGGCTCGTAGGAAAATCGTCGATGGTTTTCCTTGCCCTCAGAAAATCGACGATGGTTTGGTAGTTGACCAACCCCTACTAATGGAAACCGGCAATGGTTTTCCCAAGCTTCATAAAACCATTGACGGTTTGGGTCCTACCAAACCAATTTCCTTTCTTTTCTTTTTGTTTTCCTTTACTTTTCTCTTTTATATTTATTTCCTTTTATTTTTTGGGTTTAAGTTTCTACAATCTCCTCTCCTTATAAAAATTTTGTCCTCGAAATTTGCTAACTTTTAGCGATCACATCCTCTGGAGTTTTTTTTTTAAATATCGATCTGTCTCTACAGAAGAGTCGGTAGCCACCCACATAGCAGTCCTATCCCAAGTTTATTAATTTCCCTCACTTATGGCGGAGGAATACCGTGGTTATACATAATGTCTCGGGAGATTACAATATCATACAAACTCTCCTAAATACCATTCACATACGAAAATCATAAACAACTAATAATACTAAACAAACCTACCTTACGCAACTTGGATACATACCAGGTACCTACCTGTCTAGTGCTAAACTTCTCTGAAAAGTTGTGGGGTACTTCTGACGTATTTTTGTCTCTAATTACCAAAAGGCCTCCTCAACTACATGATTACGCCACTAACGATATTTCCTTAGTATGCAGTTCCTATATTTTTTTTATCCAGAACCTGATTTGGTACCTCCTCGTATGCCAAAGTATCCTCAATCTCCAAGGGCTTATAACTTATCACACAAAAAGAATTTGGCACGTACTTTCTCAGCATTGATACGTGGAAAACATTATGACCCCTAGACAAAGCTGGGGGGTAACACCACTTGATAGGCAACTGGACCAATCCTTTTTTGGATCTCGAATGACCCAATGTACCTAGGCCTCAACCTGCCTTTCTTCCCAAACCTCATCACCCCTTTCATTGGAATAATCCTTAAGAATATCATATCATAAATCTCAAACTCTAGCTCCCATCGGCGAGCATCTGCATAACTATTCTGCTGACTCTGTGCTATTTTAATCCTCTCTCTGATAAGCTCGACCTTTGTAGAGGTCTGCTGAACTAGTTTCGGATAAAAAATATGCCACTTACCTACCTTCTCCAAGTACAATAGAGATCGGCACTGGTGACCATACAAAGCCTCATATGGTTCCATATCGATATTAGCCTGATAACTATTATTATATGCAAACTCAACAAGTGGTAGATAGTGAATCCAACTATCCCCAAAATCCAGTACACATGCCTGCAGCGTATCCTTAATAATCTGAATGGTCCTCACGGACAGCCATTCCATCTACGGGTGAAACGCGGTACTAAAAGTGAGTTGAGATCCCAAGGCATCCTGCAAACTCTTCCAGAACTAAGAGGTGAACTGTGGATCTCAATCTGAAATAATAGATACCAAGTTGCCATGAAGTTGTACAATCTCCTGCACATAAAGCTCTTACAATCTATTCATAGAATAACTTACTTTGATTGGAACAAAGTACTTAGTCTTTGTCATCCGATCCACTATTACCCAGATGGCATTCTGACCATGCACCACTAAAGGCAACCCTGACATGAAGTCCATTGAGATATGTTCCCACTTCCTCTTAGGGATATCAAGTGGTTGAAGTGGTCCCTGTAAGAACCCAAACCGTGATATACGGGTTTAAATAAATAATAAAGGGGCAAATTGGGAATTTAGAAGATTTCATCGACGAAGCCAGGATTCGTTGACGAAGTCCATGTAAGTTTCGTCGATGAAGTTCACAGGCTCGTTGATGAGGAGAAACTGAGAGATTTTGGGAAATCGGTGATATCAGGATTTGTCGACGAATCCACCATCTCGTCGATGAGCTGTCTATATGACCTCATCGATGAGGAAACCGGTTTGTCAACGAGGATGCTTGAGTCAAAGGGCTATAAATAGAAGTTCTCTTTACTTCCAAGCTCAGAAATCTAAAAATCTTCTCTCTCTCTCTCTCTCTCTCTCTATAGAACTCTCCCTACTCTTTATCTCTCTAGATTTCTTCACCGTTCATTGCGAGAATCATTAATATGAAGTTACCATGAGGATCGTGGAAGGATTCTCTACAAAACCTACGGATCGAAATCCTGTTTCAAAGATTTTTGGGTTTCAACTTAAAATCACGGTAAGGCTTGGTTTTCTTTTCTAATCTAGTAGTTTGGTCGAGGATGGGGTTGTGAGTATCTTCTGTACTGTTGATTGTAGGTTTTGGAACTCAATTCCTTGTTTAGGGGCCTTAGAGTTCGGGATTTTCTATTCGGGGGAAAGGTAAGGGGAATTGTGTTTATATCGGTTATTTTTGAAATCAGACTCGGTAGAACTATGGTTCACGGTCCTGTGTGTGTTTTGGCTACCCATTTGGGGGGATCTAATGGGGAAAAACTATGGAATTTTCATGATTACAGTTTTGTGAAAGGGGGGGTGATGAGCAGTATCACTGGTTCTGTTGAAAACCAATTGTATATGCTGATTTATACTGTGTTATAGGGAGGGTCGTGCCTTGACTTGTTTTAAAATGTTTTTTTTTTGGAAAACCATGATTTTAGATTACCAAATGGGTGTGGTTTGTTTGGTTATATGAACATGCATGTGTGTGTGATTGGTTGAAATGCTAGTAGGAACGCGGTTCCGAATTGTTCCAGGTACTGAGAGTGTCCGGCTCTATATCCAAGGGCGTGAGCCTATTTCAGAAAATCAGGACGAAGGGTGTGGATCAACCAGTTTAGCACCGATATGATGCCATGGGAGTCGGGGACTAGCCATGTGCCGGTGGCGCCATGTTATGCGGTTTGGTTGCGGGACAACACCGTATGTCGCGGGTTGGCTTCGGGCCAATGGGTGTGACGACACCAGGATTGCTGATCATGTGTGCGTGTGCGTGTATGCACTGTTGTGAATTAGTACTGGAACTACATTTAACTGCGTGTATGTTGCATCATGATAACACTCAAATACCACACACCAATATAACATGTGTTCTTCCTTACTAAGAGGTGTCTCACCCCTACTGTACGTACATTTTTACAGGTCCTTTGAGTAACCGGAACTAGTGTCCTTGTGCCAGAAGCGTACTGGCTGGTGTACTATGGGTAGCGCTTGGGTAAGTGCTAGGACTTGTGTTTTTGTGGGTTGCCATTTTGAGATGTGTTGGGCACCCGGTTGTACGTTGTTTAATGGAACCTTGATTCTGTCCTTGTATAGAATCTAGTATGGTACTGTATGTACATAGAATGACTGTATTTCCACTGCGTATATTATGTTATGTTTGGATGTGTATAGGGTGCCTGGGAACCCCACGGGGTCAAACCCTCATCCTTGCTCTGTATCTTGGATGTTTTGTATAGTAAAGGAACTGGTTGGTTTGCATTTTCACCCTTGGGTCCCATTTTTGGGTTCAAGGCGTGATAGTCCCATTGGTCTTTAGTGCTCTACCTTTACTTGCTGACATGTTAGACACTGTTCCATGATTCTGGCAATCTCCCTATTCATGTTACTCCACCAGAACGATTCTCGTAGATCTCTATACATCTTTGTGCTTTCTGGATGAACAGTATAGAGAGAGCGATAAGCCTTCTCCAGAATTGTCTTTTTAATCTCCGCGTCATTAGGTACACATAGCTTGGCATGAAATCTAAGAACTCCATTATCAGAAACATAGAAGTCTAGTTGCTACTCACTCCGTACTTTCTCCACAATTTCCATTAACTTCGCGTCTCTCATTTGAGCGACTTTAATTTTCTCCTACAAGGTTGGTAGAATTCTCAAACTGGCCATGATCGTCTATGAATTTCATTCCACTAACTCTACACCCAACCTTTCCAGGTCCATCTTGGTTTGATGTTGTACAAAAACCACCAAAACTGACACACGCACTGACTTTCAACTTAAAGCATCAGCTACCACATTTGCCTTTCCTGGGTGATAACTAATGGTATAGTCGTAGTCCTTTATCAATTCAAGCCATCTTCGTTGCCTCATGTTCAACTCCTTTTGGGTGAAAAAGTACTTAAGACTTTTGTGATCAATAAAGATCTCACACTTTTCATCTTATAGGTAGTGCCTCTAGATCTTTAATGCAAAAACTACAGCTAGCAGCTCCAAGTCATGCGTAGGATAGTTTTTCTCGTACTCCTTGAGTTGGCGAGAAGCGTACGCAATTACATTTCCTTGCTACACTAAAACACACCCGAATCCTTTTTGAGATGCATCACTGTAGATCACGAATCCACCCTCTCCTGATGGAATGGTCAACACTGGAGCAGTGACTAGTTGTTGCTTCAATTCTTGAAAACTCTGCGCGCATTCACTAGTCCACTTAAACTTGCTATTCTTTCTCGTAAGTTACGTCAGAGGACATGATAGCCTCGAAAAACCCTTAATGAACCGGCGATAGTATCTTGCTAGACATAAGAAACTTCTAACCATATGCACATTCTTCAGTCTCGCCCAATCAACTACCGCCTCAACTTTGCTCGGGTCCACTGAAATTCCCTCCCTGGACACTACATGTTCTAGAAATGCAACCTGTTCCAATCAGAACTTGTATTTCTTAAATTTAACATATAACTTTCCTTCTCTCAGCACCTAAACCACTATCCTCAAATGTTGTCGTGTTCTTTTGGGCTCTTAGAATACACCAGTATATTGTCAATAAACACAACCACGAATTGCTCCAAATACTGGTGGAAGACCTTGTTCATCAGATCCATAAACACTGCAGAAGCATTTGTCAATCCAAATGGCATAACCATAAATTCATAATGCCTATACAGAGTCCTGAATGCTGTCTTCAGAACATCTTCCGTTTTAACCCTTACCTGATGATACCCAGATCGCATATCGATCTTAGAGAAAATATGTGTGCCCTTTAGCTGGTCAAATATATCATCAATACGAGGTAATAGGTACTTGTTCTTTACTGTCATCTTATTAATTTCCCTGTAGTCAATGCACATCCTCATCTACCCATCCCTCTTCTTTACAAATAATACCGGTGCTCCCCAGGGTGATACGCTCAGTCTGATACACCCTTTGTCAAGAATTTCTTGCAACTACTCCTTTTGCTCCTTTAATTCAGCCAGAATCCATTCTATATAGAGCCTTAGAAATGGGTGTTGTCCCTGGAATTAATTCAATGGCAAACTCCACTTCATGATCAGGAGGCAATCCTGGTAAGTCCTCTAGAAAAACATCCGAGAACTCCCTTATCACTAGGATATCCTCAAGTTTAAATCCCTCCTTTAGTGCTTCTTTTACAAATGCAAGGTACCCTTGGCCACCCTCCAGAAGTAACCTCTTTTTTTGAACTGCTGAAAGGATCTGTGATGCAGAGCGCACACACAACCTGATAAATTTAAACTCCTGCTCCCTAGGAGGTCTAAACGCTACCTCCTTCCTGTGGCAGTCAATGCTCGCATAGCTGGATGCTAGCCAATCCATCCCCAAAATGACGTCAAACCCATGCATGTCAAAAATAATTAAGCTAGCAGGCAGCCTTCTCCCCTAAATCTCCAAGGGGTAGTCTCTGATCACCTTATTACACCACAACTGACCCTGTCAGCATAACCACACCTAACTCAACATCTAACAATTGAGTCTCTATCCCACACAATTTAATGAATTCTCGAGATACGAAATAGTGGGTCGCACCTGAGTCAAACAACACAACAACACTATTTGACAAAATGGAAATAGTACCTGTCACCACATCGCCGACGTTCTTTACATCTTCCGAAGTAAGCGAGTACATCCGCACTTGGGCGGTGCCCCTCTAGCAACCACCTCAGGGTGCCTGGTTACTTCCTTGATATTGATGCTGTGGAGGAGTGTGAGTCAACGTCACGCGACAGTCCAATGCTATATGTCCAGCCCCACCACACCGGTAGCAGCTGGTCCACTCTTGCACTAGCCCCAATGCCTCTGATAGCATCTGGGACAAGTAGAACATGGTGGATTCCCCTAATGGGCTCGATATCCTATATCTTGTCGCTGGCTCGTGAAATTATCAAGCCTCCTTTATGTACCCTGACTGGTACTAGTCTGAAATTCTTGAGGCAAGGGCCTCTTCTTCTGGTTTATTGCTAGTTTCTCACCCTCCTAAATGCTTGCCTCAACTGCCATGACCTTATCCACCAACTCAAAAAAACTCTCAGTCAACAACACCACCACTTGTGCATGTATTCCCTGTCTCAAACCCTCATCGAAGCTCTGGGCCTTCTTCAATTCATCCGGGATCATGTATGGAGTGAAGCGGGATAGCTCCATAAACTTGGCCACGTATTGCTGTACGGTCAAGTGCCCCTGAGTCAAATTCAGGACTCCTCTACCTTAGCCTCTGTGGTAGCAGTAGGGAAGTACCTATCAAAGAGGACCTCCCTAAAACGACTTCAAGTTATTGCCACAGGATGTGGCCGCTGTTCCTCCACCAACTTCCGATCTCCACCACCTCTTCACTTCCTCCACTAATTTAAAAGTCATACTGCACTTTCTGCTCCTCTGTGCACTCTAGCACACTCAGCAGTTCCTCAACCTCCTAAACCCAATCTTCTACTGTGATCAGGTTCGCTCTACCTACAAATTCCGGCGGATTCGTCTAGGTAAACTGCTGAAAAGTGTAGCCCCGACACCAGTGGCTGATCTTACACTCTAGAGTCCCTTTGGTTCTCCTTCCTCACCTACCGCACTATACTTTGCAGCATTGCTGAAGCATCCATATCATCCTCACTGGAAGTATCCACGTGATTATCCCCTCCAGCTATGATGTTCTTTCCTCTGGAATCCATCCTGAAGATAGGATAGAAATTGACTTAGAAATTCCACATTTATCATGGTTGATACAAGTACGGAATGAAGAAATAATATAACATATGAATTCATAGCTAAAAAAAATGATTTACACACTTCTGCCACAAAATTGTTGACCATTTTTCTAAGTGGTCCCAAAACCGTTGACGAAAAACCTGAATTACATAGACCTCTTTTTGAAGAAAATTGGTGACAGTTTTATTTCCTTCTAGAAAACCGTCGATGGTTTGCCTCCTGCAAACCATAATACTCTCCGTTGCTCGTATAAACTTAGTCCAACTAATGGATCGACCTTTAATCACAACTCTAGAACAAATACTCACCCAACCTAACTTTCTAGCTTAAGTTCCCAAGTTTCAATCTCTTAACCTAGAAACTAAACCATCGATGGATTTACCATGGTTTTCCTAAAATTGTCATTTAAGGAAAACACAAAAGACTGTAAAAGGATCACTGTCCCTAAGTTTCCAGACCAAGACTCGCCTAGTCTACCCATTCCTATCCTTATCTTATCTTGACCTATACTCTGGTAATTACTAACCATCAAAGTCTGCAGAACCTAGCAAACCATGGCTCTAATACAATTTGTAACGCCCCAACTCATCACGTGGGGCCCAAGGTGCTACTTTAGTGATGTCTGTATACCTGATACCATATTCATTATATAAATGCAGTGAAAACAAATGACATATTCTCCAAAACATTACCAGAGTTCTAAACTGCTAACATGCATAGAAGTTTCTCAATATTCATATTACATCCTAACCAATAGAAAGAAAACTAACTCAGTCCATACGACCATATTACATATCTAGGTACTTCAAACGTAACTTAATCACATTTGAGTCCTTATAGACACTCACAAAAACTGAAACTAGTTATCACCCCGCCCCGGAGCTTGCTAAGCTCTATCTCGAGATAATCCTGAAAAAAAAAATGATTTGTATATTGGGGTGAGACACTTCTCAGTAAGGCAGATTAAGTTAACATCAGTGTGTGACCACCATGAATTTTAGTGTATACAAAATCTCATCAGTTGTTAATTAACCATAGTTATAAAATCATTCCCCAAACCATACACACACACACACACACACACACACAATTATTTATAGGCGAAAGTTCCTAAGGAAAGGGGAGATTACACGCCCATACATGTAACTCTCGTCTGCTCTATCACGTTTGCATAAGTACAACCGATACTTATCAGGGTACTCGTCTTTCTCAGCAAGCCCTCGAGCGGAGAGTTTACTTTGCCATAAACATTATTACAGTTGAAAAATATGCATTTTCTTCCTCAGTATAAACAAATTCAATAAATAATAACACCTTTTTCATAAGTCAACAGATATGCGTAGAAGACACTCCTTGGGACTAACACACCATTTACTTCCCTCATAGTACGGGTTGTGTGGCTTGAAGGCTGGACTTATGCCCTGGGGGATCAGCCTAGACACAGTTAAAGTAATCATTTGCAAGTACGTCTACAAGCATCCACAACTCAGTTGCAGGTCCGCTAGCCTTACCACTTCCTAGCCTAGGTCCCTAGGAAAGGTACTTCACCCTTACGTAGGCTAAACGGCAGAGAGCACCCTATACCTCTCACTACAATGTGGGCGCACGTGGTCTTAATAATAATCCCTAGCAATGGTACCGTGCTCACAATACAACTGGTCATCAAGGTTTTTAAACCATATAATGCAATTTAAATAGTAAACATTCTAGTATAAATCTCATTTCATGTAGAACCTGCCATTTAATAAAACCCGAACACCAATCGTTAAATAAAATCTAGCCCCCGACCGTTAAATAAAACTCGGTCCCTAGCCGTCATATCAAATCCCAACATTTGCAAAGGCAGTTCCAATATGTTTCACAAAATATTCAGTATTTTCACAACCATACTCAAATTTGGTTATACAATAACCCATACCGATTGTTCACCTGCCACACAAATTCAGTATTTGAACATAGCCATTTAAACAACCATCGTAAGATAAAACCCAATTTTCCACCATTTATTTTATCCAAAATACCATATCATATATCCTATATTTATAAAATCCATTTTGAACGGTTGATTTTTGAAATAACCTTCGAAATCATAGTATACATATACATATAAAGCAGTTTAATCGGTTCAAACTCAATAAAACCTAACTTAACTTATTCCTCTTACCTCTTCTTGTAAAAGAAACTGATTTCATTCGAAAAGCAAAAATCGTAGCTTTTCGATCCGCAGCCAAAAATGAACTAGCAAGCCGAGAAAGAGGAAGAAAGTGATCAGAGACCGAGCACGGGCTCCGGGTGAAATTACGAGAGAGAGAGAGAGAGAGCCATGAGAGAGTGAGAGTAGAGAGAGAGATAGAGATAGAGAGAGAGAGAGAGAGAGAGAGAGAGAGAGAGAGAGAGATAGAGAATATGAAAGAATATGCTTTACTTAGCCCTTAAATGAGCAGGCTCGTAGGTTAACCGTTGACGGTTTTCCCTGCCCTCAGAAAATCGGCGATGGTTTGGCAATTAACCCGCCCCTACTGACTGAAACCGGTGATGATTTTCTCTAGTTTCACAAAACCATAGACGGTTTGGGTCCTACCAAACCAATTTCCCTTCTTTTCATTTTGTTGTCCTTGATTTCTCTCTTTTATATTTATTTCCTTTTATTTTTTGGATTCAGGTTTCTACAAGAATCACCCATAGGTAGATCGGGGCTGCACTATCAAGCAGTTCACCTATATGAGTCCACCGATGTTTACAGGAGGAGCAGACCCGATCGCGGCTGAGGATTGGGTTCATGAGATTTAGGAGCTTCTAGCTATTGTACATTGTATCGATGAGTTGAGAGTGCAGTACGCCACTTTCAAATTGATAGGAGAGGCTAAACGATGGTGGAGAGCACGAATAGATGCCAGGACTAGCGATTTTCACTTGGAGCTGATTTAGGGAGATCTTCTTCGATAGGTATTTCCATGCTTCCATCAAGGAAGCTAAGCTATAGGAGTTTCTAAATTTGAGATAGGGGCACTTGACCGTACAGCAGTACGCGGCCAAGTTCGTGGAGCTATCTCGCTTCGCCCTGTACATGATCCCAAATAGGCCAAAGAAGGCCTGGAGGTTTAAGAGAGGTCTGAGGCAGGGAATACGCATGTAGGTGGAGGCATTGTAGGCCCAGAGTTTCTTTGAGTTGGTGGACAAGGCCATGGTAGTGGAGGTCAGTATACATGAATGTGAGGGGGTAGCGAACCAGAAGAAGAGACCCCTGCCTCATGGGTTTCAAATCGGCACCAGTTGGAATACATGGAGGAGGCCTAGTGACTATGTGGGTCAGCGATAGGAGGTGGGGCCCTGAGCTCCTCAGGGTACTCAGCCATGCCCTTCTTGCCCCAGGTGTCATCAGAAGCATTGGGGCGAGTGTCGGGATAGATTTGCTGGTTATTACCGATGTGGTAGACCTGACTATATAGCACGAGACTTTCGTGCATCGTTCAGTGATGCGCCTACACCTAATCAATTTAAGGGACATAGTCATGCACCCCGAGGTAGCCACCATAGGGGCACTGCCTAGGAGCGGGTGTTTTCACTTATGCTGAGAGATGCAGAGGACGTTGGTGACGTGGTGACAGGTATTATTTAATTTTTATCGCATAAAGGTATTGTGTTGTTTGATTCAGGGGCAACACATTCATTCGTGGCTCGGGAGTTTGTTAAATTGTGTGGGATAGAGGCTTAGCCACTAGGTGTTGATTTATCATTGGCTACATCAACAGGGACCATAGTAACGTGTAAGAGGATACTTGAAAATTTTTTTATCAGTGTTCAGGGGAAGACGTTGCCTGCTAATCTTGTAGTTCATGACATGCACAGATTTGAGGTGATTTTAAGGATGGACTCACTAACTTTCGGTTATGCTAGTATCAATTGCTACAAGAAGGAGGTGGTGTTTACACCTCCAAAGCAGTAGGAGTTTAAATTTGTAGGGTCACGTGTGCACGCCACGCCATCAAATTTGTCAGTCATGCAGGCTAAAAGGTTACTCTTGAATGGATGTCAGGGGTACCTAACTTGGGTAAAGGAAACACCAGAGGAGGAAATTAAGTTGGAGGACATCCCGATAGTGAGCGACTTTCCTAATGTGTTTCTGGAGGATTTGCTGGCGTTACATCTTGAGCATGAGGTGGATTTTGCTATCGACCTATCTCTAGGAATGGGGCCGATCTCTAAGGCTCTGTATAGGATGGCTCCAGCAGAGTTAAAAGAATTAAAGGAACAGCTGTAAGAGTTGTTGGATAAGGGGTTTGTCAGGCTCAGTGTATCTCCGTGGGGCGCACCGGTGTTATTTTTTAAAAATAAAGATGGTTCGATAAGGATGTGCATCGACTATTGGGAGATAAATAAAGTGACGATAAAGAATAAGTACCTGCTGTCGCGTATCGATGACTTGTTTGACAAGCTTCAGGGAATGCAGGTTTTCTAAAAAATCGATCTCCGATCCGGGTATCATTAGGTGAAAGTTAAATCAAAGGATGTACCGAAGACTGCTTTTCAAACTTGGTATGGCCATTATGAATTTTTGGTTATGCCGTTCAGACTGACAAATGCGCCCACTGCATTTATGGACCTGATGAACAGTGTCTTCCATCAGTACCTGGATCAGTCTGTTGTAGTGTTTATTGACGACATATTGGTGTATTCAAAGAATCCTGAGGAGCACAAGGATCATTTGAGGACAGTACTTCAGGTAATGAGGTAAAGGAGACTGTATGCTAAATTTAAGAAATGTGAGTTATGGCTAGAACATGTGGCATTCCTGGGGCACGTGATATCCAGGGATGGTATTTTTGTGGATTTGAGCAAGATAGAGGTTGTAGTGGACTGGGTAAGACCGAAAAATATTCACGAGGTCAGGAGTTTCATGGGATTGGCAGGATACTACTGCCAATTCGTGGAGGGTTTCTCCAAGTTATCAGGTCCTCTAACAAGGTTGACCAAGAAGAATATAAGATATGAGCGGACAGATGAGTGTGAGCATATTTTTCAGGAATTAAAGCAGTGACTTATCACTGCGTTAGTACTAACAATCCTTTCAGGAGAAGGGGGTTTTGTGATCTAAAGTGATGTGTCTCGAAAATGGCTCAAGTGTGTACTGATGCAACGGGGAAATGTTATTACATATGCTTCTCAGCAGCTCAAGGAGTATAAGAATAATTATCCTATGCACGACTTGGAGTTGGCAGTGGTGGTCTTTGCATTAAAAGTCTAGAGTCACTATTTGTATGGTGAAAGGTGTTAAATTTTCACAGATTATAAGTCTTAAGTATATTTTCACACAAAAGAAGTTGAATATGAGACAGAGAAGATGGCTTCAACTCATAAAAGACTATGACTGCACCATCAGTTATCACCCAGGGAAAGCTAATTTGGTAGCTGATGCTTTGAGTTGGAAGTCAGTGGATGCGTCAGTTTCGGCAGTAGTGGCCCAACATCAGATCAGGATGGACCTAGAGATGTTTGGCATGGAAATGGTGGAAGGGAATCACTCGGCATTTATCGCAAGTCTGGTAATCCAGCCAACCTTGCAATAAATGATTAAAGCTACTCAAATGAAAGATTTAGAAGTACAAAGTGGTCAACAAACAGATTTCAATATCTTAGATGATGGGGTTCTCAAATTTCACACTAGACTTTGTGTACCTAACGACACAAAGATAAAAAGGGCGATTCTGGAGGAGGCTCATTGCTCTTTTTATACCATACATCCAAGGAGTACAAAGATGTATAGAGATCTGCAAGAATCCTTCTGGTGGAGCAATATGAAGAGGGAGATTGCTCGATTTATGGAATAGTGTCTGATATGCCAGCAAGTGAAAGCAGAACATCAGAGACCAGCGAGACCACTGCAACCACTTCACATTCCTGAGTGGAAGTGGGAGCATATCTCCATGGACTTTGTCACGGGGTTACCATCAGCGTTGCATAGACAGAACGTCATCTAGGTAATTGTGGATCGGCTGACAAAGACTGCACATTTTGTTTTGATCAGAGTTAGTTACTCCATAAATACGCTGGCGGAACTTTATGTGCAGGAGATAGTTAGACTCCATGGTGTGCTTGTGTCCATTGTTTCAGATCGAGATCGATGGTTCACCTTTCGATTCTGGAAGAGTTTGCAAGAAGCTTTGGGATCTCAACTTACTTTCAGTACTGCATTTCACCCACAGAATAATGGACAGTCAGAGCGAATGATTCAAATCTTAGAGGATATGCTAAGGGTCTGTGTGTTGGATTTCGGAGGTAGCTAGATCCGGTTTTTGCCATTAATGGAATTCGCCTACAATAACAGTTATCAGGGTAGTATCGAGATGGCTCCATATGAAGCGTTGTATGGTCGAAGGTGCCAATCTCCATTGTATTGGGACGAGGTTGGAGAACGACAAATTTTGGGGCCAAAATTGATTCAACAAACATCGAAGAAAATCAAACTGATCTAGGACATAATCAAGATAGCTCAGAGTCAGCAGAAGAGTTATGTTGATACTCGCCGACGAGAACTAGTATTTGATGTGGGGGCTATGATTTTCCTAAGGGTTGCTCTGATGAAGGGAGTTATAAGGTTTGGGCGGAAGGGTAAGTTGAGCCCTAGGTACATTGGGCCATTTGAGATTCTAGAGAGAATTAATCCAATTGCCTACTGGGTAGCTTTACCCCCAGCATTGTCTAGGATCCACAATGCATTTCACATATCTATGCTAAGGAAATACATCTCAGATCCATCACATATGATAAACTACGACTTGTTAGAGGTGAGTGATACCTTGGCTTATGACGAAGCGCCAGTTTAGATCCTAGATTGGAAGGTATAGGAATTGCGTACTAAGAAAATACCATTAGTGAAAGTGTTGTGGCAGAGTCATGTTATTGAGGAGGCTTCTTGGGAACTAGAAGAGGAAATACGTCAGAAGTATCCACAATTATTCGATGAGATCAAATGTTAAACAAGTAAGTAAACTATTAGGTAAGGGTTCAGTTGTGAATATAATGTGTTTTGTGTAGGTGGTCTAGGTAAGTATTAGTGGGAGTAAGTCTGTACGTTTCGAGTGCCTTAGGAAGATTTTGCTTGACTACTTGTACTCTCCCAAGGACTGTTATTGTAACCACGGTATTCCTCCCCCATAAGTGAGGGTTATTAATAAATTTGGGATGGGGCCGCTATGTGGGTGGCTACTAGCGCTTCCTATAGTCGGGTAAATAATTTAGTAATTTTTAGAGGAGGTTGTGATCAATGTAAGTTAGCAAATTTCAAGGACGAATTTTTTATAAGGAGGGGAGAATGTAGTGATTCCAAAAAAAATTAATTAATAATTATTATTAATTAAATAATATAATATAATAATACACACACACACGCACACACACACACATATAGGTTCCTTCAGGAAGTATCCTAAAGGAAATAAAATTTCCTAAGCAAACCCGCCCCCTCTTTCATCTCTCAATGCAGGCGTCTCTCTCTCTCTCTCTCTCCTCCACTCACTTCCTCTCTCCTTAATTTCTTGACAATACGTGCGCCGATTGAAGAAAAGAAAATATATCTAGGTTCCATTTCCAGTCACCAACGTTTTAATTGGGGTGATTTCGTCGTTGGGGCATCGTAGGCACCACTCCTGGGATAAGGTAAAGGGAATAGATTATGTCAGTTTATTTTGAAAATATTTCCAATTAAATTGTAGTATTTGGTTTCAAGAATAATATACTTGATTTTGTGAGTATTTAGGCTTATGGAAATAATAATTTTGAATTATTATAAGTATTTTTTGGGGAATAAATTTTAATTAAATTAAACTGCAGGGTTTTGATCAAATCAGGATTTTTGGGAATATATTCTAATTAAGTTAAACTCTAGGGATTTGATGAAATCAAATTTTTTGGGAATATTTTGGAGTTAAATTAAATTGCGGGGATTTGATCATATTCAGGTTTTTTAAATATATTGGGGATTAAATTTAAAACTGGGGAATTGATCATACCTGCGTTATAATTAAATTTACCAATTATATATTTTGAAAATTCTGTAAGCAATTGGTGAAACTATAATTATTGAATAAATCATGTGACATGAGATTTATTTATATTTTACTGCATAATTGAATTTGAGTATTTTTGTGGTATTATCATGGAAAAAATGTGATTTATATTGATTGATGAAAATATTGGAAATGTGGGAAATGGTGAAACTTTGAAATGATGGTTGAATGCCGAGATTGATTTGATGACTAAGTTCCAAGTTTTGATATGACGATTGTATGCCGAGATTGATTTGATGGCTAAGTGCCGAAGGTTTGATATGATGGCTAAATGCCGGGTTTTTATATGACATATTTTATATTGAATGATGAAATGAGTTTAAATAATAGTTTTTATTACTTAAATTGCATTATATGGTTTAAAAATCCTGAGAACCAGATGTGATGAGAGCACAGTATCGTAGCTAGTGATTGAGATAGTGTAACCATACTGTTTTGGATAGAAGTGTTCGTATTGACAAGTCGATTTGGCCACGGAAGGGTTGTGTATCCCATGGAGCTTAGACCAAGTTGGGTACGCAGATCAGACTTTTAGACATGAGATTTGACTTAGCCTAGTGGTGGGCTAGCCAGGGTTAGGTCTAGTCTTCAGACCGCATAACTCGATCATAGGGGTTTATACATGATGATGTAGTATGTCCAAAAGGGGGTTTCTTCTACACATATATGTGAATTTATGTAAATGGGGTTATTTAACGAACTGTTTTATAATCTGAAAGAAATGTGTATTTTCAAATGTATAGGTGTGAGTTATGTTGTACAAATGTCATATCTATCAAATAAATTAAATTAAAGAATGTGTTTAAATTCATGAGAACTCATATTAGCCACACACTGACAATACTCTATTACGTCTTACTGAGAAGTGTCTCACCCCATTATATATACAAGTTTTTCAGGACCATTAGGAAACCAAGATAGGAGCTACAGGGTGGGACCTAGACGAGCTAGCTGAAAGTGAGTAGTGTTGGGACAATATTTTATTTATATCTGATTGTTTTGGTTATTCGGGGTTGCAATATATTTTTGGAGAGATGTTGACATTAAGGTTGAGAGGTAGTACTTTGATATGCATGGTTGTAAAAGTATATTTTGTTTCCGTTGTTTGTTTGTTTGTTTGAATTAATTATGGGGTGGTATTTGTGTGGTATCATAAATAGCATTGATGATGTCATTATTATGATTATTTGTAGATTAGATTTAGGGGCATTACAATATCTTTATCTTCTCTTTATCTCTCCCTTTTCTTTCTATATACCCTACTTACTTCAAGCATGTAAGTGAGTATTCAAGTATGCAGTATTTATACAAGCATGCAAAGATATGTCTTCAAAATGAGAAGGGTAGGGTTCCCTTTTATAGGGCAATATGGATACCTATGCATTTGTTGGGGCAGAAACCAAAGTGATGGAAGATAGGGTTACATCCACATTTTCCATAACCTATTTTTCATAACACTCTCCCTTGGATGTCACCCATATATTAACTACTTCTATTAAGATCTTTAAGATGTCTCATTCCAATAAGATGAACTAATTTCTTAAATGTTATATTATGCAAAGCTTTGGTGAACAAATTTGCAAGATTGTCACTTGATCGGATCTACTAAACATCTATATCACCATTCTTTTTGAGTTCATGTGTATAAAATAATTTTGGAGTGATATGCTTTATTCTGTCACCCTTTATGTATCCTCCTCTTAGTTAAGTTATACATGCTGCATTGTCTTCATATAAAACTGTTGGAATATCCTTAATTGATTGAAGACCACAATTTGCTTGAATATGAGAAATCATTTATCTGAGCCACACACATTCTCTACTGGCTTTATGGAAAATTAGTATTTAAGAATGATTGGAGGATGTTGTTGTAATTGTCTGCTTTATTGATTTCCAAGATATAGTAGTTTTTCCATAAAGAAATACATATCAAGTTTGAGATTTAGCATTGTGAGGATCCAATAGATATCCAACATATGCATATCCTACTAATTGAGATTTGGGATCAAATAAGTAGAATAGACCCAAATCAGATATACCTCTCAAATAGCGCAGAATGTGCTTAATTCCATTCCAATGCTGCTGAGTAGGAGTAGAGTTGTATCTTGCAAGTAGATTTACAGAAAATGCAATGTCGGGTCTTGTACAATTGTCTAGATACATTAGAAAGCCGATAGCACTTAAATATAGTACTTTAGGACCAAGTAATTCATCTCCCTCATCATAAGGTCGAAATGGATTCTTTTTAATATTAAGTACATGATCGCTCCATCATTGGAGATCCCAAAGGATGAACTTTGACCATATAGAACTGTCTCAATACGTTTTCGGTATATTTAGATTGATGAACAAGAATTTCGCCATTTACATGTTCAATCTGTAGACCAAGACAATATTTTGTCTTTCCTAAATCTTTAATCTCAAATTCTGCCATTAAATAATTTGTAGCTTTAGTGAGCTCTTCAGGAGTCCTAACTAAATTCAAATCATCAACATAAACAACAATTATAGCAAATCTAGATTCTAATCTTTTAATAAAAACGCATGGAAAAATTTGATCATTTATGAATCCTTCTTTCACAAGGTATTCATTTAATCGATTGTACCACATGCGTTCAGATTACTTTAATCCATATAAAGAATGTTGGAGTTTAATTAAATATAAATTTCTGGGTTTTTCTCCAGAAAATTTAAATCCTTTAGGAATTTTCATATAAATTTCATTATCCAACGATCCATATAGGTATATGATGTTACTACGTCCATATGATGCATGCTCAGTCGTTCAGCGACTGCTAGCCCAAATAAGAGTCTAAAAGTGATTCCATCCATTATGGGAGAATACGTCTCCTCATAATCAATTTCAGGTTTCTGTAAGAAATCTTGTGCCACAAGCCTTGCTTTATATCGAGTAATTTCATTATTTTCATTTTGCTTGCACACAAATACTCATTTGTATCCAGCGCATTGGACATCTTCTGGTGTCTAGACTACAGGTCCAAAAACTTCTTTTTTTTAATAAAGAGTTTAATTCTAATGTGATAGCCTCTTTCCATTTTGGCCAATCACTTCTATTTCAACATTCATTAACAGATTTAGGTTAAGGATCCTCATTACTTCTGGTATTGTCAGTAGCTACTATATATGCAAATGTGTTATTGACAATAACTTTATTTATTTCCAACATTTCTCCTGTGTAATGAATTGAGATCTCATTATTATTTTTAGGTACCTCTCTTTTTTCAAGGGATGTCTTTTCAGGAGTTTTCTCTTCAGGCGATTCCTCTTTAGGAGGTTCCTCTTCAAGAGGTTCCATAATAGGGATTTCATTTTTAGGAGAAACGGGTTTGTGAATGTTGAATTGATTATCTACCTCTATAACCTCTCCTCGAGTGTTAACAGATTTCAATCTTCTCCTTTTGAGAGTTTTATCTTTTGCACCAACAGGCCTTCCACGCTTAACTTGTGGTTTAGGTTCATTAGTCGGCTGTTGTCCTTTAGGAACATCAATATGTGCTGGAATATTTGCAGCATGTATATGAGATTTTAGTATGGTCTTGGAATCTACAAAAGAATCTGGTAATTGATTTGCAATCCTTTACAAATAGATAATCTTCTAAACTTCAAGTTCATTTTTATTTGTGTGAGAATCTAAATGAGATCAACTCATGTCATTCCATGTGATTTCATGTTGTGCTTCAGGCACTGATTTAGCTCCCCCTAATATAGGGAAAACTGATTCATCAAAATGACAATCTTGAAACCGTGCTTTGAACAAATCACCTGTTAAAGGTTCAAGATATCTAATAATAGTAGGGGGATCAAAACCAATACAGACACCAAGCTTACATTGAGGAACCGTTTTAGTTCTTTGAGAAGGGGCAATAGGAATATATACCACTCAACAAAAAATTCTTAAATAAGAAATATCAGGTTGTTGCCCAGGGAATGGGTGAAATATTATTGTAAGCAGTTGGCCTTATACGAACAAAATATACAGCATAAAGAATAGCATCTCCCCAAAAAGATAAAGGCAATTTAGTTTTCATAATCATAGGTCTAGCAATAAGTTGAAGTCTCTTAATAAAAGATTTAGCTAAACCATTTTGTGTATGGGTATAAGCAACGATGTGTTCAATATCTATTCTAAGTGACATGCAATAGTTATCAATAGTTTGGGATGTAAATTCACCAGCATTATCCAAACGAATTGATTTAATTTGATAATTGGGAAATTGAGCTCGTAATCTAATCAGTTGAGAAAGAAGTCTGGCCAATGCAGTATTATAAGTAGAAAGTAGAGAAACATGTAACCATCTAGTAGATGCATCAATTAAAACCATAAAATATCTAAATGGTCCAGATGGTGGATGTATTGGTCTGCATATATCACTATGAATTCTTTGTAAGAAACTGGGTGATTCAAAACTACTTTTGATACAGATGGTTTGACGATTAATTTCCGTTAAGAGCAAGCAGTACACATGAAATCATTTGATAAAAGAATCTTCTGGTTCTTTAGTGGATGACCATGTGAATTTTCAATGATTCTACGCATCATTACATCTCCAAGATGTCCAAGGTGATCATGCCAAAGTGTAAATAACTTTGGGTCATTACACTTCTAGTGCAATACATATATGATTCAACTGCTTTAATATTTGTATAATACAATCCAGAAGATAAAGTTGGTAGCTTTTCCAAAATTTGTTTCTTCCCAAAAATAATAGAAGTAATATAAAGGAATTCTTTACTGCCTTCATTTGTAGTTTCAATGTGATTTCAATTAAGTCTTAAATCTTTAAAGTTTAATAGATTTCTTCTGGATTTTCTAGAATATAAAATTTTATCAATTTGTAATAAAGTACCATTAGGTAACTTTATATTAGCTCTTCCGGAGCCTTCAATCAAATTTGTAGAACTAGATATTGTATTAACATTTGTTGAATATATATTTAAGTAATGGTAAAATTTCCTATCTCGAAGAATTGTATGTCTTGTAGCACTGTCAGCTAAACAAACTTATTTCGAAGACATCTTAGAATTAATCAAAGCTTTAAAACAATTCATACTACAACACATATTTAAAAACACATTACTATAATTGATCATAATAGCAATATATCAAAATACAATATTACTTACTATATATATCCTAAACTATTACATCATTATTTTCATCTGGATTTACAAGAAAATAAGCAACATCAAGATAAATAGAGTTTGATGGTTCAACATTAAAATCTTTTGGAACAATATTATCGGCAAAATTTGTTTCAACCTATTTGCTTTTTTCCTTTATAGATGCTTGGTATAGATCTACTAAGTGCTTGGGAGAACGATAGGTATGCGTCCAAAGACCTTTTCCTCCGCATCTATAACATTCAGTTTCATGTTACTTGGGTCACTGATTTTGATCATTTACCCATTTTGGGGGGTCATCCCTCTTTTGGGGGACTTCAGCCTCGCGTTGAAGCCAGTAATTATTTCGACCACGGCCACGACCATGCCCACTACCATGCCTGTGACCTCGTCCTCGATCACGAGATGTATTTGTATTCACTTTAGGGAATGGGGTCGAACCATTTGGACGAGTTTGATGATTTTTCATCGAAAGCTTGTTATTTTACTCAGTGACAATGAGACATGATATTAGTTTAGAAAATTTAGTAAATTTCCTCTATCTATATTGTTGCTGCAGGAGCACATTCATGGGATGGAAATTAGTAAAAGTTTTGTCTAGCATGTTTTCATCAGTAATATTTTCACCACATAATTTTAGTTTCGAGCTAATTTTATGTAGGGCTGAGTTATATTCAACGACTGTTTTAAAATCTTGCAACCTCAAGTGCAACCATTCATATCGATTTTTTGATAAAATTACAGTTTTCTGGTGGTCAAATCTATCCTTTAAATTTTTCCATAAGATAAGTGAGTTTTTAACAGTGAGGTATTCAGTATTTAATTCTTCATCTAAATGATGACAAAGGAAAATCATAGCTTTTGCGTGATCCTACAAGGATAATGCGGTATTTCCATCTAAAATAGTATCTCTTAAGTTCATTGCATTTAGATGGATATCAACATCAAGAATTTATGATAAATAATTGTCGCCTTTGATATCAAGGGGAACAAATTCAACTTTGTTTAGATTCGACATCTGAATAAATTAACAATAATAAGGCAAGTTTGAAAACAAAATGTAAAAACTAAAATAAAACTAAGATAATAATATAATATTATTTTACCCTTCTGGGGTACTTAAATATGTTTTTTTAGGAACATTATTTTATTTTTCTCAATTTATACTCTTTAGGAGTATGATTCCAATTTACAATATTAAATTGGTTAATAATTTACCACCTCTTCCGGAGGTTAAATATACAACCTCATTTGGAGGATAAACGTTTCACCTCTTCAGGAGATCGATTTAAACATCTCTTCGGGAGGTAAATATTTAACATCTCTTTTGGAGATTAGATACATAGCCTCTTCAGGAGGTTTATCTCTTCAGGAGATTTAAATATGTATAGCCTCTTCTGGAGGACTATCTTACCATCTCTTCTATATATATATAAGCGGTACAGAAATAAAATCATCTATTAAGGCGGTATAAAAATACAGAAATATATCAGTCGATTAGAGTCTCATAAATTAAATAAGAATTAAAGAAATATGTCAGTTGGTTAGAATCACGTGTTGATAACGTATTATAAAAGATGCATAAATAAATAGAAAATAAATAGAGATGAGATAGAAATTTTACGTGATTCGGCTATGCCTACTCTACGGGCGGATGAGTTCAAAACTTTACTATCATAGGTGGAATTAGAATATGATATGGAACCAGCCTTGTACAATATATTTCTATCTTCTCTTTATCTCTCCCTCTTCTTTCTATATACCCTACTTACTTCAAGCATGCAAGTGAGTATTCAAGCATGTAATATTTATACAAGTATGCAAAGATATGTCTTCCCAATGAGAGGGGTATGGTGCACTTTTATAGGACCATATGGATACCTATGCAATCATTGGGGTGGAAACCAAAGTGATAGAAGATGGGGTGACATTCACATTTTTCATAACCTATTTTTTCATAATAATTTATTATTTATTATTTATTTTTAAGGGTTTTATTAAATTTTTTTAAAGATGCTGTATTTTTAAAGGCTTAATTGCAATTTTTTTTTATAAAAAAAATCACGACATTGTTTTGGGGTTTTTTACTCTTTCTTCTTCTCCACGCAGCCGTGCTGTCGTGTCACCGGCTGGATTTCCACCATGAATCTGGCCATTTGTCCACCCACATGCTTTTAGCCTTCCCCTTTTTCTCAACCATCTTCCCTCTCCACTTCATCGTCCCCAAGCTCCCAAACCCACGAAACTCCATACCCATCACTCACTGCCGGTGACTCCTCGCCCTGCTGCTACCCATCTCCGGTCACCTTTCCTTGCTTGCCATGCCTACCTATCTTATCCCCTATCGCCTCCATCTTTTATTTTCTTTAATGAACCCTTTGCGCCTATAAATACCCCACACACAAATGAACAAACCGGGAGGACCAAGGGGGGGGTGGGGAGACTCTCGACTGGTTGGGGCTCTCTCTCTAACATCACCGGCTCTCATCTCTCTTTCTCCCCCTACATTCTGTTTAAAATCCCAGAACTCACACTAGTGCAAAAAAAAAAAAAATCCTCACCAAACCTCTACAGGTCTCTCTACTCCTCTCTTTCTCTCTCTCAGTATCTACATTTTCTTTTCTGTTTTGTGGAGGTGATATATAATCTACATGCATGCAATACATGATTTCTACATGAAGGTGTAGGTGTTGTATATTCATGCACATGTTGAGGTGAAATAATGGTGTGCTAGTGCATTTATGTTTGTGTGTGTGTGGGTACGAATGTGGGTGTGTATGTGCAAGTATAGCAATGCATTAGTATGTTTGCTCATGTAGAATATTGCGTGCATGTTAAAAGTTAATGAATACATATGTGAGTAAAATTGTGTTTATGAATATGCATGATTCTATTGAATGTATGCTTATGTTCATATGGTCGATTGCATGTGTGTGTGCATGATATGTTTGGTGTTGTGAATGCATGCATGCATGCGGATGTGTGCATGAACATGTGAGTGCACGTAGGGATCCATGGGGCAGGCATGAGCTTATGTGAATATATACAAGTTCATTTTTGTATGGCAATGTGTGTATAGTGACTTGGAGGCATGCATAAATATTTGGAGTCTTGGATGGCTAGGCATATGCTTATATAGTACGTCTATCAAATTGTGTTATCATTAAAGGTACGCATGAATGCATTTGTGACATGTGAAGTTTGTATGACTTTATGATATTTATGTGAATGTGGGTATATGTACGATAGGACATTTGGTTGTATGCATGCATGCAACTAGTATACTGTACGTGCATGCATAAATTGGTGTAAATTAGCATGTATGTGTATTGAGATGCATGCATAAATGGGCATTTTATGATTTTTATACTGGTATACATATGCATGTATATTTGAATAATGCATGTAAAATAGAATGCTTGCATGTGTGAGTCAATGTGGATGGTTTGTGAGAATATATAAATTTAAGTATGTTGGCATGAATGCATGATGTACCTCTTATTATCTATGTAGAAATGTGTTAATAATAGGTAAGTTAGTATGAGAAGAAGGATATTTTATTTAAGTGATTTATAAGATTTTTTATTATGTGAAAAATCCTAAAGATCGAAATGCACGCTTTCATTTTCCTTAGTGTTACTCATTATTGTCATTTTAACAAAAGTTCAAAAAATATGTTTCCATTTTCCTTATATTTTTAACAAGAAAAATCCAACAAATGTTTGTTTCTTCATCTTCTTCTTCTTTTTTTTTTTTTTTAACTTTTTTTGCATAATATCATCATCTTTTGTATATGTATATGAACCCTTGTGATTGGAAGCACACTAATAGGACATAGGGAAATGTCTTCTCTCCTAAAGATCTAAGCTAGGGAAGAATGCCTAAGTATATATCTAAGGCATGTATTATAAGTTTGTTTCTAAGTGCCTCATTTTCAAGTGGCGAGGAGTTTTTAAACACCGTTAAATCTGAAATGTCCACCTCGTATGCCTGATTTGGACACTTAAGCTCTGAAATTAACTAAGTGTTGACTTTACTGTAATCCCAAGAGCGGGTGTGAATTGGATTTTTAAAGTTTTTCTCTCCTAGGTCAAATAGCTAGTAGCAGTATTTCACAAACTTAGGGTCAATCTAGAGCATATATAAAATAAACTGATAAATACAACTAAATTAAATTTGCACAAAAAATTTTAACCAAGCATGCATAGTATAGTAAAGCGAATAAAGTAGAGATAACACCAGATATGTTATCAAGGTTCGGCAAATGTGCCTATGTCCCTGCCTTAGCTCGCAAGCCTGAGGATTCCACTATGGCTCACTTAATAGGTGGAGCGGCACCGGTTATAACCAGGTCAAATTATCGAGGTTGACCACAACCTTTACATAGAATCCTTCCAAACTAGATTATCACCCTTTTAGGCCACGCTTGGAATACAACAAATAATCAATACAAATTTTGTGTACAAAAATACGTGCTTCTCCAATAAGAAGATTTGTATTAGTATAACCAATGCACTTCGCAATCATGAGATCTATAAGCTCAGTGAAGACAAAATTACAACTCTCAAAATAATGTCAGTGTGGCAATCAAAGTGTGATAGTGTGTTATGATAACATCTTTGAAACAATATGTATAAGTATATCAACCACAAATAGGGTTTCAAAGATTTTAACAGTATAATCAAATATCTCAAAATATTTCTAGAAAATCAAACACAAGATATATTTAGAACACTAGCTTGTCAAAAATATTTTCTTCAAAGAAAACACAAGACAAGCTCAAGAGTCTTGCAATAAAAATGCAAAGGCTCACAAGCTAATAAAAGTTTCCCCACGAAATGGTATTATGAATTAAATCTATGAGGAAAACCTTTTGGGCTTAACTCTCTTTAAAAAATCAACAAACAATCACACACAAGAGAGTATAAGCTTACAATGGAAATGTAGGTAGTCTCAAGATACTCTCACTCAATATTATTTTGCAAGGGAATGAGTAAAAGGTGAGGTATATAGGCTTGTATAGGAACGAGTAGCTCAAAATATTTCAGAAAAAAATTTTCTTAATCAAAGTGCTAATCAATGCTTAATCTTTGCAAGTGAGGGTATATATATAGACTTTATAAAAAAAATGACAGTTGGGACATAAAGGGAATTATTAAATTTGTTTAATAAGCTTTTAATTCAATTTACCCTTAATTAACCTTAGTTACTGTGGTTAAAAATTATGGCAACCCGAGAGTTTCGATCAACTATATTTTAAGTTTAGTCAATTAAATTGCCAAGTTCAATCAACCCGAGGCACTTTTGAACTACAGATATAGTCGACTGAATTAAGGTGATTTTGAAGGCATTTGAGGTTCGGTCGACTATATTTTAAGTTCGGTCTGCTAATCATATAGTTCAGTTGACTCAGTCACAAATGAACTAAAGGTTTGGTCGGCTGAACAATTGGGAGTCAGGCATGTGCCAGTTCGACCGATTATGGAAGATATGTTCAAAAACCATTCAGTCGGTTGAACCTTGGTCAAACTTTTGACCCTGACTGGTTTGGTCGACTGAGCTGAATATACACAGCTGGGTTCGGTCGACCAAACCCCTTTCAAATTTTATTTTAGGTCCAGATTATTGCTAGAGTTTACCCTTGATACAAATGGTATGATTTTTAGGATAGAGGGGATTTGTGCAAGTGCTGTGTAGGGACCTAGGGTCGATCTAAGGTCTTTGAGCTTATAGTTCCTACCATTCATACCATGCATTAATTATTACAGACCCGAATGAATAAATATAAAATAAAAATGTAAACACTTTGTTTTCATTTTTCCTTGAGCTTCTCCATACACCACTAAGTGATATGATCCTTTGCCATTTCATGCACAGAGATATCCTGCACTCAAACTCAAGGCAAAGATAAGATACACAGATATTTGTCATTATCAAAATGGGATATGACCTATAAGGTCAACATTCTCCCCCTTTTTTATGATGACAAATACTTCATGCAAAAGTGGGTATAGCCATGAAAGCCCCCCCCCCCTCCCTATGAGAATATGCATAAAGAATTTTAAAGCTCAAGAATGTAGAAAAGGTGAAAGCTTATAGGCAAGCAATGGATAATAGTCATTCAAATACAAGATATGGTTCTGGGAAAAAAGATTTATAGAAATTTTGGCAGCATGCCATTTTGAAAGTGGAGCATTTCCTAAAAAAAATCTGTATATCAAGGACCTGATTGAGTTCAAGTTTACAGTAATCCACAACAATCAACTCAAACAGTTCGGTACCGATTAAAGCAATCAATATAAGTATAACTATCAACATCCAAAAGATAAAATAGTCATGCAATGCAAAATAACATAAATAATCTCACAAAGTATGAAATATAGCAATGATAGACTTAAATTATTAGAGTCGTAGATTTCTAAGTTTAATAGCTCCCCCTTAGTTTGTGCACTCTATCATATTTTTAGGTGGCATATCTACTATGCATTAGACCTAACTCACCTCTAAATTGTATAAATCTATCCTCCTAGAGAGGTTTTGTGAGTATGTCAGCTCACTGTTCATTAGTGCACACAAACTCAAGTGCCACATCTCCCTTTTGCACATGATCACGAATGAAATGATGTCTAATTTCAATATGTTTGGTTCGTGAATGTGAGATGGGATTCTTTGATATATTGATTGCACTAGTGTTATCATATTTAATTGGAACTGTGTCATAGTGCAACCCAAATTCCATAAGTTTTTGCTTTATATAAAGCGTTTGGGCATAACAACTTCCAGCCGCAATATATTCAACTTCGGTTGTGGATAAGGCAACATAGTTTTGTTTCTTAAAAAACCAAGAAACTAGAGATTGTTCTAAATAATGACAAGTGCCGCTAGTGCTTTTACAATCTACTTTACTACCGGCAAAGTCAGCATCTGTGTAACTAACAATCTCAAATGACGTATCCTTCGGGTACCATAATCCTAACTCAACAATCCCAACAAGGTACCTAAGTATCCTCTTAACGGCTAACAAATGAGACTCCTTAGGAGCAACCTAAAATCTAGCGCATATACAAACACTAAACATAATGTTAGGCTGGCTAGCAGTAAGATACATGAGACTACCAATCATGCCACGATAGAGTTTGACATCAACAAGAATGCTTTACTCGTCTTTATCAAGTTTAGTGGAAGAGCTCATAGGAGTTCCTATAATTTTACCGTCTTCCATATTAAATTTCTTGAGCAGGTCCCTAACATATTTTGATTGGCATATGAAAGTCCCTTGTTTGGCTTGTTTGATTTGGAGTCCTAGAAAGAAGCTCAGTTCACCCATCATACTCATTTCAAATTCATTTTGTATGCATTTGGCAAACTCATTACATAGTTCATCATTTGTTGCTCCAAATACAATATCATCAACATATATTTGGACAAGAAGCTTATGATCATTTTTAGATTTAATGAAAAGTGTAGTGTAGTGCCCCGACCCTCTAGGTGGCCCCGGAGTGCCACTAAACATACATATACAACCCGCCCAAACAAGGGAAAAACGGATGTTCTATACCGATCTATATAAACATACA
The DNA here is from genome assembly GCF_029873635.1 of Malania oleifera. Taxonomy (NCBI): domain Eukaryota; kingdom Viridiplantae; phylum Streptophyta; class Magnoliopsida; order Santalales; family Ximeniaceae; genus Malania; species Malania oleifera. Next base: position 62,739,391 of record NC_080421.1, on the reverse strand, counting down.
TAGCGGAAAACATACATCCTTTAAAAAGTTACCAGAGTATCTAACTGTCTCACATATACATCCATACATAACTAAAAACATAATCTATTGTTATATTTCCCAAAAGAGACAGTCACTGTCTAATATCTCACCAACTCTGACAAGAGTTGTCAGCTATCTAAACTCAGCCCGACAGAATGCTAGGCTCAATCCCTCGGAGGACCTAAAACAACATTTGTATGCTAGGGTGAGACACCTCTCAGTAAGACAGATTATATTATTGTCAGTGTGTGGTTAACATGAGATTTTGTGTGTACATATACTGCTAATATTTAAAAATATTTAATTGGCATTTCAAAATCTATAGTACTTTATAAATATGAAAATACATACTTTCATACTAACATAATGTTGGCTTAATATAGCCCTTTCTATAGTAAATGTGCCCATATATGCCTAGAAGATACAACCTAGTCTATAGTGTAACGACTTGCCTATTTTATCATATTTTTTTCTTAATAACATATATAATAATTCCCCATAATCTGAAAAACTAACATAATTATGATCAACCTAGACCCATGGGTGCCAGGGATATACCTGTCATACAGCTCTGATACCTAACCAGCGAAAAACATAGGTTACATACTTTCCAACAGTTACAATACCAGAGTTTTACTAATCTGTCATATATATACACATCCCAAAAGACCAAAAAGATAAATCTAGGATAGTAATCCAAAAACCATCTGACCCTAGCTCAGTAACTCACTCTCTCACAGAGGTAGTATAAACTGCCTCTACTAACGTGGAGCTCGGTCCACCTGTCTAGCTGGATTCCATGAAATTTTTTGAAAGCTGGGGTGAGATACCTCTCAGTTAGGGAAATAAACTAACACTAGTGTGTGGTAACATGAGGATTTTCATGTTATACATACTATCAGTATGTAAATCATATCTAGTAAAAACTAATGATATCATATCTAAATAAAACATGATACCTCATAACATGATATAACGTACTAAATTATTGTACATGAAAATCATCTTATATAACTGTACAATACATGAATAATACCTAGGATGGATAGTTAGCTAATGTCATGTATTACCCCCACATAACTGCGTTGTGCTGTCCGAAGGCGGGACCTAGCTATGGTTGGCCGACCATGCTAGATCAAACATAAGTCTGTAAGTACGATGATCCTGCTCCACCTAGTTCAGACTACCAAGGGAGCGCCTGCACTACCATGAAGCCACATCGATTACCATCTCCCACACTTTACATAAAATGTGTGGTAGCACTATCATGAACTTGTACTTGAACTTGTAGCTACAATACCGATCACATGAAATCTAAACTAAACTATCTGGATTTTGATAACATATAGTACGTTTCATATACTGGTACATAATTGTTTTATAATCATAATAATGTCTGACATGTTAATATTTCATGAAATTTTGCATATCATACATAATAATGGCATCTGAGCCAACATGAATCATGACATCTGCGCCGGCATATCATAACATGAAAATCACGGCATCTGCATCGGCATATCATAACATACTGAACATGAAATTCTTGTACTGTTTAACATAATATTCATAAAATCATAGTTCTTGTACTGTTTTCATGGTTTTCTTGAAACTGAGAAAAACATGCTTATTCTAGGGAAATCATAATATTTTGATATAATATAACTTCATGGAAATAATACCTTTAAGCATAAAACCTGAACTGAAATCATATTTCCTGTTAATTAACATTAAATCCATTTTCTTGTTCAATAGCAGTATTCGCAAATACGATGCTAATACATATATAATTTCTAAAAATAAATGTTGTAATATAGTAAATAATTTCATGAAAAATACTGACTTAGTTTATCCCTTTACCTGGCTTATGGAAAAGCCCACAAATTACTCCAAAATTACACCTGTGGTGTTCCCAGCTCAACACCCTGAAATGTACATTTTCCCTAACAAGAATTTAGTATAAACTCATCTAATACCTTTCCTTAACCCAAAAATATCAAATACCTTAACAAATATTAAAATAAATAACTTACTCAAATTTTGGAATGGTGCCCAAGTTGGCCTAACCAACAAATCACTCTAGTAGATTTGTAGAGAATCTTCCCAGGAGTAACGTGGCAGCTTCAGATCGTTGAACCGGTGAAGAACGGGGCCAGAATCGAAGAGAGAAGGTGAGAGAGACGTAGGAGAGAGAGAGAGAGAGAGAGAGAGAGAGAGAGAGTGAGTGAGAGAGGATTTCTAAAAAAATTTCTCGTAGGAAAAGTGCGTTCTTTGTCTTTTATAGAATTGTTGTCCACGTGGCCTCGTCGACGAGTCACATTTTCTTGTTGACGAGTCCAAGCGATAGTCTCATCAATGAACACCTTCTTCTCGTTGATGAGTTTCAGGCTCTGGAAGAGGTTCTCTCGATAATTTCTCGTCAATGAGGCACGAGTTCCCGTTGACAAGCCTAAAAGTCCTGCTCATCGACAAGCACTTCTTCACTCGTCAACGAGACCCTGCTGAATTTCCTTTTGAAAAATCTTTTTCCCTTCTTTATTTTATTATTTAATTATCATAATTCTTCGAGTCTCTACATTCTCCTCTCCTTACAAAAATTTTTTCCTTGAAATTTACTATCTATATTGACACCATCCTTTAAATAAAATGAGCTACTTCTTTTATTACTTACCCTCACTTGTGGCGGATAAATACCGTGGTTACATTCAAGGTCCTGGGAGATTACAAATACATAAACTAAAATTCTCCTAAAACCAAAATACTACTTATTCTATAACCTACAATACTAGTACATATATCATCTTACTTTTCATAACCTTAAACCATACTACATTTATTTTACTCATATACCTAGTGCTGAACTCCACTGAATAAGTGCGGGTACTTCTGTTGTATCTACTCCTCGAGCTCCCATGAGGCTTCCTCTACCACATGATTTCTCCACATGACTTTTACAAGAGGATTCTTCTTATTGAGCAATTCCTGCTCTTTTTTTGTCCAAAATCTGTATTGGTTCCTCCTCATACGCCAAAGTATCTCTGAGCTCTAACTCACCATAACTGATCACATGGGAGGGGTCTGGGACGTATTTCCTCAACATGAAAACATGGAATATGTCGTGTATTCTAGAAAAAATGGGTGTTAAGGCTAGTCGGTAGGCAACTGACCCCACTCTTTCAAGTATCTCGAAAGGGCCAATAAACCTTGAGCTCAACTTACCCTTCCTCCCAAATCTCATAACTCCTTTTAATGGCACTATCTTCAGAAACACGTGACCTCCCATATCAAATTCTAGTTTCCTGCGGCGAGTATCAGCATAACTCTTCTACCAGCTCTGAGTTGCACTGATCCTATCTTTGATGAGCCAAACTTTATCATATGCCTGCTATACTAGCTTTGACCCCACCACTCGCCTCTCACCTATCTCATCCCAGTATAGAGGAGAATGACACCTCCTACCATAAAGCGCCTTATAAGGTGTCATACTGATGCTGGCTTGATAGCTATTATTGTATGCAAACTCTACCAACGACATATACTAGGTCCAACTACCCCCAAAATCAAGCACGCACCCCCCCAACACATCTTCTAATATCTAAATCACCCTCTCAGTATGGCCGTCCATCTAAGTATGAAATACCATGCTGAAAGATAACTAAGACCCTAGAGCCTTCTGAAAGCTTCTCCAAAATCGTGACGTGAAACGTGGTTCTCGATCTGACACTATAGAAACTGTCACGCCATGAGAATAAACTATCTCCTAAACATAAATCTCTGTCAGTTTGTCCATGGAGTAGTTGACTTTAATAGGAATAAAGTGAGCGATCTTCGTCAATCTATCAACGACCACCCAAATAGCATTCTGACCATGCAGTGCCGGCAATAAACCCGTCACGAAGTCCATAGATACACGATCCCATTTTCACTCTGGGATGTAAGGCTGCAACTGGCCCACCAGCCTTTGGTGTCAGCCTTTACTTGGTGGCACGCCAGACGTTGCTGCACAAACTCGGCAATTTCCTTCTTCATGTCGCTCCTCCAGTAAGACTCTCGTAGATCCCTATACATTTTAGTACTACCTGAATGAAATGTGTAGAAGGAACTATGAGCCTCCTCTAAGATCATCATCTTGATGTCCATATTTGTAGGCACACACAACTTGGAATGAAACCTCAAGGCCCCGTCATTAGAAATATTGAATTCCTCTCCCTATCTGTCCTACACCTTAGCTATCAGCTCTACTAATTTTGTGTCATCTCTCTAAGTTGTCTTAATCCTTTCCTGTAAAGTAGGCTACACTACCAGGCTGAAAATAAATGCTTGAGGATCACTCTCTACCAACTCTACACTGAGTCTCTCCAAATCCATCTGGATCGGATGCTAAACCTCCATAGCTGCCTATGTAGGTCCCACTGATTTCCTACTCAGAGCATCAGCTACCACATTTGCTTTCCCTGGGTGGTAACTAATAGTACAATAATAATATTTAATAAGCTCCAACCGCCTCCTCTATCTCATGTTCAGCTCCTTTTGAGTGAAAAAGTACTTCAAACTTTTGTGATCGGAGAATATCTCGCATTTCTCACCGTATAGGTAATGCCTCCAAATCTTTAATGTGTGTACCACTGTAGCCAATTCTAGATCATGGATAGCGTAATTCTTTTCATACTCTTTCATCTATCGAGAGGCATAGGTTACAATCCTACCATGCTGCATCAATACACAGTCGAGCCCTTTCAAAGACATGTCACTGTAAATTACATAACCATCACTCCCCGATAGAATCGTCAATACTGGTGCAGTGATGAGCCACTGCTTTAATTCCTGGAAGCTCTGCTTACATTCATTGTCCCATAAAAATCTGGAATTCTTCCTGGTCAGACGCATGAGAGGTCCTGATAAAGCTAAAAATCTTTCCACAAACCGACGGTAATAACCTGTCAGTCCTATGAAACTCCTAATTTCCTAAATGTTCCTCGGCCTTTACCAACTAACTACTACCTCAATCTTGCTGGGATCCACTGAAATACCATCCTCTAAAATAACATGCCCCAGAAACGACACTTTCTCTAGCCAAAATTCACATTTACTAAACTTGGCATGCAACTTCTTTTCCTTGAGCATCTGAAGTACCAGTCATAAATGTGTCTCATGCTCCTCAAAACTCCTTGAGTGAACCAATATGTCATCAATGAAAACTATAATAAACTGATCTAAATATTGGTGAAAAACTCTATTCATCAAGTCCATGAACACAATAGGAGCATTCATCAGACTAAATGGCATAACTAGAAATTCATAATGCCCATACTTGCTCTTGAAAGTTGTCTTAGAGATTTCCTCTACTTTAACCTTTACCTGTTGATAGCCTGACCTGAGGTCAATCTTGGAATAGATCCGTGTACCCCGAAACTAATCAAATAAATCATCTGTACAGGGTAGAGGATATATATTCTTAATGGTTACCTTGTTTATCTCCTTGTAATCTATGCACATCCTCATAGACCCGTCTTTCTTCTTTACAAATAACATTGGTGCTCCCCAGGGTGATACGTTGGGTCTGATAAACCCTCTATTCAACAAATCCTGCAACTGGTCCTTTAATTCTCCCAACTGGAGCCATTCAGTAAGGGGCTTTAGAGATCGGTGCCATCCCGGGAAGTAGATCAATAGCAAAATCTACCTTGCAGTCGGGAGGCAACCCAGGTAGATCTTCTGGAAAAATGTCTAGAAACTCCTTAACCACTGGTGTATTGCCCAGCTTCAATTCATTTTTTAACACCTTATTTACTAAGGCCATAAACCCCTGACAACGATCTAGGAGTAATCTTCTCGCCAACATGGTTGACACCAACTGTGGCGGGGAACTCACCTGTGATCCCACAAATCTGAATTCTTACTTCCCCGGTGGTTTGAAAATCACCTCTTTCATATGACAATCACTATTAGCATAGTTAGCTACCAGCCAATTCATACCCAGTATTACATTGAATCCATGCATATTAAGCTCAATAAGGTCAGCTGGTAGTACTCTCCCCTGAATTTCTATCAGATAACCCATGAGCACCCTACAACATTGCACCATTGAACCTGTCGGAGTAGTAACCGGAACTTCTACATCTAATAACTGGGTCTCGTTTCTATACAATTTAATATAAGCCACAGACACAAAGGAGTGGGTGGCACCTGAATCAAATAAAACAATTACTTGATATGATAAAACATTAAAGGTACCTGTCACAACGTCGCTTGTTGTCTCGGCATCTCCAGGCATTAAAGCATAGACCCTTGTCGGAACTACATTCCTCTACTGGCCTCCACGGGGCACCTGTTAGCCTCCCTGGTAAGGTCTGGGAGCATGAGCGGTATAAGGCGGTGTAGGACAATCTCGCACCAGATGTCCCTGCCTATTGCAGCGATAGCAGATGACTCTCCCCACTCGACACTCTTCCAAGTGTCTTTTTCCACAAGTCTGACAGACATGGAAATTATGCACCGCCTGAAACTTATGACCTCTAATCTCTTGCCTTTGTCCTCTGCCATTGTTTCCTCTCCTCCACTAACCCTACCTAGATCCCAACTGGAAGCTTGAAGGGGTAGATCTCTTCTTCTATCCCTGCTTCTCTGCATCTATCCGCTCACTAGCCTCAGCCAATGCTGCTCTGTCGACCAACTCAGCAAAATCTTGTATCTTCAACACTACTACCTCCTTGTATATTCAACACCTCAATCCTCTTTCAAACTGTATCGCCTTCTTTATTTCATTAGGAATAACATACAGGGCGAAGCGGGACAACTCTATGAACCTTGTCGCATATTGCTGGACTAACTGTTGTCCCTGCTTCAGATTTAGGAACTCTTCCACTTTGACCTCTCTAATAGTGGCTAAAAAATATCTATCAAATAATAATTCCTTAAATCGGTCCCATGTCATAGCTATCAACGTTGTCCTCTGCTGCTCCAAGAGTTTCACAACAGTCCACCACCTATCGGCCTCCCCTATCAGTTTATAGGTGGTGAAGAGGACCCTTTGCTCCTCTGTACACTGCAATACTACCAATACCTTTTCAATCTCCTGCATCCAATTTTTGGAGACTGCAGGATCAACACCTCCTAAAAATTTCGTAGGATTCATCTTGGTGAATTTCTCTATCGTGCACTCATGGCCTGCAAACGGGCCTTCCTACTCTCTGGAGCTCTTAGTGATCTCAGCCATAACTTGTTGAGCTACACTGTGTAGTAATACATCTAAATCAGCCCTTCCTACACCCGAGGGCCTTGCACCCTCACTACCACTCGCATGTGCACTGCGACCTCTAGGGTCCATCCTGAAAAGACAATAAACATGACTTAGGGACCATATCCTTATAACTTACGTATCTAACTAAAACTTTTATTATCCCTCTTATATTGAAATCTTTATCTTATTTCAAGAATTAGTACTACACTTTAGAAACAAAACCCAACAATAGTTTACTATGACTTTCCTAAAATCGTCGCTCTAGGAAAGACATAGAAACCACCACGGAAGTCCTTCCTCCAAACTGCAGAACAAAACTTCAAATCCTTTTTCCTATACACTGGTATTGTTTTCATTGTACTCTAAAGTCTACAGAACCTAACAACCTAAGCACTGATACCAAACTGTGATGACCTACCTATTTTATCATAATTTTTTTTAATAACATACATAATGATTCCCCATAATCTGCTAAACTGACATAATTATGATCAATTTGGACCCATAGGTGCTAGGGATATACCTGTCATATAGCTCTGATACCTAAGCAGCGGAAAACATAGGTTACATACATACCTTCCAACAGTTACAATACCAGAGTTCTACTAATCTGTCAAATATATATATATATATATATATATATATATATATATATATATATATATATACATATATATACATCCCAAAAGACCAAAAATATAAATCTAGGATAGTAATCCAAAAACCATTTAACCCTAGCTCAATAACTCACCCTCCCACCAGGGTAGTATAAACTGCCTCTACTAACGCAGAGCTCGGTCTGCCTGTCTAGTTGGATTCCCTAAAATTTTTTGTAAGCTGGGGTGAGACACCTCTTAGTAATGGATATAAACTAGCACCAGTGTGTCGCAACATGAGTATTTTCATGTTATACATAATATCAGTACATAAATCATATCTAGTAAAAACTAATGATATCGTATCTGAATAAAACATGATACCTCATAACATGATATAATGTACTAAATTATTGTACATGAAAATCATCTTATATAACTGTACAATACATGAATAATACCTAGGATGGATAGCTAGTTGATGTCATGTATTACCCCCACAAGACTATGTTGTGTGGCCTGAAGGTGGGACCTAGCAATGGCTGATTGACCACACTAGATCAAACATAAGTCTATAAGTACGATGGGCCTACTCCACGTAGTTCGTACTGCTAGGGGAGCACCTACACTACCATGAAGCCACATCAATTGCCACCTCCCACACTCTACATAAGATGCATGGTAGCACTATCATGAACTTGTACTTGAACTTGAACTTGTAGCTACGGTACCGTGCTCGTGAAATCTAAACTAAACCATCCAGGTTCTGATAACATATATTACGTTTCATATACTGGTACATAACTGTTTCATAATCATATTTCATGAAATCTTACATATCATACATAATAATAGCATCTGAGCCAACATGAATCACGACATCTGCGTCGGCATATCATAACATGAAAATCACGGCATCTGCACCAGTGTTTGAACATGAAATTCTTGTACTATTAAACATAATATTCATAAAATCACAATTCTTATACTGTTTTCATGGTTTTCTTAAAAACTGAGAAAAGCATGCTTATTCTGGAGAAATCATAATATTCTGATATAACATAATTTCATGGAAATAATACTCATGGCACACAAATATGAATAATACCTTTAAGCATAAAATCTGATCTGAAATCATATTTCCTATTAATTAACATTAAATCCATTTTCCTGTTCAACAGTAGTATTCCCAAACATTGTGCTAATACATACATAGTTTCTGAAAATAAAGGTTGTAATATAGTAAATAATTTCATGAAAAATATTGACTTAGTTTATCCCCTTACCTGACTTATGGAAAAGCCCAAAAATTACTCCAAAAGTACACCCGTGGTGTTCCCAACTCAACACCCTGATATGTACATTTCCCCCGACTAAAGTTCAGTATAAACTTATCTAATACCTTTCCTTAGCCCAAAAATATCAAATACCTTAATAAATATTAAAATAACTAACTTACTGAAATTTTGGGATGGTGCCCAAGTTGGCCTAACCAACAAATCACTCTAGCAAATTTGTAGAGAATCCTCCCAGGAGTAATGTGGCGGCTTCGGATCGTCAAACTGGCGAAGAACGGGGCTGGAATTGAAAAGAGAAGGTAAGAGAGATGTATGAGAGAGAGAGAGAGAGAGAGAGAGAGAGAGAGACTAAAAAAATTTCTCGCAGGAAAAGTGTTGTCCACGTGGCCTCATTGACGAGTCACATTTCCTCGTCGACGAGTCCAAGCGATAGTCTTGTCGACAAACACGTTCTTCTCGTCGATGAGTTTCAAGCTCTGAAGATGTTCTCTCGGTAATTTCTTGTCAACAAGGCATGAGTTCTCATTGACGAGCCCAACATCCCTACTTGTCGACGAGCACTTCTTCACTCACTGACGAGACCCTGCTAAATTTCCTTTTGAAAAATATTTTTTCTCTCCTTTCTTTTATTATTTAATTACCATAATTCTTCGGGTTTCTACATGTAGGACTAGCATCATCATGCCATCACATACATGTGCAACATGCTTCCCCCCATGATGGGTGTGCGGCTCAAAGGCTGGACCTACCAAATAGTCGGCCGACTAATGCTAAGTCAAACATAAAGTAGTACGATGGTGCCTACTCTCTATGTGCCCAAAGGCGGAGTCATCTAGAATTACTAAATTGGATGGGGCCCCAGAATTTCTGCATCCAGGAGTACTTTACCCAGGCCACCAATTGCCTTTCCAATCCAAACTCTACCTGAGATGTGTGGTTGTACCCCTATATACATATAGCTATGGTACCATGCTCTTACCATGAGAACATAACAACAGGGCTCTACTATCCTATATAGCAATTCACATCATATAAAATTGTAATCATAATTCATTTCATAAAACCATATGTTGTAGAGACCCAAAAAATATCATAATAAAAGAAATTGGAAAAAATGAATTTTTGGTTAGGGAAGGAGAAAACCGGTGATGGTTTTCTGGAGAGGAAGAAAACCAGGGACAATTTTCTGAGAGATAGAGAAAACCGTCCGGTTTTCTTGACAGTATTGAAAATTATAAAGGAACTCGAGAGTTCATTTGAAAACATAAAAATAAAACTCTCTCTCTCTCTCTCTCTCTCTCTCTCTCTCTCATCAAACCCTACGACCCTTTCCCTATTTTCCTTCGATTCCGGCTCTGTTAAGCCCCTTTTTGAATGATCAAGAACTACCACAGGGTTCCTAGGAAGATTCTCTACAGCTTGGGTGGAGCAAAATTTCAGTTTGGGGTTCTGAGGCACCATCCCAAAATTGAGGTAACGATGTTATCTAGGTGTTTATGGTTGATTTATTTAATTTATTGAAGGTATAGGTTTAGGATTGTTGATGTGAACGTAATTTTGGGGTTGAACTAAGAAATTAGGATTTTGTGAAATACAGGGTTTGGTGCATACACCATAGGTGTAGGCTAAGGATCCTAGTGGGTGTTTTCTCAGGAACCTAGGTAAAAATGATAAATAGTTTATAGTTTGGGAAGTTATGAATATGCGAGTTCAGGAAAGATGTGAGTATGATGATTATTTTGGATATTCAGTTGATTTCTAGGGAGATATATATACATAATTGTAGGGTTTTGGAACCATATATGTTATAGGCATGAGTTAGAAATTAGTAAACGAGCAGGTAAGTGAAATATGCTATGCTAGTTAAATCATAAATTTTTACCAGAAAAAGTGTAGTATATGTTTATGGGTTTCTAGAGTAAGAAAATATATAGTTTTACAGATTACAGTTAATGAGTTTTATTTATTTGTGTGGCATGAGGAATAATAGTATAATACAAAACTCTACTCGGCTTTTACAAAAATACGATTATATAGATTTATAGATTTATGATACACAGATTATACAGTTTTATTTATAGTTTTATTCAAATATACAATTTTTATTGTACCATAATATACAAATTACAAAACCATGATATACACAAATTATAGAACCATAACATACAATTATTATAGTTTATTCAGATCAGTTTATTACAGTGTTATGGTTAATACAACTTTACAGAATCATGATTATTACAGTTGTACAGAATCATGGTAAATCAGTAAGATATATGACAGTATTACATAGCATCGGACCCTGATGGACCAGATGAGATTATAAAGCACGGTATTGTAGTTATTACAGTATAGAGTGCAATCACATATCTAAGATAGTGTGTGAATTTATATGAGTAGTCGATCGTGCCTTGGGAGAGATTGTAGGTTTCCTGGTAGTTCGGGTTGAGGCGACTGATCTGACGATAGAGGCTTCAGTTGACTTGTCCGGGTAGGCCAATCAGTGTTAAGTCCCATCTACAGGCCGCACAACCCTGTCATGAGGGGTCAAATCATAACATACAAGTTATCCATCCAGGGAAGTTTTCATAGCTATTATATATTTATAGATTTATAGAAAACAACAGATATACCTATAGATACAAAAAGTATGATTAAATAGAAAGTTCAGAAACAGCTATATTTTAAGCCACATAGGTGTGAGTTATATTATATTTAATCTTACATTTTATCTTAGTTTTAGTTGATTATAAGTATACTATTCATGTAAACTTAGTTTTCACACACTGGTAATAGCATATTTCACCTTACTGAGAGTTGTCTCATCACAATAATTTAATATATTTCAGGTGATCCAACTAGATGAGCAAATCAGGCTCGAAGATAGAGGGGACTATTATATTGCCCTATCAAAAGGGTAAGTGTATGCTGGGAGATGTATTTTTGTGTGAACACTAGATGATCTAGTGGTGAATACTGGAGTGATGTATATATATGTTTTGGTAAATTACTAAATTTTGGTATTGTAATTATGGTTATATGATTTTATGTTTTCCACTAAATAAGTGTGTTGTTTTACGAATAGAAATTCCTCAGTACCCACCTTGGGACCGAGATGTTATAGTAGATGTCATCAGGGGTATTAGAGCAATATAGTTTTACAACATGTAAAAAAATGGAATAAATCTTTGGGTCATTACAGTTTGGTATCAGAGCCTAGGTTGCTAGGTTCTATAGACTCTAGTGTACAGCGGAAAATAATACCAGAATATAGGAGTGAAATTTTGAGAAGGATAGAAATTAGGATAGAACATAATTTCAGTGAGTTAATTTTGGGAAATTAAGATGGTAATTTAGGGTTCTGTTTTCCACTCTGGAAGTAGGAACTTCAGGGTGGTTTCTATGATTTTCTTGGGATGACGATTTCAAAAAAACCATAGTAAACTATTATCGGTTTCTATTTCCATATGGTAGGACTAGACCCTAAATTAGTGATAGGTGGTATGAGGATACCTTAGTTAGATTAATGTAAGAATAGTGTTATGAAGCTTGGATTTTCAAATTAGTTTAGATTCTCAGAATAATTTCGTGTTGTTGCAGGATGGACCCTGGATGTAGTAGTGCTCACGCTAGCGATGATGATGGTGCAAGGCCTTCTAGCATGGGCGGCGGGGATTCAAAGGCTATTTTGCATAGAGTAACTCAGCAGGTTATGGTTGAGATTGCACAGAGCTCTAGGGAGCAGGGAGGCCCATCTGCAGGCTAGGGTTGTACGATAGAAAAGTTCACGAAAATGAACCCTCCAGTGTTCTTAGGAGGAGCTGATCCTATAGATGCTGAGAATTGGATACAAGAGATTGAGAAAGTATTAATGGTGCTCCATTGCACCGATGAGCATAGGGTCCTTTATGCCACGTACAAGTTGACAGATGAGGTCGATAGATGGTGGATGGCTACGAAATCATTGGAGTAGAGACCCATACCAGTGGCTATGACCTAGAACCGATTCAGGGAGGTATTTTTCGACAGTATTTTTCTATCACTATCAGAGAGACTAAGGTAGTAGAATTTTTGAATTTGATTTAGGGAAATCTCACGGTTCGTCAATATGCAGCAAAGTTTATCGAGTTGTCACGTTTTGCTCCCTACATTGTGCCAAATGAGGTTAAGAAAGCAAGAATGTTTGAGAGGGGCTTAAAGCAAGAAATTTTTAGATAGGTGGCGGTTCTAAAGGTGTGGGATTTCTTTGAGCTAGTAGGCAGGGCTACAGTAGCAGATAAAAGTATTGCGAGGGATTCTAAGATACAGAGTGAGAGGAAAAGGCCCACGCCTCTGGGTTTCCAAGTGCGTTCCAGTCGAGGCTCATGGAGAAGAGACTGGTACAATGGAGTCAAAGGCAGATGATGGGACATCGTGGTTTCTAAGGTGAGCAAATTTATCCCATCTGCCCTAGGTGTGGCCGGAGACATACAGGAGAATGTTGTTTGGGAAAGAACGTCTGCTATCGGTGTGGGAGACCTGGTCATATGGCACAATCATGTTAGGGACCTCTGACCCACGTACCAACTCACAGCTCTGGTGTGGGTTTATGCACCGACGTCGGGAGACGCTGAGGCTGCGAGAGATGTTGTGACAGGTATTCTTATTACTTTACCATATAGAGTTGTTGTTTTGTTTAACTTGGGTGCATTCCTTTGTGTCATCGGGATATGCTAAATTATCTGGGGTTGAGGCACAGTTGTTAGATGTTGATTTGTTAGTAGCTACACCGACTGGATCAGTAGTGAGGTGTAGGAGGGTACTTAAAAACTATCTTGTGGGTATTCAGGAGAAAGTATCACCAACCTATCTCATGATATTAGACATACAAGGGTTTGATGTGGTATTGGGTATGGACTGGCTGGCAGCTAACTAAGCTAGCATTTATTGTCATAAAAAAAAAGTGATCTTTAAACCCCCAGGTGTGCAAGAATTCAAATTCGTTGTATCACGTGTACGCACCTCGCCATAGTTAGTGTCGGTTATTCAAGAGAGGAGGCTGCTCCAGGGTGGTTGCTAGGGGTATGTTGCTTATATTAAGGAGATTTCAAAGGAAGAATTGAAACAAGTTGATAATCCAGTAGTCAGAGAATTTTTAGATGTTTTTCTAGAGGAATTACCTGGTTTACCACCATATCAAGAGATTAAATTTGCCATGGATTTATTACCAAGGTCAGCACCGATATCTAAAGTGCCCTGCAGAATGGCTCCAGCTAAACTGAAAGACCAATTGCAAGAGTTGTTGGATAAAGGGTTTATCAGGCCTAGTGTGTCGCCTTGGGGAGCACCAATCCTGTTCGTGAAGAAGAAAGATGGGAATATGAGGATGTTATTTGATTATAGAGTAATAAATAAAGCAACAGTCAAGAATAAATATCCTCTTCCCATAACTGATGATTTATTTTATCAGCTCCAGGGGACTCAAGTCTACTCCAAGATTGACCTTCAATCAGGATATCACCAGGTGAAAGTTAAAACAGAGGACGCTTCGAAAATTCGAACCAGATATGGGCATTACGATTTCTTGGTAATGCCATTTGGATTGATTAATGCACCGGCAGTGTTTATGGACCTAATGAACTGGGTGTTCCATTAGTACTTGGACCAATTTGCTATGGTACTTATTGATGATATACTAGTCTACTTGAAGAGTTTTGAGGAACACAAGGATCATCCGAGGCTGGTATTGCCGGTATTGAGGGAAAAGAAGCTATACGCTAAATTCAAGAAATATGAATTCTGGCTGAGGTAGGTCACTTTTCTTGGGCATGTAATCTCTGGGGTTGGCATATCAGTAGTTCCAAGCAAAGTAGAAGTAGTGGTGAATTAGGTAAAACCGGGGAATGTACAAGAGATCTGGAATTTCCTTGGTCTGGCAAGGCACTACAGACGTTTTGTGGATGGTTTTTCCAAATTATCAGGTCCACTAACACAACTCACGAGAAAAAATGTGAGATTTGAATGGACCAATGACTGTGAGCAGAGTTTCCAGGAGTTAAAGTAGTGGTTGGTCACTGCACCGGTGTTATCTATTCCATCAAGAGAGGATGGATTTGTTATATATAGTGACGCGTCCTAGAAGGGATTTGGGTGTGTGTTGATGCAGCATGGGAAGGTTATTTCTCTTAAAGAGTATGAAAAGAACTACTCGGTACATGATTTAGAATTAGCTGCCGTGGTATATGCTCTAAAGATCTGCAGGCATTACCTTTATGGTGGGAGATGTGAGATCTTCACTGACCATAAAAGTTTGAAATATTTCTTCACCTAGAAAGAATTGAATATGAGGTAGAGAAGATGGTTGGAACTTATTAAATATTATGATTGTATTATTAGCTACCACCCAGGGAAAGAAAATGTGGTGACTAATGTTTTGAGCCATAAATCAATAGGAGCAGTAATGTCAACAGTGGAGATTCAGCATCCAATTCAGATGGATTTGGGGAGGCTCGGTGTGGAGTTAGTAGAGGATGATCATTAGCCATTTATTGTCAACTTAGAGTTACAGCCTACTTTGCAGGAGAGGATTAAAGTTGCCTAGAAAAATGATGCAGAATTGGTGGAGCTAATAGATAAAGTGCAAGATGGATAGGAGGAGGAGTTCAGTATTCCAAATGATGGAGCTCTGAGGTTCCGTACCTAGCTGTGCATGCCTGCAAATGCTGAGATTAGGAGAACTATCCTAAAGGAGGCTCACAGACCCCTTTACACAGTGCATCCTAGCAGCAATAAAATGTATCGGGACCTTCGGGAATCCTTCTGGTGGAGCGGCATAAAGCGGGAGATAGTTGAGTTTTTGGACCAATATTTGATGTGCCAGCAAGTAAAGGTCGAGCACTAGAGACCGGCGGTACAGTTGCAGCCACTCCACATCCCTAAGTAGAAATGGGATCATATATCCATGGATTTCATTATGGGGTTACCACTGGCATTGCATGGACAAAATGCTATTTGGGTGGTCATTGATCAATTGACGAAGACCACTTATTTTCTCTCTATTAAAGTTAACTATTCAATGACAAACTGGCAGAGTTATATATTCAGGAGATAGTTTGACCCCATGGTGTGCCATTATCCATAGTTTTAGACCGAGACCCACGATTTACATCACAATTTTGGAAGAGTTTGCAGGAAGCTTTGGGGTCTCAGTTATCGTTTAGCACAACTTTCCATCCTTGGATTGATGGGTAGACAGAGAGGAAAATCCAGATACTTGAGGATATGCTACGAGCATGTGTGCTTTATTTCGGGGGTTGTTGGACCCAGTATATGCCACTCATTAAATTCAAGTATAATAACAGCTACCAAGCCAGCATCGGGATGGCACCTTACGAGGCATTATATGGAAGGAGGTGTCGTTCTCCACTATAATAGGATGAAATGTGTGAGATGCGAGTTTTAAGACCAAAGTTAGTACAGTAGGTGTACGATAAAGTCCTACTTATTAAAGACGGAATCAATGCAACTTGGAGTCGGCAGAAAAACTACGCAGACACTCGCCGCCAGAAGTTGGAATTTGATGTGGAAGATCAAGTAATTTTTAGATAGCCCTGCTGAGAGGAGCTATGAGATTTGGGAAGAAGGGTAAGCTGAGCCCTGGGTTTATTGGCCCATTCGAGATACTTGAGAGAGTCGGTCTAGTTGCCTACCGGCTAGCTTTACCACCAGCTCTATCCAGGATTCATGACATATTTCATGTTTTCATGCTAAGGAAATACATCTCAGATCCCTCCCACATAATCAACTATAACAAGATAGAGCTTAAAAATACTTTAGCATATGAGGAAACACTAGTGCATATTCTAAATAGAAAAGAACAGGAATTACGCACCAAGACAATATCACTAGTAAAAGTTTTATAGAGGAATCATGCAGTGGAGGAGGCCTTGTGGGAGCTAGAGGAAGAGATATGATAGGGATACCCACATCTGTTCAATGGGGACCAGTATTAAGGAGAAAAGAAACGGTAATAATTCAGGTAAAGTAATTACAGTTGGGTTTTAATTTATGTAGGGAAGGATAATGTATGTATAATTGTGTTTTAGTTTATAGGTATAGTGGGTTTTGGGAGAATTTTAATTGGTTATTGTAATCTCCCAGAACTGTATATATAACCACGGTATTCCTCCGTCATAAGTGAGAGTGAATAATAAAATAAGTAGCAAATTTTCCTTAAACGATGGTGTATAACATAGATAGCAAATTTCGAGGACGAAATTTTTAAAAGGAGGGGAGAATGTAGAGACCTTGAAAATATCATAACAAAAGAATTTGGAAATAATGGATTTTTGGTAAGGGAAGGAGAAAACCGACGATGATTTTCTAGAGAGGAAGAAAATCGACGATGGTTTTGGGGTATTATTGCGGGTCAGTAACAGGTAAATGGTAAATCTTGGCCGGTTAAATAGAAAAGGTGACGATTTTCTAAGAGAGAGAAAATCGGAGAGATAGTACTGAAAATTATAAAGGAACTCAAGAGTTCATTTGAAAACATAAAAATAAAACACACACTCTCTCTCTCTTATCAAACCCTACGACCCTTTACCCATTTTCCTTCAATTTCGGCTTTGTTGAGACCTTTTTTGATGATCAAGAACCACCACAGGGTTCCTGGGAAGATTCTTTACAGCTTGGGCGGAGCGAAATTTCAGTTTGGGGTTCCAAGGCACCATCCCAAAACTGAGGTAAGGATGTTATCTGGGTGTTTATGGTTGATTTATTTAATTTATTGAAGGTATAGGTTTCGGATTGTGGATATGAACGTAATTTTGGGGCTGAACTGAGAAATTGGGATTCTGTGAAATACACGGTTTGGGGCATACACCATAAGCGTAGGCTAAGGATCGTAGTGGGTGTTTTCTTGGGAACCCAAGTAAAAATGATAAATAGTTTATAGTTTGGGAAATTATGAATATGCGAGTTCGGGAAAGATGTGCGTATGATGATTATTTTGGATATTCAGTTGATTGACATGGAAATATATATACATAATTGCATGGTTTTGGAACCATAAATGTCGTAGGCATGAGTTAGAAATCAGTAAATAAGTTTAGTTAGTTAGGTAAGAGAAATATGCTATGCTAGTTAAATTAGAATTTTTTTACCAGAAAAGTGTAGTATATGTTTATAGGTTTCCAGAGTAAGAAAATATAAAGTTTTACAAATTACAATTAATGAGTTTTATTTATTTGTGTGGCATGAGGAATAATAGCATAATACAAAACTCTACTCAAATTTTACAGAAATACGATTATATAGAAAATCTTGGCTGGAGAAAACCGGCGATGGTTTTCTTGACAGTACTGAAAATTATAAAGGAACTCAAGAGTTCATTTGAAAACATAAAAATAAAACTCTCTCTCTCTCTCTCTCTCTCTCTCTCTCTCTCTCTCTCTCTCTCTCTCTCTCTCTCTCTCTCTCTCATCAAACCCTATGGCCCTTTCCCCATTTCCCTTCAATTCCGGCTCCGTTAAGCCCCCTTTTCATGATCAGGAACCACCACAGGGTTCCTGGGAAGATTCTCTACAGCTTGGGCGGAGCGGAATTTCAGTTCGGGGTTCTAAGGCACCATCCCAAAACTAAGGTAAGGATGTTATTTGGGTGTTTATGGTTGATTTATTTAATTTATTGAAGGTAGGTTTAGGATTGTGGATGTGAAAGTAATTTTGGGGCTGAACTGAAAAATTAGGATTTTATGAAATACAGGGTTTGGTGTGTACACCACAGGTGAAGGCTAAGGATCCTAGTGGGTGTTTTCTCAGGAACCCAAGTAAAAATGATAAATAGTTTATAGTTTGGGAAATTATGAATATGCGAGTTCGAGAAAGATGTGAGTATGATAATTATCCTGGATATTCAGTTGATTGACAGGGATATATGTATACATAATTGCATGGTTTTGGAACCATAAATGTTGTAGGCGTGAGTTAGAAATCAGTAAATAAGTTTAGTTAGTTAGGTAAGAGAAATATGTTATGCTAGTTAAATCAGAATTTTTTACCAGAAAAGTGTAGTATATGTTTATGGATTTCCAGAGTAAGAAAATATACAGTTTTATAGATTACAGTTAATGAGTTTTATTTATTTGTGTAGCATGAGGAATAATAGCATAATACAAAACTCTACTCAGCTTTTACAGAAATATGATTATATAGATTTATAGAATTATGATACACAGATTATATAGTTTCATTTATAGTTTTATTCAGATATACAGTTTTTTTATAGTACCATGATATACAGATTACAAAACCATTATATACAGATTACAGAACCATGATATACAGAAATTACAAAACCATAACATACAGTTATTATAGTTTATTCAGATCAGTTTATTACAGTCTTATGGTTAATACAGCTTTACAGAATCATGGTTATTACAATTGTACAGAATCATGGTAAATCAGCAAGATATATAACAGTATTACATAATATCAAGCCCTGATAGACCGTGTTGGCTTTTTGAGTCCGATCTCTATTTTGATGCTGACAAACCACCAGTATCTTATGTGTGCATTTAGTGTTTGAACAGGTTATGATTTCAGCACGAACATAAGATACCGCAAAATGGAAGCCAGCAGGGACATAAAACTCACACACTCCTGGCGAATTCCATTGAAAATGAAGAGCAAGAGAAGAAGACATTTTTATTTTAAATTTGTATTGTATTTAATTTTTATATCTTTGGTTTGTAATAATGCATGCATCTACATGATATGTTTTGAATGCTCAGAAATGTCGTAGATTGACCATAGGGACCGAATGACCTTAGGGCACCCTTCGATCGACCGACGCCAAGTTTTTGGGTGTACTTAAAAAGACCTTAGGTCCCAAAACATATGCACTAAAAAGTCCCCAACATCACTTATTATATCTAGGGAATTAAATTGGCTAAAAATTGAACTTAATTGAAAATGTTGAGAGGGTTTGGGCGACCAAACTCAAGCCGTGTAAAATGGCTTAGGCGACCGAACAAGTCAACATGTGTGACTTGGTGTTCGAGCACCCGAACTTGTTTTGAACGTATTTTCCTCGGGCACTTGAAGCTATGTTAGAGCACTTTTCAACTAGTTGGGCGACCGAACGATTACGTTCAAAAGAGGGGTCGGGTGACCGAAATGCCTAGTTCGGTTAACCAAACTTTGAGTTAGGCACCCGAACCACGCACCAAATGTTTCTGACTTTTATTCAGCCTACCAAACTCAGACTCAGGCGACTGATCTCTTTAAAATGGCTTTTTTAGCTGAGTCTATTCGGGCGACTGAACTAAAGTTCAGCCACCCGAAACTTCTTGGGTTGGAAATTTTTAAGGGCTTAAACATCATTAATTTTTTAATTAATCTTTTTCATAATACCCAGCGTGTCCCCAACGGTCAAAAATTTCTCTGAGTCTATATATACCCCTTCATAAGCCAAGATTAGCAACTTTGATTAGCCAATTTTTCTCTCAAATTATATCCTAATCAAAGTTCCCCCAAAAACATTTTTATTGCAAAAACTCTTTCATTGGGGAAATTATTTTACTCTCCAAATCTCTCTTTATTATTCTTTAGAAAATATTTTCAAAGAGAGCATACATTTTATTTGGGCATTTACTTCTTGCATTCATACTTTCATAGAAAATGTTTATCTTGCAAGAATCATTTGAAAAATCAAAACCATGAGTTCTCCAATCATTTGTTGAAAAATATTTTTGGGAGAATATTTTATTAGGGTCTAAATCTTTATTGTGCATATCATATACACTACTTTTCAAAGATTGAAAGTATCATGTTTAGAAAAAAAAAAAAAACACCCTTAGTCTACTGAGCACATTTCATATCATTAGATAGTGCATTTGTTTGAGCTTTAATGTGTACATTTCTGCTCGTATTTTACAGAAGCATTTTCATGTACAAAAATAGTTTTAATGTAATGGTTGGGTTCAACCCATTAATTGAACTGGGGAGTCTTAGCCCCATAAATGAGACAGGTTCGGTTCATCTTGGAATTGAATTTGGGAGTTTTAACCCCGTAAGTGAGACTAGTTTGGCTCAGCCTAGTAATTGAGTTGGGGTTTTCCTCGCCCTGTAAGGAGAGGATGTAAAATGCTTTTGCTCCGCCCGATTAAGTGAGCAGGTATAATGGAATCCTTGGGAGTATGCCCAAGGCGAGGATGTAGGCTGGTTTTGGCCGAACCTTGATAACAAATCTTGTGTCTCTCTCTCCCTATCTCATTTAAATTACTGCACTTTAAATTCAGTATGTGTAAGCCTATTTATTTTCTATTATATTTAGTTGCATGCACACATTTACATTGAATGAGATACACGTGTATGCATGAACCAATAGCTTAATCATTTTACATACGCACGTTTAATATTGAATGGGATATGATACGTGGTGAAGTGGTGAAATGGTGTAATTGTTTAAATTAGCAAAAATTATTTTAAAACCCAATTCACCCCCCCCCCCCTCTTGGGATCACACCAATTCCAACAGACCAGATCAGATTACAGAGCTCGGTACCATAGCTATTACAGTATAGAGTGTAACCACATATCTAAGATAGTGTGTGGATTTATGAGTAGTCGATCGTGCCTTGGGAGATATTGCATTTTCCCGGTAGTTCGGGTTGAGGCGACCGATCTAACAATAGAGGTTTCAATTGACTTATCCTGATTGGTAAATCAGTGTTAAGTCCCACCTATAGGCCGCACAACCCTGTCAAGAGGGGTTAAATTATGACATACAAGTTATCTATCTAGGGAAGTATATATATAGATTTACAGAAAACAACAGATATACCTATAAATACAAAAAGTATAATTAAATAGAAAGTTCAGAAATAGCTGTATTTTGAGCCACATAGGTGTGAGTTATATTATATTTAATCTTACATGTTATCTCAGTTTTAGTTGATTATAAGTATACTATTTGTGAATGTGCTTATTTTTCACATTTTTTTTAATAATAAAATCAATATCACAAATCCCAACTCAGCAGATCATAATCCACCTGGACCCGTGGGTACTAGGGATACATTAGAACACATAACGGAAGCCTAAGCAGCAGGAAACAAACAATCACATACATCTCATTATACCATACATCACAATACCAGAGTAACTACAATCACTGTACACATATATACACAACACTCAACCCAAAAATATGTCTTAGAGCCATTTCCACAAAATACATCCAACCCTATCAAAATACTTACCCTTCTAGAAAGGCAAATCTACCGTACTAGATCAGCAGGGCTTTACCCGCTCTCCTGTCAGGGGCTTCTGAAATATTTATGAAATTCGGGGTGAGACACCTCTCAGTAAGGGAAATAAACTAATACCAGTATGTCGCAACATGAGTATTCCGTGTTATACATATATCATACAGAACATATTCAGTAACTGTTTGTCAAATTTAGGAAAACATATATATCATCAAAACATGGCAGAACATACTACATTTTCATAAACATATTTCATCTCATATAATAATAATACAAAAACATTCCTGGTAGGTTAGCTGACTGTTGTCATGTTTTACCCCCACATAACTGGGTTGTGTGGCCTGAAGGCAGGACCTAATAATGATTGGCCAACCACTACTAAGTCAATAGTACAGTCTGTAAGTCTGATGGGTCTGCCAGACCTAATCCGTACACCAAGGGTGCTCACACACTTCTTAAAAATCACATCGACCATCCAATCTCACACCACTCCGTACAGCGGTGTTAACACAAATATCATGATCATGAAGACCATGGACGCATAGCAACGATACCGTGCAAGTTCTAGCCTAGACCAAGGCAACCAGGTTCTGATATCATATAACATATACTGAAACTATGATACATGAATATTTCATATCATTAATTATCAAATCAATCATATCATTTTGCATATATACATATATCATGAAAATCATCAGCCCATAGGCCGGTATTTCACATTTTATCATAACTCGGCCCATATGCTGGCAAATCATAGCACATCCCGTATGCTAGCAAATCACATCCATAGCTCGGCCTGTACGCCGAAAAATCATATCATAGCACAGCTCTTACGCTGGAAAATCACATTCACAGCATAGCCCGTACGCCAGCAAAATATATCCATAGCTCAGCCCGTACGCTGGAAAATCATACACATAGCACGGCCTGTACACCGGCAAAACATATAAAAATCTCAGCCTGTATGCCAGTTTCTATTATAAAAATCCGTATCATAATCACATTTTTAGAACACAGTATTTCATAACAATTTCTACTCATTCTACATTAATAGGTTTTTCACATATTCAACATACCATCATTTTCAACAGTATTTTCCCAAATATAAATCATATATGAATATATTTATTTTCCTAAAATCAAATGCTATAACAATATACATATTTTTCATAAAATACTAACTTAGTTTATCCCCTTACCTGATTCCTAAAAAGCCCCTAAATCAAACATTCCTGCACTCGCAGGGTTCCCTGTTCAACACCCTGAAAACAACATTCCCCAAAACTAAAGTTCAGTATTTCTACGCGTATAACAATTCTTTCAACTATCAAAAATCCAAATACTGAGTGGAAAGCTTTACCCTGGATTTGGGATGGTTTCCAACTCAGCCCCATCGACGATCCGCTCTGGCAGACTTGCAGAGAACTTTCCTAGGAGCGTTGTGGGCTTCAGATCATCAAATTCGCATAAATCTGGCTCGAAACTGAAGAGAGAAGGAGGAGGGACCGAAGGGTAGGAAAGAGAGAGGTGTTGCGCAAGAAATTTTGGCCAAAAATGAGTTTTAGGCCTATTTAAACTGTGACCTTCGTCAACGAGCCACATCACCTCGTTGACGAGGTCAATAGAAAATTCGTCGACGAACTCGGCCCTTTGTCGATGAAATTCAAAAACCCCAAAATCACCCCCTCAATATTTCCTCATCGATGAGCCACGTCACCTCATCGTCGAGCCCAATTATATTTTCGTCGATGAATCCCATCCTTGTCGACGAGCTCCTGTTATACCCTCATCGACGAGTCCCCTGTATTCGTTGACGAGAAGCTGAAAAATTCCTGCGATTTATCCTTTCCAAAATGCAATGTCGTCGACTACCTCCTTCTGTTTCCGGTTTCCATTTCCCTTTATTTTTATTATTTAAATACCATTATTCTTCGGGTCGTTACACAATTCATGTAAACTTAGTTGCCATACACTGGTAATAGTATATTTCATCTTACTGAGAGTTTTCTCTTCCCAGTAATTTAATATATTTTAGGTGATCCAACTAGATGAACAAATCGGGCTCGAAGATAGAGGGGACTATTATACTACCCTATCAAAAGGGTAAGTGTATGCTGTGAGATGTATTTTTGTGTGGATACTAGATGATCTAGGGGTGAATACTGGACTGATGTATATATATTGTTGATTAAGGTGTAATCCCAAGAGGCGGGGTGAATTGGATATAAAAAAAAATTAAGCCACTTAGTTTCCTTTTACACACTTCTTATCAATTTACCAACTACTTCTTGTTGCTCAATTATGTTTGTGTGTGGCAATCCTATCTATGCATGCAATATACTCAATTTAAATATAACGCGGAAAATAAAGAGTAAAAGGAAGAGAGAAGACAAACGCGATTTTATGAGGTTCAGCCGACTTGGCTTACGTCCTCACCTTGAGCAACCACTCAAGGATTCACTAAAAACTCTACTCCTTAAAGTGGGACGGAGCTTCCCTTACAAACCACTGCTTACAAGAGGTACAGTTCCCTCCTTATCCGCTGCTCACAAGAGGTACAGCTTCCTCCTCACACCCGGTTCACAACCCGAACCATGTTTACAATGAAATCTGAAAATAACACTCAAAACAATGCTTCTAACAAAATCTTGTGAGTACAATTCAATTTCCTAACACATTAACATATGATATAACTTGAAGCTCAAGAATGTATAAAAAACGATACAATCGTTTGATGTATAATATGTGTCAACACACAAATTCGTATGTAATCAAAACTCCCAAGTAAAAATATATTTGAAATGCCTTGGAGTTAACTAGGGCTCTTCATTCACTT
Organism: Malania oleifera; assembly: GCF_029873635.1. Taxonomy (NCBI): domain Eukaryota; kingdom Viridiplantae; phylum Streptophyta; class Magnoliopsida; order Santalales; family Ximeniaceae; genus Malania; species Malania oleifera. Next base: position 62,714,142 of record NC_080421.1, on the reverse strand, counting down.
TGTAAAGATGCACAAGTATATTTGAAGTGAACTAGTTAACAAAATCTTTGTCTTGAATACAAACTCAATCAAAATCACAAAGCTTCTTTCAAAGTTCAATCTTTCCACCAAACTAGGTTTTTCAATAAAAAGGCCCTATGAACAAAATATATATATATATGTTTATATATATATGTTTATATACTCTTGAATCCAATAATCAATGAACCAAGCTAATAAGACTTTCTTACAAAATGATTTAGACAAAAATCAAATTTTATATGTGTATGTACACTCAAGATTTAAAAACTCTTTCTAAATATACTCAAGAAAACACAAGATGTGATGAGAGGTTCTTGAAAAATAAAAACTTGAAAGATCAAACCTCACTAGACGATTGAAGTCCAGTAGAGTAAACAAGTTCCCTTTGAAAATCTGACTTGATTTGCCCAAGCTTGAAGATTTTAGATTGATGTATAGGCAATTGTATAACACTTTTCAATGATCCAACAACAAGGTGTGTTTTTTCTCTTTCTTGTGTGTCTAACATATATTCTAGGGTTTAGATATCCATAATATATAGTATATTACCCTTAGAATTAATCTCAGTTGTTGGATCAAAAAGATACTTCGCGTGTCTTTTAATAAAGAACTGATTTTTAGACTTTCTCGCGAGTTCAGGCAACCGAACTCGACTTCAAGCTCCTTAAGTGTCAACTTCAAGCGCCTGAGGTTCCAAGGTCAGGCAACCGAAGAGCCTCGGCCAGGTTCTATCTTCTCCATTTAATTCTTTAGGCGACTGAACTTAATCTTCAAGCAACCAAAGAAATTCTTCAAGCTACTGAGGTTTGAGTTCAGGCGACTGAAGTCCCCATTTTCTTAAATTTTCATTTCTAACTAAAAATCTGCTTGGCTCCTTTTCTTGGGTCTTTCATAAAACATATTTTTCATGATTTTGAAAACATTTCAAGGTCCATGAGAGATTCCTAATGACATACATGAAATGCATGAATCCTAAAACCATTCTAAGTTATAATGAGTCTCAAATTAAATCATATGAAAATGTAAGTACATGAGTTCTAAATACCCTTTCCCAAGATATTCTTGAACTTTACCGCTTGCATCTTGATTCCCGTACTCTTTGAGTTCCATGGATCTTGCCAAGATTTGTTGACTTTCCGTGCATGCTTAGTATAAGTCCTGTTCACAAACTCAATGCACAGATCAAATATCAAGTGATTTTTCATTATCAAAGTAAGATTGGACTCGTAGAGTCAACATATATGTTTTGGGAAAATACTGAATTTTGGTATTGTAATTATGGTTATATGATTTTATGTTTTCCGCTGCATAGGTATGTTGTTTTACTAACAAGAATTCCTCGGTGCCCACCTTGGTACCGAGATGTTATAGTAGATGTTATCAGAGGTATCAGAGTAATATAGGTTTACAACATGTAAAAAAAAAATGGCATGAATTTTTGGACATACGTAACATAAGTTGCACAAAATTCTATGAAAACTTCTGCTAGATACTGACTCGGTAAAAACTGGCGTATCATATTTGTTATAACTAGCTCGGTAAAAACCAACATTTCATAAACTCGGCATTTAGCCGTCATATCTCATCTCTTGTCATATAGCCATCATATCCCATATCTCAGCTTATAGTTGTTACATTTCAGTATTACACAAAACCTGCTCATTTAATGCCAATTAAAACTATACTCATGCCACGCGATTTTTCATCTAGTAACTCATAAATAAATCATCTGCTTGGGAAAGTAATTGTTGGCCTTACAAGGCTTGACATATTTGGTTGAGTGGTGACATTTCAGGACTCACAATGATCAAGCATGTGAAAACAAGGTCAAGTGCTCACAAGAATTATTCAAAACCTATATTCAAAAGAAAGATGATCAAAGAAAGCTTAAAGTATGTTAATGCTTGAAGTCAAGATGGAACCAAAGAAGCAAAGCAAGAGAGCTAAAGAAAAGCAAAGTGCTCAAAGCAAAACAAGCATGAAGACTTGAGTGTTCTATAATATCAAATGTCTTAGAAGTCTTTATGCAAGTGCTTTAATGTTTAAATATTGTTTGAAATATTTTAAAGCTCTTCTAGGGTTCAAGATTGACTTAGAAACCTACTTTACAAAACCCCAGAAAATATTTTAATGAGTACATAAAACAAGAGAGCAAGGTATAATTAAAAAGCAAATTGAAAATCCGAGAATTGTCTGTCCAAACGACTGAGGAGTATCCTCAGACGTCTGAAGAGGTACCTTAGAAGTCTAAAGATTAGTCTCAGATGTCTGAAGTATTTCCTCAAACAATTGAAGAATTAGTTTAGAAGTCTGAAGAATTAATTTGCATTTCCCAAAACAGACAGTATATGTAACGACCTGCTTAATTAACATGATTATTATTATTTTTTTCCACTGTAATAATTATCATACTCTGATGCCATAACATTATCCTAAACAATGAGAAGCATAATACAAATAAAAATTTCCATACATAATGATATACCATACTGTACAATACCAGAGTGCTATCATGTTTCCCAAAAGAATATATACATGTGTTACTAAATCCCCAAAATTGCCCTCAGGTAGCTAGGGCAAATACAAAAACCCTCCACTGTACTCACTTTGCTGTTAGGACACTACAGACGCCCCTCTACCTGCGAGCCTAATCTGCTCGCCTACCTGGATCACCTGAAAAAAGGTTTCAACACTGGGATGAGCCAACGCTCAGTAAGACAATATATACTATTACTAGTGTGTGGCAAATGAGTCATCATATCATAAAAACTCCTTTCCATATAATCATGTATATCTGGATCTATAAATACAATACAAATCATAATATTCATTACCATTTTCATGTCATTTAACACATCTGTATTTACGTTACTATTCAAAATACTTCTAACATACATAAGTAATTCCCTTGTCTCTATAAATCAGAATATACATAATAATAACTGTAAACTTTCCCCTGTGGATATCTGTATGTCATGATTTAACCCCTCATGATAGGGTTGTGCGGCCCGTAGGCAGGATCTACACTGGCTGGCTGACCAGGTAAATCACTATACTCCCTCGGTCGATCTGCCCGCCTCTACCCATATCTGATGGGGAGCCTATCCACTTCAAGGGCGCTATACGATCGACCTATAACCTATTATCTAAATAAGTTGTTGCACTCTGTAAACTGTATACTGCATATAGCTACGGTACCATGCTCTGTAAACTGTATGGTCCAATAGGGTCTGATACTATATACATATTCATATATATACTCTTTCACTGTTTTCATCATATTTTAAAAATTACCATAATTCTATCTTTCTGTTCTGTACATACTATAACTGTAGCATCTCGATGCTATTTCTGTATAACTGTCTATATATTCTGTAAATACTCTGTCTATATACTTTGAATGTTATGGTAATAGAAAACATGGCATGCTTTAAACTCTGTAAATCATAATACTGGAACTACGTAATCATAATACTGTATCCATAATTCGTATAATCATGGTGTTAAAATCCGTAAAATCATGGTACTGTAATTCACATAATCATAGCACTGAAATACATAAAATCATGAAACTACAATTCATAAAACATACTCCCATACTACATACATATTCTCAAGCTACACCATACTTAAGTACATAATTTTCATAAATAAATACACTGCATAATATTTAGAAATTTCCTAGCATAGCATATATCCCTTACCTTATCTCTGAAAAACTCCTACTGTACTCTAACCCGATACCCGCAGGGCCTCCTATAAAATAGCCTAAAACCAATATTTTTCATAACTAAATATCAGTATTTTTATGCCTGTATCATTTCCTATAACTACCACAAAGCCAAAAGGAGACTAAAAGACCTTACCCTGAATTTGGGATGATTTCCAACTTTGATTTCCCGACGATCCGCTCTGGTAGATGCGTAGAGAACTCCGCTAGGAGCATCGTGGTAGATTCGGATCGTCAATCCGGTGACTGGTCTGGCCGAAAATGAAGAGAGAAGGGAGAGAGAGAGGAAAGAGAGAGCGGCGAGAGAACTGATAAAAATCCCGGTTTTCCTCCTTTATATACTACCAGATTCGTCGACGAGTCTTTCACAAAATTCATCGACAAAGCCCTGTATTCGTCGACGAAATTCAGAGCATTCGGAACCTCTCTTGGTATTTTCTCGTCAACAAAACCCTGTATTCGTCGATGAAGCCTGGCAATTTTCTAAAATTTTGATTATTTAATATTATCTCCAAAATGCAATGTCGTTGACGAACGCTCCGCGTTTGTCGATGAAGTCTACGACCTTCTTCTATTTCTGTTTCTATTTTCTCTCCCTCTTATTATTAAAATATTATTATTCTTCGGGTCACTACAGTATACCCTCAGAAGCTTGAAGTGTATGTTCAGACGTCTGACCAGGATCTTCAAAAGACCGAACCTCAAGTTCAGACATCTGACCCTGTGTCTAGTTTAATTTTTTTTTTTAGTGCGTTAAGGAACTTCAGACGACTGAACCCAATACCTTAGACGTCTGAATACTGTTAATGGTAAAAAATTTTAAATTTTTTAAATTCAAAATAAAGGTTGTTTGTGCCCCAAAATTAATGAAAACTTGGGAAATACTCCAAGCAATCTTGAGCAACACGAAAACATTTTTTAGAGCCTATAAATACATGGTTTTGCAAATCATATAAATAACGTAGAAAAGAAAGAAATTGAAAAATCTGCTAAAGGCATCTTGTTCTTGAAAAGCTCTCTCTTGTTCACTCAATTGCAAAACTCTTTTGCTGAGATATTCTAAAGTGCTGATCATTCCTACTCTGAATTCCTACTGCTAGTCGTCATCTAAGAAGGATATTGGTGAATTCTATACTTGAGCTTCAATTCTATTTCATATTGATATTTGAATTATTGAAGTACATGGTGTTTAAATTGTACTAACTTGCTCTTTGAGAGAGTGTTATTGTACGCGGCTATTCTTTTGTATTTTTGCAGTGTTCTTGGATGATTCAAAGTGTTCGTTGGCTAAGCGTGGGAATATCACTTAGAGAGACGGTCTCTAGCCTAATTGAAGGAGTGACCGAGTGAGGGGATGCCACTTGGAGAGGCAGGCTCTAGCCTACTAAAGGAGTGTGTAAACGGTGTTGATCCACCAGGTAAATGAATTGGTTTTCGTGAATCCTTTGGTGGTTTTTCAAAGGCGAGGACGTAGGCTGGGGATAAGTCGAACCTCGTAAAAGTCGTGGTCTCACTCTCTCTTTCCTTTACTCTTTATTTTCAGCACATATATTAACTGTGTGGATGTTTTAAATTCCTAAATCATATATACTACGTAAATTTGAAAATTAAGTAAATTTAAAGTTTAATTTTGATTTGGGATTGCGGAAACCGAAAGGGAGTACGTTAGTTGATTAATACTTTACGGAAACCTCAAAGGGAGTACGTTGATTAGTTAACACCCAAAGATAAATTAACTAAGAGTTTATTTGAATTCAAAATTTTGGAAAGTGTGTGAATGTTTTGTTGAATATCAAATTTAGAAAAAAAATTACATTCTCTATAGAGCTTACAAATTCATATACGCAGGGTTGCAAACAAACTAACCATCTTAAGTTCTTAGAAAAGATAAAAGAATTGCATAGTATATCTTGATTAAATATTTTTTGGATTTGATTGATTGAGTTTTTATTTTGTATGGTTGTGGATTGTATAAAAAGAATTAAACTTTTATTGTGTGATTGTTAAATCGACAAGAAATCAAGAATTCGTTGAAAGAATTAAATTAAGTTAAAGAATTCATTAAAAGTTTTAAAAGGAATTTTAATAATCCAATTCACCCCCCTCGCTCTCTTGGGACTACACCTTAGTTTTCAATTGGTATTAGAGAGGGGTTATAGCAAACCTTAATTAATAGCTACACAAATATCTTAATGGCACATTTAGGCATAACTCCCTTTGGGAAGGACAATCTTCAACTAGGTCACCCATCTTTTGTGGTTTAAATTATACATTTTGGAAACTACGGATGAGAATATATCTTCAAACTATGAATTGAAAAGCTTGGGAGGTTTTCACGGATGGTGATCTAGTTCCCCTCAAACTAGTAGATGGAAAACAAGTCCCTAAGGAGAAAAAGGACATGACTGACTTAGATCACAAAATGCTGCAAGTTAATTCAAGTGCTACCAATGCTTTGTATTGTGCTCTAGATATTAATGAATTCAATAGAGTCATGGCCTGCAAAATAGCCAAAGAAATATGGGATAAGTTTGAGGTAACCTATGAAGGAACGGTCGATGTTAGAGACAATAGGATTGACATGCTAATTAGTGAATACAAAGCTTTCAAAATGAATCCGGATGAATCAATCATTAATTTGTATACTAGGTTTACCAACATAATTAACTCACTCAATGCCTTAGGAAAAATATACACTACTTATGAAATGATTAAAAAAATTCTTAGAGGGCTACCACCAATATGGGAACCAAAAGCCACTGCTATAACCGAAGGAAGATATTTGAAAAACACTTCTTTAGATGAATTAATTGGTTCTCTACTCACATATGAAATGTCAATAAATGAGAAGAATGGTAAAACCAAAGCACAAGAATCTATAGCCTTCAAAACTTCTAAGAAACTTGCAAAGACACTAAGAAGGAAGAATAAATTCAAAAGAAGAATCCAAAACTCTAAATCTGATGAAGAAGAAACCAATACAAAGAAATCAAGAAATAAAATTTCTACATGTTATAATTGCAACAAAATTGGACATATAAAACCAGAATGTCCACTACTTACGAAGGATTCCAAAAAGAAAAATAAAAAGGCAATGAAAGCCACTACTTGGGATAGTTTGAGTACAAGTAGTTCGGAATGTGAATCAAGTGACCAAAAGGTTGCTTATACTTGCTTTATGACTTGGGACGATAAGGGAAGCTCCTCATCCAAATCGGTTAATGGTTATAGTAGTGATTCATCTAATGAATCCAATGATGAAAACATGTCATCTTATGAAGAACTTCAAAATGATTTATTCAAAATACATAAGATGTTAGTCAAAGTAACTAAACAATACACATCATTGAAAAACAAGAATGATGGAGTGATGAAAGAGCTAGAATTAATTAAGATTGTTGCAAGTGAAAAAGATTCAAAAATCAAGAAAATAGAAAATAAGAATGTTGTGATAAAAGAGTTAGAATCAAAAAATCATACTAAAAAAAGAAAAAGACTTGAAAATGAAGAAATTAGAGAGTAAGAATGAAAAGTTGATAAAGGAAATAGAAGATTTGATATCCAAATCCTCTATGGAAAATAAGAAAGACTTATGAAATGATAAATAGCTTCCCAAGAGGGGGGATGAATTGGATTCTTTTTAAATTTTAGTGATTTTTAGACTTTTTGATTTTAATAACCCAAAAATCAATATATATATATATATATATATAATAACAATAACCACACTTAAGAAAGCTGAAATTTAAAATTATAATTCAATTAATGAGATCAATCAATCAAAAATATTTAGGCTTTCATTGCTTTCCCTGTAGTCTTTTTAGTATACACTTTACTTGATTAAGATTTCCGCAAATTAATCAACGTACTCCCCTTTTCGGTTTCCGCGAACAATTAATCAAAACGTACTTTCTATTTATCAAGTACCTTTGTTTCCTTCTCAATTTAGAACCTGCAACTTGCACTTACAAATCTTATAACAATAGCAAGAAGAATTTTTACGAGGTTCGGCTTCAACACAGCCTACGTTCTCGCCTTTGGCAAAAACACCAAAGGATTCCACTATATCAGTTCCGTTACCTAGTGGAACAATACTAATTTACAACACACTCCTTCGATTAGGCCAGAGCCCGCCTCTCCAAACAATAACCCATTGTTCGGTTCAACGATTCAACAACTCTGAATCTTTTAAGAAAGATAATAAAGAAATTTGTGTATAAAAGAGAACTCTCGCAATAGAGTAAATTAGTACAACGATCAGCTCACTTTATACTTCAAAGCAATTCAAATATAAGAAATTTCAAGCTCAATACTTAGTATGAATTACCAAATAATTTTCCAAAGAAAATGAAAGATTCTGATTTTTGGAAAACTTTGTTTCAAAATATAAATCAATTTCAGATCAGAGATTTAACCTTGAAAGAGTTTTAGAACCTTTTAAAACAAAATTTTGAATACTTGAAGATCGGTTGATCTAAAACCTTTGAAAACTTACTTTGATCTAAAAGCTTTTGAATATTTTTAGATCAAAAAACTTGTTAAAAATCGCTAGATCTGGAAACTTTAGAAGATTGCTCAATTTCAAAACTCTTTTGAATATTTCATCAATATTCTCTCTCCTTCTAAAAATTTTTTTTTTTTTTTTTAGATTAAGACTATTTATAGAGGCTTTAGAAACCATCCATTACTCCCAAAGATTTCTAAAATTCATTTCCAAATATTTTGAAATAAATATATTCAAAAACGTGGTTCAAAAAATCTTCTCGTTGAGAAATTTATTACCAACGTTCAAGTGGCAATCGCCTGCCACGACTTGGCAGTCGCCTGTCACAGAGCAACTCTCAACACAGAATGCAGGCAGTCACCTGCCAGAACCAAGGCAGTCACCTGGCATGTTCACGCAGGCGCCTGGCTAGTTAGGCAGTCACCTGTCTAGCTACTGACTTTGTGAAAAATCATTTTCTTAATGTGGCAGTTGCCTGCCTCATTTTAGCAGTCGCCTGGTCCTTCATTATTTCAAAAAATCTTTTCTTCTTAAGTCCTTTTTATTTATTGAAAAATACTCTTTAGAGTATATATATGTTAAAAAATATTTTTTGAGCTTCAAACTACTTTATTTTTGAGTTTAACCTTGAAGTACTTACATTTTTAGAATATCCTTAATATAACTTTTTTAGTCTTCAAATGTGTTCTTCCATCAGCTTTGTGGTTGCAATCTGTCCTTTGAATTTTTCACAGTATAACTTTTGTTCTTCATGCTCTTTATAACCCATAAGCCTTTCTTTCTATTCTGCAAGGATTCTGTGTAATTCATAAACTTCCTTTTACACTTGAGCTTTACTGTTTTCCTAAAAAACTTTTGCTTGAAACATGTTAAACATATCATTTGATTTTTTATCATCAAAATAAGAATTGTAAGCCTAATTAGGCCAACAATATCCCCCTTTTTGATGATGACAAATCGAGAGCAAAAATAATAAGCTTTTAATATTCATGGCTCCCCCTATCAATAAGCATGGTATATTTAAAGGTATAACTAATTTTTGAATAAACCACACATAAGGGAAAATTCATAAACCATGTAAAATTCACAAATCATAATAAAGATTTACAAACCATACTCATATTTTACCATATTTTTGCACTTACAACTTCCTCTTAAACATTCTCCCCCTTTGGACATCAATCAAAAAGGAGAAAAAGATACAAAAACAAAGAAATGATGCATGTCAAAGTACTAGTTTTAGAACTTCAGAGATAGTCGAGCCGATAAAACTTGAATACATAAAAACACATAAAAGTGATAGGTAAGAGCACATCAGTCAAATGCTTCCATATTTTCACTTTCATCATCTTCTTCTTGTTGTTCTTCAGATTCATTATTTCCTTCCTCTTGTTCACTATCAGCTTCTCTTTCTTCTTATTCTCCAGATATATCCTCATTGAATGTAGCAGAGTTGATACTCATAGGAGATTTTCCTTTAGAGGAACTAGCTAACTGTTGCTCAATCTTTTCAACTCGTTTATCAATTTGTGAACAGTGAGTTTCCATGGCTATGACCTTCTCTTGTAAATTACCAAGGCTAGATTTCATACCATCACTGAACTTCATATAATGGTTGAAAAATGGAACAAACCATGAAGGAGTGTCTGGAGCAATCTGAAATGAAGGTGTTTGGATGGAAGATGAACAAGATGATGGTGCAGATGAGACATTCCTATGTCTTTTATGAAACCACCCTTGAGGAGAATTTTTATACCCCATCCATTTTAGAACGGTGTCAGAAAAGATATCATAGTACGTCTTACTAGTAAAGTTGAATGATGAAGTTAAAATATTAAAATTAGCGAAAACCATATTCAACTTTCCTGCATATGGTAGGACAACACGGGGAGCATCAACTTTCATGATAATCCACTGTATGATCAAACTTGGAAGATCCATCTTCACAGTCTAGAAATGAAATATGATCGTGAGAACCAGATCGTGGTAAAATGTTGTTTGTAATGAGCTTGTGCAAAATGAGGGCTTTCAAACTAAGCTGCTTATAAAGTGGAGGATGACCAAAGTTTACTGGAGTGGCAGTCATAACCAGTGGCAAAAACTCCTGTGGTGTAAAACCTTGATCCATAATCCATTGCTTCTCAATAATATGAATCTCAAAATCCCCTGGATTAATTCGAAGAATCTTTCCCAAAGATATGGGATTTAGATGGATGTCTTTCCCAAGCAAATTTGTTTTGATTCCATTATCGCATCGCTCCATGTTTGCATAAAAAATACGCACAACATTGGGATAATAGCCTTTATCTTGGTAGGTGATAAATTTATCCCATCCAATGTTCTTGAAAAGTTCCAAGATTTCGGGAAAATCAGAATTGAAGAATGTTACGTCAAGTACCTTACCTAATATCGGTTCAACTGAAGCAATTTGATTTCGGTAAAGGTGCTTAGCGTGTGGAGTGACCAACCATTTCTCCACCTCATCATTATTTATTCTTGTGGAAGAGGAAGATCCTTTAACACCAACGGATTTTGATCTAGGCATGTTTGGATGAAGAATAAAATCAAAGAAACTCTAAGTTAAGCTCGGTGTTTGTGTGCAGGAAGGATTTGATACAAGGTTGCAAGATGCTTTAAGCAAGATTTGTGTATGGAAAGTCATGGAGACGAAGGGTTTCAGAGAGAAAGAAATTAATGGTCAGGCTCCTGGTGGGTTTTTAAATGACTTAAAATAGGGTTTTAAACCCTACCCGCCGCGAGGCAGTGGCCTGCTTCAATGTGGCAAGCGCCTGTCTTTGTGGAATTTCGAAAGACAGTAGCTAGGCAGTCGCCTGGTACCTTGGTGGCAGTCGCCTGTCAATCAGAACAATTCCTAAATTACTTTACGACTGTGAAGCATGCCCAATTCTCTTCTTATAAATATGAATCTTTCTTCCGACAAAAGTTTTGTAAAAATATCTACTAATTGATCATGTGTATTTATAAATTTCAATACTATATCTTCATTTTGTACATTATCTCTCAAGAAATGATGTCTTATATCGATGTGTTTTGTACTTGAGTAAGATACTGGATTTTTTTAAATATTTATAGCACTTGTGTTATCACATTTAATAGGGATAGTTTGATATTGTATTTGAAAATCTTTTAACTGTTGTTTCATATATAATGTTTGAGCACAACAACTTCCTGCAGCAATGTATTCTACTTCTGCTGTGGATAATGCTACAGAATTTTGTTTCTTTGAAGACCATGAAACTAGAGAATGTCTTAGAAAATGACACGTTCCACTTGTGCTTTTTCTATCTATTTTACGTCCAACAAAGTCTGCGTCTGAATAACTAATCATTTCAAATCCAGATTTCTTTGGATACCATAAACCTAGTTCAAGTGTACCTAGAAGATACCTAAGAATTCTTTTGACTGCTGTTTGATGTGATTCCTTCGGGGCTAACTGAAATCTTGCACACATACATATACTAAACATAATATCTGGCCTACTTGCTGCTAAATAGAGTAGGCTTCCTATCATTCCTCGATAATGCTTAGTATCAACTTGTTTCCCTTTTTCATCTTTGTCAAGACTAGTTGAAGTACTCATAGGAGTTCCTATGAGTTTACTTTCTTCCATATCAAACTTTTTTAACATGTCTTTAATGTATTTAGTTTGATTTATAAAGATTCCATTTTTTGCTTGTTTGATTTGCAATCCAAGAAAGTAATTTAATTCTCCCATCATACTCATCTCAAACTCTTTTTGTGTACATGTGGCAAATTCTTTACATAGATCTTTATTTGTAGCTCCAAATATAATATCATCCACATATATTTGAACTAATAACATATCTTTGTTTTTAGTTTTAATGAATAAGTTACTATCAACTTTTCCTCTTGTAAATTCATTTTTAAGTAAGAATTTACTTAACCTCTCATACCAAGCTCTTGGAGCTTGTTTCAAACCATAAAGAGCTTTTGTCAATTTGAATACATGGTTTAGATTGTTTGAGTTTTCAAACCCTGGAGATTGTTTGACATATACTTCTTCATTTATATATCCATTCAAAAATGCACTCTTCTCATCCATTTGATATAACTTAAAATCCTTATGGGCTGCATAGGCTAAAAGCATCCTTATGGCTTCCATTCTTGCCGTAGGTGCAAAAGTTTCATCGTAATCAATTCCCTCTTCTTGATTTTATCCTTGTGCAACTAACCTAGCTTTATTTCTCACAACAACTCCGTTTTCATCCTTCTTATTTCTAAACACCCATTTTGTTCCTATAATTGATTTATCTTTGGGTTTTGGTATTAGTTCCCATACTTGACTTCTTTCGAATTGATTTAATTCCTCTTGCATAGCTATAATCCAAGAGTCATCATTTAAGGCATCTTCAATATTTTTTGGTTCATCTTGGGATAAAAAAGCATAATGATTACAAATATTTTCTAGTGAGGCTCTAGTAGTTATTCCTTTTGATGTTTCACCAAGAATTTGTTCTTTTGGGTGATTTTTGTCATGTTTCCACTCTTTAGGAAGTTTCAGTTTCTCTGAAAGGTTTTCATTTAATGCATCATTGTTCTTTTCTTCTTTTATTTCAAGAACTTCTTCCTTTTGTGAAGTGACTTCTTTTTCATCATTCATATCTTTAATGTTATAATGGTTTGATTCATCAAAAGTTATATGAATTGATTCCATAATTGTAGAAGTTCTTTTATTATAAATCCTATAAGTTTTCCTATTTATAGAATAACCTAAGAAAATACCTTCATCCGACTTTGCATCAAATTTTCCTAGGTCATCTTTAGAATTTAATATAAAACATTTGCAACCGAATACATGAAAGTAGGATATATTTGGTTTTCTATCTTTCCAAAGTTCATATGGTGTTTTATCTATTTTTGATCTTATTGATACCCTATTTACAATATAACATGTTGTATTTACAGCTTCTGCCCAAAAATATTTTGGTAAACTATTTTCATTGAACATTGTTCTTGCCATTTCTTGCAAAGTTCTATTTTTCCTTTCAACGACTCCATTTTGTTGTGGAATTCTAGATGCTGAAAAATTGTGAATTATTCCATATTCATTACAAAATTTATCAACTTCTTTATTTGTAAACTCTCTTCCTTGGTCACTTCTAAAGCTTGTTACATTATAACCTTTCTCATTTTGTAGTTTCTTGAATAAGATTATTAATTTATTGCAAGCTTCATCTTTGTTTGCTAAAAAGATTACCCAAGTAAACCTTGAAAAATCATCTACTATTACAAAAGCATATTGTTTTCCACCTAAGCTTAAGGTTCTAGTTTGACCAAACAAGTCTAAGCGTAGGAGTTCTAGGGGTCTTTTGGTGGATATGAATTTTTTCTTTTTAAAACTTGTTTTTACTTGTTTTCCCTTTTGACAAGCATTGCATATCTTGTCTTTTACATATTTAATATTTGGTAATCCTTTTACAAGGTTTTTCTTAGATAATTTAGATAGTAGGTCCATGCTAGCATGTCCTAATTTCCTATGCCATAACCAACTTGCTTCATTCATGGCTGTTAAACAAGTTATGTTTTGATTTGTTATTTTCTCAAGATTTATACAGTAAAAATTATTTATTCTATGAGCCATAAACAAGGTTTCTTTATTTTTGGGATTCTAGATTACACATTTTTCTTTCATGAACATTACTTCGAACCCTTTATCACTTAATTGACTGATACTTAAAAAATTATGTTTTAGTCCTTCTACTAATAGCACATTATCTATAGTGAGTGAAGGTTCTTTACTTATTTTACCTATACCAACAATTTTACCTTTGGCATTGTCGCCGAAGGTGACGTATCCCCCATCTTCTTGTTTTAAGGTAGCGAACTTGGTCTTGTCACCGGTAATATGTCTTGAGCATCTACTGTCTAAGTACCATTTGTCCGTTGTCGTTGTTATCCTAAGGCAAACCTAAAAATGAGGGATGCTATGTGTTAGTTTTTGGAACCCAAATTCTTTTGACTTTCAGTGTTTTATTATTGGTTCCACTATTTGTTTTCCATTCTCCTTGGACTTTAACATATTTTTTCTTTAATGGGCAATTAAACATTATATGACCTTTAGTCTTGCACATATAGCAAGTGGTGTGTTCATGTTTATTATTTGATGAAGTGCTAGCATAAAACTTAGCTTCCTTAACAAAATATCTCATGTATAGCTTTTTATTCTTTTTATTTGTTTTACCATTGTAGTCTATTCCTTCTTTGTTTCCATGAAGCCTTTGTTGTCCAATCATCTTTTCAAAGTTTTCTTTACCTTGAATAAGGTTATAGATAATCTTTTCTTTATCCTCAACTATCTTTTTGAGTTCATTTATTTCTAAATCTTTCTTATTCAACCCATTTTTATGAGTTTTACCTAATTATTGTTTTATTTCTTCTTCCAGCTTCTTAATATAAGTTTTCCTTTCTTCTTCAATAGCTTTGAATGATTCTATTTGTTTTACTAGTTCTTGATTCTGATCTTTCAAAGTTATATTTCTTTTAGATGCTTTTATAAATCTTTTATGTAGTGAAAATAATTTAGTTTTTAATTCCTTTTAAAAAGGCAAACAATCACATGACTCATCACATGACACATTTTGAGATTTTGTTGAAAAGTAATAAGAATTTACCTCTTCATCGTTTGCCATGAAGCATATATTTGCCATCTCTTGCTCACTTGATTCAGTTTCAGTTTCGCTGGAGTTTGAATCATCCCAAGTAGCTTTCATTGCTTCCTTCTTTTTCTTCTTGTCTTTCTTGAATAATGGACACTCCGGTTTAATATGCCCTGACTTTTTGCAATGATAACAGATTGGTTCATTCTTACCTTTATTTTCTTTCCTACTTGTATCTCCTTTTTCAGTTTTCTTTTTATAGAATTTTCTAGGAAACCTTTTATTTCTTCTATAGAATTTTCCTAGTCTCTTAGTAATGAATGTCAATTCATCTTGATCTAGGTCACTTGTTTCCTTTTCTTCTTCATTAGAACTATGGCTAGATGCTTTTAGAGCTATGGATTTTTTATGCTTTGGTTCGGGATTCCTTTCTTTCAGTGCCATTTCATATGTAAGAAGTGAACCTATAAGTTCATCCAAAGAAGTAGTCTTAAGATTTCTACCTTCCATGATAGCTGTGACCTTTGGTTCCCAAATAGGAGGTAGACCTCTTAGAATTTTCCTGATCATTTCATATGTAGTATAGGTTTTTCCTAAAGGACTTAGAGAGTTTATTATGTGGGTAAATCTGGTATACATGCTTGATATTGTTTCTTCAAAATTCATTTTGAAAGCTTCATATTCACTTGTCAGCATGTCTATTCTATTGTCTCTAACATCAACAGTTCCTTCATAAGTTACCTCTAGTTTATCCCAAATCTCTTAGCTGTTTTGCAGGCCATGACTCGATTAAACTCATTTGCATCTAATGCACAATATAATGTGTTTATAGCACTTGCATTTATTTGAAGCATTTAATAATCTAAGTTGGTCATGTCTTTCTTTTCTTTTGGAATATGTTTTCCATCAACTAACTTAGAGGGAATAAGATTTCCATCCATGACAACTTTCCAAGCTTTCCAATCCATGTGTTGGAGATATATTTCCATTCTCTTTTTCCAAAAAGTGTAATTGTGTCCACAAAAGATTGGTGGACGGGTTGAGGATTGTCCTTCACCAAAGGGTGCTACTCCAATGTTTGCCATTTGATCTTTTTATAGTTTCTTGTTAGGAATTTCTAAAACTAGGCTCTGATACCAATTGAAATGAGGAATATCTCCCAAGAGGGGGGTGAATTGGATTCTTTTTAAAATTTAGTGATTTTTAGACATTCTGATTTTAATAACCCAGAAATCAATATATATATATATATATATATATATAATAACAATAACCACACTTAAGAAAGCTGAAATTTAAAATTATAATTCAATCAATGAGATCAATTAATCAAAAATATTTAGGCTTTCGTTGCTTTCCCTGTAGTCTTTTTAGTATACACTTTACTTGATTAAGATTTCTACAGATTAATCAACGTACTCCCCTTTTGGGTTTCCGCAAACAATTAATCAAAACGTACTTTCTATTTATCAAGTACCTTTGTTTCCTTCTCAATTTAGAACCTGCAACCTGCACTTATAAATCTTATAACAATAGCAAGTAATGTATGTAAAATAAAGCAGAGAGAAAGAGACAAGAATTTTTACGAGGTTCGGCTTCAACACAGCCTATGTCCTCGCCTTTGGCAAAAACACCAAAGGATTCCATTATATCAGTTCCGTTACCTGGTGGAACAATACCAATTTATAACACACTCCTTCGATTAGGCTAGAGCCCGCCTCTCTAAACAATAACCCATTGTTCGGTTCAACGATTCAACAACTCTTAATCGTTTAAGAAAGATAATAAAGAAATTTGTGTACAAAAGAGAACTCTCGCAATAGAGTAAATTAGTACAACGATCAGCTCACTTTATACTTCAAAGCAATTCAAATATAAGAAATTTCAAACTCAATACTTAGTATGAATTACCAAATAATTTTCCAAAGAAAATGAAAGATTCTAATTTTTGGAAAACTTTGCTTCAAAATATAAATCAATTTCAGATCAGAGATTTAACCTTGAAAGAGTTTTAGAACCTTTTAAAACAAAATTTTGAATACTTGAAGATCGGTTGATCTAAAACTTTTGAAAACTTACTTTGATCTAAAAGCCTTTGAATATTTCTGGATCAGAAAACTTGTTGAAAATCATTAGATCTGGAAACTTTAGAAGATTGCTCAATTTCAAAACTCTTTTGAATATTTCATCAATGTTCTCTCTCCTTTTGAAATTTTTTTTTTTAGATTAAGACTATTTATAGAGGCTTTAGAAACCATCCATTACTCCCAAAGATTTCTAAAATTCATTTCCAAATATTTTGAAATAAATATATTCAAAAACGTGTTTCAAATCTTCTCGTTGAGAAATTTATTGCCAACGTTCGAGTGGCAGTCGCCTGCCATGACTTGGCAGTCGCTTATCACAGAGCAACTCTCAACACAGAATGCGGGCAGTCGCCTGCCAGAACCAAGGCAATCACCTGGTATGTTCACGCAGGCGCCTGGCTAGTTAGGCAATCGCATGTCCAGCTACTGAGTTTGTGAAAATCATTTTCTTAATGTAGCAGTCGCCTGCCTTATTTTAGCAGTCGCCTGGCCCTTCATTATTTCAGAAAATCTTTTCTTCTTAAGTCCTTTTTATTTATTGAAAAATACTCTTTAGAGTATATATATGTTAAAAAATATTTTTTGAGCTTCAAACTACTTTATATTTGAGTTTAACCTTGAAGTACTTACATTTTTAGAATATCCTTAATATAACTCTTTTAGTCTTCAAATGTGTTCTTCCATCAGCTTTGTGGTTGTAATCTTTCCTTTGAGCTTTTCACAGTATAACTTTTGTTCTTTATGCTCTATATAACTCATAAGCCTTTCTTTGTATTCTGCAAGGATTCTGTGTAATTCATAAACTTCCTTTTACACTTGAACTTTACTGTTTTCATGAAAAACTTTTACTTGAAACATGTTAAACATATCATTTGATTTGTTATTATCAAAATAAGAATTGTAAGTCTCATTAGGCCAACAACTTGTATATTTCTGAACTAGAGGTTAAAATTACTAAGATGTCTCAAAACCAAGAAAAGGGTAAAAATGTAGAAAACTCTTAAATAAATGATCTTAAAAGAAAAATTGAAGATCGAACCAAAGTAATTTACAATTTCACAAAAGGAGAAGAAAATTTTGACAAAATGATTGGATAACAAAGAATGTCCTTAAACAAAGAAGGCATAGGATTTAATGGAATTGAAAATACAATGAAGAAGAACCTCTATATGGGGCACTTTACTAAAACCTCCAAAGACTATGTCAGCACCTCCTCAAATGCTTGCATGCACACCATATGCTATCTATGTAAGGAAAAAGGACACATTAAGTTCGAATGTCCATTAAAGAGGAAAAATGTAAGAATTAAACAAGTATGGAGAATAAAAGAAAAATCAAGTCTTAACAAACCATCTAGACCCAAGAAAGTATAAGTACCAAGATGAAAGACTAGTTCATAAGCGAAAAACTCTATGGATTAAGTCATTCCCCTTTAAAAATTGAGAAAGTAACTTAATTCATGATCAACAAACGAACTAGTTGAAATAGAAAAACTTAAATAAGAGTTTGAGAGCTTATTATAACAAATTCAAAATGGCGTTGTTGGCCAAAATCATAGGATGATTTTTACAAGGCTTTACTTAAGAAAATATTAAGAAATATCATATTGAGCTTATTACATAAGTACCTTGATTAAGAAAAAGACATTTGGGAATGAAAGCCTATATGCTACATGCTTACATCATATGATATGCTATGTGCTACATGTGTATATTTTGAAATTCGTATCTTGAAATTTCCAAAGACATGATCATGACTTAACCTACATTGATGATTTATGGCTCACTATATTTTGAAAATTTGAGCATGAAGTTATTGAGCATGATTTTGAAACATAAATTTTGATATTGATATATGAATGTGAAATAAATTTTGGACCATACATGCTAATGATAGATCACATGGATAAATAAATAAACAAAATTGCATAATTTGGTATCCTTGACCGGTATGTGACATTAGCATTGGTATCTATGAAAGTATATTGGTATTCTGAATATAACAATTGGTACTTAAGCATGACAAGCATATTAGTATCCATGAGCACATACATGATATGAATCAAATGTTTGAAATATGGATGATAAAAATAGAAAGCGTAATTGGTATCAAATCTAAATGTATTAAATTCAGGGGGAGTCATATAACTTGTTGTTTGTACTATGTTTTGTTTCTTCCTAAATTTTCATGAAATATTTTTCATTGGTATCATAAATTAATTTTTTAATTGGTATCATAGATTAATTTTCAATTGACTATGTGACTAATGAAGCACACTACACATGCCATATTTTAAACTATTGAATTGTGTGTGTATATATACTTGATATGAATGTTTGATATTCATATGCTCAAAATATGATTTTATTTGAACTTAATCATTTTTTTTTTATATCCTACTTTTTTCATTGATGTCAAAAGGGGGAGAAGTTTTGAGCAAAAATTGTGAGCATAATATTGAACATGATATATGTATCAAAAGGGGGAGACGTATTTGATAACATTGATATTGAATGATGTGATTTTGAAAAATGAGCATGATATTAATTTTTTTATATTGACATTGACCTTGATATTACAAATATTGTTAATAAGATGCTTATTGTAAGAGGGAGCCTTTTTAAGGCTTACTCAAATTTTTGCTCCTTATTTGTCATCATCAAAAAGAGGGAGATTGTTGGCCTTACAAGGCTTAAAATCTTGTTTTGATGCTAACAAACAAGTGGAACTTAACATATTTGGTTGAGTAATGATATTTCAGGACTCACAAGGATTAAGCATGTGAAAACAAGGTCAAGTGCTCACAAGAATCATTCAAAGCTTATATTCAAAAGAAAGATGATCAAAGAAAGCTTAAAGTATGCTAAAGCTTGAAGTCAAGATGGAACCAAAGAAGCAAAGCAAGAGGTCCAAAGAAAAGCAAAGTGCTCAAAGCAAAACAAGCATGAAGACTTGAGTGTTTTAAAATATCAAATGTCTTAGAAGTCTTTATGTAAGTGCTTTAATGTTTAAATATCGTTTGAAATATTTTGAAGCTCTTCTAGGGTTAAATATTGACTTAGAAACCTAATTTACAAAACCCTGGAAAAATTTTTATTGAGTATATAAAGCAAGAGTGCAAGGCATAATTAAAAAGCAAATTGAAAATCTGAGAATTGTTTATCCAAACGACTGAGGAGTATCCTCAGATGTCTGAAGAGGTTCCTCAAAAGTCTGAAGATTTGTCTTAGACGTCTGAAGTATTTCCTTAGACGACTGAAGAATTAGTTCAGAAGTCTGAAGAATTAATTTGCAAAACACAGAACACACAGTATACCCTTAGAAGCCTGAAGTGTAAGTTCAAACATCTGACTAGGATCTTCAGAAGACCGAACCTCAAGTTCAAACGTGTGACCCTGTGTCCAGTTTAATTTTTTTCAGTGCTTCAAGGAACTTTAGACGACTGAACCCGATGTCTCAGACATCTGAACACTGTTAATGGTCATAAATTTTAAATGTTTTAAATTTAAAATAAAAGTTACTTGTGCCCCAAAATTAATGAAAACTTGGGAAATACTCCAAGTAATCTTGGGCAACACGAAAAAAATTTTGAGAGCCTATAAATACATGGTTTTGCAAATCATATTAATAACGTAGAAAAGAAAGAAATTGAAAAGTCTGCTGAAGGCATCTTGTTCTTCTTTTTTTTTTTTTTTTTTTTAGAATACGCACCGGGTATCCACGCGTCCGTTTTACGGTCCACGTGACTAATCCTGCGCCCCTTGAAGTTTACCCCACAACTCCAAAGGGAGGGTAAATTCAGGAGTCCAGGGGCGGAAACGAGCCCGGGAGGGTTTGAACACCTGATCTCGTGAACGGCACTCCCGCAGCCCGCACTACCACCTGAACCACACCCTGGGGGTTGAAGGCATCTTGTTCTTGAAAAGCTCTCTCTTGTTCAAAGGGAGTACGTTGATTGGTTAACACCCAAAGATAAATTAACTCTTATTTGAATTTTGAATTTTGGAAAGTGTGTGAATGTTTTGTTCAATATCAAATTAAGAAAAAAAAATTACATTCTCTACAGGGCTTACAAATTCATAAACGTAGGGCTGCAAACAAACTAACCATCTTAAGTTCTTGGAAAATAAAAAAAATTGCATAGTATATCTTGATTAAATATTTTGTGGATTTGATTGATTGAGTTTTTATTTTGTGTGGTTGTGGATTGTATAAAAAAATTAAACTTTTATTGTGTGATTGCTAAATCAACAAGAAATCAAGAATTCGTTGAAAAAATTAAATTAAGTAAAAAATTCATAAAAAATTTTAAAAGTAATTTTAATAATCCAATTCACCCCCCCCCCCCCACCTTTTGGGACTACACCGTCGTTTTCAATTGATATCAGAGAGGGGTTATAACAAACCTTAATTAGTAGCTATACAAAGATCTTAATGGAACACTTAGGTGTAACTCCCTTTGGAGAAGGACAATCCTCAACTAGGCCACCCATCTTTTGTGGTTTAAATTATACATTTTAGAAACAAAGGATGAGAATAAATTTTCAAACTATGAATTGGAAAGCTTGGGAGGTTGTCATAGAGGGTGATCTAATTTCTCTCAAACTAGTAGATAGAAAACAAGTCCCTAAGAAGAAAAAGGACATGATTGACTTAGATCACAAAATGTTGCAAGTTAATTCAAGTACTATCAATGCTTTATGTTGTGCTCTAGATATTAATGAATTCAATAGAGTCATGGCTTGCAAAACAGCCAAAGAAATATGAGACTAAACTTTTATTGTGTGATTACTAAATCAACAAGAAATCAAGAATTCATTGAAAGAATTAAATTAAGTTAAAAAATTCATAAAAAGTTTTAAAAGGAATTTTAATAATCCAATTCACCCTCCTCTTGGGACTACACCTTAGTTTTCAGTAATTACTGTATCTAAAACTGGGTTATGAATATCTCCAAGTTGTTATTTTACTAAATATAAATATAACTAAATAAAGAAAAGATGGATATAATCAACCCTATCGTCTTTGGTTTGTTTGAAAATAAGTCTATGGTTTGAAATAACAATTTCGCAACCGGTAAAAACGTTCAAAATGACCAATACTATAATTTAAAAATATCATACTTAAACTTAAACAGTTGGTTTTGAAAATAAATTCGGTTAACCGAACCCTAGGCCCGAAAACCCTAGAAAAGTTGTAACCGTTTTAACATTTCATTCTATTATAACTCATAAACATAGTTGACATAATATAATCCCCTTACCTATATCATGGAAAACAACTCGAGGCGCTCGAAAATTGAACCCTAACTTTTTCCTGAGATCAAGAATCCACTCTGCTAGAGTTGTAGACATTCGCTCCCTGATCCTCGTGGTAACTTCTGATCGTCGAAACGAGCAAGGATGGGTGAAAAATCAAAAAGAGAGAGAGAGAGAGAGAGAGAGAGAGAGAGAGAGAGAGAGTGTGTGTGTGTGTGTGTGCGTGTGTGTGGTCGCCAGTTAGAGAGAGAGAGAGATATTTCCATCTCTTAATGAAGAAGCAATTGAAAATCTATTTATAAACCCTTGACCCGGTTAGCTTCTTCGATGAAATGGCGCCTTTGTCGACGAACTCCAAAAGGTCATTCGTCGACAAAAGAAGGGCTTTTTCAGTGAACCCTAACCTAATATTTTTGGTTTTTTTAGATCTCTTCGTGTACGATGCTCTGAATTTCGACGAGGAACCATATAAGGGCCTTCATCGACAAGAACATGGACTTCGTCGACAAAGTCTGCTGAAATCCCTTTTTTCCTTTTCTTATTTAATTTCCTTATTTTCCTAAGTTGGGTCTCTACAATCTCCCCTCTTTATAAAAATTTTGTCCTCGAAATTCGCTAACAGTTTTCTATCACATCATCTAAACTATCATTGCTCTGACTTTAGGAAGAGCCGACGGCCACCTACATAGTAGCCCTGTCCCAAATTTATTACCTACCCTCACTTATGGCGGAGGAATACCGTGGTTACACATAATGTTTCGAGAGATTACAATATCTAAGCACAACTCTCTCAAAGACCAAATATACTATAACCATAAACAAATTTACTCCAACTATAATACATACATACCACTTACTTACCGATCTATCTACCTATTTAGCTCTGAGCGTCTCTGAATAACTGTCGGTACTTCTGACGTATCTCTAACTCTAACTCCCACGAAACCTCCTCTACTGCTTAATTATGCCACAGTACCTTTACTAGTGGAATCCTTTTCGTACATAGTTCCTGATTTCTATAGTCTAGGATCTAAACTGGTATCTCCTCATATGCTAACGTGTCCCCGAGCTCCAACGACTCGCAACTGATCACATGCGAAGGATCTGGAACATACCTCCTAAGCATAGACATGTGGAAAACGTCGTGAATCCTAGACAGTACTGGAGGTAATGTTATCCTGTACGCCACTGGACTGACCCTCTCCATAATTCCAAACGGTCCGATGTACCTAAGGCTCAGCTTGCCCTTCCTACCAAACCTCATCGCTTCTTTCATCGGAGCAATCCATAAAAATATAGCATCACCTAGCTCGAACTTAGCTCCCATCGGTGTCTATCTGTGTAACTCTTCTGCCAACTCTAAGTTGTTTTAATTCATTCTCTAATAAGCTTGACCTTCTCTGAGGTCTGTTGGACCAACTCTAGCCCCAAAAACTGTCACTCACCAACCTTATCCCAGTATAACGGAGATCGACACCTCCGACCATAAAGTGCCTTATACGGTGCTATCTCGATACTATTCTGGTAACTATTATTGTAGGCGAACTCAACCAACGGCAGATATCTGATCCAACTATCACCGAAATCCAGTAAACACACTCTCAGCATATCCTCTAAAATCTGGATGGTCCTCTTTGACTGACCATCGGTCTACGAGTGAAATGTAGTATTGAACGTAAGTTGAGATCCCAACGCTTCTTGAAGACTCTTCTAGAATCGTGAAGTAAACCATGGATCTCTATCTGAGACAATTGACACCAACACCCCATGCAATCTGACTATCTTCTGACCATAAAGCTCTACCAGCTTATCCATGGATTAACTGACTTTAACCGGGATGAAATGGGCAGTCTTCATTAATTAGTCAACCACTACCCAAATCGCATTCTGTCCATGAAGTGCTAAAGGCAATCCAGTGACAAAATCCATGGAAATGTGCTCCCACATCCACTTAGGAATGAGAAGTGGTTGCAATGGTCCTGCTGGCCTCTAGTGCTCGACCTTCACCTGCTGACACATCAAGCACTGCTCAACAAAACATACGATCTCTCTTTTCACGTTAGACCACCAAAAAGATTCCTGCAGATCTCTATATATCTTTGTGCTCCTTGGATGTATTGTGTAGAGCGAATAATGTGTCTCCTCTAGAATGACCCATTTAATATCGGCATCATTCGATACGCAGAACCTAGTGCAGAATCTCAATACCCCATCATCTAAGATGTTGAAATTCGGTTTCAACCCATATCGAACTCCCCCCAAAACCTCTACCAGCTCTGTATCTTTCATCTGAGCTGTTCTAATCTTCTCCCGTAAGGTCGGCTATACCACCAAGCTAGAAATGAATGTCTGGTGATTTTCTTCTACTAACTTTATGCCTAACCTTTTCAAATCCATGCTAATCTAATGTTGAACACCCATTGCTGAGATTGATGCATCCACCGACTTCTGACTCAGAGCATCAGCTACCACATTAGCTTTTCCCAGATGGTAACTAATGATACAATCGTTGTAACAACCCAGAAATTTTTAATGGTTAAATAATTAGGAAAGTGATAAATGGAATAAATAAATAATGAATAAAGGAAAAGGGAAAATTTTTTAAAGAAGGGAACAGCAGACCTCATCAACGAGTTTCATGTCCTCGTCGACAAGTGTTCTCTAAAGATCGTCGACGAAGTTCAGTTCCTCGTTGACGAGAAGATCTCGAATGAGTAAATTCTAAATTTTAAGAATCGTCGACGAATGAATCTCCTCGTCAACGAAGTTCCTTCTCTGACTCGTCGACGAATCCTATCTACTCGTCAATGATTCCACGTGGCAACAGCGTGTATAAAAGGATTTGGGGAAGCTTCTTGGTAGAGGAAAATCATTTTTCCTCCAAATTTCTCTCTATAAAACATCTCTCTGCCTTCTCTCTAACTTCTCGGCCCAGATTCAGCCCGAATCGATGATTGGAGACCGCTACGGTGTTCTAACAAAGATTCTCTACACATCTAGCGGAGCAATTTTCTAAACTGAACTTTTCGGGAAATGATCCTAAGTTGAGGTAAGGGTTAAGATTCTTAATTTTAGGGTTCTAAAGGTTTATTTAAGATTTATAGGTTGAGAAAATGTAGAAATAGTATACAATTTGGGGTTTATCTTATTAAACTAGGATTTTTGATTCAAGGTCCGGGTGAGCATCACAGGCATCTGTTGGGGGTTCTTATTGGCGTAGTTCAAGAAAGCTGGTAAGAGGAAAAATATATTAAACCATGATTTTATGATTTAAACAGATAAAAAAATGGATAATTTATGCATATGTATATGTTTTTTTATGGGTTAAAAATGCCAACCATTTAAAATATGATTTCTAAGCCTAGAGTTGTTTTATTAGATATGTATATGTGAAAATGGAATGATGAAAGGATTCTTCGGGGAAATTGTATAAGAAATGAAGGGTATATTTTCGGTATATAAATGATAAATGAGAGTTGGCTTATTTTATCGAACATGTTTGAAATATATTGCTAAATTGTGTGGCATGAGTTAAAATAGAATTTATGTGATGAATTATGATATGTACATTTATGCGATGTTGGGAATACTAAAATGTGATAAAAATATGTGTTGCATGTGTATTGGTTGATACGACATGAGATTCATGTGATGTGAACTATTACAGAGAAAGTATATGATATGAGATCCACACAAGGTGGACTATATATGAGATCCATGCAAGGTATATGAGATCTGAGATCCACGCAAGGTGGACTATACATGAGATCCATGCAAGGTGAACTATAGATGAGATCCACGTAGGATGGAATTTACATGAGATCCACGTAGAATGGACTTTACATGAGATCCACGCAAGGTGGACTTTACATGAGATTTATGCTATAAGAACTATGAAAGTGAACTACGTAATATGAACTATTGAGAACATGAAAAGAAGTGTATACAAAGATAACATATTCCAAGTAAAGTAAGAATGAATTGTATAATTTAGTATCAGTATTCATGCTATTATGATATGTACTTATTTGGGCGGGAGAAACTCTTTGCCTGAAGGCTTGCTGATAAAGGCGAGTACCCTATTAGGTATCAGATGTAGCAGTAGGCTACATAAAGTATTAGGGTAGAGAGAAATTACTTGTATGGGTGGGTAAATTTCCTTATTCTCGAGAGCCTTCACTGGTAAACCTTTGTATGAACTGTATGAGTACGAGATTACTTCTTCACCTGAGGGCTTACTTAGTAAGGTAAGTGCCCTGATATGCTTCAGTTGCGACCATTAGTTGCCTAAAGTATTAGAGCAAACGGGTGCTACTTATATGGGCGGATAATCACCTCAATCCTTAGGAAATCTAGTTGGTAAAATACCTTACATGTGTTTGATCAGGCTCAGGAAAGGCTTTTAAAAATTATGATTAAATGTAAATGATGACTTTATTTATTATTTACAAATCTCATGCTGGTCACATGCTAATTTAATATATTCTTTCTTCCCTTACTAAAATGTGTCTCACCCGAATACAAATTTATCTTTTTCAGGACCTCCACGAGGTCGAGCTTAGAGAGTTCTGGATTATTATAGCATTTTTTGTTATAGAAAGGAAAAATGGTATAAACTTGATGATACTTTTGGGTTGTATAAATTTAAGTTTTATGTTTTATGTTTTAAGTCTTCTGAGAAATAGATGATTATGAATACTAGAAGTTGTGGATTATGTTTGTTTTTTGGAGTTATGTATATATGTGGACACAGGTGGATGTATGATTTATGTTGGAACGTAGATAGATGTAGAAAACTCTGGTATTATATAGATTGAGGATTGCAATTATGTTTTTCGCTGCGTAATTATTAATGGAATAACAGGTACAAGAAAATGAATGACATGACACCCGAGTCCCACAAGGCGGGTTCGGGGCGCCACAAAGCACGATTAATCAGGTATAACGCACCAAACTAGGTTTACGAGTTCGAGGTGTTACATTTTTGGTATCATAGCGGTAGATTTTGGGTTCTGCGAACTTAGGGATGATTTATACTAAAGTGTAGGAATTAGTTAGGATAAGGATACTAGATGGATAGGTTAGGTCTTGATAAGTATAGGATTTTCTTTTGTAGTTTGGAGGCGGAAATATGTCGACGATTTCCTGTGATTTTCTGAAGCAGTCGATGACCTCAAAAAAGTCATGGTAAACCTTAGATGATTTCATTTCTAAGCTATGAGACTAATCCTTATATGAGGAATTTATATGTATATTGGATTTAAATTATATAATTGTGTTGTTAGGGTTATGATATGAAATTCTTATCTCTTTCCTGTCTTATTTTCAGGATGGATCCTAGAAATAAGGACGTATAGGCAGAAGGAAGGGATCATTCGATGACTTCTAGCGAAAAGGAAATTGATACTTCCACAATGTTGTGGGGTATAGCCTATTAGGTTATGGCAGAAATGAGGAAGGAGCCTAGAGAGCAGAACTGTCCAATTGTAGATAAGGGCAGTAGCATCAAAGAGTTCATGAGGTTGAACCCTCCGACTTTTGAGGGAGAACCTAATCCAGTGGCTGTAGAGAACTGGGTTCAGGAAATTGAAGAAATAATGGAAGTACTCGGCTACATGGATGAACAGAAGGTTCGCTATGCTGCGTTTAAGATGATTGGAGATGCAAAACGCTAGTGGCCTTTTGTAAAACTGCTATAAGGACAGAGGGTAGTGAAAGTGGCGCTAACCTAGGAATGATTCAAGGGGCCATTCTTTGACAGGTATTTTCCTTCTTCCACTAGAGAGGAAAAGGTTGAGGAGTTACCAATTTGACCCAGGAAAATATGACAATTGGAGAGTCTGCAGCAAAATTTGTAGACCTATCTCGCTTTGCACCTTTTATGATTCCAAATAAGGCGAGAAAGGCCAGAATGTTTGAAAAAGGCCTCGGACGAAAGATCTTGGAGCTTGTAGTAGGATTTCAAGTCCAGAACTTCTCGGACTCGGTAGACAAGGTTTCAGTACTAGAAAAGAGCTTGCAGGGTAGTTCAGGATCATCAGAGTAGAGGAAAAGGCCTGCCCATTCCATGTAACAACCCGAAGAATAATGGTTTTTAAATAATAAAATAAAGGGAAATAGAAATGAGAACAGAATGAGGCAATTGACTTCATCGATGAACGTTTTGCGTTCGTCGAAAACATTGCATTTTGGATGGGATAATCACGAGAAATATACCAGGCCTCGTTGATGAACACATGGGTTTCGTCGATGAGGGTTCTTCTGGATCTCGTCGACGAAGTTTCTTCTTCTCGACGAGAAGATACCGAGAGAGAGAATTTTTGGAAGTCTGAAATTCGTCAACAAGGGTTGAGGTTCGTCGACGAACTTTCTACAGGACTCATCGACGAGATGACGTGGCTCGTCGACGAAGACCACAGTTTAAATAGGCCTAAAATCCATTTTTGGCCAAAACTTACTACGCAGAACCTCTCTCTCTCTCTCTCTCTCTCTCTCTCTCTCTCTCTCTCTCTCTCTCTCTCGTCCTTCAGTTCCTCCTCCTTCTCACTAAGTTTTTGGGCTAGATTTCCATCAGTTCGACAATCTAAAGTCACCACGACGCTCTTGGGAAAGTTCTCTACAAGTCTGCAGAGCAGATCGTCAGTGGAGTTGAGTTGGAAAACACCCAAATCCATGGTAAGGCTTTCTACTTAGTATTTCCCTATTTGACAGTTGTAGAAAGTGTTGTACACTTAGAAATATTGAACTTTAGTTCTAGAGAATGTTGTTTTTAGGGTGTTGAATGGGGAACCTTGCGGGTGTAGGACAAATTTTCTTAGGGGCTTTTTCAAGAATTAGGTAAGGGGATAAATTAAACTAGTAATTTTATGAAAAATATATATAATATTATAGCATTTGATTTCAAGGAAATAACTATATTTATATATGATTTATATTTTGAAAATACTGTTGAAAATGATGGTATGTTAAATATACGAAAAACCTATTTAGTGTGGCATGAGTAGAAATTGTAATGAAATACTATTTTCTGAGAATGTGTTAATGATACGGATTTTTATAAGGAAAAATCGACGTACGGGCTATGATTTTGATATATTTACTGGCGTACAGACCATGCTATGTGTATGATTTGTCGGCGTACGAGCTAAATTATGGATATGTTTTATCGTCGTACGGTCCGTGCTATGTATATGATTTGCCAACGTATGGGCCAAGCTATGGATATGATTTGTCAGTGTACGGGTTGTGCTACGGATATGATTCGCCAGCCTATGGGTTGAACTATGGTAAAATGTGAAATACCGGCGTACGAGCCGATGATTTTCATGATATACGTATATATGTAAAATAATATAATTGATTTGATAATTAATGATATGAAATATCCATGTATCACAGTTTCAGTATATGTTATATGATATCATAACCTGGTTGGCTTGGTCTAGGCTAGTACTTGTACGGTACCGTTGCTATGTGTCCATGGTCATCATGATCATGATATTTGTGTTAACGCCGCTATACAAAGTGGTGTGAGATTGGATGGTCGATATGGTTTTTAAGAAGTGTGTGAGCGCCCCTAGTGTACGGACCAGGTCTGGCAGACCCATTAGACTTACAGACTGTACTTTTGACTTTACAGTAATCAACCAACCATTGTCAGGTACCGCCTTCGTGCCCCACAACCCAATCATGTGGGGTAATACATAACAACAACCAGCTAACCAACCAAGATTATTTTTGTATTACTATTTATATAAGATGAATTATCCTATGGAAACCATTATGTTCTACCATGTTGATTATAATGATGTATATACAGTTTTACTGGTTATGTTCATGATTTTATATATATATATATATATATATATATATATATATATATATATATATATCACAGAAATGCTCATGTTGCCACACACTAGTGTTAGTTTATTTCCCTTACTGAGAGGTGTCTCACCCCGAATTTTATAAACATTTCAGGTGCCCCTGATAGGAGAACGGGTAAAGCCCCGCTGATCTAGTACGATTGATCTGCCCTTCTAGAAGGGTAAGTGTTTTGATAGGATCGGATGTATTTTGTGGAAATGGCCCTAAGACATCTTTTGGGTTGTGTATTGTGGATATATATATACAGTGATTGTAGTAACTCTAGTATTGTGATGTATGGTATAATGAGGTGTATATGATTGTATTTTTCCTATTGCTTAGGCTTCCATTATGTGTTCTGATGTATCCCTAGTACCCACGAGTTCAGGTGGAAAATGAACTGCTGAGTTTTGTGATGTTGATTTTTTTTTTAAAAAAAGATGTGGAAATTAAGCAGGTCGTCACAATTTGGTATCAGAGCCTAGGTTGTTAGGTTCTGTAAACTTTAGAATACAGCGAAAACAATACCAGAGTATAGGAAATAATTTAAGATTTTGTTCTATAGGCTAGAGGCAGGACTTCCGTGGTAGTTTCTGTGTTTTTCTTGGGGTGATGATTTTAGGAAAATCATAGTAAGCTATTGTCGGGTTTTGTTCCTAAAATGTAGAACTAAGGATTAGAAATAAGTTGGGAATGTTAAGATAAGTGCTGAGGTTAGGTGGGTAAGTCATAAGGATGGAATTTCTAAGTTGCGTTTGTTGTTTTCAAGATGGATCCAGGAGGAAGTAGTGCCAATGCAAGTGGCAGTGATGGAGCAAGGCCATCAGGTGCAGCTGGGACCGACTTTGATGCGGTATTACGTAGCGTGGCTCAGCGGGTAATGGCTAAGATCGCTAGGAGCTCAAGGGAGCAAGGTTGTCCATCTGCAAGACATGGGTGCACCATAGATAAGTTTACGAAGATGAATCCTTTGGCATTCTCAAGTGGAGTCGATCCTGCAGCCGCTGAGAATTGGATGTAGGAGACTAAGAAAGTTTTGACTATGTTGCAGTGTACTGATGAACAGAGGGTTCTCTTTACCACCTATAGACTGACAGGAAAGGCCAAAAGGTGGTGGACTATGGTGAGACTACTGTACCAGCAGAGGGTGACTCCGATAACTATGACATGGGACTGGTTTAAAGAATTGTTCTTCGATAGATATTTTTCAGCTACTATCAGGGAGGCTAAAGTGGAAGAGTTCTTGAGTTTGAAGTAGGGACAGCTATCCATCCAGCAGTATGCGGCATGTTTCATCGAGCTCTCTCTTTTTGCCTCGTATATTGTTCCTGATGAGGTGAAGAAAGCAAGGCAGTTTAAGAAAGGCTTGAGGCGGAGTATATTTAAGTAGGTGGTGGTGTTGCAGATTCAGGACTTTGCTGAGTTAGTCGATAGGGCAGCCTTGGCAAAGATTGGTGAGCGTCTTGATGTAGAGGAGTAGGGACAGAGGAAGAGATCTGCATCTACAGGTTATCAGCAGGGTCATAGACCGGGTCAGTGGAAGAAAGGTAATCATGGCAGAGGACGGAGGTAGGAGACAGGAGGATACGAGGTGCAGGTAGGGCAGGGTCCTCCAGTCTATCATACTTGTGGTAGGAGGCACTAGGGAGAGTGTCGAGCTGGTGGCATGGTCTACTATTGCTGCAATAGATTGGGGCATATGGTGCGAGACTGCCCTACCCCACCAGATGCAGTTCCAGCTCCAGACCATACCGGGGAGGTTATCAGGTGCCACGTGGGGGCCAACAGAGGAATATGACTCCAGTTAGGGTATTTACTCTGACGCTGAGTGAGGCTGAGACGGCGGATGACGTGGTGACAGGTATGGTTATTATGATTTCTCTTAAAGTTATTGCATTATTTAATTCAGGAGCTGCACACTCGTTCATGTCTTCGAGGTGTGTTAAACTATATGGGAGAGAAACACAATTGTTGAATATTGAACTGTTAGTGTCTACACCAACTGGATCTGTAGTGAGATGTAGTAAGGTACTCCAGGATTGCTCAATTGATATTCAAGGGAAAATTTTGTCTTTTGATATGATAGTGCTGGACATGCAAGGGTTTGATGTTATATTTGGCATGAATTGGCTAGCAGCTAATTTTACCAACATAGATTACCGAGCACGAGAAGTGATATTCAGACCTTCGGGGAAAGCAGAATTCAAGTTTGTAGGATTACAGGTGCAATCCCCGTCTCAGCTAGTTTCAGCTATCCAGGCTAAGAGACTACTGCTGAGTGGTTGTCAGGGGTTTATGGCAATTGTGAAGGAGATGTCAGAGAATGAATTGAAACTTGCTAACACACTTGTAGTGAAAGAATTTACAAATGTTTTCCTAGATGAGTTACTAGGCTTGCCACCCGATCGTGAGGTAGATTTCCCTATTGATTTACTTCCAAGTACAGCGCCGATTTCCAAAGTATCTTACCGAATGAAGCCAGTGGAGTTGGCAGAATTGAAGGATCAGTTGCAAGATCTACTTGATAAGGGCTTTCTACAACCTAGTGTATTCCCATGGGGAGCTTCAGTTTTATTTGTGAAAAAGAAATACGGGTCTATGAGGATGTGTATAGACCATAGGGAGATTAATAAAGTGACAATCAAGAATAAATATTCTCTACCCCGTATAGATGATTTGTTTAACCAGCTCTAGGGTACACGGGTTTATTCAAAGATTGACCTCAGATCCAACTATCATCAGGTGAAAGTGAAAGCAGAAGATGTCTAGAAGACGGCCTTCATGACCAGGTACGGGCATTACGAGTTTCTTGTTATGTCATTTGGTCTGACGAATGCTCCTACTATATTTATGGATTTGATGAATAGGATTTTTCATCCATATCTAAACCAGTTTGTCTTTATTTTTATTGATGATGTACTCGTCTATTCGAGGAGCTATGAGGAGCATGAGACGCACTTGAGGCAGGTTCTGCAAACGCTTCGAGAAAAGAAGTTGTACGCCAAATTTAGTAAATGTGAATTCTGACTTGAGAAGGTTGTGTTTTTGGGGCATATTATGTCTGGAGATGGTATTTCTGTGGATCCTAGTAAGGTTGAGGTCGTAGTGAATTGGACTAGACCGAGGAATGTCCAGGAGATTAGGAGTTTCTTGGGGCTAGCTGGGTATTACCGCCGTTTCGTTGAGGGATTCTCAGCTTTGTTAGAACCTTTGACACGACTAGCTAGGAAGAATGTCATATTTGAATGGAACAACAGCTGTGAGCAGATTTTTCAACAATTGAAGAAGAGGCTAGTCACAGTGTCAGTACTGATCATCCCCTCAGGGGGTGAGGGTTATACTATCTACAGCGATGCGTCCTTGAAAGGACTTGATTGTGTATTGATGTAGCATGGTAGGGTGGTGGCGTATGCTTTCACGCAGTTGAAATAATATAAAAAGAACTACCCTACACATGATCTTGAATTGGCTATAGTAGTACACGCATTGAAGATTTGGAGGCATTATCTATATGGCGAGCGGTGTGAGATCTTTTCCGACCACAAGAGTTTGAAGTACTTTTTCACGCGAAAGGAATTGAATATGAGGCAAAAAAGGTGATTGGAGCTAATCAAGGATTTTGATTGTACCATCAGTTATCACCCAGGGAAAGCAAACGTGGTAGCTGATGCGTTGAGCAGGAAGTCCAGGGAATCAACGTTGGTAACCGTAGAGATCCAGTATCCGATCATGATGGATTTGGAGAGCTCAGCATCGAATTAGTTGAGAGTGGTTCTCAGGCTTACATTGCTAGTCTAGTAGTGTAGCCTACTTTACAGGAGAGGATTAAAGCAGCTCAGAAAGAAGACTCAGAATTAGCAGAGGTGATGGATAGAGTATAGAATGGTCAGGGGAAGGAATTCAGTATTGCAGATGACGGCGTTTTGCGATTCCATTCCAGATTATGTGTTCCTGCCGATATGGATATTAAAGGAACCATTCTCGAGGAGGCTCACAGATCTTTGTATATAGTTTATCCAGGTAGTATGAAGACGTACAGAGATTTGCAAGAGTCGTACTTGTGGAGTGGTATGAAGAGAGAGATTGCTGAGTATGTAGCCCTGTGTCTGATGTACCAGCAGGTAAAGGCTGAGCACCAGAGGCCGGCAGGGCAGTTGCAGCCGTTATTTATCCTAGAGTGGAAGTGGGATCATATATCCATGGACTTTGTGTCTGGACTGTCAACGGCGTTACATAGCTAGAATTTCATATGGGTGATTCTTGATTGTTTGACTAAGACCGCCCACTTTTTACCTATCAAGATCAGCTACTCCCTTAACCGTTTAGTGGAAATCTACATTCAAAAGATAGTTCATTCTCATGGGGTGCCAGTATCGATTGTGTCATATCGAGACCCACAATTTACGTCACATTTTTGGAGGAGCTTGCAGGAAGCATTAGGGTCTCAGTTATCGTTTAGTACGGCGTTCCATCCTCAGTCAGATGGGCAGACTGAGAGGACGATACAAACATTAGAAGATATGCTCTGAGCGTGTGCATTGAATTTTGGGGGTAGTTGGGCTCAGTTCATGTCATTGGTATAATTTGTGTATAATAACAGTTATCAAACCAACATTGGCATGGCACCATTTGAAGCTCTATATGATAGGAGATGTCGTTCTCCTTTACTTTAGGATGAAGTGGGTGAGCGGCGAGTAGTGGGGCCAGAGCTTGTTCAGCAAGCGCATGATAAGGTTCAGCTTATTAAAGACAGAATCAGTGTAGCTCAGAGCCAACAGAAAAGTTATACTGATAATCATCTCAGGAATCTGGAATTTGATATGGGTAATCATGTGTTTTTGAAGATAGCTCCGTTGAAATAGGTTATGAGGTTCGGGAAGAAGGGTAAACTTAGTCCTAGGTTTATCGGTCCATTTGAGATTCTAGAGAAAGTGGGGCCGGTAGCCTATAGGCTAACTTTGCCACCTATGTTGTCCAGGATCCACGACGTATTCCATGTTGCTATGTTGAGGAAATATGTCTCAAATCCTTCTCATATCATCAGTTATTGTGAATTAGAACTCAATGATTCACTGGTTTATGAGGAGGTGCCAGTACAGATTCTGGATAGGAAAGTGCATGAGTTACATAACAAGGAGATTTCTCAGGTAAAAGTTATGTGGAGGAATCATACAGTTGAAGAGGCTTCTTGGGAGTCCAAGGAGTAGATGAAGCAGAAGTATCCACAACTATTTCAAGAAACTTAAGTAGTTAGGTAATATTTCTTTTACATGTACATGTAATGGTTTAATTAGTGTAGCATTTTAGTTTTGAAAAAAAATTTTCTTTTGTATATGTAATCTCACAGGATTCGGAATGTAACCACGGTATTCCTCCGCCATAAGTGAGGGTAAGTAATAAAATAAGTAGACTTTCTTTCCTGTTAAGGGATGATGAGTTACGTGAACAGTAAATTTCGAGAACGAAATTTTATAAGGAGGGGAGAATATAACGACCCGAAAAATAATGGTATTTAAATAATAAAAGAAAGGGAAATGGAAATAGGAACAGAAGGAGGCAATCGACGACGTTGCATTTTGGATGGGATAATCCTGAGAAATTTTCCAAGCCTCGTCAACAAACACAGGGGTTTCGTCGACGAGGGTTCTTTGGATCTCGTCAATGAAGTTCCATTTTGTCGACGAGAAGATATCGAGAGAGAGAATTTTTGGAAGTCTGAAATTCATTGAAGAGGGTTAAGGTCTGTCAACGAACTTTCTACAGGACTCATCAATGACATGACGTGGCTTGTCGACGAGATAACGTGACTCGTCGACGAAGGCCACAGTTTAAATAGGCCTAAAATCCATTTTTGGCCAAAATTTATTGCACAGAACCTCTATCTCTCTTATCCTTCGGTTCCTCCTCCTTCTCTCTAAGTTTTTAGGCTGGATTTTTGCCGGTTCGACAATCTAAAGCCACCACGACGTTCTTGGGAAAGTTCTCTGTAAGTCTGCCGGAGCAAATTGTTGGTGGAGCTGAGTTGGAAAACATCCTAAATCCAAGGTAAGGCTTTTTACTCAGTATTTGTCTATTTCACAATTATAGAAAGTGTTGTACACGTAGAAATACTGAACTTTAGTTCTAAGAATGTTGTTTTTAGAGTGTTGAACGGGGAACCCTGCGGGTGCAGGATAAATTTTCTCAGGGGCTTTTCAAGAATCAAGTAAGGGGATAAACTAAACTAGTAATTTTATGAAAAATATATATAATATTATAGCATTTGATTTCAAGGAAATAAATATATTTATATATGATTTATATTTTGAAAATACTGTTGAAAATGATGGTATGTTAAATATACGAAAAACCTGTTTAGTGTGGCATGAGTAGAAATTGTTATGAAATACTGTTTTCTGGGAATGTGTTAATGATACAGATTTTTATAATGGAAAACCGGCATACGGGCCAAGATTTTGATATATTTTCCGATGTACGGGCCGAGCTATGTGTATGATTTGTTGGCGTATGGGACAAACTATGGATATATTTTGCCGGCGTATGGGTCGTGCTATGTATATGATTTGCCGGCATACAGGCCAAGTCATGGATATGATTTGTCAGCGTACAGACTATGCTATGGATATGATTTGTTGGTGTACGAGCCAAGCTATGATAAAATGTGAAATACCAGCGTACGGGCCGATGATTTTCATGATATACATATATATATATATATATATATATATATGCAAAATGATATAATTGATTTGATAATTAATTATATGAAATGTCCATATATCACAATTTCAGTATATGTTATATGATATCATAACCTGGTTGGCTTTGTCTAGGCTAGCACTTGCACGCTACCATTGCTATGTGTCCATGGTCATCATGATCATGATATTTATGTTAACGCCGCTATACAGAGTGGTGTGAGATTGGATGGTCGATGTGATTTTTAATAAGTGTCTCAGCGCCCCTGGTGTACAAACCAGGTCTGGCAGACCCATCAGACTTAAAAACTGTACTTTTGACTTAGCAGTAGTCTGCCAACCATTGTCAGGTCTCGCCTTCGGGCCACACAACCCAGTCATGTGGGGGTAATACATGACAACAGCCAGCTAACCTACCAGGATTGTTTTTGTATTATTATTTATATGAGATAAATTATGCTATGGAAACCATTATGTTCTGCCATGTTGATTATACATGTTTTCCCAGAAATGATGTATATACAATTTTACTGGTTATGTTCATGATTATATATATCACAGAAATGCTCATGTTGCCACACACTAGTGTTAGTTAATTTTCCTTACTGAGAAGTGTCTCATCCCAAATTTTATAAACATTTCAAGAGCCCCTGATGGAAGAGCGGGTAAAGCCCCGCTGATCTAGTACGGTTGATCTGCCCTTCCAGAAGGGTAAGTGTTTTGCTATGGTCGAATGTATTTTGTGGAAATGGCCCTAAGACATCTTTTGGATTGTGTATTGTTGATATATATACAGTGATTGTAGTAAATTTGGTATTGTGATGTACGGTATAATGAGGTGTATATGATTGTATGTTTCCTACTGTTTAGGCTTCCGTTATGTGTTCTGATATATCCTTCGTACCCACGGGTCCAGGTGGAATATGATCTGCAGAGTTTTGTGATATTGATTTTTTTTTAAATGTGGAAATTAAGCAGATCATCACATTCTAGTTTTCAGGCTGAGGGCAGTTAGGGCTCGTGGAAGAGAGAAAGGGACATGGTGAGTCTGAGGTAGGAGGCAAAAGATCAGAGCTATTATGGGTATCGGAATAATTTATCTTATCCTGTATGCTATAGATGTAATAAGAGGCACAGGGGTGAATGGCGGGTTGGGGGTCCTAACTGCTACAAGTGCGGTAAGTCGGGCCATATCATGCGGAACTGTCATGTGTCGTTTCTAAATACACCTGCACTGAGTCAGAACTGGGGGAAACAGCAAGTACGACTAGGAAGAGGTGGTCTAGCATGAGTTTACTCGTTGATCCAGCCTGAGCTAGATAATATCAGGGGCACAGGTATGGGTTTATGATTAAAATAATTATAAATTAATTCAGTTATGGATGAATTGAAAGTCTATATGATGATTTTACTTAGTTATGAATGATGCAAAAGTTTAGCTGATGATATTATAGAATGGTATGTAATCTAGTGGGATGTAGAAATAAAAAATTAATTAAATTTCGAGGACAAAATTTTCTAAAGGAGATGAGAATGTAATGACCCAGAAAATTTTAATTGTTAAATAATTAGGAAAATGATAAATGGAATAGATAGATAAGGAATAAAGGAAAGGAGAAAAGTTTTGAAAGAAAGGAACAGCAAACCTCGTCGACTAGTTTCATGTCCTCGTCAACGAGTGCTCTCTAAAGATCATCGACGAAGTTCAATTCCCTGTCGATGAGAAGATCATGAATCAATAAATTCCAGATTTCAAGGCTCGTCGATGAATGAATCTCCTCGTCGACAAAATTCCTTTTGTGACTCGTTGACGAATCTTGTCTACTAATTGACAAGGCCATGTGGCAGCAACGTGTATAAAAGGATTTAGGGAAGCTTCTTGGCAAAGGAAAACCATTTTTCCTCCAAATTTTTCTCTCTAAAACGTCTCTCCGCCTTCTCTCTAACTTTTGGGCCCAGATTCAACCTGAATCGATGATCAGAGACCATTACAGTGTTCTAGGAAAGATTCTTTACACATCTAACGTAGTAATTTTCTAAACTAGCCTTTTCGGGAAACGCTCCTAAATTGAGGTAAGGGTTAAGATTCTTAGTTTTGGGGTTCTAAAGGTTTATTTTAAATTTATTGGTTGAGAAAATGTAGAAATAGTAGATTATTTGGGGTTTATCTTATTAAACTAGGATTTTTTATTCAGGGTCCGGGTGAGCGTACCGGGCATCTTTTGGAGGTTCCTGTTGGCGTAGTTCAAGAAAGCATGTAAGGGGGAAAATATATTAAACCAAGATTTTATTATTTAAACAGATAAAAAAATGGATAATTTATGTATATGTTTTCTTATGGGTTAAAAATACCAATCGTGTAAAATATGATTTCTAAGCCTAGGATTGTTTTATTAGATATGTATATATAAAAATGGACTGATGAAAGGATTCTTCAGGGAAATTGTATAAGAAATGAAGGGTATATTTTTGGTATACAAATGATAAATGAAGGTTGGCTTATTTTATCGAACATGTTTGAAATATATTGCTAAATTGTGCGACATAAGTAAAATTGAAAATTATGTGATGAATTATGATATGTGCATTTATCAGATATTGGGAATACTAAAATGTGATAAAAATATGTGTTGCATGTGTATTGGTTGATATGACATAAGATTCATGTGATGTGAACTATGACAAAGAAAGTATATGATATGAGATCCACGCAAG
The DNA here is from genome assembly GCF_029873635.1 of Malania oleifera. Classification (NCBI taxonomy): domain Eukaryota; kingdom Viridiplantae; phylum Streptophyta; class Magnoliopsida; order Santalales; family Ximeniaceae; genus Malania; species Malania oleifera. Next base: position 62,674,625 of record NC_080421.1, on the reverse strand, counting down.
GTGGACTATACATGAGATCCACGTATCGACTTTTTATAAGATCCACGCAAGGTGGACTTTACATGAGAATTTATGCTATAAGAACTATGAAAGTAAACTCCGTAATATGAACTATTAAGAACATGAAAAAATGTATATACAAAGATAAAATATACCAAGTAAGGTAAGAATGAATTGTATAATTTAGTATTAGTATTATGCTATTATGATATAGGCGGACAAACTCTTCGCCTAAGGGCTTGCTGAGAAAGACGAATGCCTTAATAGGTATCAGATATAGCAGTAGGTTGCATAAAGTATTAAGGTAGAGGAAAATCACTTGTATGGGCGGGTAAATTTCCTTGTTCTCGAGAACTTTCGCTAGTAAACCTTTCTATGAATTGTGCAAATACAAGATTACTTATTCACCTAAGAGCTTACTGAGTAAGGTAAGTGCCCTGATATGCTTCAACTATGACCATTGGCTGCCTAAAGTATCATAACAGAAGGGTACAACTTGTATGAACGGGTAATCACCCCAATCCTTAGGAAATCTCGTTGGTAAAATACCTTGCATGTGTTTGACAGGAAAGGTTTTTAAAAATTATGATTAAATGCAAATGATGACTTCATTTGTTATTTACAAATCTCATGTTGGTCACACACTAATTTAATATATTGTTTCTTCTCTTACTGAAATGTGTCTCACCTGAATACAAATTTTTTTCTTATAGGACCTCCACGAGATCGAGCTTATAGAGCTCGAGATTATTATAGCATTTTTGGTTATACAAATGATAAAGGGTATAAACTTTATGATACTTTTGAGTTGTATAAATTTATATTTTATGTTTTATATTTTAAATCTTCTCAAAAATAGATGATTGTGAATACTGGAAGTTGTCGATTATGTTTTTTTTTTTTGGAGTTATGTATATATGTGGATACAGGTGAATGTATGATTTATGTTGGAATATAAATATATGTAGAACACTTTGATATTATACTAAATGAGGATTGTAGTTATGTTTTCCACTGCATAATTATTAATGGAATAACAGGAACTTCCAACACTCAAGGAAATAGATTAGATCTTAGAACTACGTCCATAGTACCAATGCAAACTAGTGTAGTTTGCATTTGACTCCTAAAAAGTAGTTAGAATAGACAATTATAATAAAAAGATTTAATAGTTCATATTAAAAAAATATGTTACTACTATGAATCAAATGTCAATCTATGAATTCAAAAAAAAATTAAAAAAAGAAAATTTAACCATTTCCAAATTTTACAACGAGCCTCATCTTCTATTCAACTAAATGGAATGATAAAGAATAAACAAGAAACTATTATATTTATTTCTAAATTTCTCACTAAATTCCATCTCATTTCTAAGAATTAACTAGTTTGCAAACCTAAAAATAACCTTAAAAGTCGGTCCTAGCCAAAAACCTAATGAGCCATCCATTAGTTTCAAAGGCAGAGATTTGCTAGCTCCACTCCACAATATCATGTGGAACAAAATTCAACAGGCCCTTGTAAACACTTTTTCTATCCCTCAAACACATTATGAAGTTTCCTAGACTTGGAGAACTAGTCTTGGCAAAGCTCCCTAACTTGGTGCAAATTTCCAACATCACCAACACTAGCTAGTGCACTACAGGGAAACACATGCTTAAACCAAATCATACAACATATTCCTATAAAACAAATATGAAGAGAATGATTTGATGTTGAACACAACTAATGCCTATTGAAAATCATTCCTCGACACAAGGATTGACATCAGACGAAATGCAAGATTGAGCTACTAATCAAGTATTGCTTGACAACAATTATTTTCAATCAAAACTTCAAATTTCCAATAATGGTAGAAGTAAGTCAGCTAAAGAAGGTTAATTTGAACCTATCATCATATTCCTAGACCCATAACTTCAAGGTTCAATGTTTATACACAGTTTTACTGGTTATGTTCATGAATATATATATATATATATATATATATATATATATATATATATATATATATATATATATATATATATCATAGAAATGCTCATGTTGTCACATACTAGTATTAGTTAATTTCCCTTACTGAGACGTGTCTCACCCCGAATTTTATAAACATTTCAGGAGCCCCTGATAGGAGAGCAGGTAAAGCCCTGCTGATCTAGTATGGTTGATCTACCCTTCCAAAAGGATAAGTATTTTGATAGGGTCGGATGTATTTTGTGGAAATGGTCTTAAGACATCTTTTGGGTTGTGTATTGTGGATATATATATATACAGTGATTGTAGTAACTTTGGTATTGTGATGTATGGTATAATGAGGTATATATGATTGTATGTTTCCTGCTACTTAGGCTTCCGTTATGTGTTCTGATGTATCTCTGGTACCCACGAGTCCAAGTGGAATATGATCTACTGAGTTTTGTGATATTGATTTTTTTTTTTAAATGTGGAAATTAAGCAGGTCGTCACATTCCAGTTTTCAAGCTAAGGGCAGTCAAGGCTTGTGGAAGAGAGAAAGGGACAAGGTGGGTTTGAGGTAGGAGGCAAAAGATTAGAGCTATTATGGGTATCGAAATAATTTATCTTATCCTGTATGCTATAGATGTAACAAGAGGCACAGGGGTGAATAGCGAGTTGGGGGTCCTAACTGCTACAGGTGCGGTAAGCCGGGCCATATCATGCGAAACTGTCATGTTCTGTTTCTGAATACACCTGCACCGAGTCAGAACCGGGGGAAACAGCAAGTACGACTAGGAAGAGGTGGTCTAGCACGAGTTTATTCGTTGATCCAGCCTGAGCTAGATAATGTCAGGGACACAGGTATGGGTTTATGATTAAAATAATTATAAATTAATTCAGTTATGGATGAATTGAAAGTCTATATGATGATTTTACTTAGTTATGAATGATGCAAAAGTTTATCTGATGATATTATAGCATGGTATGTAATCTAGTGGGATGTAGAAATGAATGATTAATGAAATTTCGAGGACAAAATTTTCTAAAGGAGATGAGAATGTAATGACCCAGAAAATTTTAATTGTTAAATAATTAGGAAAATGATAAATGAAATAGATAAATAAGGAATAAAGGAAAGGGGAAAAGTTTTGAAAGAAAAGAACAGCAAACCTCGTCGACGAGTTTCATGTCCTCGTCGACGAGTGCTCTCTAAAGATCATCAACGAAGTTCAATTCCTTGCCGATGAGAAGATCCTGAATCAATAAATTCCAGATTTCAAGGCTCGTCGATGAATGAATCTCCTCGTCGACAAAATTCCTTTTGTGACTCGTTGACGAATCTTGTCTACTCATTGACAAGGCCACGTGGCAGCAACGTGTATAAAAGGATTTGGGGAAGCTTCTTGGCAAAGGAAAACCATTTTTCCTCCAAATTTCTCTCTCTAAAACGTCTCTCTCCCTTCTCTCTAACTTTTGGGCCCAGATTCAGCCTGAATCGACGATCGGAGACCGTTACGGTGTTCTAGGAAAGATTCTTTACACATCTAGGAGAGTAATTTTCTAAACTAAGCTTTTCGGGAAACGCTCCTAAATTGAGGTAAAGGTTAAGATTCTTAATTTTTGTATTCTAAAGGTTTGTTTTAAATTTATAAGTTGAGAAAATGTAGAAATAGTAGATTATTTGGGGTTTATCTTATTAAACTAGGATTTTTGATTCAGGGTCCAGATGAGCGTACCGGTCATCTTTTGGGGGTTTCTGTTGGCGTAGTTCAAGAAAGCATGTAAGGGGAAAAATATATTAAATCAAGATTTTATGATTTAAACAGATAAAAAAATGGATAATTTATGTATATGTTTTCTTATGGGTTAAAAATACCAACCGTGTGAAATATGATTTCTAAGCCTAGGGTTATTTTATTAGATATGTATATGTAAAAATGGACTGATGAAAAGATTCTTCAGGGAAATTGTATAAGAAATGAAGGGTATATTTTCGGTATACAAATGATAAATGAGAGTTGGCTTATTTTATCGAACATATTTGAAATATATTACTAAATTGTGCGACATGAGTTAAAATGGAAATTATGTGATGAATTATGATATATACATTTATGAGATATTAGGAATACTAAAATGTGATAAAAATATGTGTTGCATGTGAATTGGTTGATACAACATGAGATTCACGTGAAGTGAACTATTATAGAGAAAGTATATGATATGAGATCCACGCAAGGTGGACTATACATGAGATCCACGTAGGATGGACTTTACATGAGATCCACGTATGATGGACTTTTTATGAGATCCACACAAGGTGGACTTTACATGAGATTTATGTTATGATAACTATGAAAGTGAACTACGTAATATGAACTATTTAGAACATGAAAAGATGTATATACAAAGATAATAGATACCATGTAAAGTAAGAATGAATTGTATAATTTAATATCAATATTAATGCTATTATGATATGTACTTATTTGGGCGGGCAAACTCTTCGCCTAAGGACTTGCTGAGAATGGCGAATGCCCTAATAGGTGTCAGATATAGCAGTAGGTTGCATAAAGTATTGAGGTAGAAGAAAATTACTTATATAGGCGGGTAAATTTCCTTATTCTCGAGAACTTTCGCTAGTAAACCTTTCTATGAATTGTGCAAATACGAGATTACTTATTCACCTAAGGGTTTACTGAGTAAGGTAAGTGTCCTGATATGTTTCAACTATGACTATTGGCTGCCTAAAGTATCATAACAGAAGGGTGCAACTTGTATGAACGGGTAATCACCCCAATCCTTAAGAAATCTCGTTGGTAAAATACCTTGCATATGTTTGACAGGAAAGGTTTTTAAAAATTATGATTAAATGCAAATGATGACTTCATTTGTTATTTACAAACCTCATGTTGATCACACACTAATTTAATATATTATTTCCTTCTCTTACTGAAATGTGTCTCACCTGAATACAAATTTATTTCTTTTAGGACCTCCACAAGATCGAGCTTATAGAGCTCAAGATTATTATAGCATTTTTGGTGATACAAATGATAAAGGGTATAAACTTTATGATACTTTTGAGTTGTATAAATTTATATTTTATGTTTTATATTTTAAATCTTCTCAAAAATAAATGATTGTGAATACTAGAAGTTGTCGATTATGTTTTTTTTTTTCTGGAGTTATGTATATATGTGGGTACAGGTGAATGTATGATTTAAGTTGGAATATAGATAGATGTAGAAAACTTTGATATTATACTGATTAAGGATTGTAATTATATTCATAATTATTAATGGAATAACAAGAACTTCCAACACTCAAGAAAATAGATTAGATCTTAGAACTACATCCATAGTACCAACGCAAAAAGTGTAGTTTGCATTTGACCCCTAAAAAGTATTAGAATAGATAATTATAATAAAAAGATTTAATAGTTCATATTAAAAAAATATGTTATTACTATGAATCAAATGTTAGTATGTGAATTCAAAAAAAAAAATTAAAAAAAAAACAAATTTAACCATTTCCAAATTTTACCACGAGCCTCGTATTCAACTGAATGGAATGATAAAGAATAAACAAGAAACTATTATCTTTATTTCTAAATTTCTCACTATATTCCATCTCATTTCTAAGAATTAACTAGTTTGCAAAACTAAAAATAATCTTAAAAGTCAATCCTAGCCAAAAACCCAATGAGCCATCCATTAGTTTCAAAGGTAGAGATTTGCTAGCTCCACTCCACAGTATCATGTGGAACAAAATTCAACAGGCCCTTGTAAACACTTTTTCTGTCCCTCAAACACATTATGAAGTTTCCCAGACTTGGAGAACCAGTCTAGGCAAAGCCCCCTAACTTGGTGCAGATTCCCAACATCACCAACACTAGCTAGTGCACTACAGGGAAACACCCAAATCATACAACATATTCCTATAAAACAAATATGAAGAGAATGATTTGATGCTGAACACAACTAATGCCTATTGAAAATCATTCCTCGACACAAGGATTGATATCAGGGGAAATGCAAGATTGAGCTACTAATCAAGTATTGCTTGACAACAATTATTTTCAATCAAAACTTCAAATTTCCAATAATGGCAGAAGTAAATCAGCTAGAGAAGGTTGAATTGAACCTATCATCATATTCCTAGGCCCATAACTTCAATGGCAACCCCCCCCCCCCCCTTCTGCAAAATGGAGTATTATTTCACAATCAAAAGAAAGGGACTGTAAAATATTTCCACTTCCCCCTCATCATTTTATAGTCCAAATTTCATCATGGGGTTAAAACAGTTCATTACAAGAACATACCGATGCAAGCAAAGCATAAAAATTGGCACAAAGTTTGGTTAAAAGGGAAAAGGGTGATGCTGAAACATAAGACCAATAGTGCCAATAGATTATCAAACTTAAAAACCAACCAGCATCTGACAAACACTAGCAAAATTGTTCACACACAAATTCACAATAATTTAGTAGGCACCACTATACTCAAGTATCTACCACACCATATTTGAACAGCACAGCACAGGGAGGCAACACCTAATAAGAAATCTAGATGGACCATAAAAGAACAGCCAAAAAAATACAATTAAGCACCAGCACCACCCTTCCCTTTCTTCCTCTGAATCTTCTTCATATAGAACTCCAGCTCCTTGCCCTCCAAAATATATCTATTAATATGGTTGGATGAGCATGAAAGTCAGTTGAGTAGAACAAGAGGGAAAACAAAAAACAAAAAAAAAACAGGTACACAAACCCCATGGGGACCAGGGGGATTGTGAAGGACTGGGAGGGAGAAATTTTTAACACTTGAAAGCCTTTGTACCCTTAATTATTTAATACTTACCCATCAGCTCGGCCACATTGACCAGGGCGGGATGAAATGCAGGCGAACAACCTACCAGCACCAAACTGGTCTTCAATGTGGGAATCAAGTCTGCGATCTTTCTGACGCTTCTCCAGCTTCCTGACTACATGGTTGCTCTTCTTAGTTTCCTCTGCTGTTGCGGCTTCTCCCTCCTGTCATCATGTTTCACAGAAAAAAAAAATTATTACAATTAAATCAAGTAAACTACCACAGATGGAAGTTGACAGAATTGGCAACTGCTGCCTTGTACAATGTTAAGAATAATTAATAAATTGCAAATCTAGCTAACTCAACATGAGGGCTTATGGCACCCTGGCAGACCCTATCTCTTTTGGTAGGAGGGAAAAGAACGTTTGTGTAAATTCAGGATCCACCACAAGAATAACAACCTAATAATAAAGTGTGAATTCAGTTCCATGATGGCAGAGAGCATGAGAAATCAAATGCAAAAATAAGTATGCAATACCGAAAACACAATCTATTTTGTTTCTATGCCAGATATCATCGCTGAACATACTCTGTTCAGACTATTGGGCATGCGTCCAAACAATTTGTAGACATGCTTTTAAAATATATTTTATTTCAGATATTTCTCCAACACTTTTCTGGCAGTTTCTTCAATGCTGTGTAGACAACTTTGAGATGTTAGTGTGACTGTTCTCATATCTGTTTAATGAATGATTATGATCATAAAGCCAAAAAGAAACAGAATAATGGTTAGTTTACAACTTGTAATAACTTTTGCTAATCAAGACATAAGAAGTAACATGTTACCAATTCTCATGGATGGTTTGCTCAACTGGGACAAAAAAAAAATCTTCGGGGGAAAAAGGAAGAAGCATATAAATATATTGAATCTTTTGGATATATTATTACATAATTATTAAAGATCAAAGATATAAAATACATCTATACAACTTAAAAATATTCTGATATATTATCGTGTCCATTACCTAACTTCAAATATGTCCTCTAGTATCCGTGTCAGTTATCACATCATACCTATGTCCTTACTCCCTATTCCCATCACCATGCTTCAAAGACCAAGTATTCCTACAAATACTAATCCTGCCTTAACTAGCTGAAGCAGTTAAACTGGAATCATACCAACAGAAGTTAAATTTGTGTCAATAATGCTTTAGGAATTAATTTATTAACTTGCTCTACAGAAATATTTTTTTTCCACTAATCCTGCTTTCTTTTCATCTAAAAACTTCAAAATGTTCCATAACTCTTGCAACTACTACATTTTATGCTTCTAAAAAACAATATGCTTCTCAATTCTTGTATGTGTTAATCCACCTATTCAGTTTACCTCATGCCCCAAAATAATTTAGCAATCATAATTCACAACTAAAATTCAAATCAGAAGCATAGATGTGAGGCAACACAAATAAATAAGATGAAATAAATATGATGGAAAAGAATATGATCAAACCATATTGGAAAGGAGCCCCTGATCATCAACAAAACCTCAACAAAAACAAACAAAAAAAGGTAGTATAAGTATTAACGCATAACACCTCTATTGTTTCCTTCTTGACCACTGCCTTCTTCTTCCTTCCAATGTCAACACCGTAGTGCTGTAGATACCACTGTTTGAATGGAGCTGCATCCACCTGAACAATTGCACTTTTCACCAGGGTTTGTGTCCTAACAAGCTCGTTGTTTGAGGCATTGTACACCACATCAAGAATACGGGTCTTGCGGGTGATAGCTTCACTGCCCCAAGAATAATTCCCTGTGTCCAATCTGAGGGCTCTCCACTTCACATTGCCCCCTCTCACACGGATTCTCCTCACTGTTTTGTCACTTGAAAGCTTGGTGTTTGCAGGCTGACGACCAAGTTCATACCTTAAAAGACACCAAAAATATGCAGAGTGAACAAAACTTTATCCAATAAAAACACAAGGTCTTGAAAAGGATTCTTCTCCTTTAAAGTACTGCAGTTTAAAGCAACACATAATCAAGCAAAATAAGCAACATCATTCAGTAAATCTAACCATAAGCAATAGACTCAAGGTTTCCCATATTCATTCAACACCAAGAAGGCAACGTATGTGTTATGAAGCTCTTGCTAAGTCATATAACCAAACAACTGAAACAAGTAAATATTCACTCTAAAAGCTCCCCCCCCCCCCCCCCATATTTGTCCCTTCAAAAGAAAAACTTCAAAAAAAAAATCCTAATTTTTTTGGGCTTTCATATGTTAGTCTACAATGGTTTTTGTTAAAAGACATATTAATCTAGAGAAGCCATTTCATAGCTTGAAATTCAAAATTCAGCTCAAGAATTCAACATGCAATGGTTGATGAAGGCAAAAAATTGGGAAGAATGACCAAATAAGAAGCATGAAAAGTATAGCTAAAAGCCTTTATATCTATTTTATACTAAAAAAGGAGCTACAATACATAAATAACAACAAATAAGTCAGCAACAAATCTACTTAAATCCAAGAATAGCTCCATTTTAATTTCTGTTTAACACCTCATTCTAAATTTTATTTTCCTTCATTCTAAACCTTGAAACCCATAACAGCAGAAAATGAAAGAGCAATCCATATGCACACAAGCATCCAAATACACTAAATAGAACAACTAGACTTCCATCCAAATACAGGTAGTCATGAATTATTTATGACTTAATTATCAATATTTATGTGTAATTATAAATTAGTTATTGGATTAGTAGAATTATATTACATTCCCCTTAGTTTTTCTACTCCACAGATATTTGAGTAAGGGTGCTTTAAGAAATGAATAGTGGATGCCAAATTAAGTGGAGGGATCTCCTTTTGAGTACTTAATAGGTAAGTGATACATTTGAATATATCCATATAAAAAATTAGTGATACAGTTTAAGTGCCTGCCTTTCCAACATTCCACATCTTAAAAGAACCTTGACTTCGGGTTAAAAAAAAGTGATCCAATCACCGGGATCCTGTCCTCAATCCCCTTTTCCTGCCCAACCACTTGTTCCCTTCTTCTAGTCGTGAAATAGTACGACACCATGTTCATTTTCAAAACATTCATGATCATGTCACAATAGAAGGATACAGACAATTGGGAAACGAAACTATCTGGAATCCTAATAAACATGATTCGCGGTTCATGTGTGTTTTATGCGTAGTTGTCCAAAACAAACTTATCCTGCAACACTGAGAATGCCCAAAACACAGCATCCGTTTCGCCCAGAAAAAACAAGCAGGATTCGCTAAACAAAATTCATAGCTGAAAATAAATAGAAAATAAATGAATAAATATGTACGATATATATGCTTAATTTTTCTACTCATAAACCAAATAAGTTAAATACACAAAGCATTCATGCGTGAATGCAAAAAAGAAAAATGAGGAGATTAGTACTTGCGCTTCTTTCTCCATGCCTTCTTCTTGCCGCCAGTGGCACGCCTTTTGTGCATGGAATCCCGAGAAATACCTGTGAAACCCAAATCAAATCCGCCATGAGAGAGAGAGAGAGAGAGAGAGAGAGAGAGAGAGAGAGAGAGAGAGAGAGAGAGGAATGTAGAAATATGGATTGAAGATTAAATTTCAAAATTACAAAAACCCCTTACCCATTTTTGCTGTACTGCTGCTAAACGCCCCCCCTCACCCTCACCCTCACGCCTCTACGACAGTCGCAGACGGATTCTAAAGCGCCGTATTTATATAGCCCTGTCGCATATGCAAAACCCTAATCTTGACGGGAAGGATTTCGTCATTTACAAAATATTGAAAAAGCAATAATCCATCTCTACTTCTCATAAAAAGACCATAAATAAATAAATAAATAAGTATATTTTTTCACAATGTGACGCTTTCTTAAATGTTTATCTGTTTTATTAAAATAATTAATCAAAATAAAACAATATTTGCTTTCACAATTAGATACATCCTCCATTAAATTTTATTTTTATAAAAATAACTTTAATTAAAAATGAAGGATATACGTTTTTTCAATGGTGTGTCTCCTAATTTATGTGAATATTGTTATAAAAAAATTAAAAATAATTAATGAAGGGATATATGTCTTCATTATGGAGTTTTACACTATATATTTCACCTAGGACTCCCCTTTTAAACTTTGTTTGTCCATGTGTTCAATGCAAAAAATAATCTCAATGTCATCGAATCGAGAATATTTGAATGCATGATTGTGCTAATATGGAAAGTTCTGACAGTCCTCTCTCCCCCCGCCCCTCAAAAGGGTATTGTGAGGACAACCTAAACTCATTCTTAACATAATCAAAACCCTCAAATTATTGTGCATAAACTATATGAAACATCTTGATACTAGCCAAAGATGAAGAAAGCTACATCTGTTTATTTTCTTTGCAAACACTTTTTAAATGCATAACGTTATGATTGGTTGCAAAGATGGTAAATTTGGATATGATATTTGGATCCTATGTGATGTGTTCCTAAAATATGCTTATTTAGGCAACCATTTACCTATGTGATGTCTTTATATACTCTGCAATTATCACTTCTTATCATTGTTCAGAGTTACACGTATGTTTGATGTTTCAGGAAATCGGAACTTAAATAAAAGCGTTAAGCAGTGCAAGGAGACAATGCAGCAAACTAGAAGCACAGGGCTCGACCAAGTGCTCGACTAGGTCTCCGAGGCCTTGATTCAACTACAGTAGCATGTCCCTGATGGACCATGTGATACGACTAAGCAATCACAAGGGGCGACCAGGTCTAACTAGAAGACTGCAAAATGTTAGCTAATTGAAGATTTTCTAGAATGCCTCGACCAGGGCGCAACCAGGAGACCTTGGACGTGCGACCTGGTCGACAATGCCACCAACTGAAATTAAAGATTTTTCAAAATGTATCAACCAAAGCGCGACGAGAACACCTTAGCAGTGTGACCAGGTCGACTTCGATCGAGTTGATAAATCTGCTGCGCAAGATTTTTAGCGATTATTTCCTAATTTGATTTTCAGCATGTGTAAACCCTAAGGGGTATAAAATCAAACTTCAAATAGATGATTAGGGGTTCCTTTTTTGTTCCCTAAGGTTCTGTTTGGTTCCCTCTTGTTCCTTTGGGTTCCTTTATAATAGTTTTAGCCAACGAATTTGTATTGCTTTGTTTAATTTCAAATTGCAAGTTCAATTTAGTTTCATTTATGTTTTGTTTTGGATTCTACATTTCAATAAAAGTTATGTTTACATTCATGTTCTTCATTATCTTGTCTTTACATTTGAGTGCTTATGATGAATTGCATCAGGAATATCTATATACCCTTACTTCAAACGTCTGAAGAATTTCCTCAGGAGATTGAAGAATTAGTTCAGTCACCTGAAGAATTAATTGCTGAAACACAGAATAGACAGAACACCTTCAGACGTCTTAAGTTCAGTCATCTGAAGTAGGGACTTCAGAAGTTTGAACCTCAACTTCAAACGTCTGACCCTGTGTCCAGTTCAATTTTTTCGAAACTTTAAGGAACATCAGACGTCTGAACCTTAGACATCAGTCATCTGAACTTGCGGGAAGTTTAAAAATTTAATCTTTAGCGAGAGAACACGCGGATTATACACTTGATCAATTTGATCCAATGGTTAGGACTTATCTTAAGGCCAAGTTTACTTATATAATCAACCTCTAAACCCTAGTGCCCCAACTTTTGTAATAGAATTGAGAGACTTGAACATTTTGCAATACGATTGGCTACACTCCAACTTACACTCATTAAGTTTGGGCAAATCATCTCAGCAAAATGAAGGGATTTCATTTACACATCTTGATAGCAAGCTTTGGTGATTGAGGTTTGGTAAACAAGGGATTAGTTTGCATTTTCAATATATAGATGTAGTGACCCGAAGAATAATATCATTTTAATAATAAAGAGGGAAGAAAATGGAAATAGGAACAAAAGGAGGCAGTAGACTTCGTCGACAACATCGCATTTTGGAGATAATGATAATAATAATAATTTCAAGGAATTTCCAGGACTCGTCGACGAATACAGGGGTTCGTCGACGAGTGCATAAGGAATTTCATCGACGAATACAGAGTTTCGTCGATAAAGGTCTTCAAGATCTCGTCAACGAAGGCAAGGTTTCGTCGACGAGAAAATACCGAGAGACAGATTTGGGCTACTCTGAATTTCATCGATGATTACAGGGTTTCGTCGACGAATTTACTAAAGGACTTGTCGACGAGGTGACGTGTCTCATCGACGAATCTGGCCCTATAAATAGGAAAAACTTAGATTTTATCATATTTTCAGTGCCCTCTCTCTCTCCTACGGTCCTTTTCCTCTCTCTCTTCGATTTTGGCCCCGCCAGTCCCTAGATCGACGATCCGAAGCCACCACGTCGCTCCTGGCAAAGTTCTCTATAAGTCTGCCAGAACGAATCGTTGGTAAAACGAAGTTGGATTTCATCCCAAATTTAGGGTAAGGTCTTTTAGCCTATTTTTGGCCTTCTGACAGTTATAGAAAATGATGTAGGCGAAGAAATACTGATATTTTGTTCTGGCAAACGTTGTTTTCAAGGTGTTATGTAGGAGTCCCTGCGGATGTTAGGCTAGTATACCATAGAGGTTTTCCAGTAGTTAGGTAAGGGAAATATACTATGCTAGGTATTTTTAAAATATTATACAATTTATTAAATTGTGAAAATTATGTATTAAAGTATGGTGTGGCTTGAGAATATGAATATAATACGGAGATATGTTTTATGAATTTCACTACCATGATTTTAGGAATTTCAGTACCATGATTTTAGGAATTTCAGTATCATGATTTTACGAATTTTAGTACCGTGATTATACGAATCTTAGTACCATGATTATACGAATTCCAGTATTACGATTATGCAGATTTAGTGTTATGATTATACAGTTCTCAGTATTACGACGTATGAATTACAGTACAGTTTATGCAGTATCATGGTTATTACGGTTATTTCAGAATCATGGTAAATCAGATAGTTGTATATAAAGATATATTATATAGTATCAGACTGTGACGCCCTGACCCGTCAAGTGGGGCCCGAGTGCCACGTGTTCCAATCACCTGTATCTGATACCATAATTAACATACATGCAGCGGCACATGAATAAATAACCTCAAATAAATACCAGAGTTCTATATAACAACCAAAAATCAACACTATAACATCCAAATATCTGTATCCACAACCAGCATTTAAAACGTAATTCCGTACAAATATATCTATACATATATTAGTATCTCACAATACCCCAAAAAGAAACTATCACAAACAGTCCCAGCCTAGGCCTTCAAACCCGGTCTCCAGAAGAACCTGAAAAATTGTTAATCCACTAGGGTGAGACACTTCTCAGTAAGGGTGGAATAAATTATAACAGTGTGTGACAAATGAGTTTTAATATTTATAACTCAAAATAAACTGCTTCTTATATAACATCAATAACAACTGAGAAAATGTACCATTAATAATATTCCCGACATCCAATATCACACACACATGCAATATGCACAAGTATATAATTTTTATGCAAGCGAAAGTCCCCAAGGATAGGGAAGATTACCTGCCCATACAAGTAGCTTCCCTCTGCTCTGGTACTAAAAACTACCTATCAGAGCACTCACCTTACTCAGTAAGCCCTTAGGTGAAGTATTACCTCGCCGCTAGTCCACAGATAATTATTATTTTAAAGGCGAAGGTTTCCAAGGATCAGGATGTCTACCCGCCCATACAAGTAGCATCCCTTTGCACTGATACCAAGAAACTACCTAACAGAGCACTCGCCTTTCTCAGCAAGCTCCCGGTGGTATGTTTACCTCGCCGCATGCACACACATGCATTCACAATATGCTATACCATTATTTTTATGCTATAATTAAATTCACATGCACACAACACATCCACACAGGAATCATGCATCTCATACTTCATCTTCCAATGTCCTCAGTACGTGGCCCACACAGAGCAACTGCGTACATGTCAGTACGTGGCCCACACAGGCACCTACGTACTTCTTATCTACACATGGCCCACACAGGTACCACTAACCGCACAGGGTACATAACATGGCCCACACAGGCGCCATTATCCACACAGGATATAACGTGGCCCACACATGCACCACTACCCACACAGGGTATATAACATGGCCCACACAGGCGCCATTATTCACCAGTATCCAATCCCCATGACCTACCCGTCATACATCAGTAGAACAAGCTCCTCGACCTGCCAATGTCCTACCCCATATAAATAACGATATAACGAGCTCCTCGACCTGCCAACGTCACATCATCATTTATATATAGGCAATATAACCACCTCCTCATGCCAACGTTATATTGAGATGCATACGAATAACCACACCAGTTAGTTCACACAGACGCATCAAATCATTTCCACACAGGGAGTCAAACATAACAATTCATTCATCATGCCATAACTATTTCAAACACCCCCACATGCAAACCCAAATACCACAGTAATTCATATTCAATTTATTAGGAAAAATTACTCTCATATCACACGAATTTCATATCATAAACAATTATCCCAAATATAATCTTAAACCAAATAATCATTTTTTTCCAGTAATCAAACTATTCTGAAAATCATATAAATAAATAATAAATTTCGTATGCTCGTAAATAATTGGTTCACTTTAATAAAATACTGATATAATTTTATTCCCCCTTACCTGATTCCCTGAATTACGCTTGCAGGGCTCCCAAACTTATACCCGCGACGCTCACCCGAACCCTGATTCAATCAAATCAACCCCAATAAAATATTATTTTAACATTTCCTAATTTATAATAATTAAATGATAATTAATTTCTAAATAACACATTTATCCTAATTTTGGACTATTTCTACAATAACCCCACAAGAATTTCACACCGCTAGACTTGTAGAGAATCATCCCTAGATTCTCGTGGTGGTGTCCGATCGCCCATTTGGCTTAAAATTTAGGAAAAATTGAGATAAGAATGAGAATTTGGCTTACCCCACGAGATATTCCCACGTTACTCCTACGACAAATCCACTTCGGTAGATATGTCGGTGGCGAAGAATGGAGTTCGGTGATATCTTCGGATTTCCAATTGGGCGAGAATCGGCCGTAAAATCGTAGAAGAAAGAAGAGTGGAGAGTGAGAGAATATATTTAATTTTTTTCTTTCTCTTTCTTTCTTTCCTTTCTTATCTGTTCTGTGCGCGTGAATTTTTTTTTTCTCCTCTTTCCTTCTGTTTTGTTCCAGAGAAAACTTACACACGAAGGGGGCGGTTGGGGGGAGGGCGGGGGCGGGGCGGGTGGGGGGGGCGTGAGGGCCGGAGACGGGCGGGCGCCGAGTCAGCGGGAAGATAGAGATAGAGAGATATAGATAGAGAGAGATATAGAGAGAGATGAGATAGAGAGACGGAGAGAGACGGTGATAGATATATACTGACATATACTTTTATATAGATATATATATATATATATCCAAAATCCTTAAATTTATTAATTTAATTAATTTTCTTAATAATAATTAATTAATAATAATAATAAATTTTTTTTAATTAATAATTTTTTTATTTTATTTATTTATTTATTTATTTTTTGGGTCGTTACACAGACCCTGTTGGACTATGTAGTTACAGAGCACGGTACCGTTGCTACATATATTATGTTATGTTATGAGTGCAACCACCTATTTAGATAATACGTGGTAGTAGGTCTATCACCTAGGCCCTTGACGTGGACAGGCTCCCCATCAGATATGGGTTGAGGTGGGCAGATCAAACCGATGGAGTATAGTGATTTATTCTTGGTTGGCCAGTCAGGGTAAATCCCGCCTACGGCCCGCACAACCCTGTCATGAGGGGTTAAATCATGACACACAATTATCCATAGGGAAAATTTTCAGTTACTATTACGTATGTACAGATTTACAGAAACAGAGAACATACTTATGTATAATAGAAGTAATTTGAATAGTAACCTACGATACCGTTATGTTAAGCAACATGGAAAGGGGGTGAATTTTATTACTTATACTGTATTTACATATTTAGTTATACATGTTTATATGAAAATGGATTTTCTTAATATTGTAGCTCATTTGCCATACACTAGTAATAGCATATTTCATCTTACTGAGCGTTGGCTCATCCTAGTGTTGAATCATTTTTCAGGTGATCCAGGTAGGCGAGCAGACCAGGCTCGCGGATAAAAGGGCTTCAGTAGTGCCCTAACAGTGAAGTGAGTATTGTGGAGGATTTTTTTATATCCCAGCATAGTTGAGGGTATTTTGGGGAACAAATAAATGTGTATGTTTTGGGAAACATGTTAGTACTCTAGTATTGTATGGTATTGTATATAATGATTTATGATTATGTCTATATGATTTTTGCTTCTTACTGCTTAGGTTGAGGATACAGTTTGGTATCAGATCATTTTAAATGTTATGTTATAAAAATAAAAAATAAAAAACCCAGTTTATTAAGCAGATCGTTACAATAGATATCTTGAAGATTTTTCATATCTCATACTCATACATCTATTACTCTTATTAAAGAAGAAAAATCCTTGTGTTGTTACATATAAATTTATTTGTGAAAGGATTTTCTAAACATTGAATATTTGGTGATCTTCAAGTTCTTATTTTCATTCAAAGACTCAATATTTTTGTTATTGCAAAATCTACTTGATTGAAAAGTCTAAAGGTTCTCAATATATATATATATATATATATATATATATATATATATATATGAGAAATTTGTTGTGACAAGTACTGTTTAAATCTTTGTAATACTCAAAGTATTTTATTTATTCAAAGATTCAACTTCACAAATTATTTGATAGCAAGAACTTAGTTTTTCACAATATTCAAGACCAATTTTTTAATAAGATCACATTTGGTATTCTTGCATCTAGTAAGTTGAACTAAAACCCTAAGTTCTCCAAAGGATTTACTTATATAATTATTTTGAGAGATTTGATTAAAGGGAAATTTTGTGAAGCATATCATTCATATAACGATTACATCGTTACATACATACTGAGCTTCAAGTTTTATCATATGGATATGTGTAGGTTTTCCATTGTACTCACTAGCTTTGTTAGAAACAATATTGAGTTGTTTTGTATATTTGAAATTCTATATTGTAATCACAGTTCGAGTTGTGAACCGAGTGAGGAGGAAGTTATGCCTCTTGTAACCCGCGGATGTAAGGGAAGCTCCATCTCGGTTAAAGGAGTAGGGATTTAGTGGAATCCTTGAGTGGGTTGCTCAAGGCGAGGACGTAGGCCGGGTTTGCTAAACCTCGTAAAAATTGTATTTGCCTTCTCTCTTCCCTTACTCCTTTTAATTTCTATAATGCATTTCATTACCTATCTTGCATGTGTGTATGTTGAATAACCCCACACGCACTTGATAATTAATTGGGTAAAATAGAATTTATTGAGATAATAATTTGAATCAATTTCAAACCCCTACAATTAATTTGTTAAATATAGAAATAGGGATTAAGTGGTAAATAATCTTAAGGATTTTTAAAATATTTAATTCACCCCCCTCTTGGGATTACACCTGAATTAACACACATAGGTTACAAATGCACACACACACAACCTTGTGCATAGTAAATCGGCAAAACAAACTCCTTATTCCACAGCCAATGTTTTACCCCCTTATTATAAATGCCCATATAACAACCTCCTTATACCACTGCTAACGTTATATGCCAATTTATATTAAGTACGATATCATGACCTCCTCATATCACTCCCACTGCTATATCGCAATTTACATGAACCATAAAACAATACACATCCATGACATAACCAATCATCCAAGCACATCAATGCATTCACCACAGTATACACGATCAGACATTATTCACAATCGTACAGTATTCACAATCGTACAGTATTCAAAACCAAGTAGAATTTACAACCCAAACAGTATCCACAAGCGAACAATTATCATAATCACACAGTACTCACAACCATTTAATTACAAAGGTTATTTTCATACCACATGGTTTTTCTCAAATATGAAATACAATAAAAATCATTTTTGATTCAAATGCCTAAACCATTCAGAAAATTACACATAAATATATATATATATATATATATATATATATTTGTATATTCGAATTTAACAGGTTTAAAGTTAATAAAAAACTGCTATAACATTTTCCGCTTACCTACTCCTCAAGATTCAGCCTAAACCGAACGGAAAACAAAACCCTATATTCCAAAAATTCTAATTTAATTAGTTTATCCCCAGGATATTTATCATTTATCATCTCCTAGGACCACACACTCCCAATACTTTATTTAATATTAAAAATACCCTACTTACCCTGATTTTGGAGTGGTGCCCAAGTACTCCAAAATGAGAATCTGCTCCGCCTATGTTGCAGAGAATCTTCCTAGGGACCTCATGGTGGTTCCTGATCATCGAATTGAGCTAAATCCGGGCCAAATTTGAAGAAAATAGGTGGTAGGGCGACCAAACCCTAGAGACAGAAAATGAGAGGAAACATAATTTTCGCGGAAGAAATGATCTAGGGTCACTTTATACTCGTGCCTTCGTCGACGAGTTTAAAAGGTTCGTCGACGAAGCCAAGAAGAACATTCGTCGAAGAGGCCATCATGTTCCTCGACAAAGCATTTAAAAACCTGAATTTCCCCTACCCTTGGTAATTCCTCGTCGACAAGACACGTGTACTCATCGACGAAACCCAGAAGGATGTTCGTCGATGAGGAAAACACATTCGTCGATGAGTCCGTGCTTGATACCCTTTTTAAATTTATTTTCTCTTTCTTTTATTTTCCCCTTTTCCTTTTATTTATTTTATTTTATTTTTTTGAGTTTAGGTTATTACACCATACATACACAATCTGCCCAAAAAGGGAAATATGTGTTCCATACTGAACTGCATAAACATACACAGCGGAAAACATACATCATCTATTACTTACTAGAGTCTCTAACTATTTGCCATATACATCCATACATAACTGAAAACATAATCTACTATTATAATCCCAAAAGACAGACACTGCATAAAATCTCACAAGCTCTGACAAAAACTGTCTTTATCTAACTCTGTCTGGCAACACACTAGGCTCGATCCCTTGGAGGATCTGAAACAAAATTTGTATACTAGGGTGAGACACCTCTCGGCAAGATGGATTATATCATTATCAGTGTGTGGCTAGCATGAGATTTCATGTGTACACATACTGCTAACATTTAAATACATTTAATTGACATTTTAAAATATGTACTGCTGCTCTGTAAATCTAAAAATACATACTATTTGCTCAATATAGCCATTTCTATAGTAAATATGCCCACATATGCCTAGAAGATATAGCCTGGTCTGTAGGAGTAGCGTCATCATGCCATCACATACACGTGCGACATGCTTCCCCCCATGACGAGTTGTGCAGCCCGGAGGCTAGACCTAGTAAATAGTTGGCCAACTAATGTTAAGTCAAACATGAAGTAGTACGATGGTGCCTACTCAATCTATACCCGAAGTCCGTCTGAAGGCTGAGTCATCCGGAATACTCCATTAGATAGGGCCCTGGATCACTCCTTCGGGTAGTACTTTACCCAGGCCACCAGTCGCCTTTCCCATCCACACTCTATCTGACCAGTGTGGTTACACCCCTACATACATATAGCTACGGTACTGTGCTTAACCATAAGAACATCATAACAGGGCTCTACTATCATATATGACAATTTACATCATATAAAATTGTAATCATCATTCATTTCATAAAAATTGTAATATAACATACTCTGTACATACTTCTACGAAAACTTCTGCTCGATACTGATTCGATAAAAATCGGCGTATCATAAACTCGGCATTTAGCCATCACATCTCATCTTATCTCAACTCTTGGCATATAGCTATAACATCTCATCTCTCGAACTTATAGCCGTTACATTTTAGTATTACACAAAACCTACTCATTTAATGCCAATTAAAAACTATACTCATGCCACACAATTTTCATCTGGTAACTCATACATAACTCATTTGCCTTAGAATATACATACTGCTGCTAAAATGGGGGTATGAATATCTCCGGGTCGTTATTTTACTAAATATAGATATATAGCTAAATGCAGGAAAGATGGAGATAATTAGCCCTACCGTCTTTGGTTGGTTTTAAAACAAGTCTATTGTTTGAAATAATAATCTTCCAACCGTTAAAAACGTTTAGAAAGAACAATACTATAATTTAAAAATATTATATTTAAATTTACACGATTGGTTTTGGAAATAAAGTTGGTTAACCGAACCCTAGGCCCGAAAACCCTAGAAAAGCCGTAACTGTATATTTGAAAACCATTTTTAACATTTGATTTCGTTAGAACTCATAAACATAGTTGACCTCATATAATCCCCTTACCTATTTCCTGAAAAACACCTGAGATGTTTGAAAACTGAACCCTAACTTTTTCCCTAAATCAAGAATCCACTCCACTAGATTTGTAGATATTCGTTCCCTGATCCTCGTGGTAACTTCCAATCGTTGAAACGGGCAATGAATTACGAAAGATTGGAAAAAGAGAGAGTGTGTGGGTGTAGATTCTAGAGAGTGAGGGAGAGATATTTTGATTTCTTAACCATAAAGCAATTGAAAATCTATTTATAGACCCCTTCACCTAGTCAAATTCGACAACGAAATGACGCCTTCGTCGACGAACCACATAAGGTCGTTCGTCGATGAAAGAAGGGCCTCGTCAACGAACCCTAAGCTTGATATTTTTTGGAAATTCTAGATCTCTTTGTTGACGAAGCTCTAAATTTCAGCAACGAGTCACATAAGGACCTTTGTCGACGAGAACATGGACCTCATTTACGAAGCCTACTGAAATCCCCTTTTCCTTTTTCTTATTTAATTTCCTTACTTTCCTGGTTCGGGTCTCTACAATCTCCCCTCCTTATAAAATTTTGTCCTCGAAATTTTCTAACTGTTTTCTATCATACCATCTAACCCGTCACTACTCTAACTCTAAGAAGAGTCAGCAGCCACCCATATAGCAGCCTCGTCCCAAATTTATTACCTGCCCTCACTTATGACGAAGGAATACCGTGGTTACACATAATGTCTTGAGAGATTACAATATCCAAACACAACTCTCCCGAAACCCAAAACATACTATAAACCATAAAGAAACTTACTCTAACTATAATACATCCATACCACTTACTTACCATTATGTTTACCTGTCTAACTCTGAACTAGTATTTCCTCATATGCTAACGTGTCCTCGAGCTCTAACGATTATTAATTGATCACATGCGAAGGATCTGGAACATTCCTCCTAAGCATGGACACGTGGAACACATCGTGAATCTTAGACAATGCGGGTGGTAATGCTATCTTGTACGCCACCAAACTGACTCTCTCCAAAATCTTGAACGGTTTGACGTACCTAGGGCTCAACTTGCTCTTCCTACCAAACCTCATCACTCCTTTCATCAGAGTAATTCTCAAAAAAATAGCATCACCCACCTTGAACTCTAACTCTCGTCGACGTGTATCTGTGTAGCTCTTTTGCCGACTCTAAGCTACTTTAATCTGTTCCCTGATGAGCTTGACCATTTCTAAAGTCTGCTAGACCACTTCTGGCCCTAAAATTTGACGCTCACCAATCTCATCCCAGTATAATGAAGATCGATACCTCTGACCATACAGTGCCTCATATGGTGCTATCCCAATACTGGCCTGATAACTGTTGTTGTAGGCAAACTCAACTAATGGCAGATACTAATCGAACTACCCCCAAAATCCAATACACACGCCCTTAGCATATCCTCTAAAATCTAAATGGACCTCTCTAACCGACCATAAATTTTTGGGTCGAACGTAGTAATGAACATAAGTTGAGATCCCGACGCTTCTTAAAGACTCTTCCAGATCCAGAAAGTAAACTGTTGATCTCTATCTAAGACAATTGACATCGGCATTTCGTGCAATCTAACTATCTCTTGAACATATAACTCTACCAACTTATCCACGGAATGACTAACTTTTATTGGGATTAAATGGGCTATCTTCATCAACCTGTCAACCACAACACAAATCGCATTATGTCCGTAAAGTGTTGATGGCAATCCCGTGACAAAATCCAGGGAAATGTGCTCCCACTTCCATTTAGGAATAAGAAGTGGTTGCAACGGTCCCGTTGGCTTTTGATGCTCAGCCTTCACCTACTGACATATCAGGTATTGCTCTACAAAATGGGTGATCTCTCTTTTCATGTTAGACCACCAGAAATATTCTCGAAAATCCTTGCACATCTTCGTACTTCCTGGATGTACTATGTAAAGCGAACGATGTGCCTCCTCTAGAATGACCCGCTTAATATCGACATCATTCGATACCCAGATCCTAGTATAGAATCTTAATACCCCATCATCTAAGATGTTGAAATTCGGCTTTAAACCATCCTGAACCCCTTCCATAACCTCCACTAGCTCTATGTCTTCCTTTTAAGTTGTGTTGATCCTTTCACGTAAAGTCGGCTACACTACCAGGCTAGAAATGAGCACCTGGTGATTTCCTTCCACTAACTCTACGCCTAACCTTTCCAGGTCCATCATGATTTGATGTTGTACGACAACTACTGAAATCGACACACCTACTAACTTCCGAATCAGAGCATCAGCTATCACATTAGCTTTTCCTGGATGGTAACTAATGATACAGTCGTAGTCCTTTATCAATTCCAACCATCTCTTCTGCCTCATGTTCAGCTCCTTCTGGGTGAAAAAATACTTAAGACTTTTATGATCGGTAAAAATCTCACACCTTTCACCGTACAGGTAGTGCCTCTAGATTTTCAATCCATACACTACAGCTACTAATTCCATATTGTGTGTCGAGTAGTTCTTCTCGTACTCCTTGAGTTGACGAGAAGCATAAGAAATTTCCTTTCCCTGTTGCATTAGAACACACTTGAGACCCTTCTCAAAGGCATCACTGTAGATAACAAATCCACCATCCCCTGACGGAATGGTCAGAACTGGAGCAATAACCAGCTGCTGCTTTAGTTCCTAAAAATCTGCTCGCACTCAGTAGTCCATTCAAACTTTATGTTCTTCCATGTGAGTCATGTCAATGGACCTGATAGTTTGGAAAACCTTGCTACGAGTCATCGGTAGTATCCTCTAAGACCTTGAAAACTCCTAACCTCCTGAACATTCTTCGGTCTTGCCCATCCCACTACCACTTCTATCTTACTTGGGTCCACTGATACCCCTTCCCTGGACACTACTTGCCCCAGGAATGCCACTTGCTCTAACCAAAACTCACATTTCTTAAATTTCACAAACATCTTCTTCTCCCTGAGTACCTGAAGTACCAACCTCAAATGAACTGCATGCTCCTCAGGACTCCTCGAATAAACCAAGATGTCGCCAATGAAAAAGACCACAAATTGATTTACAGATTCATGGAACACCCTGTTCATCAAGTACATTAATGTTACAGGAGCATTGGTCAATCCGAAAGGCATAACTAGAAATTCATAGTGGTCATACCTACTCTGGAATGCAGTCTTCAGTACATCTTCCAATTTCACCTTCAGCTGATGATACCCATATCGCATATCGATCTTAGAGAAGACATGTGTGCCCTGTAGCTGGTCAAATAGCTTATCAATTCTAGGTAATGGGTATCTATTCTTCACTGTCATCTTGTTAATCTCTCTATAGTCGATGCACATCCTCATCGACCCATCCTTCTTCTTCACAAACAGCACCAGTGCTCCCAAGGGTGAAACACTCGATTGGATATAGCCCTTATTTAGTAGCTCCTGTAGTTGCTCCTTCAATTCCTTTAGTTTTATGGGAGCCATACAATACAGATCTTTCAATACCGATGTTGTTCCTAGAGTAAACTCTATAGTGAACTCACTTATTGTGGAAATCTCCTCCAGCTGAAGTTCTTCTCTCGGCGTTTCTTTCATAACCGCCAAGTACCCCTGACATCCCTCCAAAGGTAACCTCCTAGCCTGAATAGCTAAAAGGATACGTGGTTCAAAATACACACACGAAACTACAAACTTGAATTCCTACTCCGCGGGAGGCCCGAATACCACCTCCCTCCTACGGCAATCCATGCTGGCATAACTAGCGGCTAGCTAGTCCATCCCCAAAATGATATCGAAGTCGTGCATATCAAACACAATCAAACTGACTAGTAATACTCTCCCTTGAATCTCTATGGAGAAATCCCGACTCACCCTACTACATATGACTACTGCCCTTGAGTCAGGACCATGAACTCCTCCATCTTCACGTTCCTGACAGTGGATGGAAAGTACTGCTCAAAGAACACCTCCCTGAAATGGCCCCATGTCATCGCCACCTGTACCGGTCTCTACTCCTCCAGCATCCTTACCGATTCCAACCGTCTCTCAGCTTCTCCAGTCAACTTAAACGTCGCATAAAGCACCTTCTACTCATCTGTGCAATGTAGAACAACCAAGATCTTCTTGATCTCCCGAATCCATTTCTCTACTCGGATCGGGTCTGTACTCCCTGCGAAGATAGGAGGCTTCAATCGGGTAAACTGATCAATAGAACCTCCCAGCTCAGCCGTGGGACGGTCCTGCCCCCAAGAACTCCGCATGACCTCTACAATAAACTGTTGGGAAAAGTCATGAAGTGCCACCATAATATCACTACCAACATCATGCCCAACCCCCTCACTACTACAGCCACCAGCGTTCGCAGTATTATCCCTAGACTCCATCCTAAAGAGACAATTGAGAAATTTGTTTAGAATCTTGGTACCCTACATATCTACTACTACTACTACAATACTATAAGACTCATTTCAATGACTTAACGTCCCTAAAAACAACATACTCTACTAACTTGGTACTCTTATTCTAGCTCGAGTTTCTCCCCACCACTCGAAAACAAAACTGTCAATGGATTGCTGTGATTTTCTGAACCCGTCGACTGATTTAGAAAAACACAGAAGTTCGCCAATGAATTTCTATCTCCAGGCTTACGAAGCTAAACCTGAAAGTCCTATCATACCCATTCCTATCCTTATCTTACTCTGACTCCTATACTCTGGTAATATCTCTTAATCTCGTCTAACCAAGTCTACAAGACCTAACAACTTGGTTAGCTATGATACCAACTGTAGCACCCCAACCCTCTCGGTGGGCTTTGAGTGCCACTAAACATACATAGATACATACATCTCTCTGATACCATACATACACAACCCACCCAAAAAGGGAAATCAGGTGTTCTATACTGAACTGCATAAACATACACAGCAAAAAACATACATCATCTATTACTTACCCGAGTCTCTAACTATTTCGCATACACATCCATACATAATTGAAAACATAATCTGCTATTACAATCCCAAAAGACAAACACTACATAAAATCTCACCAGCTTTGACAAGGACTATCTACTATCTAACTTTGCCTGGCAATAGGCTAGGCTCGATCCCTCTGAGGACCTGAAACAACATTTCTATACTAGGGTGAGACACCTCTCAGTAAGACGGATTATATTATTATCAGTGTGTGGTTAGCATGAGATTTCATGTGTACATATACTGCTAACATTTAAATACATTTAAATGACAATTGAAAATCTATGCTGCTGCTTTGTAAATCTGAAAATACGTACTACTGGTTCAATATAGCCTTTTCTATAGTAATTATGCCCATATATGCCTAAAAGATACAACCTGGTCTGTAGGACTAGCATCGTCACGCCATCACATACACGTGTAACGTGCTTCCCCCCATGATGAGTTATACGGCCTTGAGGCTGGACCTAGCAAATAGCCGGCCAACTAATGCTAAGTCAAACATAAAGCAGTACGATGGCGCCTACTCAATCTATACCCGAAGGCCGCCCAAAGGCTGAGTCATCCGGAATACTCCGTCGGATGGGGTTCCGGAATCACTCCTTTGGGGAGTACTTTACCCAGACCACCAGTCGCCTTTCCCATCCACACTCTATTTGAGTAGCGTGGTTGCACCCCTACATACATATAGTAACGGTACCATGCTTAACCATGAGAACATCATAACAGGGCTCTACTATCATATATGACAATTTACATCATATAAAACTATAATATAACATACTCTATACATACTTCTATGAAAACATCTACTCGATACTGACTCGGTAAAAACCGGCGTATCATAAACTCGGCATTTAGCCATCACATCTCATCTCATCTCATCTCATCTCTTGGCATATAGCCATCACATCTCATCTCTCGACTTATAGTCGTTATATTTTAGTATTACACAAAACCTACTCATTTAATGCCAATTAAAAACTATACTCATGCCACACAATTTTCATCTGGTAACTCATACATAACTCATCTGCTTTAGAATATACATACTACAGCTAAAATGGGGGTATGAATATCTCTGGGTCGTTATTTTACTAAATATAGGTATATAACTAAATACGGGAAAGACGGAGATAATCAACCTTACCGTCTTTGGTTGGTTTTAAAACAAGTCTATGGTTTGAAATAACAATCTTCCAACCAGTAAAAACGTTTAGAAAGAACAATACTATAATTTAAAAATATTATATTTAAATTTACACGGTTGGTTTTGGAAATAAAGTCAGTTAGCCGAACCTAGGCCCGAAAACCCTGAAAAGTCGTAATTGTTTATCTAAAAACCGTTTTAACATTTCATTCCGTTAGAACCCATAAACATAGCTGACATAATATAATCCCCTTACCTATTTCCTGAAAAACACCCGAGACACTTTAAAACCAAACCTTAGCTTTTTCCTGAAATCAAGAATCCACTCCGCTAGATTTGTAGATATTTGCTCTTTGATCCTCGTGGTAACTTTCGATTGTTCAAACAGGCAACGAAGATCGAAGAGAGAGAGTGAGTGGACGCAGGTTCTAAAGAGAGAGGGAGAGATATTTTGATTTCTTAACCATGAAGCAATTGAAAATATATTTTTAAACCCTTTGACCTGGTTAAATTCGTCGGCGAAATGACACCTTCGTCGACGAACTACATAAAGTCATTCGACAATGAAAGAAGGGCCTCATTGGCCCATCGATGAACCCTTAGTCTGATATTTTTCGAACGTTCTAGATCTCTTCGTCGACGAAGCTCTAAATTTCAACGACAAGTCACATAAGGGTCTTCATCGACGAGAACATAGACCCCATCGATGAAGCATGCTGAAATCCCCTTTTTCCTTTTCTTATTTAATTTCCTTATTTTCCTGGTTTAGGTCTCTACAATCACATACTTAAGGGGAGCTGAGCTCCTATCATAGAGAGAGAGCATAAATGACTCATATGCATCATTTCGCCTTTTGAAATATTGAGGCTCTTCTGAAAAACCTTGAACATTATATCCAACACTTAAAGCTTCATGATTTGATATGGACTGTCCTTAGTTTATGAGCATCATATCATACCTTAATATCACTTTTTTTTATGCATATGTGAATTATAAGGATAATTATACTGGTTGCAAGAATCAATCTGTTGGCTCGGATATGTGTCTAGAGGGGGGATGAATAGACGTTTTTCACGAATATGCAAGATTTTATGCAATCACACAAATTTCTTGACAAGAACAAGAGTATTATATCGCAGTGTATAAATCAAGCAAATGGTAATGGCAAAGCAACACAAGAGAGAGAAGAGAAAAGAAACTTAACACAACGATATTAACGTGGTTTGGCACCACGCCTACGTCCACACCTTGAGACCAACTCAAGGATTCCCCAAATCCACTATGTGATCCTCCTTCTGGCGGAGAAGCCTACACAATCAGTTTCTTACAAAGATATCTTACAATGGTGCTCACCTAAAGACACCTTACAATGGCTCACAAAGAGCCTTACAATACAAGTAGTTGGAAGAGAGGTAGATACAATCTTAAATGCTCCTCTTGAGCTGAATATCACAATGTAATCCTCACATTATTTCCTCTTTTTCAATGGAGTGTAAACAAAAGCAAGAGCAAGAGGGCAAGTGGTTGCACAATGAAACCCTAGAGTAAATGCACAATGAATGATTTCAACAACTAATGAGCTTCACTACATTGAAGTTAATGCAAAAGACCTATTTTAAACACCAAAGGGGCGAGCTGGGCACTAGAGAGTCGTTGGCCATTTATTGATATGAGACAAGAAGAAAACTAGTCGTTCTACCGCATTAAATGAAGCCTGCAGCCCGACGTTCATTGACGAGTCCTTTAGCTTATTTGTCGACGAAGCCCTGTGTTCATCGACGAGTCACTAGTTCTAAATTTTGGTAGGCATCAATTTCTTTTCGTCGACAAGTACCCTGTGTACATCGACAAGTACCCTGTGTACGTCGACGAAATGTGTGCAGACTTTGTCGCCGAATCCCTTGTATTCGTCGACAAAGGTGCTATGAACTTTTTTGGTGTTCTCGGCATCTTCTCGTTGACAAGTACCTTGTGTATGTCGACGAGGGTCTGTTTTGTTCTCGTTGATGAGACCCTGTGTTCATCAACGAGGCCCCTTTTACTTTTTCAAAAATTCATTTCAACCATGTTTGTGTCGACGTAAAAAAGGTCCTTATCTTTATTTTAGAAATGATCTTTGATCTATTTCAAGATGTCTTAGGTTTAATAAAATATTTTTGAGGGTTTTAGACATCTTGTGCATTTTTACTTGACTTGTTATATATATGGGATTGTGCCTGTGTTCTAGTGATATGTATGTGATTTTCCCATTTCTTGCTTGTTCTTTTGAGTCGCACCATACACAAAGGATTACATAATCAATCTCTCTAACTCTTACACTCAACTTAGAACATGTGCTTGCTATGTAGGATCAATGAATGCTTTGATTTGAGTGGTCGAGTTCTGGTCATGTCATGTGTTGCTTTTGGCTGGTTTGAAACTTGCTTGCTTTTGAGCCGTTCTGTGTAACTGAGCTGGACTTAGAGGAAACAGTTAGTAACTCTTAAGAACTGCTAATGGGTTGTTGTCATCAAAACATAACTGGAATGAAAAACCCTTAACCCTAGGTCTAACACAACCAATATCTTGTATAGTTATGATAAAATATTTAAGATGTGTGCTTATACTACTAGGCATAATGAAACAAATCTCTAACTAGTATGAGAAGTTTACTTCATCTAAGCTAGATTTCAAATTGATAGGGGGAGCTCTTGAAATAAACTTTCTATCTTGTTTGTGCTCACCAATATTTTTAGGCTTAGATGTGCATTGAAACATATTGTGGCACGTGCTTGATTGTTATTTTATTTATTTATTTATTGAATACCTTAAGTGAAAAATATAATACTTGGCACATAGTTTTTGAATTTGCCATATGATCTTGCATGTGATTGATAAATTTTTAGGATCTATATGGTTGTCCTTTCTAGTTATATTTTGGTGTGTGCTTAAATGATAGACCAGAATATTGATGCTTGCTGGTGACTTCTTTTATAGTTTCTTTTTTAGGAATGCATCACCCTCAATACTTCTTGATAATATCATAAGGGAGATATATATTTATATATATACATATATATATATATATATATACATACATATTTATAATTTTATCTAGCAAGAAATGGTTTTACATAAATTACATTTTGTTTCTTGCTTATGTGCTTAAATGTTATATCTTAAAAACAATTTAAATTTTTATATGCCCAAATGATCTATGATAAAGAGAGAGATTTTTTTCTGCACTTAAATGGTAAAAAGGGGTGTGTTTTTTCAAAAAAGGGGAGTTCTCTTTCACTAAGTTTGTTTTAAATGACCATTTTTTTTCTATACTTAGCCATTTTTGCTGATGCCAAAAGGGGGAGAATTTTTATGAGCAAAATGTTTAACCAAAAGGGGAATTTTTTTAAGAAAAATATTCTAAATGGGGTAATCATCTGAGTTGCATGCATGTCTGTATTTGTGCCTTGTTGCTAAAACTAAATGCAAATATTTTGAATTATCTGCTTTCGTTAATATGCGTGTGTTATATTGCTTAAATTTAATTCATACATATTCTTAGGGGGAACCTTTTCAGGCTTATCCCATTTTGCTCTGATGCACTTATCATCATCAAAAAGGGGGAGATTGTTGACTTTTTGAGTTTGATCCCTATTTTGATACTGAAAAAACATATGTATCTTATGTTTGTATTTAGTTTGTGAACAGGTTTATATTTCAGCACACACATTAGGATTAAGGGAAATCGATTCCAGGACGGATCTTAATGCACACATACCTGGCATACTGCATGAAGTGAAGAGCAAAAGATCAAGAAGAAGACATTTAAATTTCATTGTATTGTATTCAGTTTATAATTTGGTATGTATTATATAATGCATAACATGCATGATGTGGATGTAAGCTCAATATGACCATAGACTGACCGTAGGGAACCAAACCAAACTTCGGTCAACGGACGTTAGATTTTTTGGGTCATAATTAGGGCTTAAATTGTATTTTTATATAGCCCGGTCAACTAAACCATTCTGGTAATAACTAGCTTGGTCGACCAAACACGTTATTAGCTGAAAAGACTAAGCCTCGGTCGACTAAACCCTTAGTAGTATAAATGCCTCGGTCGACCAAACAGGTCAGAAGTCAACATGTTGATTTCGCTCGATCAACCGTTCTGTTTTGAACACACCGCCCTCGGTCGACTGAAGCAACACGTGTCTGACACCCTAACTATTTAGCCAACCATTTATGAAGTTCAAATTGATCACGATCGACCAAACCATATGAGCGGTCAACCGAACCTTAGCCATAGTCGACCGAACCTATAAAGGGTTCAAATTCACCTCGAAACCGTCGACCATATCTGCAATTCAAAAGTGTTACGGTCAACCAAACATAGCAATACAGTTGACCAAACCTTGAATATGATTGACCGAACCTCTCGGGTTGGCAAATTTTTTATCGTGGTTAAACAAGGTAATTTTTCATTAAACATAATTAAACGTTTTCAAAAATGCCCCTTGTATCCCCAACAATCATATTTTCACTCAAGTCTATATATACCCCCTCATAACTCAAAATTAGTAAGATGATTAGTTAGAAAATTCACTCAAATTTTCATATCATATTTTCATCTTTCTAAGCCTATTTTTCATCCTCTCTTTAACATTACCTTGAAAAATCAATTTCTAAAGAGAGTGTTTATATATATTAGGCATTTGCTTTTAAATCATATTATTTTTACTCTCATCTTGCATATATTTCTTATATCTTATTTTGAGAGTATTATTTTAATTTCTTCCACATATTTCATTTGATAAATATTCTTGAGAGTTAATATTATTTGCTTATGAATCTTGCACATCCATTGCAAGATTCAAAGGCTCATTGACTTGTGCTTGCGAAAATATCTTTGAGTCATAAACCCTAGATTTTCCTACACTCCATTTGAAATATATTTTTGGAGAAAAATATTTTATTAGGGTTAAATCTTTGAGTCATTATCATACATACATACATATATATATACCTTACTCAAAGATTGTAAAAGTTATTTTTGAGAAAATTTCATTCTCACCTTGAGCTTATTTGCATATCATACGTGTGTGCATTTGTACTTAT
Organism: Malania oleifera; assembly: GCF_029873635.1. Lineage (NCBI taxonomy): Eukaryota > Viridiplantae > Streptophyta > Magnoliopsida > Santalales > Ximeniaceae > Malania > Malania oleifera. The sequence goes on along the minus strand of NC_080421.1, from coordinate 62,642,205 downwards.
TTTTATAAACATCTGCTTGTAGTAGAAGCATTTCCTTGTACACAAAAAATTATTGATTATCTGTTGTATTCTCGACGGGTTGTCGGAAGAGGGAGACTAGCCCTATGAATAGTCCCGGACTTACTCAAACGTAGTTAGGAGAGCACCAAATTGGTTAAAACTCGGTTAGGAGAACTAGGTGCACCATCTTGGTAAGGTATTGTAAACGTGTTGCTCCACCCGTGAAGTGAGCAACTAGTGGAATCCTTGAGCTGCAACTTAAGGCAGGGACGTAGGCAATATTGGTCGAACCCCGATAACATATCTTGCGCATACTTTTTAATTTTTGCACTTTATTTACTGCACATGTATGTTATTATTTATTGCTCTGATTGATTTATATACTGAGTTTGCTTTATATATTTAAATATCTACTCAGTAGATTGTTTGTGATATTAGGAAATACTTAGACAGACCCTAGAGTGTGTATTACTGCTGCTAGTTAATTTGACCTAAGAGAAAACATTTTTAAATTTCCAATTCACCCCCCCCCCCTCTCGGGAATGCACCAATTCCAAAATTTTTTGAAAAAAAAAAGTAAATCTGTTGTATTTGAGACTTTTAAGAAGTGGAAGACTATGATTGAGACAGAAACAGGTTTGAAAGCAAAATGTTTAAGGTCAGACAATGGAGGAGAGTACATAGATGGATGGTTTAATGAGTATTGTATTACACATGGAATCAGGATGGAGAAGACCATTCTTTGGACACCACAGCAAAATGGTGTGGCTGAGCGCATGAACAGAACTCTCAATGAGCGTGCTAGGAGTATGAGATTGCATGCTGGACTACTAAAAACTTTCTACACTGATGTTGTTAGTACTGCAGCTTACCTGATAAACCGAGGACCTTCAGTTCCCATGAAGTTCAAACTTCCTGAAGAGGTTTGGAGCAATAAAGAGGTAAATTTTTCCAATTTAAAAGTTTTTGGTTCTGTTTTTTATGTCCATATTGATTCTGATGCTCGTAGTAAACTTGATGCAAAGTCTAAAATATGTTTTTTCATTAGCTATGGTGATGAGAAATTTGGCTATTGGTTTTAACTATAGTGCTAGATGTCATAGAGATAGATTAGAAGAAACATGAGTTTGTCAACTTAGATGAATTAACTAAAAGTATTGTCCAGGAAAGGGGTGAAGAAGATAAGGGGAATGTAGAATCACATGTAGATCAGAGTACACCTATAACTGAAGTCCGTAGATCTTCTAGGACCATTAGACCTCCACACTGTTATTCACACCCTCTACATTATCTCATGTTGACTGATAGTAGTGTGCCAGAGTGTTATGATGAAGCCATGCAAGATGAAAATTCAAACAAGTGGGAGTTAGCCATGAAGGATGAGATGGATTTTTTGTTAGTGAATTAGACATGGGAACTTACTCAATTGTTAGTAAGGAAGAAGGCTTTGCACAACAAGTTGGTATACAGAATAAAGAATGAGCATGATGGTAGCAAGCGTTATAAGGCCAGATTAGTTGTCAAAGGGTTCCAGTAGAAGAAGGGCATTGACTACTCAGAAATATTTTCTCCAATTGTGAAGATGTCAACAATCAGACTGGTACTGGGAATAGTGGCTACAAAAAACCTACATCTTGAGCAGTTAGATATGAAGACGACATTCCTTCATGGTGACTGGGAGGAAGACATTTACATTATTCAGCCAGAAGGGTTCACTGTTCAGAAACAAGAGAATCTAGTTTGCAAACTAAGAAAGAGCTTGTATGGCCTAAAACAAGCTCCAAGATAGAAGTACAAGAAATTTGACAATTTTATGCATAGAATTGAGTTCAAGAGATGTGAAGCTGATCATTGTTGTTATGTTAAGTTCTTTGGAAATTCTTACATCATTTTACTATTGTATGTAGATGATATGCTCATTACAGGGTTCTAGCATTAAAGAGATTAATAATATAAAGAAACAATTGTCAAAACAGTTTGCAATGAAGGATTTGGGAGCTGCAAAGCAAATCCTTGATATGAGAATCATTAAAGACAAGGCTAATGGTGCATTGAAACTTTCACAGTCAAAGTATGTGAAGAAAATTCTTAGCAGGTTCAACATGAATGAAGCTAAACCAATGAGCACACCCTTGGGAGTCATTTCAAACTAAGCAAAGAACATTCACCGAAAACAAAAGAAGAAAGGGATCATATGAGCAAGGTGCCCTATGTCTCAACTATTGGTAGCTTGATGTATGTTATGGTGTGTACAAGGCCAAACATTGCATATGCAATGGGAGTTATGAGCAGATTCATGAGTAGGCCAGGAAAGCAGCATTGGGAAGCAATCAAGTGGATTCTAAGATATCTGAGGGGTTCATCAGATATATGTCTTTGCTTCACAGATGCAAGTTTGAAACTACAATATTGGTCTAACATGGCTTACGAATCTTTATTTTGATGATAACAAATCAAGGGTATTTAACATGTTTTGGTTAAAGTGATCATGTTTCAAGAATCAAGTAAATGAGTTTGAGATTAAGTAATCACAAGCCTTATTGAAAGATTACATTCCAAGGACAAGATGAAAAATGAAAGCTTAAAGAGTATGAAAGCAAGTATTCAAAGTTGAAAGATGAAAGCTTAAAAGAGTGTTAAAGCTCAAAGTGAAGATGGACTCAACAAATGACAAACATGAAGACTTCAAGCTTAGAACGTTTTTAAGTTATAAGAAAGTCTTTATGTAAGTACTTCATTCAAAAGTCAATATGGATTCTTTGAAACTTATTAGGATAAATCATTGACTTAGAGACCACATTTTGAAAAACCAAAAAAATATTTTCAAGAGTCTCAAAGTGTTTTGACAAGTATAAGAGAACACAAAAGATTTTGGAAACAATTTGAAAATTAGTTTTTTTAAGTGTCCAGGCGACTGACCTTTGTTGGCCCGGTCGACTGAACTTTTATGCAGAATAAAATAGGTAGACAGTAAAGGCCCAGTCGACTGACCCTGGTGAGTCTAGTCGACTGACCCTACACTAACTTTGAAAGTTCATTGATTTTAAAAGAACACAAAATACACTTTCTAAACTCTATAAATACCCCCCAAGACAAAGGATTTCAAATACCAAGAATTAAAATTAGCAATCAAGCCCTATTGCTCACAATCTTCAAAAGCTCTCTTGCACACACACTTGCTGAAGTTCCTACTGAGTCTTGGTGATATTTTCTCATCGATATTTGTGCACAAATTTTGAATCTTTCAATCAAAGAAAGAAGTTCACAGTGATAGATATCTAAAGCTTCAAATTCTCTATATTTGATATTTTGATTTGAAGTAAATAGCTGTGATTTAAACTTGTACTAATCAGCTCTTGTTGAGAGTGTCTTGGTACACAAATTCTCTTATTGTTTTTTTTTGACAATTCAAGATTGTTGAATCGTTGTACCAAGTATTGGGTATTGCTTGGAGGGGGAGACTCTATCCCATTGAAGGAGTGTTTATAAAGTTTTGCTCCGCTTATAAAGGAGTTGTATAATGGAATCCTTAGGTGTGTTGTCTGAGGCGAGGACGTAGGCGGGGATAACCGAACCTCATAAACTCTCAATGTCACTCTCTTCCCTACTCTATTTAATTTTTTGCACACTTAAACTGCGTGGATTGAATATTAAATTGCTGAAAATTATTTTGCTTTTGGGAATTACGGAAACTAAAAGGGAGTATGGTTGTTGATCAATACATATTGCGGAAACCTTAAGGGAGTACGTTGATTGATTAACACCCAAGAATCATTAATCTATTAATTGATAGATACCAAAGCTCATTAATATTTAAAGTGGTTTATTTAATTTTTGAGTTTTGGAAGCTTGGTTGAATTCTTTATTTCTTTCTAGCTTATCTTGTTGAGTGGATTGTTATATTCAAAGGCTGAATATTGGAAGCATTGCTGAAATTGATATATTGTTTCATATTGTTAAGCTCATAATTGGTTTATTAGGAGTTAATTCAAAGTAGTGGAAAAAGTCTTGGAAAACCTACAAAGTATTCAATTTGGTATTCTCATTTATAAAGATTTATAACTGAATTAATTCTTAACTAAACTTGTGATTGAAATTCAAATCAACTATACATATGTGATTGCTGAAATTAAAAAGAATTAAGAAAGAATTAATAAATAAGGTTATAAAGAAAAATTTAAAAATCCCAATTCACTTCCCACCTCTTGGGAGTACACCTTCCTTTTCAATGGTATCAGAGCGGGGTTATAGCAAATCTTAACTAGAAGCTATATAAAGATCTCTATGACACACCTAGGTGTATCTCCGTTTGCCAAGGGTCAATCCTCTTATAGACCACCCCTCTTCTGCGGTGTCAACTATACTTTTTAGAAACAATGAATGAGGATATACCTGCAAACCATGGATTGGAAAGTTTGGAAAGTTGTCACACATGGTGACCTTGTCCCTACTAAAAACATAGACAACAAAGATATACCTAAGGAAGAAAAAGAGATGATTGATAAAGACCTTAAGATGCTGCAAATAAACTCTAGTGCAATGAATGCACTATATTGTGCTCTTGATGTAAATGTATTCAATAGAATCATGGCATGTAAATCAGCCAAAGAAATATGGGATAAATTAGAGGTAACCTATGAAGGAACAATTGATGTTAAAGATAGTAGAATCGACATGCTCACAAGCGATTATGAGGCTTTTAAGATGAACCTGGATGAAACCATCACTAGTATGTACACTAGGTTCACTCACATAATAAACTCCCTTAATGCCTTAGGGAAAAATTACTCAACTTATGAAATGATCCGAAAAATCCATAAAGGACTACCACCAATTTGGGAACCTAAGGTTACTACCATTACGAAAGGAAGAAACTTGAAAAACACCTCCCTAGATGAATAATTGGATCTCTTCTTACTTATGAGATGGCAATAAACGAAAGAACTAAAGGAAAATCTAAAACCAAGGAATCCATTGCTTTCAAAGCTTCAAGTGAAAGCTCTGGCGATGAAGATGAAGAGACAATGGATGTAAATGATGTAGCCCTCATAACCAAGAGACTTTCAAAAATCCTTAGAAAGAAGAATAAATTTACAAAAAAATTCATAGACTCAAAATCAAATGAAGGAGAAATCAGTAAGAAGAAAACAAAGGCTGAACTTCTAACGTGTTATAATTGTAAGAAAGTAGGCCACATAAAACCAGATTGTCCACAGCTCAAGAAGGATTTTAAGAAAAAAAAAAGAAAAAGTCAACGAAGGCCACTACATGGGACAATATAAGTTCCAATATTTTAGAGAATGAATCAAGTGATCAAGAGATTGAAAATGGTTGTCTTATGGCATGGGATGATGATGATATGCAAAGTTCTTCATCAAAATCATTTAATGAATCATGCAATAAATCTAGTTCATCTAATGAATCCAATGATAAGAGTATGTCATCTTATGAAGAACTACAAATAAAATTATTCAAAGTTCATAAGATTCTAGTTAAAGTAACTAAATGATACACATCATTGAAAAATAAGAATGAAGTTGTAATGAAATAACTGGAATCTCAAAAACTTGCTGAAAGAGAAAAAATTTAAAAATCAAGAGATTAGAAAGTAAAAATGAAAAGGTGATAAAAGAATTAGAATATTTAAGATCCCAAACTTCCATTGATAATAAGAAAGATCTATATATTTTTGAACTAGAAAAAAAAAAATCAATAAGATGTCTCAAGATCAAGTAAAGTTGTAAGAAAAGGGTAAAAATACACAAGACTCAGAAATCTGTTATCTTAAAAGTAAAATTGAGGATCAAGCCAAAATCATCTACAATTCCATTAAAGGAAATGATAACTTTGATAAAATGATTGGCGCACAAAGAATGTCCTTGAATAAAGAAGGTATAGGATTCAATGGAATTGACAATACAAGGAAAAAGAACTTCTGCATGGGGTACTTCGCAAAAGCCTCCAAAGATTATGCTAGCACCTCCTCAAATGCTTACACACATACCTAATGTTTTCTATGTAAGGAGAAAGAACACATTAAGTTTGAATGTTCATTAAAAAGAAAGGGTGCAAAAATCAAACAAGTTTGGAGAATAAAAGAATCAACTCTTGTTAAACCATCCGGACCCAAGAAAGTATAGGTACCTAGATAAAAAGCCTAGTTCACAAACTAAGGACTCCAAAGATATTAGGATTAGTTATTCCCTTTTTAGAAATTAAGTAAGTTAAAAATTGAACTTTCATAAATCAGTCAAAGTATATAAAGGACATGCTTAAAAAGTTTGACATGGAAAGTAGCAAGCCTATAGGAACTCCAATGAGTACTTTCATAAGTCTTGATAAGGATGAAAAAGGAAAATAAGTTGATATGAAATACTGTCGAGACATGATAGGAAGTTTGTTATACTTGACAGCTAGTATATCGGATATAATGTTTAGCGTATGCATGTGCGCACGATTTCAGTCAGTTCCTAAGGAGTCTCATCAAATAGTCGTAAAAAGGATATTAAGATACTTAATAGGTACTATTGACTTAGGACTTTGGTATCCTAACGACACTGGATTTGAGATGATTAGTTATTCAGATGCTGATTACGTTATATGTAAGATTGATAGGAAAAGTACAAGGCATGTCTTTTTCGAGGACAATCTTTTGTATCTTGGTTCTCTAAGAAATAAAACTCTATAGCTTTATCTACTACTGAAACTGAGTATGTGACTGAAGGTAGTTTTTGTGCACAAACACTATATATGAAACAACAATTAAAAGTCTTTAATTTAGAATACTCTGCTATACCTATAAAGTGTGATAATACCAGTGCAATAAACATTTCCAAAAATTCGATATCACACTCAAGAACCAAGCATATAGACATAAGACATCATTTTCAAAGAGACCATGTGAACAAAGAAGATATCTTACTTGAATTCGTGAATACAAGTGACCAATGGGCAGATACTTTTACCAAACCTCTTCCAGAAGATAGGTTTATATCAATAAGAGGAGAACTTGGCCTATTATATAGTAAGAAAGTGATTTAGTGTGACGCCCCGATTTTCATACCATTTTTTTTAATAATTAATAATCAAACATACCCAAACATTGGCCACATCAAAACTCTAATACCATTTAAACATAACTCGACCTGAAGTGGGATATCGGGTAAACAGTCATACAAACAACCCTAACAGTGGAAGTCAATATTTATAACCATTCAGAATACAAATACCCAGAGTACTAAACACCCATATATATATACATGTCTAATTCTAAAAAATCAACCATAAACTCTAGGGGAATCACACATCCCTAGCTCAAACCACTCACCCTGTCTATCAGGGTACCAACTCCCCTCTATCTCGGAACTCTACCACCTGATCTTTCTCAATTCCCTGAAATATTTAGATATTTGGATGAGACACATCTCAGTAAGACGAAATAAATTATTTATGGTGTGTGGTAATAAGAGTTTCATTATATCATAATATTCTCATTTCAGTGATAATACCATCTAAGAAAAATATACCATTTAAATTCATAATCAAATAGATATAAAACAAAAGCTTTTAAAAGCTTTAATTCCATTTTTTAACTCATCCACATGCAACCATGTTTATAAGTGAAAGTTCCTGAGGATAAGGGAGGTTACATGCCCATGCATGTGGCTCCCCTTTGCTCTGATATCATTTGTAATCCTGCGCGATTAACTCAGGTATGGCTACAACTGATACTTATCAGGGCACTCACCTTACTCAATAAGCCCTCAGATGGAGAGTTTCACTTTGCCTTATTTATTTATATCATTATACTCACACTTTTTCTTTTCTCTTTCATTTCCATTTCATCATCTAGCACATGAGTGTCCTCGGTAACCAATACATGCGCATCTGTAACTCATGGCTGCCCTGAAGATATTCTCCATGCCATGCTTCCCCCCATGGTCAAGGTTGTGTAGCTCGAAGGCTGGATCTAAATCGCAGTTGGCCGACCCGGTTAGATCAAAATAAACAATCCATATACCATCTATAGTACAAATGGCCTACCTAACCCTGGTTCGGACCCCAGGGGAAAAATTACCTTTCTCACTAGCTCATTTGACTGCCACGCCATACTCCCCATGAGATAGTGTGGTTGCCCTTATCATCCGCTAGCATCGGTACCGTGCTCATTATCAACAATCGTCCATCGAGGTTCTCATTATCACATTTCATTATTCACATTGCAGTATTCTCATTGCAATATTTACATTTCCACATTCACATTGCAGTATTCACATTGCAATATTCATATTCCAGTATTCACATTTCACATTGCAGTATTCACATTACAATATTCATATTTTCATATTTACATTTCAGTGTTTACATTTCAGTGTTCACATTTCAACATTCTCATTGCAGTATTCACATTGCAATATTCACATTTTCATATTCAGATTTCAATATTCATATCTCATCTCATAATGGTATATATCACATTTCAATGTTCTCATCATTTTTTGTTTCTTTCTCATCGTTTCAATACAAATTCCATTCTCATAATAGTATATTTCACATTTCGCATATTTCAACTTATCTCAATAAAACATAATTCATCATTTCATAACTTTCAAATCCCAAAACATCACTGGGTTTCTCTTATATTCTTTTCTGCACAAAAACATTTCAATATATGTTTACTTTATATTCTCATAATTCACCATGCAGTTCACACAACCCAATTTCAAACATGTTCTCTATAACAACCAACCTATTTTACCATAATTAATTTTTTATCCATAATAAAAAAAATAAACCTGACAAAACATAATCAACCCGGACTCATAGGTACCTGAAATACAACACTGATACCTAAGCAGCAGGAAACGTAAAATCATATACATATCAAATCATCCATCCAACACAATACCAGAGTTTTACTATAACTATCATATACATATACACGTCCCAAAGTATCCAAAAGTGGCCTAGGGTCACCACTCAAAAATCTGTCAGACCCTAGCTAGATGACTTACCCTTCAGACAAGGTAGAACAATTAAACTCTAGCATTACGGAGCTTTATCCGCTCTTCTATCTCGGGCTCCTAAAATGTTTATATAGTTGGGGTGAGACATCTCTCAGTAAAGGAAATAAACTAACATCAGTGTGTGGCAACATGAGTATTTTCGTGTTATACATATATAACAGTACATAATTCATATCTAGTCAAACCGTCTGATTCATATTTGTTTAAAACATAATTTATTATAACATGACATAATATATTGAGTTTCCATACATGAAATCATATATATATTTGTACATGAAATACACTCTGGATGTATAGCTGGCTAGTGTCATGTCTTACCCCTACATGACTAGATTGTGTGGCCCGAAGGCGGTACCTAACAATGGCTAGCCAACCATGCTAGATCAACATAAGTCTGTAAGTACAATGGGTCTGCCCCTCTTGTTCCGAACACCAGAGGGATGCCTGCACTACCATAAAATCACATCAACTTCCGATCTCCCACTACCCCTTACGGCAAGCGGTAGCACTAACATATACATGATCGTGATCATATAGCTACGGTATCGTACTTCGTGAAAGCCTAAACCAAGCCAGTCAGGTTCTGATAACATATAGCAAATCTCAAATAATAATACATAGCTATTTCATAATAATATCATTCAAGATAATATTTTCATGAATTTTGCATATCATAACATATAAAACACGGCCCTTACGCCGGTAATTTGTATCTTATAAATCACGGCCCTTACGCCGCCATAGTAAAACATGAAATCCCCGACCCTTATGCTGGCATAACATATCATATAGAAATCACAACTCTTACGCCAACATGTCATATTAAACCACGGCCCTTACGACGGCATATCATATCATGAAAATTCATGACCCATACGCCGACATATATTTGAACATACTTAGTTTGAAACTTCTGTACTGTTTCAATACCACACTTAAAACATAGTTCTCTTATCGTTTTAATACCTTCCTAAAAATAGTGGTAACATGCTAATTTTGAAAACATAATATTTTGAGAAAACACAATATTTCAGCATCATATTCTCCATGGTAAATGTTACTCATGCCACACAAAAGGGATAATATTCAGAATGTGAAATCTGTTCTAAAATCATATTTCTGATATTATACATGAAAATCATATTTTTTGATCAACAACATTATTTTCAACATAATTCTACAATATACATATTTACCTGATTTAAATGCTGTAAAATAATAAATATATTTTCATAAGAAAGTTGACTTAGTTTATCCCCTTACCTGACTTATGAAAAAACCTACGAATTACTCCCAAAATCACACATGTGTGGTCCCCAGCTCAACACCCTGAAGTTGCATTTCCCCCTAGCAAAACCTCAGTATAAACTCATGTAACACCTTCCTCAACCCAGAAATACCAAATACCTTAATAAATATTAAAATAATCAACTTAGCCAAATTTTGAGATGGTTCTCAAGTTAGCCTAACTGATGAATCACTGAAGCAGATTTGTAGAGAATCTTTCCAAGAGTGACGCGGCGGCTTCCAATCATTGAACCGGCGAAGAACAGGGCCGGAATCAAATAGAGAAGGAGAGAGAGGTCATTGGAGAGAAAGAGAGAGAATTTTTGTAACTTTCCCCACTGAAAAATGGGTTTTTGGGCTTATATAAAAAGCTTGTCCATGTGGCCTCGTCGACGAGTCACATTTCCTCGTCGACGAGTCAATGAAGGGAGCTCGTCGATGAACACCTTCTCCTTGTCAATGAGTTTCAAGGTCTAGAAATAGTCCTTTCACTAATTTCTCGTCGATGAGCCCAAGAACCCTACTCGTTGACGAGCATTTCTTCACTTGTCGACGAGACCCTATTGAAATCCTTTTAGAAAATTCCCTTTTCTTTCCTTCTTTTATTATTTAATTGCTATAATTCTTTGGGTCTCTACATTCTCAGTATAACTCATATGCCACACAGTTTCGTCTGTTTTTCATATCATAATATACAGAGTTAAAATATCATATTACCAGTTTCACATATTTAGTCAACCCATAGTTTCTAAAATACTGTTATAATTTATTCCCCTCACCTAACTTATTGAGAGGTCCATTAAAAGGTCAAATCCTACACTCGTAGCATCCGAAACTCAAAATCCTAAAAATCACATTTTTCCCCAGACTAATCAACTCATCTCCCAGAATAATTCTTATTTAACACTTCCCAGGTTCTGAATACTTCAAATAGCCCATAAAACCCAAAAATAACTTACTTACCCTGATTTTCGAGTGGTACCAAGTATTCTAAACCAACAATCTGCTCCGGTTAAGTTGTAGAGAATCTTCCCACGAACTTCGTGGTGGTTCCCACTCGTTAATCTGGGCTATAACGAAGGCTAAATCGAAGAGAGAGAGAGAGAGAGAGAGAGAGAGAGAGAGAGTGATAGGAGAGAGAAAATACTCACTGAAAATGAGGGTTTGCCTATTTATAGGTTGGCGTTCGTTGATGAGTTCAAGTGATTCGTCAATGAGCCCATGAAGGCACTTCGTTGACGAGGAGGCTGATTCGTCGACGAACTTGAAATTCCTTGAAATCTCCTAACTCTCAGTATCTTCTCGTCAACAAGACATGTGTACTTCGTCGACAAAACCTATAAGGACATTCGTCGACAAAGACTCTAGGTTCGTCGATGAATCCCTGCTAATCCCCTTTTTTTTCCTTTTCCCTTCTCTTTCATTTCTTTTCTTTTATTACTTTCATTAATTAAATTTTTCGGGTCTATACATTTAGGAATGATGTGAAATTGGAATAGCTTCCCAAGATGGGGGTGAATTGGGATTTAAAAATTTTATTCCCCTCAGTCTTAGTTCTTTTGAGTTATAACAGTAATCAAAACTTAAACACAATTACAATCAAAATAATAAAATCAATCACTCAATCTTTGTAACACTAGCCCTGTATAAATATGAAAATTTGCTGAACTTGTTATAAACCCTTTATCACAATTATTCTTCTTCCTAATGTTCAACTTTTAAATAAACTTTCAGATTAATAAGTCAAGGATGATCAACCAATGTAGTCCCTTTCGGTTTCCGCAATCAATGTTGATCAATCCAAAACAAATTACCTTCCAGTCTATTTAACAACCAAACATTCAGAATTGAATTTTAAAGCAACCCCACAAATTATATCTTTTGCGGAAAAATAAAGAGTAGAGTAGAGAAAGAAGAACACAGGGTTTTTTACGAGGTTTGGCTTCAACACAGCCTACGTCCTCGCCCTTGGCAAAACCACCAAAGGATTCACTATTACCATTCCTTTACGAGGCAGAACAATACCAGTTACAAGCACTCCTTGGGTAAGGCTAGAGTCTGTGTTCTCCAAACAATATCCCCTTGTTTGGTCCAACGATTTAGCACTCGAACCGTTAATTAACCTGTTACAAAGATATAAAACAAGGCGCACAAGAACTTGCTTCTCAAAGAGCTGATTAGTACAAATTGAAACACTATGTACTTCAGTAAATTCATAACATGAATTTCAAAATGAAGCTCTTAGAAATTTATCACCGTAAGTATCTTTCAATGAATGAAAGAATCAACAACTTGATGCACAAACTTAGTGAGAAACTCAGCAAAGCTTTCAGAGATTTTTGTGAGTTGATGAGAGCAATAGCACACTTTCAGAGCTGAATTGATTTCTTGGTATCTAAAACAATGATCCTTGAGGGTATTTATATAGGTAGAAAGACTTCTTTCTTGTTCCCCAAGTTTTCTTAGAGTAGTTTCCAAGTTTTAAATTTATTTAAGCTTCAAATAATTTGAATTTCAAAAAATTTATCCGTTGGAAATTTGAAAACTACCGCGAGCCAAATGACTAAGAAGTCCTGGCAGTCATCTGTCCATATATTATAACTATAAAATTCATAGGCAGAGAGGTGGCAGTCGTCTGTCCCCAGATTGGCAGTCGTCTATCACCAGAATAATTTAGGTTTAAAACAACTCAGTAGGGTGGCAGTCGTCTGTCCATATGGTGTCAGTCATTTGTCCATAAACAAATCCGTTTTTTTAATATACACAGAAGGTTGATAGTTTTCTGGCAGAACACTCACAGACGGCTCACTGATCACTGGCAGTCGTCTGTCCATTACTTGACAATCGTCTATCAGTCTTCTGACTTGTGATAAAAACACTTCAAAAACATGTCAGTCGTCTGTCACTAAACAGAAAGTCGTCTGTCAGCAAGATTTTGCTCATTTTAACATGTTTTTGAGTTCTCTCTTCTTTGCTCAAATAATCTTGGATATGAACTTGTTTAACTTTGAAAAACTTGTTCCAAGTTTTATACTAAGGTCTCTAAGTCTCTTTGCCTAATGAGTTTCAAAATGAAAAATTCATATTTGAATACACTTAGAAGTACTTACAAAAACGTTGTCCTAAGTTGATTTGACATTTGCTTCGAGTCCTTTCAATGTTGTTCTTCAATCTTTCAAACTTTTATGAGCTTTCATTGTGGATCTTTGGTATGCACATGTGACTTTCCTTGTACTTTGATCCTATTGGCTTTTCATGTCAGGGTATATGTAATTTGAGCAAATCATCTTTGCCTGTAATCATATCACTTGAAAATTCATTAAATAACTTTACTCATTTATCATCCAAACCAAGAATTTGTAAGCCTAACTAGGCCAACTATCTCCCCTTTTTGATGATGACAAAGAACAAGCAAAGATATAAAATTAAACTTAATGCTCCCCCTATTAATAAGCATAGGTTTAAAACTTATTAAGACATAAGTTCAGAAGATTTGAAAGTTCCAAGATTAAGGCTATATATTTCATAAAGCTCTTCATAGAGATCGTACATCAGACTGAAAATACAAACACATGTTCAAATTTCAAAACTAGAAATACCTGGAAATACATAAGCAAATACATACATAAGAAAATACATAAGTTCATAGACTTTGCTCACACACACATACTCCCCCTTTTGTCATCAACAAAAAGGCATACAAGTATAAACAAAGTATGTGTAGCATACAAAAACAACATCAAAAGTCTATGTCGTAGAATCAGTGTCACTATCTACAGCAATTCCTTTGCCTTTGGATTGCAGTGAACCTTCTTCTTCTTCTTCTTCTTCATCATCTCCTGCATCTGCCCCTTTTTTCCTTCAGCTTCTCCTTCATCTTCTCCTTCTTCACTTGCTACTTCTTCTTCTTCATCATTTTCATTTCTCTCTTGATTTTGTGTGACATGGTGTTCTATTTTGGCAATGTGATTATCCAGCAAAGTGTATTTGTCATCAATGTTTGAGAACTTATCCTGAAGAGAAGCAAAATTTTCCTGCATTTCAGAATTGAAGCTAGTATAATTTTGATAAAATGGAACAAGCCAAGGTGGCATATCAGCTTCTTCAGGAGCTGGATTCCTCTCTTCTTGTGTAGGTCTGTTGGTCTATTGCCCCTAAACATCCATCCCTCAGTATACTTTTTGTAACCCATTCTTTTTAATGTAGTAGTGGAGAAGACATGATAATGGGTTTGCTTCACTATTTTTGAAGATGGAGAGAGGACTTGAAAATGAGCGAAGATCAAGGAAAGAATGCCGCCATACACAAGCCCAATTCTAGGAGATTCGAGCTTCATAACCATCCATTTTAGTATGATGCTAGCTAAGTCTAATTTCTTCCTTTTTAATAAGCACCACATTATGAAACAACCGAAGAACGACACATGATCAAAGGATCTAGACCTCGAAATTATATTATCCGCAATGATCTTGTGTAGGATTTGTGCTTGGAGATTGAGCTATTTATATGGTGGAGGATGTCCAAAATAAACGGGTGCATCGTTCATCACAAGAGGCAAAAATTCTTGTGGTGAAAAACCTTGCTCCATAGTCCACTATTTTTCTACTGGAGTACACTCAAAATTTCCATGCTTGATGCGAAGAATTTTTCGTAAAGAGTGTGGGGTAAAAGTTATCTTCTGGCCATAAATTTCAATAGCAATTCCAACTTCTTTCTTTACCAAGTTTAAATAAAAAATCTTAATCTGATCTAGATAATACCCCTTAACTTGGTAAAGAATGAACTTATCCCATCCTATATTTTTTAACATTTCAAGAATTTCAGGAAAGTTTTCTTCAAAGAAAGTGACATCTAATACCTTACAGAACATAGGATCGATTGTCGAGATGTGATTTTGATACAATGCTTTCGCATGTGATGAAACCAGCCATTTTTCTATGTCATCATTGCTTATAGGCTTTGAAGAAGACGAGGATGCTTTGTCCTTTTTCCCCACTGTTTTGGTACGAGCCATTTTGATGAAGCTGAAATTTAGGAAACCCTAAGTGTGAATGGTTTAGGGTTATGATGGATGGTCGTTGGGAGGAGTTTAGGAGAGAAGGAACTTTGAAGAGACTAAAGAAGAGTTGATTTAAAGAAGGGGAGACGAATGGACAAACGTCTGGGGGGTTTTAAAATAGTGTTTTTATGTGAAATGAACACGACCCGCCACGAGACAGTCGTCTGTCACTAAGTTGATAGTCGTCTGTCCACAGTCTTTTTACATAGACAGTAGCTTGCTAGTCGCCTGCAAGATATCTAGCAATCGTCTGCCCTGAACAGTTGTTCTTCTTTTCTTTTAGTTAACTTCTCTTATATGTAACATGCTTAATTCCTGTTAGACAAATACAAATTGATCTTCAGCTAATGGTTTTGTAAAAATATCAGCCAATTGATCGTGGGTATTAACAAATTCAAGTACTATTTCTTTCTTATCCACATTATCTCTTAAAAAATGATGACGTATATCAATATGTTTAGTTCTTGAATGTGATACTGGATTCTTTAAAATATTTATCGTGCTTGTATTATCACATTTTATGCAGATTGTTCGGTATTGAATTTTGAAGCCCTTTAATTGTTGTTTCATGTATAAAGTTTGAGCACAACAGCTCCCAACTGCTATGTATTCCGCTTCAGCTGTACATAATGCTATGAAATTTTTTTTCTTTGAAAATCAAGAAACTAGTGAGTGTCCTAGGAAGTGACAAGTCCCACTAGTGCTTTTTCTATCTATTTTGCATCCCGCATAATTTGTATCTGAATAACTTATCATTTCGAAATCAGTTCTTTTTGGATATCATAATCCTAGATCTAGTGTGTCTTACAAATATCTAAGGATTCGTTTCATTGCTATTTGATGTGATTCCTTAGGAGCCGATTGGAACCTAGCACATATACACACACTAAACATGATATTTGGTCTACTTGCTGTTAAATAAAGCAAGCTTCCTATCATGCCTCGGTAATGCTTGGTATTTATTTGTTTCCCTTTTTCACCCTTGTCAAGACTAGTTGAGGTGCTCACGGGAGTTCCTATAGGTTTACTTTCTTCCATATCAAACTTCTTTAACATGTATTTAATATACTTGGTTTGATTTATGAAAGTTCCATTTTTAGCTTGTTTGATTTGTAATCCTAAAAAGTAATTTAACTCTCCCATCATGCTCATTTCAAACTCTCTTTGCATAGTTGTAGCAAATTCATTACACAAGTCTTCATGAGTTGCTCCAAATATAATATCATCAACATAAATTTGTACTATAAGCATTTCATTATCTTTGGTTTTTATAAATAAAGTGCTATCTATCTTTCCTCTTGAAAATTTGTTTTGGAGTAGGAATTTGCTTAGTCTATTGTACCAAGCTTTAGGAGCTTGTTTCAATCCATATAAGGCTTTAGTTAGCTTGAATACGTGATTTGGGTTTTTAGAGTCTTCAAAACCAAGAGGTTGTTTAATGTAAACTTCTTCATTTATATAACCATTTAGGAATGCACTTTTTACATTCATTTGGTATAATTTAAAGTCTTTATTAGTTACATAGGCAAAAAGCATTCTTATTACTTCCATCCTTGCTACAGGAGCAAAGGTTTCTTCATAATCGATGCCTTCTTCTTGATTATAACCTTGTGCTACTAGCCTAACTTTATTTCTTACAACTACCCTAGTTTCACCCTTTTTATTTATAAACACCCATTTAGTTCCTATGATTGACTTATCTTTAGGTTTAGGTATAAGTTCCCATACTTGACTTCTTTCAAATTGATTTAGTTCCTCCTGCATAGCTATAATCCAAGAATCATCTTTTAAAACTTCTTCTATATTCTTGGGTTCATCTTGAGACAAGAAAGCATAATGGTTACAAATATTTTTTAATGAGGCTCTAGTGGTTATTCTTTTTGATGGTTCACCAAGAATTTGGTCTTTTAGGTAACTTTTAGCATATCTCCATTCTTTAGGTAGTTCTAGATTTTCTATGACGTTTTCATTTGACACTTCATTATTATTTTCTTCTTTTATTTCAGGTTCTTCTACTTTTTGTAAAATATCTTCATTTTCATCAATCTTAATTTTGTTGTCATGATCATTTGATTCATCAAACGTTATGTGTATTGACTCAATAATTATAAGAGTTCTTTTATTGTAAACCCTATAAGCTTTGCTATTTGTTGAGTAACCTAAGAAAGTTCCTTCATCATATTTTGCATCGAACTTTCCTATATCATCTTTAGTATTAAGGATAAAGCATTTGCACCCGAATACATGAAAGTAGGAAATACTGGGTTTTCTTCCTTTCCATAATTCATATGGTGTTTTGTTTATACTAGATCTTATGGATACTCTATTTATAATGTAACAAGTTGTATTCACAGTTTCTGTCCAAAAGTATTTAGGTAGACTATTTTTGTTTTACATAGTTCTTGTCATTTCTTGTAAGGTTCTATTTTTTCTTTCTACAACTCCATTTTGTTATGAAGTCCTAGGTGCTGAAAAATTATGATTTATTCCATGTTCATTATAGAATTTTTTAATATTTTTGTTTTTAAACTCCCTACCTTGATCACTTCTAAAGTTTGTTACATTATAGCTCATTTCATTTTGTAATTTCTTACATAAAGTGATTAGCATGTCACAGGCTTCATCTTTGTTTGCTAAAAATAATACCCAAGTGAATCTTGAATAATCATCCACTATTACAAAAGTATATTGTTTACTTCCTAGGCTTAAGGTTCTCATTGGACCAAATAAGTCTAGGTGCAGTAGTTCTAGGGGCTTTTAGTAGATATGTATTTTTTTCTTTTTGAAACTTGTTTTAACTTGCTTTCCCTTTTGGCATGCATCACATATCTTGTCTTTTATGAATTTAGTACTTGGTAATCCTTTTACAAGATTTTTCTTAGATAATTTGGATAAAAGGTCCATGCTAGCATGTCCTAATTTTCTATGCCATAGCCAACTTATTTCATTCATTGCTGCTAAACAAGTTACGTTTTGATTTACTAGATTCTCAAGGTTTATACAATAAACATTATTTATCCTATGGGCTATAAACAAGGTTTCATTGTTCCTAAGATTTTTAAAAGTTATTTCGAACCCTTTGTCGCTTAATTGGCTTATGCTTAAAAGGTTGTGTTTTAATCATTCTACCTGTAACAACCTGGGATTCTTACACAGGGCCTCGTCGACGAACACAGGGAATTCGTCGACGAGTGCATAGGGGACCTCGTCGATGAAGACATGCCTCGTCGACGAGAAGATATCGAGAAGGGTTTTTGGGACAGTCTGAAATTCGTCGACGAGGGAGGAAGTTCATCGACAAAATTACTGAAGGACTCGTCGACGAGGTGACGTGTCTTGTCGACGAATCCAGCCCTATAAATAGCTGAAACTCGAATTTTTTTTTATCAAATTTCAGCGCAAAACCCTCCTCTCTCTCTCTCTCTCTCCTATGACTCCCTTCCCTTCTCTCTTCGATCTTGGCCCCATTTCTCGCCGGATTGAAGATCCGAGGCCACCACGATGCTCCTAGCAAAGTTCTCTGCAAGTCTGTCGGAGCTGATCATGGGGAAAGTTGATTTGAAATTCATCCCAAATCCAGGGTAAGGTATTTTGTTCAAATTATGCCTTCCTTGTAGTTATGAGAAATGTTGTAGGTAAGAAAATACTGATATTTTGTTCTGAGAAATATTGTTTTTAGGATGTTGAGTTAGGAACCCTGCGGGTATAGAACCAGAATTTTATAAGGGGCTTTTCAGAGTTAAGGTAAGGGAAATATGCTATGCTAGGAGGTTTATTTATGTTATCAGAAATTTTATATATATATATATATATATATATAGATGCATGTATACCAAATATTATACAGAATGTGTATTTTCAAAGTATGTGTGGCCTGAGTACATGATATTGATATGGAGTTTTATGTAGTTTTTTAGTATTTCAAGTTATGCAGCTATAGATAGATATTTGCAGATTTTATACAGACAGAATATGTATACATACACAGTTTATTTCAGATGATTATATAGACAATTATATATATATATATATATATATATATATATATATATCAGTATACAGATATTTATTTAGAACAATATATACAGTGTATATAGAAAATTATGTTTTCCTAAATGTCATAACACTTAGTTGATACAGAAAGGAAGTATAGACTGTTTATATAGAAAGAAAGTACGGACATATTACACAGTTATAGCATCAGGATGCTACAGATATTACAGTATTTATAGTACAGCAATATAGTGTTATGGTTATTTTGGAAATATAATGAAAACAGTATAAAGAGTATAGTATGTGCATATATAGTATCAGATCCCTGTGTAAAGAGTACAGAAAGATACAGTACAAAGATAAAAATATAGAGCACAGTACCGTTGCTAGATATAAATAGAGTGCAACCACATATCTCAGATAGTGTGTGGGTACCGTCAGCCATACTCGGAGACTATGCAGCTCCCCAGTTCGCTGGGTTGAGGGGGCCGGTTTGACGAGGTAGCAGCCAGTCCTGCGCCTAGGAGAGTATGCAATTTGGCCGAACTGAGGTAGTGTAGAATAAATTGACTTATCTGGAGGGCCGACCAGATTAAGTCTCGCCTACGGGCCGCACAACCCTGTCATGAGGGGTCAAATCATAACATACAGAGTTCTAGGGATAAAGCACAGCTATGTATATGTATACAGTTTTACAGTATCTTATGAGTATAGTATGATATTAACAGTATGAAAAGTAGAAAATACAGATGATACAGTTATATTTTAAATTGTGAAAATGATGGACATGCTTTACAAATTTACTATTTCATTACAGTTCAGTTGTTATTTTAACAGTATGCAACTTAGTTGCCACACACCAGTAATAACATATTTCCACTTACTGAGCGTTGACTCACCCCATTACTTTAACATTTTTTAGGTGAGCCAGTTAGGCGAGCAGATCAGGCTCACGGATAGAGATCACTTGGTCACCCTAGTTATAGGGTAAGTTTTGTGTAAGGTTTTGTATTTTTGGGTAGTTGACACTGGAGAGAGAGATGTATTATGTAGCTATGGTTGAAAATATTGAATTCTGGTATTGTATATGCATGTATATGTGGTTATGTGATTTATGTTTTCTGCTGCATAGGGGTGCCTACTATATTCAAGTATTAGAGTACTTTGTTTAAAAAAAAAATTGAGGATGTTACACTACCAATAACACATTATCAATGGTAAGAGAAGGTTTTTTACCTATTTTCCCGATGCCAATAATTTTACCTTTGGCATTGTCTCCGAAGGTGACGTATCCCCCATCCTTTTGTTTCAATGTAGTGAACTTGGTCTTATCACCGGTCATGTGCCTTGAACATCCACAGTCCAAGTACCATTTATTCGTTGATGGTGTAGTCCTAAAGCATACCTACAATGAGGGATTCATTATGTTAGTCTTTGGAACCCAAATTCTTTTAATTTTCTTTGTGTTATTTTTAGTTCCATTATTGACTTTCCATCCTCCTTGAACTTTAACATACTTTCTTTTTAGAGGGCAGGTGAACATTACATGACCTTTAGTCTTGCACATGTAGCAAGTGGGGCGTTCATGTTTATTGTTTGAAGAAGTACTAGCATAGTGCTTGGCTTCTTTGATAAAGTATCCCATGTATAATTTTTTACTTTTTTTATTTGTTTTACCATTATAGTTTATTCCTTCTTTATTTCCATGTAGTCTTTGTTGTCCAATCATTTTTTCAAAATTTTCTTTTCCTTTAGTGAAATTATATATAATTTTCTCCTTATCCTCTACTGATTTCTTAAGTTCATTTATATCTAAATTCTTTTTATTCAAATCATCTACATGAGTTTTGCTTAACTCTTGAATTATTTCATTTACTTCCTCTTCTAACTTTTTAATACAAGAGTCTTTTTCTTTTTCAATGGTTTTGAAGGATTCAAGTTGCTTCATTAATTCTTTATTTTGATCTTCAAGGTTATATTTCTCTTGGAGATTTTTATGAAACTCTTATGTAAAGAAAACAATTCAGCTTGCAATTCCTTATAGGAAGGCATGCTGTCACATGACTCATCACACGACTCATTGTAAGATTCTGTAGAGGAATAGTAGGAGTTTACCTCTTTGCCATTAGCCATGAAGCATATGTTTGCCATATCTTGTCCTCTTGATTCATTTTCCATCTCGCTGGAGCTTGAATCATCTCACGTAGCTTTCATAGCTTCCTTCTTTTTCTTCTTGTCTTTCTTGAACAACGGCAGTCCGGCTTGATATGCCCTAGTTTCTTGAAGTGATAGCATATAGGAGGTTCATTCTTACCTTTATTTTCTTTTCTACTTATCTCTCCTTTTTCAGATTTCTTTTTTTTAAATTTTCTAGGAAACCTCTTATTTTTCCTATAGAACTTGCCTAATCTCTTAGTGATGAATGCTAATTCATCTTGATCTAAGTCGCTTGATTCACTTTCCTCTTCACTCGAACTATTACTAGAGGCTTTTAATGCAATGCATCTTTTATGTTTGGGTTCAGGATTCCTTTCCTTTAGAGTCATCTCATAAGTGATTAGTGAACCAATGAGTTCATCTAGAGAGGTGTTCTTAAGGTTTCTACCTTCTGTGATAGTTGTAGCCTTTGGTTCCCATATGGAGGGAAGGCCTCTTAGAATTTTTCTAATCATTTCATAGGTAGTATAAATTTTTCCTAAGGCACTTAAGGAATTGATTATATGGGTAAATCTGGTGTACATGCTCGATATTGTTTCATCTGGATTCATATTGAATGCTTCATATTCGCTTGTCAACATATCTATCCTATTGTCCCTAACATCTATAGTGCCTTCATATGTCACTTCTAATTTGTCCCATATTTCTTTAATTATCTTGTAGGTCATGGCCCTATTAAATTCATTAGCATCTAAGGCACAGTATAAAGCATTTATAGCGCTTGAATTGATTTGAAGCATTTTATAATCTGAATCGATCTTAGCCTTTTTCTCTTTTGGAATCTGTTTCCATCTACTATTTTAGTGGAAATAAGGTCTCCATCCAGAACTACTTCCCGTGCTTTCCAATCCGTGTGTTGGAGATAGATTTGCATTCTCTTTTTCTAAAACATATAATTATGTCCACAAAAGATTGGTGGATGTTTTGAGGATTGGCCTTCACCAAAGGGTGCTACTCCTATATTTGTCATTTGATCTTTTTATAGTTTCTTGTTAGGAATTACTATAACTAGGCTCTGATACCAATTGAAATTGGAATAGCTTCCCAAGAGGGGGGTGAATTGGGATTTAAAAATTTTATTCCCCTTAGTCTTGGTTTTTTTGAGTTATAACAGTAATCAAAACTTAAACACAATCACAATCAAAACAATAAGATCAATCACTCAATCTTTGTAATAATAGCCCTGTACGAATATGAAAATTTGCTGAACTTGTTATAAGCCCTATATCACAATTATTCTCCTTCCTAATGTTCAGCTTTTAAATAAACTTTCAGATTAATAAGTCAAGGATGATCAACGAACGTAGTCCCTTTTGGTTTCCGCAATCAATGTTGATCAATCCAAAACAAATTACCTTCCAGTCTATTTAACAACCAAACATTCAGAATTGAATTTTAAAGCAACCACGCAGATTATATCTTTTGCGAAAAAATAAAGAGTGGAGTAGAGAAAGAAGAACACATAGTTTTTCACGAGGTTCGGCTTCAACACTGTCTACGTCCTCGCCTTTAACAAAACCTTCAAAGGATTCACTATTATCGTTCCTTTACCAGGCGGAACAATACCAGTTACAAACACTCCTTGGGTAAGGCTAGAGTATGTCTTCTCCAAACAATACCCCTTATTTGGTCTAACAATTCAGCACTCGAACCGTCAATTAACCTGTTACAAAGATATAAAACAAGGCGTACAAGAACTTACTCCTCAAATAGCTGATTAGTACAAATTGAAATACTATGTACTACAGTAAATTCTAAACATGAATTTCAGAATGAAACTCTTAAAAATTTATCACCGTAAGTATCTTTCAATGAATGAAAGAATCAACAACTTGATGCACAAACTCAGTGAGAAACTCAGCAAAGCTTTCAGAGATTTTTGTGAGTTAATGAGAGCAATAGCACACTTTTAGAATTTCAGTAGGCTTTGAGAGAGTATGAGAGCTGAATTGATTTCTTGGTGTCTAAAACAATGATCCTTGAGGGTATTTATAGAGGTAGAAAGACTTCTTACTTGTTCCCCACGTTCACTTAGAGTAGTTTCCAAGTTTTAAATTTATTTAAACTTCAAATAATTTGAATTTCAAAAAAATTATCCATTGGAAATTTGAAAATTGCCGCAACCCAGACCACTGAGAAGTCCTGGTAGTTGTTTGTCCATATATTATTACTATAAAATTCATAGGCAAAGAGGTGGCAGTCAGCTGTCCCCATATTGGCAGTCGTATGTCACCAGAATAATTTAGGTTTAAAACAATTCAGTAGGGTGGCAGTCGTCTCTCCATATGGTGTCAGTCATCTGTCCATAAACAAATCAGTTTTTTTAATATACACAGAAGGTTGATAGTCGTCTGGCAGAACACTCACAGACGGCTCACTGATCACTGGCAGTCGTCTGTCCATTACTTGACAGTCTTCTGACTTGTGTTAAAAACACTTCAAAAACATGTCAGTCATCTGTCACTAAATAGACAGTCGTCTGTTAGCAGGATTTTCCTCATTTCAATATGTTTTTGAGTTCTCTCTTCTTTGCTTAAATAATCTTGGAATATGAACTTGTTTAACTTTGAAAAATTTGTTCCAAGTTTTATACTAAGGTCTCTAAGTCTCTTTGCCTAATGAGCTTCAAAATGAAAAAGTCATATTTGAATACACTTTGAAGTACTTACAAAAACTTTGTCTTAAGTTGATTTGACATTTGCTTCGAGTCCTTTTAATGATGTTCTTCAATCTTTCAAACTTCTATGAGCTTTCATTGTGGATTTTTGGTATGCACATGTGACTTTCCTTGTTCCTTGATCCTATAGGCTTTTCATGTTAGGGTATATGTAATTTGAGCAAATCATCTTTGCCTGTAATCATATCACTTGAAAATTCATTAAATAACTTTACTTTGTTATCATCAAAACCAAGAGTTTGTAAGCCTAACTAGGCCAATAGGATGCAAATATGAGTGAAAGGAGATAAATTGGAAATTTTGGTTAGGTCAGGCGACTGAGCTCAAGACCCCAGTCGACTGACCATCCACTGACTTGCAGAAATTCTATTTCTCTAAACGTCAGGCGACTGAACTCAATGACCCCAATCAACTGGACTTACGGGACTTTAAATATTCCTAGTGCAAAACCCTAACTTTCTTTATTCTAGTCAACTGACCCTGTTCCATCAACTCAGTCGAACTCATTTCTCTTTGATCCCTTGATTCTAAACCAAAAATCCTCCAATCAAAGTGTGGAAATCCTATTCCCACATCTCCTACCTACGGATTTCTATGGTTTTCTTCAATCATTCCTTTATCAAAATGCCACAAACAAAGAATATGGCAAAACATGGAGCTACTTCTGAAAAGTAAGACGAAAATATTGATCAATGGCTCGTTGCTTCTCAAGCCAAACAACGATATCGAAATCATCTTCGCACCACCAAACCAATACTTGGTAAGATCATTGATACAACTTTCTTTGATTCTGAATTTCCAAACATCCTACCTATGTTTAGGGAGATAGGTTGGAAGAATTTTGTGGTATATCAAGCAAAAGGTCTATATCCTAATCTTATTAAAACTCTTTTATGCAAACATGGTTCAAGGACAATCGGTACTCACTACCGAAGTTAGAGGAAAGAAAATTGGCTTAACTCCACAAACATTGGCCCCCATTCTCAATATTGGCCAAGGAGACTTCGAGTGTCCTACATTTGCACAGAATTGGATCATGGAACAAGGTTTTACCCCCGAGGAATTCCTACCATTAATTATGATTGAAGCACCAGACCAATTCAGGACTCCTCCTCCATATAAAAATTTGAACCTCTAAGCGCAAATTCTTTAGAAAATTATTACATACAACTTTTTACCCCAAGCCGGATCACATGATTACATGTCTTACATCGATTGCTTCATCATGTGGTGCTTATTGAAAGGAAAGAAACTTGACTTGTTAATTTTGATTCTAAAATGGATATGGACAAGATTGGACTCTCGACAAGTTACTCTTCCATATGGTGGTATTTTTAACTAGCTATTTGCTTATCTTGATGTCACCACTCCCACTGAGTTATTCATCAAAAGGACTAGATATGATCTTTTTGGCTCCACAACTCTAAAACAAATGGGATACAAGAAACACGAGCAAGGTTGGTTTCTGAGAGGAAGGACACCACCGAGACTAGCTGTTGAACCAGTTCCACCTCATGTTCAGCAACTAACTCCTTTACTTGATGCGCCTTCGTGGTTTATGTCTTATCATCAGCAGTTCACATCCTTTAGTACAGAAATGTATGCTAACTACAACACTTTTCAGGCAAACTATGCTTCTCTAAACTAGAGACTTGGCCGGATTGAGCAGCATATGACCGACACTTCCTCTTCACGCAAAAAGGCTCCAATTGAAGCTGATTCTGATGAAAGTGAAAAAGGAGATGAAGAAGAAGGAGAAGATGATGAGTCTGATGATGATGCTGGGAATGCTTAGATTTATTTGACTATTGTGAATTTGTATTAAAAACAGCTTTGTGACTTATTTTGTTTTTCTATGCTTATCGCTCGTATTGCGTAAATCTTTGAAGCATGTTATTGATATGTCATGTTGTTATATTTAGGATGTAGTGACTCTTACATAGCACATGGTATTCTCTATTTCTATGCTTAATTCTCATCTTTGTCTTAGTATGCCTATGCTTATTGCTTCATTTCTTTTTGATTGATGTCAAAAAGGGGAGAATTATTGAGCAAAAGTGAGATATATGAATATGGCACAACTAAGACACATAATGTTGTTTGACCTTGAAAAATGAACTTACATGAAGTTTGCAACAGAATTGTCGTACTTTCCAAATATTGTTAAAAGTATGCTTATTGTAAGAGTAAGCCTTATTAAGGTTCACTCGATTTTTTTTACTCCTTATTTGTCATCATCAAAAAATGGGAGATTATTGGCTTAACATGGCTTACGAATCTTATTTTGATGATAACAAATCAAGGGTATTTAACATGTTTTGGTTAAAGTGATGATATTTCAGGAATCAAGCATATGACTTCAAGATTAAGTAATCATAAGCCTTATTGAAAGATTACATTCCAAGGAAAAGTTGAAAAAATGAAAGCTTAAAGAGTATGAAAGCATGGATTCAAAGTTGAAAGATAAAAGCTTAAAAGAGTATTGAAGGTCAAAGTGAAGATGGGCTCAACAAATGACAAACATAAAAACTCCAAACTTAGAACATTTTTAAGTCTTAAGAAAGTATTTATGTAAGTACTTCATTCAAAAGTCAATATGGATTCTTTGAAGCTTATTAGGATAAATCATTGACTTAGAGACCATATTTTGAAAAATCCTGGAAAACATTTTCAAGAGTCTCAAAATATTTTGACAAGTATAAGAGAACACAAAAGATTTTGGAAACAATTTGAAAGACAGTTTTTTTAACTATTCAGGTGACTGATCCTTGTTCACCCAGTCGACTGAACTTTCATGCAAAATAAAATGGGCATACAGTAAAGGCCCAATCGACTGACCCTAGTGAGCCCAGTCGAATGACCCTACACTGACTTTGAAATTTCACTAATTTTAAAAACCCACGCAGCTGACATCTCAAGTCCAGTTGACTAACCCTTCGAAATTCAAATTTTTAAAAGTAACGGAAAATTTCCAAAATTTTGAATTCTAAACGTTATGAAAACTTGGGAAACACTCCAAGTCGCTTGGAAAATACAAAATATACTTTCTAAACTCTATAAATACCCACCAAGACGAAGGATTTCAAACACCAAGAATTAAAATCAGCAATCAAGTCTTACTGCACACAATTTTCAAAAGCTCTCTTACTCACATACTTGCTGAAGTTCCTACTAAGTCTTGTTGATATTTTCTCACCGATCTTTGCGCACATATTCTAAATCTTTCAATCAAAGAAAGAAGTTCACGGTGATAGATATCTAAAGTTTCAAATTATCTATATTTGATATTTTGATTTCTTTGTACACAAATTCTCTTGTTGTTTTTGTTAATGGTTCGGGATTGTTGAATCGTTACATTGAGCGTGGGGTCGCTTGGAGAGGAAAACTCTATCCTATTGAAGGAGTGTTTGTAAAGGTTTACTCCACCCATAAAAGAGTGGTATACTGAAATCCTTAGGTGTGTAACCTAAGGCAATGACGTAAGCGGAGATAGTCGAACCTCATAAACTATCGATGTCACTCTCTTCCCTACTCTATTTAATTTTCTGCACACTTAAATTGCGTGGATTGAATATTAAATTGCTGAAAATTAATTTGCTTTTGAAAATTGTAGAAACCAAAAAAGAATACATTAGTTGATCTATACATATTACGAAAACCGTAAGAGAATACATTGATTGATTAACACCTAAGACTCATTAATCTGTAATTTGATAAATATCAAAGCTCATTAATATTGAAAGTGATTTATTTAATTTTTGAGTTTTGAAAGTTTGGGAAATTTTTTATTTCTTTCCAACTTATTGAGTGGGTTGTTATATTCAAAGGCTGGAATCGTTGCTGAAATTGATATAATATAAAATAGTGGATAAAATCTTGAAGAACCTTCCAAATATTCAATTTGGTACTCTCATTCATAAAAATTTATAACTGAATTAATTAGCAACTAAACTTGTGATTGAAATTCAAATTAACTATACTTATGTGATTAATGAAAAAATAAAAATTTGAAAAAAATAATTATAAAATTATAAAAAAATATTTAAAATCTCAATTCACCCTCCCCTCTCTTAGCAGTATCCCTTCCTTCTCAATTCGTATCCGAAAACACCCCTACTTAGCACCCAAATAATAGTATAAGGAATCTAAAAACATATAATGAAAGACACCTCTCACATGGTGATCATTATCATTGTCATCCTCCATCCCCATAATCCATCCAAAAGAATTGACACTCACAAGCCTGTCCTCAAACTTGATGCATAAAATAAGCATATGAACGCAGAGGCGGCTCTGCCTTTAGGCCATTAAGGCACCCGCTTAGGGCCTCAAAATTGTTGGGCTCTTCATTTTTTTTAATATAATAATATACTTTTTGGGCCTCAAAATTTTTTATTATTATTTATTATGATCTATTCCCATAATTGACTTCCCAAC
The DNA here is from genome assembly GCF_029873635.1 of Malania oleifera. NCBI lineage: Eukaryota > Viridiplantae > Streptophyta > Magnoliopsida > Santalales > Ximeniaceae > Malania > Malania oleifera. The sequence goes on along the minus strand of NC_080421.1, from coordinate 62,613,506 downwards.
TAACAAATAAATGAAATTATATTTTAAAATATAAAATCAATACAATTTAATTCTTTTTTTTTTCAAGTCTTATACTTCTCAACTAACAACTTTATTGTATTTCAAATTATCTATTACTCTCATCTCTCTCTCTTAGTCTCTCTAAAAAAAATTTTCATCTCTCACATTCTCTCACTCTCATCTCCTGGTCTCTCTATGATTTTTGCTCCAACTATTGTGTTCATCATTTTCGAGCCTCCGATTCTCTGTAATTTTTTTTAACTCTAATTTTGATTTCAATGTTCGTATATTATTTTTCTATTATTTTCACTCTGAATTTTTTTTTTCTATTTTTTCTTAGATTTTGGAAGCTTTGAGGTTAGAGCGTTGTATCCGACAAGAATCCGATATCTTTAAAGTCTTGCTCGCCGATCGATTTGCAATAATAATAATAATCAGATTATATTGTTTCAATCTTCTAGTTTTATAGATTTATTAAATTTATTTTTATTCGTTTACATAATTTGTCAATTTATAGTGTTAATTTTAAAAATTAACTATGTCAACGAGAAAATATGAATCCGGATATGAAAAACAAAGAAAAAAATATATATAAGAATTAGTATCATCTCAAAAGGGATCTCTTGATAAATTTATTTTTAATTCTAAATAAAATATAAATGAGTAAGATGAAAATCCTCCAAGAAACGAGCAATCAATTCCAGAGATGGAATTAGAATATAATAATAATAATAATAATAATAATAATAATAATAATAGTGATAAAGATAACATTGATATATAGGAAATGTTCACTACTGATATTTCTTTTGAAAGACATTTTAATAATATAGAAGAAAAATAAATAAATAATGATGATAATATTTATGATCCAAAATATTAGGAAAATATAGATACCAAATTGCGAAATTTACTAGTTGAAAAAGGTCCTATTAGGGATAATGATTTTAATTTTTCCAAAAGATGAAAATTCAAGACATTTTTCAAATATATATTATATTCGAAAATTATTAAATGGAGAGAAACATGATAGAAAATGGCTTATATATTCTAAAGATTTAGATAAAGTATTTTGTTTTTGTTGTAAGTTATTTGGCCTAAAATTAAATAATCAACAACTAGCTAATGAAGAGTGTAAAAATTGGAAAAATCTTAGTACTAAACTTAAAAGTTATGAAATTAGTGAAAAACATATTTTCAATATGAGTAAATGAACTGATTTAGAGTTAAGATTGTTAAAAAATACAACAATTGATAAAAATATAGAAGAACAAATTAACAAAGAAAAAGAACACTGGAAAAAAGTATTATTGAGAAATATTTCTATTGTGAAAACTCTTGCTAAAAATAATTTGACATTTCGTGGGAAAAATGAACGAATTTATCAAGAGAATAATGAAATTTTTTTAAATTTAATTGAAATGATTGCAGAATTTGATCCAATAATGAAAGAACACATTCGACGTTTTCAACATGATGAAATTCATAATCATTATCTTGGTCATAATATGCAAAATGAATTGATAAATTTATTAACTTTTAATATTAAAAAAAAATTATAAAGCAAATCAATGAAACAAAATATTATTCAATCATACTCGATTGCACTCCGCATGTAAGTCATCAAGAACAAATGTCTTTAATAATACGATATTTGAATCTTTCTACAAGTCTAATTAAAATAGAAGAACATTTTATAGAATTTTTAAAAGTAGATGTTACGTCAGGAGAAGGACTCTTTAATGAATTAATAAATGTCATACAAAAATTTGAACTTGGTATTGAAAATATAAGAGGGCAAGGATATGATAATGGATCTAATATGAAAGGAAAACAATAAGGTGTACAAAAGAGACTATTAGATATAAATCCTAGAGCATTTTATACTCGTTGTGGTTGTCATAATCTTAATTTAGTATTTTGTGATATGGCCAATTGTTGTTTTAAAGTTATAACTTTTTTTGGAGTAGTACAACCAATATAATACATTATTTTCTTCTTCTACGAAACAATGAAAAATTTTAACCGAATATGTACCAAATTTAACTGTAAAATTATTATCACAAACACGTTGGAAAAGTCAAATAGATAGTGTTAAAGCAATAAGATTTCAAGTTTCTCAAATTAGAGATGCTTTACTTCAATTAGAAAAAACTAGTAATAATCCAAAAACAAAAAGTGAATTTTATTGTATAACAACTTATGAAATGAAAAATTTTGAATTCTTATTAGGAATAATTATTTGGTATGACTTACTATTTGCTGTTAATTGTTTTAGTAAAAATTTACAATCAAAATATATGTGTATTGATGTCGCCATTAATCAATTAAAAGGTCTTGTTATTTTTCTAAAAAAATTATAAGGAGAATAAATTTATATCTTCTATGATTTCAGCAAAAGAAATTGCACTTGAAATGAATATTGAACCTATATTTCGTAAAAAATATGTAATTAATAAAAAAAAAACAATTTGATGAGAATGCTAATGATGATACAATACACTTAACTGAAGAATCTTTTAAGATTAATTTTTTCTTATACATAATAAATCAAACTATTATTTCATTTGAAAGTACATTTGAACAATTTTAAACATACGAGAATATTTTTAATTTTTTACATGATTTAAAAATATTAAAATCATTATATGAGAATAATATTTGACACTTGAGAATATAAATGTGGAACATATTCAAATATTAATAATTTTAATTTATTTTCAAAATTAAGAATTTTTAAAAAAAGTTCAAAAGAAGTATACCAATTGAAATATTAAACTTTATAAAAAAGATAGATTGTTTTCCTAATACATTTATTGCTTATAAAATTTTATTAACGATACCTGTGACAATAACTTCTGCAGAAAAAAAATTTTCAAAACTTAAACTAATAAAAAATTATTTATGATCAACTATGTCATAAGAAAAATTAAATAGATCGGCTATATTATCAATAAAAAAAAAAATACTTAATAATCTTAAATATAAAACTTTAATTATTAATTTTATATTTAAAAAAATTATTTTTAAATAATAATAAAAATTAAAAAAAATATTAAGAATTCTTGTTTAAATGAAGAGCCGGAGCCGTTCCTATATCAACATCCACCTAAAGGATGAACATTACAAATGCATGCACACACCCACGTTAATGAACATGGAACAATGAACAGATGCATCATTGAAACGATAGAGGGCGAGATCCTTAGACCAATTGGCAGGGATGGATCTCTGCATACTTGCCTCTTTCACAGGGCGGCCCCAGTTAATTTTAGAGTCCATGTCAGACAGGTAACCTTAATTACCTACCATGCAAGCAGGAAAGAGAGCGGACCCCCAGCTTAGTAAATACCAATTTAAAGATTTTAAAAAATACGAGGGGCGAGTGGGGGCGGAGGAGCCAAAGCAAATTCATATTTCATGGAATACATCAGAACGTCGAGCCTGTAATAGGAAAGGAACACTAGCATTGATTTGGGACAAATTTTGTCTATAAAAATTATTGTTTTCATGCCGTCAATCCCCAACAGAAAGATCCATCACAATTTCTTCCTTTGCCAAAGACCACAAGTCCGACAATCAAAAACAGAAACCAGGGGCAAATACCATTGAAGTAGACAACGTACAAAGATAAAAACTCTTCTACGCTCGGAAGGCTCTTTTTGTAGACTGTAACCAGCCTCTTAGGCCTTGCTGTCAATGCTCATTGGCTCTGCCTCCTTCACCAAATCCTTCTGCAGGCACCAAAACACAAGTCCCAAAATCTCATCAGAGAGCCAACAAAATTGTAATCCGTTCTAAACAACATATAAGAGGGACAACAGAGTTCATGGGACGTGAGCGCCCACTTCCACATTTCAATTCTTAAAATTAACCCAAGAATTTTGCTAAGGAGCTGCCACATCATTAGTCCAATGTCAACACAAGTTGATGGCCGTTGGTTACTTACCTTGGACTCGACCACCTCAATCTTATTCATCTTCGCAAACATGTTGCCATAAAATTTGGCATCCTTCTTGTTGTACTCTCTGACCTTTTCCTTCAAGGTTCTGTACTCCAGCTTTACATCCCTATTTTCAATCAACAGCAAAACAACAAACAATTATATTTCCTTAGATAAAGCTTTTTAACTCTGGCAACACAGCAAATACCTGTTGTCAGGATCGATTTCAAGAGCTTTCTTAATATCTAGCTCCGCCAAATCAAGATCTACTAACTGAATATATGCTTGAGCTCTTCTGTAAAGTGCCTTCACATTTTTACCTTCAATATCTAACACCTGCATAAGCATTTTGAACCACCAAAAAAGAAACCCCATGCTTCAGCTCATAATGACACCTCATTGAGTCCCCAAGAGGAGAAAAAACATTAAAAGGAAGAATCAAAGAAAATTTCAATTCATCGGACAAGACCTTAGTGCACAACTTCTCTGCCTCCTTATAATCCTTCAGCTTCAATTTACAAGCTGCATTGTTAAGATTGCAAGTAACCTTTAGTGTTTTGGACTGTTTCTTCTGTTCCTCATCAAATGAGGTATCGTACTCAATGAACTTGGCAGCCTGCATTTCAGAAAATTTCCAAATGAAGTTAGAACATTACCAGAATGACTAAATATCATCTTCATCCTCATGAAATTCAGTTGGGCAAACATACCTTTTCATATCGCTTTGAAGCTCTAAGATATTTACCAGCCTTAAACAATGCATTTCCCTCTTCTTTTTTTCTACCAGCAGCTTCAATCTTCTCCTGAGTGCTCATATCCCAAGACTCCTTCTCCTAAAGACAAATAAAAATCAAATACTTGAGATCACAATTTCCATTTGCCCTCGCTCAAGCAAAGGAGAATACGCCACAAGAGGGGGAAAAAAAGTAAACACTTATTTGCCTACCTTGTCGAATGATACAAGCTCAACTTCATAGTACACAGTTGAGTTGGGGGGAACCACAGCCAACTCTTGTTGGGACTCAGACGAACCAAAAGCATACTCCGGTGCAATGGTCAAAAGGGCCACTTCACCCTTCTTCATGTTCATAACAGCTCTATCAAGCCCACAAATAACTTGCTCTGGTCAACAATAAGTATGAACAGATCCTCAGTTCAATCAACTTACAAAGTGCAATGCAACATGTCAAACCACAAACCAGACCTACAAAAGCAACATTACCCTCGTCGGTCTTGAACTCAAAAAGATCCTCCCCTTCATCATGGCCTTTCTTCACGAAAAATGTACCATCTTGAAGTTTTCCAACCAATTTCACTGCCAAAAAAAAATTTAAAAAGCACAAATTGTCAAAATTTGGCCATATTTTGGAGAATAGCCAAGTCTATAGCACAATTCTGTGTTCACTACTAACATCTAACAACAGCTCCCTCATTTGGGCGTTCATATCCCTCGCCTTCCTTCAAAACCTTCTTGACAACCTTCTTATCATCTGTCACCTCTGTTACAGTTTTCCACGAAACCAATTCAAGAGTTATCTGAAGAGTAGCATTTGGTGGAACTGCATCTTCATCACCAGAGGCAGGCTTGCCCTTCTCCCCAAATCCGTCTGCATCCAAAAATAAACAGCATGCAAGTGAATGCACCATTGAGGGCATTGCTTTAAAATTTTAAAGCACACAAGTTTATTAGTAAACCACTCACAATGTGGCTTCACGGTTAGAATAACTTTTTCTCCCTTCTTCATTGTTTTAACAGCTTTCGACAGTGCAGGGCAGAAACAGCCTGTTCAAAAACAGATATCAGATCCTCAATTTGGACAACACTGAACATTTAATTGCAAGAGACTCCCAGAAACCAACCTTCTTTAACAGTAAACTCCACCCCATCAGATTTTGCTACCACTGTTCCATCCTCAAGTTGAGCCTCATACTTGACTGCATACACAGTAAAACAAGGAATGCACTTGATGCACATAAATCATCAATTACCAACACAAATAAAAATTATAATGCAAATGATAGCAAGTAACATACCTAATACTTCATCAAGGTCTTTTGGATTTTCCCATTTTTCACCTTCTTTAATTATCTTCTTAAATATTCCACCATCCTTACAGATGTCCTTGACACTGGTCCAAGATAGCAATTCAACATCGAACTGGAGAGTGGCACTGGGTGGAATTGTTGGAGAGGAACCATTCTCCCCATATGCCAGCTCAGGAGGAATGGTGAAAATGGCATTTTCACCCTTCTTCATTGTTTTGATACCTTGGTCCCATCCCTTGATTACTTGCCCTATTATCACAACAGAAATAGATTGTCACTAGCAGATAACACATATGCCACAAACACAGAACATATCCTCACGGCACATATACTACTGCTTCAATCAACTTATTATTTTCCAAACATACTCCAAGAACCTAGAACTTCTTTATGGTTCTTTTCTTAAGCAGATCATCACAAAACAGACAATCTTTTCATATGCCTGAAAATTCCATATACTGTGAAATAACACATTGAATCATCTATTACACCAGCAGTCACTAGATTTCCACATATTCGAAGCTTCATCCTCGCCATAAAAAGCAACAAGCTAGCATCTTAGCAAAACGAAATGCTAAAATTCTTCATTAACTAGCAGATTGCCAAAATGCCCAACATGTTAAAAGAAAGAAACGTACTACAAGTGTCTACAGCAAACAGCTGTCCAAAAGTTCCATTGTATTTAAAATTTCATTCCACATTGCAGCATGCTTCAGAGCAAAGAGTTCAATGAAAGAAATTATAGATTCAGTACTTAATTTACATCGTTGACTTACCATGTAACTCAAAAATTTTCGGGCCTTGACAATCAACTTAATATGAAATCAAAGCCATTATTTTACATTGTTGGCTAACAATACAGCAACATAAATCTTTGGGCTCCAAGAATGACTAGGCATGATATTAAACCCACTGTCACACGGAGGCTCTCCAAGAGCATTTACCATTCAATTTTCTCCAAGAGCATCTAAAACTTTTAACACCTTATTCCCTAGGAACCATGTAACAGTGCAAAGCAGACACAAGACGTATAAAAATTATTTGTTAATACGTGATCTAAAAAATTTTATAGACCTTCACAGAAAAGCTACAAAATTCATGCCTAAATAATGTTGCACATGAACGTCACCATTACTTAATAATGAAATACATGGCTGTGTAATCATTGAAGAAATGAACAGCATTACAATCTTTTGAAAGCTTAAGACAACATTCCCTGCAGCAGCATAGACTCCATAGCTTCCCCCCAAAGCAATACTAAAATCTTAAAACCACAGTTCTGAAATGAACGAAATAAATACAATTTGATTTTCACTGTTGACCAACAATCTTTGAGCTTAAGCTTTAAAAATAGTTAAAAGTTATGAAAGAACTCTCTCATACATTTGTGCTAAAATCAGGTTGAACATGAAGGTTGTCATTAAATACGGGTCATACGATATTGATCATTTTAAAATAAGCTAAATATCTGGCGATTCCCGATGGGGCCACACCAAAAATAAACAAACATAAATGATTTAATAACATCCTTTCCACGAATCATACAATGCCAAAATAGGTCGCGAAAGAAAAAAAGAACTATATATATATAAACAAAAATCTTACCTTGTCCAAGCGTGAACTTGAACGGAGTACCTCGGTCCCGGCTTGAATCGAACTGAGTTCCATCAAGCAAAGTCCCAGTATAATGCACTGGAAGCCGAACCATCAGCGGAATCAGAACAGAACCAAAGATATCGAAAATTTTGAACGCAGACAAACAAAAAAAAAAAAAAAAAAAAACGAAAAAGAAATACGACCCTAACCTTCAACTTCATCTCCATTTTCAGGGAAGTCCCAGCCTTCACCTTCCTTTACCAGCTTCTTCTTCAGCCCCTGCTTCCCGATCTCCTTTTCCTCACCAACCTTCAAGATCGGGCTCTCGTCCGGGAGATCCAAGTCTTCATTCATCATCTCCTCAGGTGGCGGCATATCAAAATCCTCTTCCATCTTCCTCTAAATTCTACAACGAAGACAACCTACAGACTAAGCCGGCGAAGCTTAGCGAGAGAAACAGCGAAAGGCAGAAGAAGAATCTATGGAGACGATAAAGCGAAGGAAACAGGGCTGTCTTGGAAGGAAACTGAGATGGTAGCTTTCGCAGGCTTGGTACACTGAAAACGCAGATAGAATGAGGGTTTATATGGGGAGAGGGAGAGGGAGAGGTGGGATTCCAGAGAGTTCTAAAAAAGGGTTTTGAGGGAGAAAGAGGCTGGGCTGGAGGTTAGAGCGGGGAGAGAGGCGAGAGAGTGAGCGGAGGGGCAGGATGGTTCTAGAGAGATCGCGTTGACGGGTTAAGATCGTATCAGGTAGTACCTGATTTGGTACTTCTCACGACGTCGTAAAGCAGAAGATTGTCAACTCCTCGTTCGCGCAGTTCATTCAATCGGACGGCTGATATTAGATCGTAAAGTTTTTCAAATTTCCAAAGAGGCTGTGATAACATTTTCATTTTTTAAAATTTTGAAGACAGGATATGTTTGTGTAAATATTTTTTGTAATTTGTAATGAAGTAACATTTGAAATTTGAAAAATTTTAAATAAAAATATATTAAAATTATACTTTTTTATATTTGGTTATAAAAAATTTTAAAAATATAAAATATATGAACGAACAAAAACTTGATTTAATATATTATCAACATTTGATTTTTCTTAATATCTAATAATATTAGAACAAAATTTTTACCTTTTATAGTATATTTGATATAAAGAAAAAATATATATAATACAAGATAAATTTCCTTTTTTTTCTTTTTTTCCACAAATAAAATCTTCAATTCAAACACGTCCTAAGACTTTATTCAAAATTTTAAAAATAAGAGAGAAATGAAAGGAAAATATAAAAAAAATCTAATTTTCATGTTTGGTTATCAAGAAAAGTGAGAAGGAAAATAAAATATGCACAATTTAATAAATAAAATTTTGATTTTGCGCATGATTAACATTTGACTTTGATTAAGTCTTAATCATGTTAGAATACATTTTTATTTTTAATATTATTTGATGTAGAGAGAAAATACAATAAAAAATACATTTCTTTTTTATTTTCCTTTCTTCTCCTTAGACATGACTCGTTTCCTATATGGGGTGTAAAGGGTCATCATCCTCTGCACCTTTAGCCTACTGAAATGTGAAGATTTCAAAATTAGATAGATATAACTTGGTTATTAAACAATTGTACTTTGGCACTAATGTCATTTCAATTTTCTTCAAATTATTTTTTTTCTTCCAACTCCATGAACTTCAACAAAAGGGTTTGGTCAAACAATGTTTCCCATGTCATCACTCACTACTTGCTAATTCTAGCAAGATAACCATCCCCAAGCAAATGTCCCCCCTACGAGGATGCCCCTTTACTTATCATCGTTAGCATCACTAAATCTTTGAGGACAAAGGTTGTAACGACCTGCTTATTTTACTATATAATCAACTACATTAAATAACTTATAACGTAACAAAGTCAACCAACTCATGGGTAACGAGGACATACCTGTCGTATGCAACGGACACATAAGCAGCGGTAAATATAAATTTCATTCATCCAACCATAAAACATAATACGAGAGTTACTTACATTCCACCATATTTCTGTAGATGTATATATACAATCCTCAAAAATAGAAAAAGATAAAATTAAGATCTTATATCAAAAACCTACTGATCCTAGTTCAAAATTCACCCTATTAACAAGGTAGAACAACTGCCTCAATGGAGCGGAGCTCGGTCTGCATGTCTTTCTAGGTTTCCTGAAATAATTTTAAGCTGGGGTGAGACGCCTCTCAATAAGAGAAATAAACTAAATACAGTTGTGTGACAACATGAATATTTACATGCTAAAATAAATATATAGTACATATTACATGTCTGAAAACACTGATTATATCATAACTGAATAAACATACAATTTCATAGTTATACTAAATCATACTATATCTCAATGCTCATAAAATCATCTTCTATAAATAGTAGTACGGAAATAGCTAGCTGGTGTCATGTATTACCCCCTATGACGAGTTGTGCAGCCTGAAGGCGAGACCCGACAATGGCTGGCTAACCACTGTTGAGTCAAAAATATCTGTAAGTACGATGGGCCCACCACACCTTGGTCTGGACTGTTAGGGGGACGTCTACAACTCTATACTGAAAGTTACATCAACTATCCATCTCCCACCCCCTCTATTGGCAGGGGTAGTTAGCACAAGTTTGAACTGAACTAAACTGTACAACTACGGTACCGTGCTCCTGAAAACTGAACTCAACTATCATTCGGGTTCTAATAACATATGGTACATGATTATATACTATTTTAACATAAATATATTGATAGTATTTTCTGAATTTTGTCATAACATAAATAATCACGGCCTTGCGCCGGATAACATATATAACTGCGGCCTTGTGTCGGTTATCAATCACGACCTTGCGCCGAACATATCATAGATACTGAACTGAGCATATGTACTGTTTATCATATATTCTGAAACATAATTTCCTGTATTATCCATGTTATTCCTGAAAATAACTGTAAACATGTCTTTTATGTAAATCTAACTTAACATAATACAATATACACGAAATAATATTCATGCCATACAAACCGAATAAAATCATGAATTCTATTCTGAAATTACATTTCTCGACATTTTTACACTAAAAACATATTCCTGTGTACAACAGTATTTTCCCAAATATACTCATACATAATACATGTTTTCTGAAAATTAATCTGCTATTAAATAATAATAATTTTCATGAAAAATTACTACTTTAGTTTACTCCCTTACCTGACTATTGGAAAACCCCTAAAACGACTAGTCCTGCACCCGCAGGGTTTCCCGCTCAACACCCTGAAAACAACATTACCCCAAAAAAAACTTCAGTATTTCTTCAAATGCTACCTTTTCTACAATTGTAAGAATGTCAAAATACTCAATAAAAAACATTACCCTGAACCTGGAATGGAGTCCAAGTTAGCTTCACCAACGATCTACTCCAGCAGACTTGAAGAGAACTTCCCCAAGAGTAGCGTGGCGGCTTCAGATCGTCGATTCGACAAAGAACGAACCCAAAATCTTAGAAAGAAAGAAGGAGAATAGAAGAGGAGAGAGGGAGAGAAGTTCTTTGCGTGAATTCTACGATGAAAACTGAGTTTAGGCTACTGTACTCGTCGACGAGACACATCACCTCGTCGATGAGGCCATAAAAGGAGTTCATCGACAAACGCTTATTCCTCGTCTACGAAATTCAAAACTGAAAATAACCCCTTAGTAACTTCTCGTCGATGAGACCCTATTGAATTCCAAATTTACAATTTCCTTTTCTCTCCTCCCCCTATTATTTAATTAATATAATTCACCGGGTCTCTACATTCTTCCCTCCTTATAAAATTTTCGTCCTTGAAATTTACTATGCATATGATTCATCATCCCCTAAAGACAAACAGTCTACTTATTTTATTACGTACCCTCACTTGTGGCGAAGGAATACCGTGGTTACATTCAGAGTTTTAGGAGATTACATATAAAAAATAAATTTCTCCCAAAACTAAAATACTACTTACTAACTAAACTACTACATGTACTATCTGCAAAAGAAACATTTCATAACCACTCACACTTTTCTTGATTATAAATGAACCCCACCGAACAAATGCGGATATTTATGCCTTATTTGTTCCTCAAGCTCCCAAGAAGCTTCTTCTATTGCTTGATTTCTCCACAGGACTTTTACAAGAGGAATCTTTTTATTACACAATTCCTACTCTTTCCTGTCCAAAATATGTACTAGTACCTCCTCATAAACTAGTGAATCATTAAACTCTAATTCACTATAACTAACTACATGAGAAGGGTTCGGGACATATTTCCTCAACATGGAGATATGGAATACGTCGTGTATCCTGGACAACACAAGTGGTAAAGTTAGCTTGTAGGCAACCGACCCCACCTTCTCTAGAATCTTGAATGGGCCAATAAACCTAGGGCTAAGTTTACTTGTCACTCCAAATCTCATAACCCTTTTTAAAGAAGTTATTTTTAAAAACACATGATTGCCGATATCAAACTCCAATTTCATGCGGCGGGTATCAGCGTAACTCTTCTACCGGCTCTGAGCTGCATTGATTATTTCTCTGATGAGTTGAACCTTATCACACACTTGTTGTACTAACTCCAGTCTCACAACTCGCCATTCTCCCATTTCATCCAAGTATAGAAGAGAATGACACCTTCTACCGTAAAGCACCTCAAACGGTGTCATGTCAATGCTAGCCTAATAATTGTTATTGTATACAAATTCTACCAGCGGCATAAACTGGGTCCAACTATGTAATGACCCAAGAAATTCTTACAGAACTCGTCGACGAACACAGGGGTTTCATCGAAGAGGGCTCTTTAGGGTCTCGTCGACGAAGGCCTGTCTCGTCAATGAGAAGATACCAAAAGAGAGTTAAGGCAAATTGAAACTCGTTGACGAGGGTGCAGGTTCGTCGATGAACTTTCCAAAGGACTCGTCGACGAGGTAATGTGTCTCGTCAACGAATCTATCTCTATAAATAGCCTAAAACTCGAACTTTAACACATAAAAATTAGAAAATTTTCACTCTCACTCCTCCCTACGGTTTCTCTCTCCTCTTTCTTCGATTTTGGCTTCGTCGTTCGCCAAATCGACGATTTGAGGCCACCACGACGCTCCTAGGGAAGTTCTCTCCAAATCTTTCGGAACGGATCGTTAGTGGAAGTGAGTTGAAATTCATCCTTGAGTTAAGGTAAGACTTTTTATGTCAAATTTGGTCTTTTCATAGTTATAGGAAATGATATTTACATGAAAATACTGAAGTTTAGTTCTGGAAGTTGTTGAATTCAGGGTATTGAACAGGGGACCCTGCGGGTGTAGGACGAGTGAAATTTTTAGGGGCTTTCTTTCCAGTGTCAAGTAAGGGAATAAACTAAAAGAGTTATTTTTCACGAGTATTATTATTATTTATCAGCAAATTAATTTTCAAGGAAGCATGTATTATATTTGAATATTATTGAGAAAATGCATATTTGGGAAAATACTGTTGTTATACAGAAAATGTGATTTTAGAATGAAATGTACGAATTTACTCAGTTATGTGTGACATGAATATTATTTTTCATCAAAAGCATTATGATATGGTAATTTTACTAGTAAAACATGTTTTCAGGAATTATGAAATAATACAGTACATTATGATTTTGAAAATACATGATAATTGATTTATTTATTCAAAATGAATGTATGAGACATTTGGTGCAAGGCCGGGATTGATAGCTAGCGCAAGGCCGGGATCGATAGCCGGCGCAAGGCCGTATATGTTATATGTTTTCGGTGCAAGGTCGTATTTATGAAACGTTCAACACAAGGCCATATTTATGAAATGTTCGGCGCAAGGCCGTATTTATGAAAGTATAGAAATTACATCAATCTATTTATGTTAAATGATATATTATCATGTACTATGTGTTATTAAAACCCAGATGTTAGTTTGTTCAGTTTCAGGAGTACGGTACCGTAGCTATATAGATCATATATCTATGTTCAGACTTGTGTTAACCACCTCACAAGGGGGTGGGAGATGGATAGTCGATGTGGCTTTCAATGTAGAGTTATAGACGTCCACCTGGCATTCCGGACTAGGGTGTGGCAGGCGCATCGTACTTACAGATATTTTTGACTCGGCAGTGGTCAGCCAGCCATTATCGGGTCCTCCTTTCGGGCTGCACAACCCGTCATGTGGGGTAATACATGACACCAGCTAGCTATTCATCCTGAGTATGTTTTCAGTATTATCAGCTATAATGTACATTTTATGAATAGTATTATTTATTAGAAAATACGAAAGTATATAATTATTCAATATGTTATGATGAATGTTTACAGATACATGAAATGTACTGTATATGTATAATTGCATTAAATGTTCATGTTACCACACAACTGTATTTAGTTTATTTTCTTTTACTGAAAGGTATCTCACCCCCGAACATTAAATGATTTTTAGGAAACCCAGAAAGACCGGCGGAGCGTGACCGTCGTTGAGTCGATTGTACTACCCTGCTAGGAGGGTAAGCTGGACTAGGATCAGGGGATTTTGGTATGAGGTCCTAGGGATGTTTTGTATTTTTGGGAGATTGTATATAAACACAATATTTTGAGATATACTTGACTCTGGTATTATGTATTTTGTGGTTATGTGTTTGTGAATTACATTTACTACTGCCTAGGTTCCGCTGTGTATGACAGGTGTCCCCGTTACCCACGGGTTCGGGTTGACTATTTTATTTATTTTGCTTTTCTTATATAAGTATATAAGCAAGTCGTTACATTTTAGTATCAGAGCCTAGGATACTAGGTTGTGTAGTCTCTAGAATGCAGCAGTAATAATGCTAGAGTATATGTAAAGAGCCAAAAAATTAAAATGATTGAAATAATTAAAAAATAGATAAAATAACAAATAAATAAATAAAAGGAATGGCGTGGGAAAAATAAGACAAAAAATTTAAAAAAAATTAAAATTAAAGAAATTAAATTAAATTAAGATAAATTAAATAATTAAATAATTAGTTATTGAATTAAACATTTTTACATTGGATTTAAAAAAAAAACTAATTGAAATAAGAGATATATATATATATATATACATATATAGGTAAGTTATTATAATATATAAATAAATATGTATATGTATAATAAATATAAGTTAAAGTTTATATATATAAAGTAACTGAAGAAGAAGAAGAAGTCAATTTTTTTTTAAGAACACAGAGGCAGCCAACCCCCCTTGAAATTTCTTCTGGCTCGCTCCGTCTCTGTCTCTCTCTCTCTCAATTTCTCAGTGGATTTGCAGCGGATCGAGAAACGGAAGATGCCGTTTGATTCCTAGTTCCGCTGCCGACATTTCTACTGGAACAGATTTGTCGTGGGATCAGCTTAGGCACTGCTCCTAGGGAAAGGTAATTTTTTCCTATATTCCTAATTTCTTTGTAAATATGCGGTTAAATCGACTATCGGACACCATCACGTGGTCCTAATCACGGTTGTCGTCATTTTGACATAGGTAAACTTCCAATTGGGGTTTTCTAAGCCCTATTCTTAAGTAAGAGTGGGATTTGGAAAATTTAGTAATTTGACTATATTTAAGGGTATATTTATTTATTTAGAATTTATGAGTTTAGGAAATATTAAAATAATATTTTATTCAAGATTAATTACATAAAATTAGAATTTTTTATTCAGGGTCCGGGTGAGCGCCGCAGGTATTTTTTTTGGAGTCCCTGTCGGCGTAATTCAAGAAATCAGATAAGGAGGAAAATTATATATTAAATCAGGTTTTTCATGAATTAAAAAAGATCATGTATTATTTATGTATATATTTTTTTATGTGGATTTAAAATGCCAACCATGAAATTCATGTTTTCTGAGCCTAGGGTTGTTTATATAGTTATGTATGTGTGAAAGTAAACAAACGAAAGTGAAAGGAATTTTCTAAGGAATTATGTAAGAAATGAAATGTATTTTGGGTATATAAATGTTAAATGTGGGTTGGCTTATTTTATGAGAAATATGTATGAATTTTACTATTAGATTGTATGGCATGAGAATCTGTGCAAATTATATGTTAAATGTATAAGATGCAGGCTAAGTAAGTAAAGCAATGAGAATAAAATATGATATGGACAATGTTGCCTGTGTATGTTAAATGCAACCATGTAAAGGTACGACAGCTGAAAGTCGAATTAGTAGATTCTAGCGCATTTCTATGTGGACTAATTACAGCAAATTCTAGCGCATTTCTATGTGGACTAACTGTAGCAGATTCTAACGCATTTCTATGTGGACTAACTGATGATGGCTAAAGAGCGGCTGTAGTACAAAGGAATGAAATGAAAATGTTATGAAATGAAATGACAAGGAATGACAATGCAATGAAATAAAATGTGAAATGTGAATGATATAAATGGGAAAAAGTCATTTAAAGTGAAACATAAGGAAATGTTAAGTTATGAACATGAAAGAATGTGAATGATTGAATAATGATGGAAAGAATGATGTATTATGATATTAGAAGTATTTATGTATGTAGAACATGTTACGTTTGGGCGGGGCGCACTCTTGCCTGAGGGCTTGCTGAGTAAAACGAGTGCACTAGTAGTTTCAGATGTGGCAGTAGCTGCATAATGCACTAGGGCAAAGGGAAACTACTTGTATGGCCTGGTAGAATTTCCTATCCTTAGGGCCTTTCCCGGTAAACTGTTGTTGAATGCGTGAGTACGAGATCAAGTTAACACTTGAGGGCTTACTGAGTAAGGTGAGTGCTCTGGTATGCTTGAGTAGTGACCTTCGGGTTATTTAAGTATCAGAGCAGAGGGGTGTTACTTGTGTAGGCGGGTAATCACCCCTATCTTTGGATAATCTCGTGGGTAAACCTTTGCATGTGATTGTTAGGTTCAAAAAATGACTTTCAGTATTATGTTAATGATTTGCAAATATTATAAAATGATATGTATAATCTCATGATGACCATACGCTGAGTTTAATATATTGTTTCTTCCCTTACTGAAATGTGTCTCACCCGAATATAAATGTATTTCTTTTACAGGACATCCTTGAGGTCGAGCTTTGAGAGCTTGAGGTTTTCATAGCATTATTGGGAAATAGAAAAAGAAAATGGTATATTTCTATGTTAATTTTGGGAAATGTAAATATTTATATTTTAAGGCTATTGAGTAAGGAATGATTGTGAAAATACTAAATTGTTTTGGGAGTTATGTAGATTTATGGAAATGCATGTGATGGATGATTTATTATAGATTATAGTTAGAATTAGTGAACTCTAGTATTATGTTATATGGAGATTATGTTTATGTTTTCCGCTGTGTATATATTAGTTTATGGATTATCAGGGATTTTATCAGATATAATGCACCGGACCCGGGTTTAAGGGTTTGGGGCATTACAGTATAGGATAAGGGGATTTGAGGTCTGATTTTGTAGTCTAGATGTAGGACTTCCGTGACGATTTGTGTGATTTTCCTGGGGTGGCGATTTCAGGAAAGTCATGGTAAACTATTATCGGGTTGGGTATCTAGGTTGCAGGATTGAACCTTGAATTGAGACCAGGAGAGATGAATTAATTAGGAATATATACTATATTGGTTGGGTGATATATATAGTGAAGGGGTTCTAAGTTAAGTTATTTGTTTTTCAGGATGGACCCTGGTGGCAGTAGTGCCCATGCCAGTGGGAATGAGAGTGCTAGACCCTCAGGTGCTGTGGGTGATGATTTGGATGTAGTCTTACACAGCGTGGCACAACAAGTTACGGCTGAAATTGCAAGGAGTTCAAGGGAACAGGGTGGTCCGTCGGCAAGCCACAGTAGCTCGATAGAGAAATTCATAAAGATGAATCCTCTGGCTTTCTCAGGGGAACAAATCCTGCAGTCACTGAAAACTGGGTATAGGAGATAGAGAAAATATTTGCAGTGTTGCAATGTTCAGAAGAGTAGAGGGTGCTATTTGCTACCTACAGATTGGCTGGAGAGGCCGAAAGGTGGTGGACGACGGTGAAACTCTTAGAGCAGCAGAGGACAGTACCTATGGAGATGACTTGGGAGCGATTTAAGGAAACATTCTTCGATAGGTATTTTCCGGCTTTGTCCAGGGAAGTTAAGATAGAGGAGTTCCTAAATCTGAAGTAGGGACAGTGTAAAAACCCCCCAAAAAAAAAAAGATATAAAAGATTAGTGGATTAATTTCCCAAAAATAAAATAAAATAAAATAATAAATAAATAAATAAATATTAATTAATTAAATGAATTAAAAAGAAAAAGAAAAAAATTAAAAAATTAATTAAAATTAATTTTTTATATTTATTAATAATATATTATTATTAGTAATTAAATATATTATTATTATTATTATTATTATTATTATTATTATTATTAAACTACCTGAAGCTTCAGGTAGATTCCAAATTGGCAGGCGCCCCCCCCTTATTCTTCTTCTTCTTCTTCTTCTTCATTTCATTTCTTTTCTTTTCTTTTCTCTGCAACTCTGTGAACTCTCTCTCTCTCTCTCTCTCCTCACGTTCTCTCTCCCTCTCTCCTCGATTTTGTGACGGATTTTTGCCCGATCGAAAATCCGAAGATACCACTGGACTCCATTCGCCACTACCGTCATTTCTATCGGAGCGGATCGGTGGTAGGAGCGGTGTAGGCGTATTCCCTGGGGTAAGCCATTTTTTCCTTTTTCTTTAATTTCTTGCAAAATATAGGCCCAATTGACGAACGGACACCACCACGAGAATTTAGGAATGATTCTCTACAAGTCTAGTGGGACGAAATTCTTGTGGGGGTGTCGGGCCCAAAACTCCAAATTTGGGGTGCGGCAGTTATTAAGGGGCTTATTTTTAATTAATTAGCATTAATTTAGAAATGCTAAAATATTGAGCATCTGGGACTGAAGTAGGATTTCTGAAATTTAGAGTCTGGGTGAGCGCCGCAGGTGTAATTTTGGGACCCGCAGGCAAAATTTGAAAAATTAAGTGGGGATGTTAAATAATAGTTTAAATATTAATTTGAGGTATATGGAGCCTAAGGAAGGCTAGATGAGTATTATTTTGGAGAAATAAATAATTAATCTTGGGAAAATGTAAATTTCATGAGTTGAATTTCGGGCGCTAAGGGCATAGGATTTGGGTCCTAACGAATTTCTCAGTAGTCAGGTAAGGGAATAAACTAAAACTGTTATTTTCCATGCATGTTATTATTAATTATAAGCACATTTATTTTCAGAAAAGCCTATGCTATCTTCGTATATTGCATATGAAATGTATGTTTGGAAATACTGCTATTATGATGAAAATGTAAATGTATGTATGAGATGTCAGAAATGATGATTTTAGAATATGAAGCATGACTTTAAATGGCATATGTGTGGCATGAACATTATTTTTATGTGAAGTGAATCATGATATAAAGGATTTTACGATCAACGCATATTTTCAGGTATTTTGAAAGACGAGTTATGCTATATATTGAGTTTGACGAATATATGATAAATGAGTTATTTTCAGAATGTAAATACCTGAAACGTATCTGGAGCGAGGCCATATTTATATTATCGGCACGAGGCCGTATTTATGATGTTGGCGCGAGGCCATGTATTTATATTATCTGCACGAGGCTGTATTTACGATTTTGGCGTGAGGCCATGTATTTATGCTATCGGCACGAGACCGTATTTATGATTTCGGCGGGAGGCAGTATCTATATTTTCGGTACGAGGTCGTGATGATGTTATGTATGTTCATGTATTATATGTTATTACAACCAGGATGTTAGTTTAGTTCAGTTCAGGGCTCGGTACCGTAGCTATATGTGTAGATCAAATATCTACATCAGACTTGTGCTAACCATCCCACGAGGGGATGGGAGATGGATAGTCGATGTGGCTTTTAGTAGAGTATGGACGTCCACCTGGAAGTCCGAAGCAGGGTGTGGCGGACCCATCGTACTTACAAACATATTTGATTCAGTAGTGGTTGGCTAGCCATTGTCGGGTCCCGCCTTCGGGCTGCACAACCCGTCATAGAGGGTAATACATGACATTAGCTAACTATTCATCCTGGGTAAGTTTTCAATATTTTCAGTATTATCAGTATAACAGATGCATTACTTATGATATGATTTACTAGTAAATATGAAAGTATATAATGATTTATTTTACGACGATGAATGTGTACGAAAATATGAATTGTACTGTATATATATGATTGCATTAGATGTTCATGTTGCCACACAGCTGTATTTAGTTTATTTTCCCTCACTGCGAAGTGTCTCACCCCCAAACTTACTTAATTTTTTAGGAAACCCAGAGAAACTAGTGGGTCAAGGCCGCCGTTAAGTGAGTGGAGCTTCCCTACTAGAAGGGTAAGCTTTGTACTAGGATCAGTAGATTTTGTTGTATGATGCTAGGGTCGTTTTGATATTTTGATGGTTGTATATATAAGTACAGTATTTGGAGATATAGTAAACTCTGGTATTATGTTTTATGATTGGATGTTGAGATTTTATGTTTACTGCTGCTAGGTTTTCCCCTGTGTTTGACAGATATCCCCGCTACCCACGGGTTCGGGTTGATCATTTTATCTATTATGTGACATTTTATATTTAGAAAATGAGGGACATTACAGATAGCAGACCGTGCAACAGTACGCGGCAAGCTTCATCAAATTATATCGCTTCACCCCGTACATTATTCCAAATGAGGTGAAAAAGGTACGACAATTTGAAAGAGGTATGAGGAGAGAAATATATAAGTAGTTATCGATACTGAAGTTGCAAGACTTTTCTGAGCTGGTGGATAGAGCCACTGTAGCAGAGATTAGTGATTAGAGGCTGAGGAGCAGAGGCAGAAGAAGAAATCTGCACCTTCTAGTTCCCAGCAGGGAGTCGGTCGCGGTTCTTGGAAGAGAGGTGGCTATTACAGAGACCGAAGGCAGGAGACAGGGACTTGTGGTTTCTAGGGTATGCAGCCACTTCCAGCTTGCCCGACTTATGGAAAGAGACACATGGGGGAGTGTCATGTCGGGTGAGGTGTTTGCTACCAGTGTGGGGAGCCAAGGAATGTTATGAGGGATTGTCAGGCTTAGATTGGTGCTGCTTCTACTCCTAGACCTACTCGAAGAGGCTACTAGGCGCCACGTGGAGGCCAATAGAGGAATATGGCTCCAACTAGGGTTTTTGCTCTGACGCCGGGTGATGCTGAGACAGCCGGCAACGTGGTGATAGGTACAGTTAATATGATTTCATTTAAAGTTATTGCACTTTTTGACTCAGGGGCCACACACTCGTTTGTTTCTGGGGGGGTGTGTTAAATTATGTGGGGCTGAAACACAATCACTAGATGTTGAATTACTAGTGGCTACACTGACCGGTCAGCGGTGAGATGTAGCAGGATGCTCCGGGGTTGTCCAGTTGATATTTAAGGGAGGATTCTATCTGTTAATTTGGTAGTGCTAAACATGTATGGGTTTGATATCATTTTCGGCATAGATTGGCTAGCAGTTAACTTTTCCAGTTGGCTAGTAGCTAACTTTGCCAGTATAGATTGTCGTCCAAGAGAAGTGATATTCAGACCACCAGGAAGACCAGAATTCAAATTTACAGGGTCACGAGTGCAATCTCTACCTCAGATGGTCTCAACTGTTCAGGCGAGGAGACTACTCTTGTGTGGTTGTCAGGGATTTGTAGTCTTCGTGAAAGAAATGTTGGAGAATGAATTAAAGCTTATTAACACGCCAGTAGTGAAAGAATTTATAGATGTATTTCCAGATGAATTGCCAGGTTTGCCACCTGATCGTGAGGTAGATTTTTCCATTGATCTACTTCCAGGTACAACGCCGATCTCTAAAGTACTATATCGAATGGCACCGACAGAGTTGACAGAATTAAAAGATCAGTTACAGGATTTACTTTATAAGAGTTTCATACGACCTAGTGTATCTCTGTGGGGAGCTCTAGTACTATTTGTGAAGAAAAAGGGCGGGTTTATGAGGATGTGCATAGATTACAGGGAGATTAATAAAATGACAATTAAGAACAAGTATCCTCTACCTCGTATCGATGACTTGTTCAATCAGCTCCAGGGTATCCGGGTGTATTCCAAGATCGATCTCAGGTTAGGCTACCATCAAGTAAAGGTAAAAGCAAAAGATGTATCGAAAACAACTTTCAGGACCAGGTATGGGCATTACGAGTTTCTTGTTATGCCGTTTGATCTGACGAATGCTCTTGTTATATTTATGGATTTGATGAATAGGATCTTCCATCCATATTTAGACCAGTTTATTGTTGTTTTTATTGATGATGTGCTGGTCTATTCAAGGAGCTATGAGGAGCATGAGATACATTTGAGGCAAGTCTTGCAGATGCTTAAGGAGAATAAGTTGTATGCCAAATTCAGTAAATGTGACTTCTAGCTCGAGAAAGTTGTGTTTTTGGGGCATGTTATCTTAAGAGACGAAATTTCTGTGGATCCTAGTAAGATTAAGGCGGTGGTGAATTAGGCTAGACCGAGGAACGTCCAGGAGATCAGGAGTTTCTTGGGGTTAGTTGGATATTACCATTGTTTTGTCGAGGGGTTCTCAGCTTTATCAGGGCCTTTGACACAACTAATTAGGCAGAATGACACATTTGAATGGGACGACAACCGTGAGCAGAATTTTCAGGAATTGAAGCAGATGCTAGTCACAACACCAGCACTAATCATCCCATCAAGGGGTGAGGGTTATACTATCTACAGTGATGCGTCCTTGAAGGGACTTGATTGTGTATTAATGCAGCATGGCAGAGTGGTGGTGTATGTGCCCAGACAGTTGAAAGAGTATGAGAAGAACTACCCTACCCATGATCTTGAATTAGTTTCAGTGGTACATGCATTGAAGATTTGGAGGCATTACCTGTATGGTGGGCGGTGTGAGATTTTCTTCGACCATAAGAGTTTGAAGTATTTCTTTACTCAAAAGGAATTGAATATGAGACAGAGAAGATGGTTGGAGCTAATTAAAGATTTTAATTGTACCATTAGTTACCACCCAGGGAAAGCAAAGGTGGTAGCTGATGCGTTAAGCAGAAAGTATGCGAGACCAGTGTTAGTAGCTATGGAGATCTAGTATCCGATTATGATGGATCTGGAGAAACTCGGCATAGAGTTTGTAAAGAGTGATCTTCTAGTATGTATCGCCAGTTTAGTGGTACAACCTACTCTGTAGGAAAGAATTAGAGCTACTCAGAAGGAAGACCCAGAATTAGCAGAGGTGATAGATAGAGTGCACACTGTTTTGTCGACGAACTTTGCACAAGACTCATCGATGAGGTGATGTGTCTTGTTGATGAATCCGGCTTTATAAATAGCCTAAAACTTGGATTTTAACACAAAAAAATTAGAAAATTTTCACTCTTTCCCTCCCTACGGTTTCTCTCTCCTCTCTCTTTGATTTTGACTCCATCGTTCGCCAGATCGACGATTTAAGGCCACCACGACGCTTTTGGGGAAGTTCTCTCCAAATCTGCCGGAGTGGATCGTTGGTGGAAGTGAGTTGAAATTCATCCCTGAGTTGAGGTAAGACTTTTTATGCCAAATTTGGTCTTTTCATAGTTATAGGAAATGATATTCACGTGAAAATACTGAAATTTAGTTTTGAGAGTTGTTGAATTTAGGGTATTGAACGGGAGACCCTGCAGGTGCAGGACGAGTGAAATTTTTAGGGGGTTTCTTTCCAGTGTCAGGTAAGGGAATAAACTAAAGTAGTTATTTTCCACGCGTATTATTATTATTTATCAGCAAATTAATTTTCAGAGAAGCATGTATTATATTTGAATATTATTGAGAAAATGCATATTTGGGAAAATACTGCTGTTATAGAGAAAATGTGATTTTAGAATGAAATGTACGAATTTACTCAGCTATGTGTAGCATGAATATTATTTTTCATGAAAAGTATTATGATATGACAATTTTACGAGTAAAGCATGTTTTTAAGAATTATGAAATAATACAATACATTATGATTTTGAAAATACATGATAATTGATTTATTTATTCATAATGATATGTATGAGATATTCGGCGCAAGGTTGGGATTGATAGCCGGTGCAAGGCCGTGTATGTTATATGTTTTCGGCGCAAGGTTGTGTTTATGAAACGTTCGACGCAAGGCCATATTTACAAAATGTTCGACCCAAAGCCGTATTTATGAAAGTATAGAAATGCTATCAATCCATTTATGTTAAATGCTATATTATCATGTACTATATGTTATCAGAACCCAGATGTATGTTATCAAAACCCAGATGTTAGCTTAGTTCAGTTTCAAGAGCACGATACCGTAACTATATAGATCATATATCTATGTTCAGACTTGTGCTAACCACCTCACAAGGGGGTGGGAGATGGATAGTTGATGTGACTTTCAGTGTAGAGTTGTAGACGTCCACCTGGCAGTCCGGACCAGGGTGTGGCAAGCCCATCGTACTTACAAACATTTTTAACTCGGCAGTGGTCGGTCAGCCATTGTCAGGTCCCGCCTTCGGGCTACACAACCCGTCATGTTGGGTAATACATGACACCAACTAGATATTCATCCTAGTATGTTTTCAGTATTATTAGCTATAACATACATTTTATGAACGGTTTGATTTATTATAAAATACGAAAGTATATGATTATTTAGTATGTTATGATGAATGTTTACAGATATATGAAATGTACCGTATATGTATAATTGCATTAAATGTTCATGTTGCCACACAATTGTATTTAGTTTATTTTCCCTTATTGAAAGGTGTCTCACCCCTGAACATTAAATGATTTTTAGGAAACCCAGAAAGACCGGTGGAGCGTGTCTGCCGTTGAGTCAATTGTACTTTCCTGCTAGGAGGGTAAGTTGGACTAGGATCATGGGATTTTGGTATGAGGTCCTACGGATGTTTTGTATTTTTGGGAGATTATATATAAACACAATATTTTGAGATATACTTGACTCTGGTATTATATATTTTGTGGTTATGTGTTTGTGAATTACATTTACTGCTGCCTAGGTTTCTCTGTGTATGACAGGTGTCCCCGCTACCCACGGGTTCGGGTTGACTATTTTATTTACTTTGCTTTTGTTACATGAGTATATAAGTAGGTCATTACAAACTACCCCCAAAATCCAACACGCATACTTGAAGCATATCTTCTAATATTTGAATCGTCCTCTCAGTCTGGCCATCTGACTGAGGATGGAACGTCATGTTGAAAGATAACTGAGACCCTAAAGTCTCCTGCATGCTCCTCCAAAATCATGATATGAAACATGGGTCTCGATCTAACACTATAGACACTGGCATACTGTGAGAACGGACTATCTCCTGAATATAAATATCTGCCATTCTGTTAATAGGGTAGCTGATTTTGATGGGAAGAAAATGGGCAGTCTTGGTCAAACAATCTACAATCACCCAGATTGCATTCTAGCCATGCAATGCTGATGGCAGACCTGAAACAAAATCTATAGATATGTGATCCCATTTCCACTATGGGATAAAAAGTGGCTGTAACTAGCTTGTCGGCCTCTGGTGTTCATCCTTTACCTGCTGGCACATCAAATACTGTGCTACATACTCAGCAATCTCCTTCTTCATAACTCTCCACTAGTAAAATTCCCGCAGATCTCTATACATTTGTGTGCTGTCGGGATGAACTGTGTATAGAGATATGTGAGCCTTTTCTAGGATGGTCCTTTTGATATCAACATCAGCAGGAACACATAATCTAGAATGGAACCGCAAAGCTCCGTCATCTGAAATACTAAACTCCTCTCCCTGACTATCTTATACTCTGACCATTACCTCTGCTAATTCTGGATCCTCTTTTTTAGCAGCTTTAATCCTTTCTTGTAGAGTAGGCTGTACCACTAAACTGGAAATACATGCCTGAGGATCACTCTTGACCAACTCTATGCCGAGTCTCTCTAGATCCATCAAAATCGGATACTAGATCTTCATAGTTGCTAGCACTAGCTTCACAGACTTCCTGCTTAGAACATCAGCTACCACGTTTGCTTTTCCCGGATGGTAACTGATAGTACAATCAAAATCCTAAATGAGCTCCAACCACCTTCTCTGTTTCATATTCAGTTCCTTCTGAGTGAAAAAGTACTTTAAATTTTTGTGGTCAGAGAATATCTTGTATCGCTTACCTTACAGGTAATGCCTCCAAATCTTCAATGCATGAACCACTGCAGCCAATTCCAGATCATGGGTAGGGTAATTCTTTTCATACTTTTTCAATTGCTTAGAAGCATATGCTACCACCCTACCACATTACATCAATACACAGCCAAGTCCCTTCAAGGACGCATCACTGTAAATAACATAACCCTCACCCCCTAACGGGATGATCAACATTGGTGTCGTGACGAGCCTTTGCTTCAATTCCTGGAAGCTTTGCTCACAGCTATCGTTCCATTCAAATATGACGTTCTTTCTAATCCATCGCGTTAGAGGCCCTGATAACGTTGAGAATTCCTAAAAAAAATGACGGTGATAACTAGCCAGCCCCAAGAAACTTTTGATTTCCTGGACGTTCCTCGGTCTAACCCAATTCACTACTGCATCAATTTTACTAGGATCCACAGAAATTCCATCCCCTAAGATGACATGCCACAAAAACGCAACCTTCTCGAGCAAGAATTCACATTTGCTGAATTTGGCATACAACTTCTTTTCCCTGAGCGTCTGTAAGACCTGCCTCAAATGCATCTCATACTCCTCATAGCTTCTCTATAGATCAATACATCATCAATAAAAACAACAACAAACTAGTCTAAATATTGGTGGAAGATTCTATTCATCAAATCCATGAATATTGCAGGAGCATTCGTCAGACCAGAAGGCTTAACAAGAAACTCATAATGCCCATAC
Organism: Malania oleifera; assembly: GCF_029873635.1. Classification (NCBI taxonomy): domain Eukaryota; kingdom Viridiplantae; phylum Streptophyta; class Magnoliopsida; order Santalales; family Ximeniaceae; genus Malania; species Malania oleifera. Next base: position 62,586,984 of record NC_080421.1, on the reverse strand, counting down.
CTGGTTCTAAAGGTTATCTTCGAGTCATTTTTCGCCCTAACCTTCACTTGATGGTAACCTGATCTGAGGTCAATCTTAGAATAAATCCATGTACCCTGGAGCTGATCAAATAAGTCGTCTATATGGGGTAGAGGATACTTATTCTTGATTATCACCATATTAATTTTCCTATAATCTATATACATCCTCATGGTTCCGTCTTTCTTCTTCACAAATAACATTGGAGCTCCCCACGGAAATACACTGGGCCGTATAAAACCCTTATCAAGTAAATCTTGCAACTGATTCTTTAATTCTGCCAACTTTGCTAGCACCATTCGGTAAGGAACTTTAGAGATTGACACTGTCCTTGGAAGCAAATCAATAGGAAAATTTACTTCACGATCAGGTGGCAAGCCTAATAGCTCATCTGAAAAAACATCTATTAACTCCTTTACCACTAGTGTACTAGTGAGCTTCAATACATTCCCTAACATTTTCTTCACAAAGGCCACGAATCCCTGACAACCACTCAGGAGTAGTCTCCTCGCCTGAATAGCTGAAACTAACTAAGGTGAGGATTACACTCGCGACCCTATAAATCTAAGTTCTGGTCTTCCCAAAGGTCTGAATATCACTTCTATTGAATGACAGTCTATACTGGCAAAGTTAGCTGTCAATCAATTCATGCCGAATATTACATCAAACTCGTGCATGTTTAGCACTATTAGATCAGCAGACAAGATTTTCCCCTAGACATCAACTGGACACCTCGGAGCACCCTACTACACCTCATTACTGACCCAGTTGGTGTGGTTACTAACAGTTCAGTGTCTAACAACTGCGTTTCTACCCCACACAATTTAATACACTCGATAGACATGGACGAGTGCGTGGCTTCTGAATCAAATAATATAATAACTTTAAATGAAAACATGTTAACCATACCTATCACCACGTCACTGGCTGTCTTAGCATCACCAGGCATTAGGGCGAAAACTCTTACTGGAGCTGTATTCCTCTGCTGGCCTCCACGGGGCGCCTGAAAACCTCCCTAAGCAAGTTTGGGAGCAGGAGCAGCTCCTATTTGAGCCTGACAATCTCTTATCATGTACCTTGGCTCTTCACATCGGTAGCAGATACCTCGCCAAGCACGACACTCTCCCGAGTGTTTCTTCCCACAAGTCAGACAAGCTAGAAAATATTGCATACCCTGAAACCCATAATTCTCTAACTCCTGCCTCTGATCCCTATAGTAGCCACCTCTCTTCCACAAACCACGATTGGACCCCTGCTGAAAACTCGAAGGCGTGGATCACTTTCTCTATTTTTGCTCCTCAGCCTTCAACCGCTCTCCGGCTTCTACCATAGCTGCCCTATCTACCAGCTCAGTAAAACCTTGCAATTTTAGTATCGACACTTGCTTATATAATTCTCTCCTCTAACGGCGAGTTGATCCGACAGCTCGTTAAAATTATTTAGATGTCTACTAAAACTTTCACCTGCGGACATGTTCATGGTAAATAACTTCTTCATTAAGTGTACCTTATTGGCAGCTAATGATCACTCATACATGTTGGAGAATGCATCCATAAGAGACTTTCTGTAATGACCTGCTTAATAAACTGAGTTATTTATTTATTTATTTATTTATTATTTTTTTTATATATAACCACAATCTACATGCTCTGATACCATACTGGGGTAAACTCAACCATAAACCTAAGCAGTAAGAAGCAGAAACTGAATAAACATATCCATATGTAAATATATACAATACCATACCATATAATACTAGAGTGCTACATGTTTCCCAAACTGTACACATATCACTGTTTCCCAAAAATTCCCTCAACTATGTTGGGATATACAAAAACACTCCCAAACATACTCACTCTCTGACAGGGCACCGTTGAAGCCTCTCTATCTATGAACCTGGTCTGCTCGCCTACCTGGATCACCTGAAAAATGATTCAACACTAGGGTGAGTCAATGCTCAGTAAGAAGAAATATGCTATTACTAGTGTGTGGCAAATGAGCTACTTTATCATAAAAATCTATTTTCAAATAAACATGTATAACTGAATATATAAATAAAGTATAAGTGATAAAATCCACCACCTCTGTCCCTATTGCTTAACATGACAGTATTGGAGATTATTATTCAAAATACTTCTAGTGTAAGTAAGTATGTTCCCTGTTTCTGCAAATCTATTCATATGTAATAATAACTGAAAATGTTCTCTGTGGATATCTGTGTGTCATGACTTACCCACTCATGATAGGGTTGTGCGGCCCGTAGGCGGGATTTACCCTGGCTGGCCAACCAGGAATAAATCACTATACTCCATTAGTCAATCTGCCCACCTCAACCCATATCTGGATGGGGAGCCTAACCTCTTCAAGGGCCTAGGTGATCAACCTTACCTCGTATTATCTAAATAGGAGGTTGCACTCAAAAAGTAACGTAATATCTGTAGTGACGGTACCGTGCTCTGTAGCTGCATAGTCCAATAGGGTCTGATATCAGATAATATATTTCTATATATATATATATATATATATCTATCTAATTTACCATGATTCTGAAATACTGAAATAACCATGATGCTGCATAAACTGTAACTGGAGTTCATACGTAATACTGAGAACTGTATAATCATAACACTGACATATGCATAATCATATTACTGAAATTGGATGATCATAATACTGATATTCGTATTATCATGGTACTGAGGTTCATGAAATCATGGTACTGAAATATTGTAAAATCAGAATACTGAAATATCGTAAAACATATCTCCGTACTATATTCATATTCACAAGTCCCACGATATTGTAATACATAATTTCCATCATTTAATAAACTGTATAATATTTTAAAGATACCTAGCATAGCATATTTCCCGTACCTGACTACTAGAAAGCCCTTATGGAATACTAGCCCAATACCCGCAGGGCCTCCTACAAAACACCCTGAAAATAATATTTTTCAGAACATAATATCAGTATTTCTCCGGCTACATCATTTCCTATAACTATCATAAGGCCAAAAATGGACTAAAAGGTCTTACCCTAAAATTTGGATGAAATCCAACTTCGTTTCCCCAACGATCCGTTCCGGCAGACTTGTAAAGAACTTCGCTAGGAGCGTCATGGTAGCCTCAAATCTTTGATCTGGAGACCAGCGAGGCCAAAATCGAAGAAAGAAGGGAGAGAGAGACATAGGAGAGAGAGAGAGGAGCGTTAAAAGTGAATAAAAATCTGGTTTTTAGCTATTTATAGGGCCAGATTCGTCAACGAGACACGTTACCTCGTCGACGAGTCCTTCATTAAATTTGTCGACGAAATCCTGTATTTGTTGACAAAATTCAGAGCAACCAAAAACCCCGCTCGGTATTTTCTCGTCGACAAAATCCTGTATTTGTCAATGAACTTCCTTATGCACTTGTCGACGAAACCCTGTAATCGTCGACGAGTCCTAGCAATTTCCTTGAAATTATTATTATCCCCCAAAATGCAATGTCGTCGACTAAGTCTACGGCCTCCTTCTGTTTCTGTTTCTATTTCTCTCCCTCTTATTATTTAAATATTATTATTTTTTGGGTCACTACATGGTGATTGTCATATGCTTGATATTGAAGACAACAGACTTTGCCAGCATCATCCTAATAGCTCCAAGAGCTTTTCAGTCAAGCAACTCCCACTTTTCCTTTGTCATGAAATCTGGTTTTCCCTTCAATGGTAAGTGCAACTCCTTACCAAACAAGTAGTTCTCAATCTGCATCTTCCAGAAATCGAAGTTGGTACTGTTAAACATCTCAATCTTTGAGCTCTTTTCGTTCGACATCTCGATTTTTCAATCTAGAGATGGAATCAGCTCAAAAGAACAACACAGTTGAATTTGAATCAGTCGAAAACCTTACAAATGGTTCGACGTGGTAGGTGGGGTCCTGAGATGATGTGGATGTTGACGTGGCAAGTTGCCTAGGGATGATGTGGCGGCTGATACGTGTCTGCTGATGTGGCTCTAACACAGCGCTGACGTGGCGCTGATGAAGATGCTGACTCAATTTTGCTGACGCGACATAGTGATGTCACGTTGGCGTGGGTTGACTGATGACGTGACAGTGGGACCTAGTGATGATTGTTCTAAATTACACCAGGTAAATTTTCAGGGAAGTGGGGGGTTACAATGGACCGTTAAGTTCCATTTTCCCAGGCGTAATTTTCCTAAGACACGTAATGAGCACAATATAGCTCTTAGGACCTCCGATTTGGTGACTTTGCTCCAATCTAGAAATTTTGCTCTGATCTGGCGACTTTGCTCCGATCTGGTTCTGATACCAATTGTTAGGGATTTAGGAACAATAATCACACACACAAAAAAAAACAAGCACCCAAAATAAGAACACTATATTTACGTGGTTCGGTCTAATATGACTGTTGGCTTTTTGAGTCCGATCCCTAGTTTTGATAATAACAAACCACAAGTTACTTATGTATGTTTCTAGTGGTTGAATATGTTATAATTTAACACACACATAAGAGGTCTGAGATGGAAGCCAAACAAAGCTCAAAGAACAAATTATTTGGCATATTCCATGAAGATGGAAGAAGAAGAAGATATGTTTTTATATGCATTTTAATTTTTATATTTTGGGTTGTAATAAATGCATGCATCCTACATGATATGTTTTGAATGCTCAGACAATATCATAGATAGACCTTAGAATCAAGACCTAGGTTCAAAGTTGACAGGGCTTTGGGCGACTGAACTTGTGCGTTGAAAACACTTCGGTCAACTGAACTGTTGACTAGTAAAAAATTTGACCTAACTTCGGGCTACCGAACTCAAATGACCGTAGCGTCCACGGTCGACCGAACTTAAGCCCTTACTTTTTCCACCAACTTGGGCGCCTGAACTTCACGTTCAAAGTACCCCTGGGCGACTGATTGTCCAAGTTCGGCAAACTGAACTTGAGTCTGGGCGACCGAATCTCGGACATTTTGAAAATCGCCTAGTTCAGCCAACTGAACATATTTTCAGGCACCCAAATGTTTAAAACACACCTTTTGTTTTGTAAGTGTTCGAGCGATCGAACCTATAGCTTGGTCTACTGAAACTCTCTGGTTGAGGTATTTTAAAATGCTAAAATGGGTTTAAAATTTAATTAAACTTTTCTAATAACACCTAGCGTGTCCCCAATGGTCAAAAAATTCCCAGACTCCATATATACCCCTTCATAAGCCAAGAGTAGCAGCTTTGATTAGCTTTAAAATCCTCTCAAATTATTTTATTAATCAAAGTTCACCCAAACCATTTTTAATGCAAAAATCTTTTCTTTGGGGCAAAATGTTTTAATCTCTTCAACTCTCTTTCATTCTTTCTTTGAAAATCATTTTAAGAGAGTATTTCATTTGGGCATGTCTTTTTGCATCTATGCTTTTATAGATAAATTTTTATGTTGCAAAAGTCATTTGAAAAACCAAAATCCTACGTTCTCTTACTTCTTATTGAAAATATTTTTGGAGAAATATTTTATTATGGTACAAATCTTTGAAGCATTTTATCATACATATCTTTCTTCAAAGATTAGAATATTTATTTTGAAAAACACCCTTACTCTATTGAGCATATAATTTCATATCATATGAGAGTGCATTTGAGCTTAAATGTGTACATTTCTGCTTATATTTTTATAAGTATTTACATGTACAAAAATATTTTTATTTTATCGGTTGGGTTCAGCCCGGAATTGAACTGAGGAGTCTTAGTTCCGTAAGTGAGACCGATTCAATTCAACTTAGAAATTGAATTGTGGTTTTCCTTGCCCTGTAAGGAGATGATGTAAACGGTTTCTGCTTCACTCGTTTAAGTGAGCAGATTTAGTGGAATCTTTGGGGGTATGCCCAAGGCGGGGACATAGGTAGTATTGGTCGAACCTCATTAATAGATCCGTGTGTCATTCTCTCTCTATCTTATTTAAATTTTTGCACTTAAATTTCAGCATGTGTATGAATATTTGTTTAATGTCATATTTATTTGCATACATGCATTTGATTTAAATAAAATATACTGCACACGTGTATGTTTACTTTTACTGTTAAAATTATTTTACATACACGCGTGTACATTGGATGAGATATGATATGTGGTGAATCAGCGTAAATGTTTAAATTTGCTAAAACATTTTAAAAACCCAATTTACCCCCCTCTTGGGATCACACAAATTCCAACAACCTACGTCTACGGAACACACACTTAACTCAACTCTTCTCACATTTTTCACTCTTTCACCTTTAACATTCTCACACTCCTCACTCGCTCACTTCACTATATATTCACATTCACATACAATCGTTTCATTATATAGCTATATTGAATGGATAGGAAAGGAAGGGAGTAATTGAGATATTTAATGAGTTATTTTAGCACGTGGGCATTGTCATTCCAGCATATGAAAGCTGGCTCCTCCGCTATAGCTCATCCTCTTCAAGGCCATTAAAGTCCGTTTCCATTTTCTCTGTTTCCATATTTGCTTAACAGTTGGTAGTATTATATCTCTTTGTTCATCCAGCCACAAAAAGCGCTTAGTATATGCAATATAGAAACTTGTAATTTACTATACTTGGACTTGCAGAGATAGGAATTTTTTAAGATTGGGATAACAATTCAATGTCAATTCTTAGATTATCAAAAGCATATATGACTTCATCAAAAAATTGCCCTACTTGAACATACGAATATGTAGGCAAATGAGTTGTCATGTGTGTTCATGGGATTTTCATGAGTTAGAAATATGGGTATGGCTTAAAAATGGAATTTTTGTGCATATGTTGTAATTTATATTTCTTTATGCAGATGCATGTGCAAATCAGCTTTAAGAATCCGTAGAAGGCCCCATCCACTTACTTTTTTTTTTTCTTTTCTTTTTGTTGTTAGTTTATGGCAGAATTTTGGTCTTTGTAGGTGTTGACATCAGGCTTAGATGGATCATTTTAGTTGCTAACATTTGGTGTCTGTTTACAAATCAAACAAGTATGGACAGTCATTTCATTAGTTCCCTAACTTGTCTATTTATTTTAGAAAAATGAATCATCACTTTATTTTAATTTTAAAAAGAAAAAATTTAGAAAAACCTTTTTGAAAAGAGATTTGGTTTGAGAGTACTTTTGTCAGTAGAAAAGGTAATTCCTTCTTGTTGGAATTCAAAGAGTTAACTTCTATGAATAAGAAAAGCCTTCTCATTTGGAACACACACATTACATGCTTGAAGACATATTGCATGCTTGAAGGAAGTAGATATATAATAAGATAAGAGTAGATGAAAGATAAAAGAAGAGAGATATTTTGTACAAGGGATAAAGAGAAGAGAAATATTTTGTATAAGGTCGGCTCTAAATCATCTTGTAATTCCTCTCGTTATAGTGAAGTTTTTTATCTCATTTGCCCGTGGAGTAGGTATAGCCGAATGTCACGGTCCGACTATTTTCACACCGTTGTAAAAGAGTCATGTGAGGCTAGTTAAAACACTTTTGTTTAACTAGCCAACCTATCATTTACCAATATTCATCCACGAAAAACTTTCATTAGCATTTACTCAAATGACAGCGAAAACAGTAAGCATTCATGAAAGCAGTGACAAGCAAGCTAATAAACATTAACTCTACGAAATTCATTAACAACACCTCCATTGACATCGTGTGTTTAACGAGGGAGGTAAGTAGGCTAAATACGTTGACAATAACTATTGAGTTTTACAATGACCGATGAACACTCACCCTTCCTTAAAGAGGTTTTTATGTAATTATCATCCTGACACTAGGAAATATCAAAGTGACCGATGAGTCATATTGCCATATTTGACCTACAAATAAACTGTTAGCAGAAAATAACCCTATACTAGTATTTACATGATGAAAACCTATCCCAAGTACGCGAGACAAACGGTTGTAGGCAAGCATAATGCCTTGAATAAGCTTAACTCGTGACACCGAACCACGTAAAATTTTTGTCTCATCTCTATTTTATTTTCTGGATATTTTATAACAGTTATTTAAAAATATTTGAATGAAATACCTAGAATAATTTGTTTTTCTTAACTTTTACATTTGAAATCCTCATTCAACATCAGAATGCTATATATTTTTATTTTATTTTTTAAAATTAATTTCACATTTAAGTTGTCCCATCATAAAGTGTGAGTTTAGTTAGTTGTCTTACAGTAATATAATACCACTATAAATATTTAAAGATCATATTGCCCTCAATTATTTTGGGTTGGTTGATTTATTAAGTGTTGAGTTTTTAAATTTATGATTATTGATAATTTCAGGACACTGATTTAATTAAATACATATTTTTAGTCTATTTTATGTTGAAAATATAAGTAATCTTTATATATTATTTATTTACATGTTAAACACATGATTATCATTTGATATACTTGTGAAGGTTTTTATGTCAAATCAAAATTTGGTATGAAAATTTTGTATGCATAAAACGGACACGTGGAATCCAAAAAAAAGGAACAATATTTTATAAACATTCTATTTTTGAAAATATTGTCCTTGATTCAGTGCACCAAATGTCTCATTAAAATTTTTGATTTTTTTTTTTTTTAAAGAAACTGAAAAACTAGGGCCATAAATATAAAATACACTGATGATGTGTTTATTTGTGCATAGGCAGAGATTTGCTATAGGCTGGAAGGACGTAAACATACAAGTGGAGGCTTGTGATAGGCTAGGTGCAGAGGGTGACCTGGTGCTCGATCCTACCCATAATTTCCGCCCCAAAAGCGCACGTATAGTCGTAAACCCACCACCGGCTGGAACGGTCAGTCTACCCTTGAAACAAACCGCCGAGACACAGGCACAGACACAGCGAGCCAGAGTGAGACGTCACACGAGCAAAGAGGATGAGTTTGAAGGCCGTAGGGTTGCTGTTTGTTTTGGTTCTTCCCGCATTAGGTACTGGTTCTGAGATTTTGTTTTCGCATTTGTTTTATTCTTTATTATTATCATTAGTGATGGCTGAACATTTGTACATCTGATATCGGAATCCTGTTCGAGACTTTTAATGTATTGATGGGTTTAATTTTTCTATTCCTTTTCAGTTTTTTCAAAGAAATCGGGCGATGTTTTAGAGCTGCAGATCGGCGTGAAGGTAGAATATATCTGGTTGTTTTTTTTTTTTTTTTGTGTGTGTTTATTTTTGGGCTGGTTTTGGTTATATGCGTGCGTGGTGGTGGTGTGAGAGGGTTAGTTTTGGATTCCGGTTTTGGTCTAATTGCAATCGAACATGTATGCCAACCGAACCACAGATGCTAACTTTCCTCCGCCCCCAAAATAAATTTAAGAAAAACACTGGGGTAACATCATCGAATGGATCCAACTTCCTGAGATTCCGTTAATTCTTTGTTCTTTGTATTTTTATAAAAAATTCTTTACACTTTTTTGTAAAGATTTATTTGTAAACCAATTTATGTACCCGGGAGGCTTCATTTCCATGGATAATTAAATCTGTTGGATTATCCTGTATATATCCTTTGTTGTTATTGCTGAACTATCTCAAAAAAAAAAATTTGCATCATGTTAATTAGCTAAATGTGACATGTGCAGTCTATTTTCATAAAAAAAATAGCATCTTAAAAATGAAAAAGGAAGTCACTTTTTAAAAATTGTGTCGTTGCTTTGAACTGCAATCTGCATTTTAATGCTTTAAAAATGGTAATAATTAGGTTTCAAGCTCAGTCCTTTTACCTCCTTAACCAAACACCAATGAAAGAACTGTGACGGAACTCTTAACATATGGAAAATGGTCTTAGAGAGTGACCAATTGAACATGCATCAAGCTTGCAGCAAGAAAAGATAATTTTTGGTTTTAAAAGTGGCTACATAAATATATTTAGTTTTGCTTATGGTAGGACAAATCACTAATTGGTTGGGTATTTGTGGGCTGAATAGCCTGAATTCCTTACCATGGATGCTGAAATTGATGCATATTGGAGTGGATATGGCATTCTTCATTATGATTCTATATATTTATGCAAATGATTAAGAACTCTTTGTTGTTAGAACCCAAGTTTGTTGTTTGATAAATTTATGAAAATTTTAGACAAGCGGAGTGCATTTATCTATCAATTGCTGATTGTTAAATTTAGTAAATAACTTCTGTAAATTGTATTGAAGTTAGAAATGGATCATTTGCATATAGTTTTGTTTTCAACATCTAGGGTGGAAAAATGGCTAGTGCATAAACTGAGATGGAGAAGGATGTGATTATGACTCATACATAAGCTGTGTGGCATTCTGAAATTCGGGTGCATCTGATGCATGGACTGCTTAAAAGAAAAAGCTGAGCAATGATTTCAAAGCCAGCGTGAGGGCATATCTGATGCATGCTCTTCTGAAATTAGAATGAATACAAGTCGTTGTTCTTGAAGATAGAATGTTGTTAAATGCAAATGTTTAGCCTAAAAATTAGAATATTCTTGAAATCAGAATGTTTGATTCACATGTTTTTAAATTCAAACATAATCAATGCAAGTTATCTTATGAAAGTCGGGACGTGATTGATGCAAACTATTTTCCAAATCAATGCATGAAACCTAGAATCCTAGAAACCCTAATCTAAGTAATATTATTCCCCTAACCTGAATCCATTTCAAAATCATCTATAACCTATGCCCTAGAACCATATCAAGATTTAGGTTTTACACACACATATCAAACCAAAGAGACCTAAACTTAGCACCTTTCCTACATGCACAGGTTGTAACTAATGGAGAGCAAATCTTGAGCAAACCAGAAATAAGAGATCCAGAAATCATAAAGAAAGATAAAGAGTGAAGACATATTAGAGGGTTCAAATAGATTTCAAATCATGAGAAAGCAGAAAGCATAAAGAGAGGGACGAAGGGAGGAGAGGGTCAAGGATTGTAGGTGTGCGAGAGAGAGAAAGAAGGTTTGTGTGCCAGTGATGGGTTTGCAAGGGAGGGAGGGAGGGCAGGTTGCATGGTGGTGATGGGGGTGGTGCAATGAGGAGGTTCATGATGGTCTGAATCAAAGTCCTCCTGAGAGAGAGTAATCACTAGAAGGAGGGAGGGAGGTTTTGCATGGCGGTGATGGATTGTCATAGCAGTGATGGGTGTGGCCCGGTGAGGAGGCTCATGTGGTCTGAATCAAAGCCCTCTCGAGGGAGAGAGAGTAATCGCTAGTTGTTTCTACACTTGATCTAAGGTTTTAACTTGAAAATCCAAAATCTTACCACCTCAAATGACAATCCAAATGCAGTGAGGAGGCTCATGAAAATGTGAATTAAGGCCCTTCTTAGAGAGAGAGTAATCTCTAAAGTTGTTCCTACACTAGATCTAAGGTTTTAACTCAAAAATCCCTATTCTCACTACCTCAAACCACAATCGAAATCAGGTATTCCTTACTTAGTTAAAGACTTGTAAGAAAGATTAAGGATGAGGTTTGAGAGATTTAGATCGAGAGAAAACATAAGAGAGAGTGAGAGATGGCGTAAGGGGTGGCACAGGGAGGAGGCTCATGGCAGTGCAATTTGAGCTGGAGCAAAGGACGAGAGAGAACTGGGAACAGAAATGATACCAAAAAGACCCTCAAAATTTTAATAATAAATGATGAATGCTCAAATGCTTGTATCATATAAGTGAATTCTTGTTGAGGTGGAAAGGTTAAAGATATTTACTATCTATTTGTTATGTCGTATGTATACATATAATCATGTGTACATATGGTGTTTTGAAATCCATGTTTGGATGCTTAAGTGGGTTATTTATTACTTATTTGAGTCCTTGGAAGTTTTTGTCCCAGATATATCATCATTTACTTCTTAAAGTGCAGTATATAGTGGGTAATGGGGGCAGAATCCATTTTTAGGAGGACCTTTGGGTGGGGGAGACACCTTTGGCTCTTGCTTATCTGTTATCAAATCTTCATTATACCCCGATCATTTCTTCTTTTGCTGGAGGATGAGCATTATTGGGACTTTTGTGTTGGGAGAAATCTTAATGAGTGAGAGGTTATAAGTTAGCTCTTTTATTAATGTGCTCAACTCTTTTCATGTTCATTTGGGAAGTGATAAAAGGGTGTGGGGCTTAGATCCATTTGAGGAATTCTCTTGCAAGCCCTTTTGTTTTTCCTAACTTGACTCATGATCCTAATGCAGCCTTGTTTTCCTTGTATTCTTCAATTTGGAAAGCTAAAGTTCCCTAAAAATTATTTAGACTACGATACTTGAGAAAATCGATACCAGTGGCTTGCTTAACAAGAGAAGACCTAATTAGGCTTTGTCACATGATATTTGTGCCCTCTGTTTGAGGAGTGGGGAGGCTTGCTCATGTTTGTTTCTTCATTGCCCCTGATGATTGGAATAAATTATTTTGTATCTTTTGTATTATTATATTTATGGGATTTGTCAAGGAAAAGGTTAGGAATGCTTTGTGGCAGTGCACCGTATGGCTATTATTTGGTGTGTTTGGCCTGCGAGAAATGCTAGAATCTTTAAAGGTGTGGCTACAACTGACAATTTGCTTTGGAGTAGAGTGGTTTATTTTGCGCACTATGCGTGTCAGCAAGTGGGTTCTTTTAACATGTTTCTTTGGAAGACTTACGGTGGGATTGGATTTGCTTTGGAGTAGAGTGGTTTATCTTGCATCATTGAGTTGTTTTCTGTTTGTTTGTTTGTTTGTTTATTTGTTGTTTGCTTGCTTGTTGTTTTTTTTAATATCTTGCAGTTGGTTTCTTCTTATAAAAGAAGGATTTCTCATTTGTTTTATTTTTCCATTCTTCTTTTTAGTTGCTATTCTCTCCTCTTCTAATACCAATCTCTGTTTATAAAAAAAAACAGAATGTAAATATGAATGTAAATGTTTAAAAAATATTATTTTCTAAAGAATGTAAATATGTTAAAAAAAACATTAAACATATTTACATTTTTATGGAGGTTGTGTAATTACTTAATTTTTATAAGATGCATGTGTGCTATGTCTGAAATTTTCATTAAAAAGAGGATTTAAATTTTAAAATTTTTTGTATGGGTAAGATGAAATTTAATTTAGTGTATAAAGTTTCAGTTTTTTTTAATAGAAACAATTTTTTAACTCTTTGTATTGCATGTGTGTAAGTCATGCTCTTGATTTATAGAATATTGAAATATTGTCTAATTTAATACTAAGATGGTATAAAGGGACCATGAGTAGAATCTAATAATTTTGGTACACAATTCCTATGTATTAGTAGCTAAACATTTTATCCAAACATCCTTATAATTACTGTACTTTTTAGTCAGTGGGTCAATTTGTGAGTAATTTGACTTTCTTTTTTGAAAAATACCTATATATAATTTTGTTCTCAATTTTTATTTTTTTAAAACTCTACTTTATTATTTATCTAAATGAATTAGAATTTTACCCAGACTTGGTTGTACCAAAGTATTTTTAAGAATGTTTTGCATTACTTTTAATAGATAAAATGATTATCCAGGCATCATCAGGTCTGGTTCTGCAGTTCAGCTTGAGAAAGCCGCATCATGTCACATAAATAAGTGGATTATTGCATATTGAGAAAATAACTGAATATTGGTTACATTTTCTCTTTGTTTTCTGCCAACATATCTTTTGAAACATTTTTTTTTTTCTGTTGCAGCATAAACCAAAATCTTGTGAGATTCAAGCTCACAAAGGTGATAGAGTCAAAGTACATTATCGGGTATGTGGAAGTGTGCAATTGCAGCTTCAATTCTGTATTCTTGTTGAATTTTGTAATTGTGAAATGGGTGTTATTCTGTAACTGAGCTTCTTCTAGGTTCTCGCGTCTTAGATAATTGTTGTAGAAAAATACCAGTTTACTACTAACTAGGCAGCTATATTTTGGTTTTAGCTTTGTCTGTTCTGATGTTTTAGTTCAAGCTAATTTGCATATTTTTGTTGCTATTTTTTTTAAGTAAATCAATGTTAGTCTAAAAAACTTCATTACATGGAATTATTGAATTACACATTTGGTGAGAGTGTAACAGTCTGTTACATTATTGAGTTACTCATCTCTTATGACCATATTCTGTGAAGGCGGTAAGCTGGTAATTTTTTCCACAATAAGGAATTATAAATGCATTTATTTTTTTTGGCATGAATTATGCACTGGCTGAGTGTAGAATCAGTGAGCTACAACAATTAATGTTCAAAGAGTTTTTTTTTTTTTTTTTGCAGTTACTGTTTCCATAACTGATATTTAGCTTTTACATATTTGGCAGGGAAAACTCACTGATGGAACTGTGTTTGATTCAAGCTTTGAAAGGGGAGATCCAATTGAGTTTGAGCTTGGCAATGGTCAAGTAATTAAAGGTGTGTAGTGAACTTTTGCGCAGTTAATATACCGTTGGCTGGAAAATTGAATAAGTTGTGTGGACCGAATTCTAGGAGATTGATTTTTGTAGCATGAAGTCATATATTTCTTATGAAATAGAAATTTTCATTACACTTGCTTATTTTTCAAGCGCAACAGTAGGTACTTTTGCAGCCCATCTTGCATAGTAGCAAACGTGGGGAGCAAGAATTGTGGGATATTGGATACTAACCATGCATGGTTGCATGACTAGTTTACTCTTTTTTATGTACTGGTTGAAGACTTATTTTAGAAGAAAAGGATTTATTAGGAGAGAGCTATGATATGGGGAGGACAAGTGATGCAGGGGCAGCATCAATGATCTGCAGCCATGAGAGAGAGAAGGGAGAAGAGAAGAAGAAGAAGAAGAAGTTTGAGGGAAGAGAGGAGAGAGGGGATACAAGGGGGAAAATCACTCATTCAATTCAATTCAAATTCATCAACAATTACCTACTACATGGCTTTCACACACTTTATAAGAAAGCTTCCCTAAAACTACGTTAAATTACAAACATAGTGCTAAAATACTCAAATGTTCCAACAAGCCCCCAAATACACATAATCCCCCTATACTAATTAAACTAAACACCAATTAATTACTAACCAAGCCCAACAATCTCTTGACCCAACTCTTCTTAGTTTATTCTCTAGCAAGGATCTTCCTAAGGTCTTGGTTCTTCTCCTACGTCAAATACTCCCTAGTTAGAAAAAATTCAGCCTCGAATTTTGAAATGTTGAGGATTAAAGTAAGAAGCAAACTAGGACTCTTTGGAAGCCAATGCTTGAGTGATACAAAAAACTGTGGCCCATTGACAGCACCATAGACTTGAGTTGATAATTAGCATCAATAAACAAATCGAGAATGACAAACTCAACAATTGGAATGTTTGAAAGACTTTGGATGTCTTCAATCACATTCATTTCCTTCCTTGTAGTGTCTTCAAGTTGAGTAACTCTAGAAGATTCTTTGTCTTGGTTGTTTGGTAGCGTGGGCTTCAAGATGATCTTCTTACCATTTTAGTGGAAGACATGTGTTCTTATTAGTTGTTTTCTTTCCAATAGCCCCATTTATTCCCATCCGTTTTAGAATTCCTGTTAGTGCTACTGCAGCTTTGGAGTGCCTTATGAGTGGTTTTTATGGTCGGATATGGTTGATAGTAAGAGGGATGATATCATGTGTTGGGATGTCTTAGGAGACCTAGAGAAGGGGTATGCTGCTTTGATAATTTGGTGTCCAATAACATCTCTCTTGTTGGGAATGTTTTTGAGGCTCCTCCTAGAGGTTGATTTTTTCTACATAGGGTTATAAGAAGCAAGTAGGGGTGTAATCGGTTTGGTTCAGTTCGGTTATGGGCCAAACCGAAAACCGAACCAAACCGAACCGCGATTTTTGGATTTCCCGAACCGAAACCGAAACCGAACTGAATATATTATCCCATGGAGAACTGAACATTCGGCGGTTCGGTTACGGTTATGGTTTTTTTTGGTTTTTAACCGATTTTCTAAATATTCAACAATTTTTTTTCACAAGGGTTGTTGAGAATCTATTGGGCATTTTGATTTTTTATAATGTTTCATAATTTTAATAAAACTAAACTTGTTAAATAATTTAGACAACTGAGAATGTGTTGGTCTTGTTGGACTTTTCCTTTTTGTTCCTAATTCCTACTAGCTTAGTAGCTCCTACAAATCATCATAATGCAAATTACATATCAATTAACCACAATGTCCCAATCCTTGGGCACTTTAATAATTAAACTTCTCCATCCCTAATTTCACAAAACGAGCAAGCAAATTCTTTGGCACTTTAATAATTAAGTATATCTGTTTTTAATTGCCCAAAATAAACAAAAATTCTCAATAAACAAAGAAAATATGAAGTATCCCAAATTACAAATAAAAAACAGACATTCAAATTGTTGACCAAAAGAGAAAATCAATGGTTTTAAATTTAAGGAATTGAAGTCATCTACATTCTTCAATCCATATTCTTCAATCTTCAAGATTGTAGCTTCAATTCTCCAATCTCCATACAAGCATCATTCATGGTTAATAAAATGAAACAATATGAAAGGTAAACAAGATAAAATTAAATTGACAAGGAGTTGTATTGAGACTTGCGTTGTCTCCAATTTCAGACATCTATAAAAATCATGTATGATTGCAAATTACATTTGAAACATAAATTAATATTGAAACACTCACAATCTCATATTCTCTATAATATTTGAGAAGCTAGTGCATGATGAAAGAGATTAAAAAAATAAAAAACAGAAAAAACTTGTATGTCCAACCATATTTATCAACATAGCTCTGTTATGAAGATCAGTGAAGCAGAATAGTGACTACTATAACTAATATATATCAACACAGCTTTGTTACACTTCCACCGACTGTTTGTCAACTTCATCAAATCTTACTTCTTTGCAGTTTGCACCCTCAAAATTCCAATTATGCTAGACAACATCTAATCATCCAGCAATCCTTAAGCCTGTGAATTTATGAACCAAGTAAATTATGAACCAAGTAAATATAAGACTTATGTCCACTAACCCATAGAACCTAGGACTAATTTTATTCCAAGCTATTGAATATGACCAATCCCCAAAATTATCATTCCTAATCACCGTCAACATCCTTCAGCCCGCTTAATGACATCTTCCTTTAGGGGGAAAAAAACTTAAGGACATTATTAGTTGATAGATACAGTCAGGAGCACTTTTTCCAATCCAGCAACTACAAATTGCATCATCAAGAATTCTTAGCAGAGAAAATAAACAGAAAAATTTTTTTTTTTATAAAAAGTGGGGAAGCCAGCTTACAAATTTACAATGGAATATAACAAACTAACACACATCCATGTGCACTTTATGCCGTTCTTTTTGTGTGTATGTCTTACCGATTGTGAGTGAATTCACATGATAAATGTTCCATCAGAAACTGAAAAATTAAGAAAGCTAGGAAAAGAAATTGAAGAATAGAAGGAAAGGAATGATGTAATGGAATTCAAACAATTAGAGAAGAAAAAAAGAACTATCTTTTTATTGAATATTCAAGCAAGACAAGTCAGCTGAAACCAGAGAAAGCTCTAGCATTAAAAGATATATACATAAAAATGCTTACATATGGTTCTTAAATCCAACAATTCTATATATATATATATATTTGGTGAAAGGTGCCTATAACTATGAATACTCACATAATTAAGAGCAATTAATACTGGGCGCAATCTTCACTTCCACGCAGGAATTAAGTTAAAGAAAATTCAAAAGTAATAAGAGCTCAAAACTTCGTTCTTCAAGCACAAATATAATAACCTGTTCGGTTGCCAATAAACTGAAGGAAGATTAAATGGCACAATATTTGAAACAAAGATTTTTCCATCATCGTTTCTTTTCTAAAAATTAAGGAGCAACAATAAAATCTTCAGCCCACTGTATAGGGGCTCCCCAAACTCCTTAGTTAGAAATGAGAAGGGTTTGCTTGACTTTTGATTTTGGTTCTCCACAAAGTTTCACCAAAAAAAAAAATTTTTTTCACCTCAACCAAACCTTCCACATTTATAAGTTTAACGAAGTAGAAGTTTTTTATATTTTAATTTTCAGATTGAGAGAAAAAAAGGGAAAAGAAAAGATCATCAGATTCATCACACTTTCTCCCTCTCCCCACACATATCGACATCAATGATCAAACACAAGAAAAATGCAAAAGAGAGAAAAAAGTCCACAAAATAAAAGAGAAATTACTGATAAAATTGGTGAGGGGATTGGCGATGACGGCGAGGCAAAATGCTTCAGGTCCTCAGCTGCTTTCTGCTATTGCTTGAGAGGATAGTGGAGGGAGGCAGAGGTAGGGCCACTGGCCGCAATGACGCGTTGACGGCAGCGGCTCAGCGCAGCGCAGCTGCACAGAGGGCAGAGGCAGAGGGGAGTCGGGACTGAGAGTCTGAGAATCTGAGAGAGTGAAACCGTGAGTGTGAAGCCGTGAACGATTTGTGAAATGTGAAGTGTGTAAGAAACCCTAGTCCCAGACTCATATATATTGAGGGACCAGATCCAGTGTGGCGCAACCTGGATTAACTTATTTTATGGACCAATCATAATTAAGTAATCATATTAATTTATATATATAATTTAAATTAAAATTGGTTTTTTTCGGTTTTCTTGTTCTGTTATATTTTGGAAACCGAAACTGAAACCGAAACCGAAAATTTATATATTCTAAAATTGAAACCAAAACCAAATTACTGAAAAACCAAATCGCTTGTGGTTTCGGTCCGATTTTCGGTTTTTTGGTAATTTTTGTTCACCCCTAGAAGCAAGTATGGAATTCATTGTAACAAGTGGGATACTAAAGGTAGTGGTAATGCTCTTAATGTGGGTCTGTGGAAGCTTGTTTCTCAGGTTGCTCATTTATTCTTCTCTTTTTATTTGGTTCAAAGTTGGTTGTTTTAATAAGGCTTGGTTTTGGGAAGATCTGTGGGTGGAAGAGGTTTCATTGGAGCTTTTGATGCCTTGCCTTTTTAGGTGTCGTTCTATTGATAATGCTCCAGCTACATCCTTTTATTCTTTGGAGAAGGGAACTCTTTCTTGCGACTTCTGTTTCGTTTGACATTTTAATAGAAAAAGAGGTTTTGTTTTGAGTTTAGTAAAAGAAAGATTGATGAGCTTACTATTTTCTTCCCTAGTTGAGGTGTGATATGAGGATTTGGATAGTAGATAACTTTGTTTCTTTTTCTTCTAAATCATTTTTTTTTTCATTATTTATTGAAGCTTCCGACCTCTTTTCCTTTTAATAATGTTATTTGGAAGAACAAGGTTCCTCTTAAGATCAAGTCCAATTACTTGGACTTGAGACTTTTAATAGGATAATACAAACAACTGACTGCATGTAAGAAGACCTCGGAGGCTGTCGTTCATGATAGTTGCATGATGTGTTTAGAGTCTAATGAGGCTAATGTGCAGCTCTTTCTACACTGTTGGGTCACTCGATAGGTTTGATATGCCTTTTCTCTATTTTTGGTGAAACATGGGTAATGCCACAAAATGCTAATGACTTCATGGTGGTGTAGTTGCATGATGTGTTTAGAGTCTAATGAGACTAATGTGCAGCTCTTTCTACACTGTTGGGTCGCTAGATAGGTTTGATATGCTTTTTCTCAATTTTTGGTGAAACATGGGTAATGCCACAAAATGCTAATGACTTCATGGTGGTGCAGTTTGGGTTTGGGAGAAGCAAAAAAGGGGGGACTTTGTGGAATTGTGTACTGCCATTCTTTAGACTTTGTGGATCATGTGATGCAGGGGCAGCATCAAGGTTCTGCAGCAATGGAGAAATTAGAAGAAATAAAAGAGAGGAAGGAAAGGGAAAGGAGGAGAGAGGAGATACCATTGGGGAACTCATGTTCAATTCCTATTCAAATTCATCAAAAACTGCCTACAACGTGGCTTTCACACACTATTTATAACACCTCTTTACATGAAATTACACATATACCCCCAAAACTACATTACATTACAAACAGACCCCTACTGTACAAAAATATTACAAACAGCCCCCAAATACACATAATCTGATAATCCTATACTAATTAATACTAAACACAAATAATAAACTGCTAACTTAACCCCACAATTCCTTAATAAAACTCTTCTTAGTTGTTTTTCAGCAAGGATCTTCCCAAGGTCTTACTTCTAGTCCTACATCAACTCTCCCCCAGTTAGAAAAAGTTCGGCCTCGATTTTTGAAATGTTGGAGGGTCAAAAGGGAGAAGCATACTTGGAGACTTTGAAAGCTAGTGCTTGACTGATACAAGAAACCAGGATCCTTTGGCAGCATCATAGACTTGAATTGAGAGTTGGCATCAATAAATAAGCACAGGAATGACAAACTTAACAATTGGAATGTCCGAAGGACTTTGGATGTCTTCAAACACATTTTCCTTCCCTGTATTGTCTTCAAGCTGAGTAATTATGACTGATTCTTTGTCTTGGTTCATTGGTAGAGCAGACTTCAAAACGATTTTCTTCCCATTATAATGAAGGACGTATGTGTTCTCATGTCCTTTGAGTCACACCTAAATCATCCAACCAAGGAGAACCAAGGGGTAGATGGCCAATCTTCATTGGTAGGGTATCACACCAAACATTAGCCAAATACTCACCCATTTGGATAGGAACCAAACATTTTTCATAAACATGTACAAGAGTTATCAACCCAAGATATCACATGAGGCTTTGGGTGAGGATCTGGATGAAGCTGCATTTGAATGACTCCATTTGTGGAAACCACATTCATTGGATATCTTCCATCAATGATGATTTTGCAAACCTTTTCTCCGTACTTGAGAAAGTATTGAAAAGCTTGAAATTGCACCCTAAGTTTGGCAAATGCATTTCTTTTTCCTATAATTTGTTACCATGTTGCAGAATTATGCATATGCATATGCTGCAGCTATATATCACAACCCTTTAACACAATTTCCCACAAGCTTTATTCCCAATTTCTCAAAAACTATCTTGAATCCACCTTGATATTGATTGTCCTGCTGAAATGAATCAAATTCACGAAGAAAATTCACAAATTGCAGCAAAAAAACCTGATTTTTGATGCTGGTAGTGACAATTTCTAGGGTTTCATGCCAAATTATCATGCCTGCTTGCATTGTAGTGCGTCTACAATTAAAATATCTCCTTGCAGCTCAAAATATTGCAAATAAAACCCAAAATATCGTGGCTGGGTAATTTCTTTCGAGACTGGAAACAGGAGGAGATTCTGGCAGACACTCTCACTCACAGTTGCTAGCACGTGGGGCGAATGGGCCACCGGCAATGGTGCTCTGGTGATGACTTTTCAGGCCAGGGTAGGTCAGGGGGTGGGAAACACAGTGGTGATGGCTGTATGTCAAAAGAACTCTGGCAAGGGTGGATTTTGAAGGGGTTGGCGACTGGCGAAGTTTGGCTGGCGCATGGAGCCACACGAATGGTCGGACGATGATGAAATTTTAAGGGTAAGGGTTTCGGAGGGTTCTGTTTTTCGTGGTGTTGCAGATGGTCGCTGGAAAGTGGTGTTCGATATTTGGTGACACAATTGGAATTTCTGAAAAGTTCAGAAAATGTGTTTCAGTGAGAGAGAGAGAGAGAGAGAGAGAGAGAGAGAGAGAGAGGGTGGAAACACAGTGGTGATGGCTGTATGTCAAAAGAACTCTGGCAGGGGTGGATTTTGAAGGGGTTGGCGACTGGAGAAGTTTGGCTGGTGCATGGAGCCACACGAATGGTCGGACGAAGATGAAATTTTGAGGGTAAGGGTTTCAGAGTGTTCTGTTTTTGGTGGTGTTGCAGGATGGTCGCTGGAAAGTGGTGTTCGAGATTTGGTGACAATTGGAATTTATGAAAAGTTCAGAAACTGCATTTCAGTGTGAGAGAGAGAGAGAGAGAGAGAAGAAGAAGAAGAAGAAGAAGAAGAAGAAGAAGAAGAAAAGGAGAAGTAGCAGCAGAGGGAGATAGAAGTTGCAGAATAGTGGGGGAAGGAAGAAGAGAAGGGGGCCCCCCGCGGGGGGGGGGGGGGGAGAAGAAGACTGAAAGGAAAAGATGGGGAATTGAAATGGAGGAAAGAGATCGTGGTTGGGCTCTGATACCAAATGATGCAGGGGCCGCTTGAAGGTTCTGCATCCATGGAGAAATTAGGAGAAATAGAAGAGAGGAAGGGAAGGGAAGGGAGGAGGGAGGAGATACAAAGTTGGGGGGGGGGGGGGGAGTTGATGTCCAATTCCAATTCAAATTCAAATTCATCAACTGCCTACAACATGGCTTTCGCACGCTTTTTATAAGAAAGCCTCTTTACATGAAATTACTCATAAATCCTCAAAACTACATTACATTACAAACATACCCCTACTTTACACAAATATTACAAACAACCTCCAAATACACATAAGCCTATACTAATTAATAATAAACACACGTAATAAACTACTAATTTAACCCCACGATTCCTTAACCAAACTCTTCTTAATTGTTTTCCTGCAAGGATCGTCCCAAGGTCTTACTTCTTGTCCTACATCATCATGCTTGAGAGAAATGCAAGGATTCTTAATGTCAATACAACATCTTTCCATTTGTTATGGGCAGATTCTGTTATGGGCTCTTGTTTTGCTTGCTTTTTTTGGGCACATGCTTTAGGGATTTTTTGGGGGGAGCGAAGGAATTTCTGTAATTACTTTTAGCTTTTCTTTGGAAGATTTCTTGTTCCTCAAAGCTTATAATTTTTTCTTACTCATTAATAAATTTCTTTCTATCCCAAGAAACAAGGAACTAAGGCAATGAATGTAGCATTCAGGCTCCTTTCAAAATTGACAATCATGAAAATTTTGTGAAGGTTAGGACATCATTTCTGACAGTGCTCTAACAATGCAATGCTTTAGAATTCCTGATCATCCCATCTGGACCTGATGCCTTCTCCCTACCGCATGTCATGACCAGCTGAGAAAAATGGTCTCTTTGGCAGCACACTTTCTTCCCCAGTTGTATTCAAATCCATCATATCCAACCAAGGTCCCCATTTGGTTGTCTCTACTCTCTAGGAGTGTACCAATCTGCTGAAAAACTCAAACCCAGCCTGAGACTGAACTGTTTCACTTTTCTGTTCGGTTTTCTGGTTATGGTTTTCTCTTTCAGTTCTTAGTTTTTCTTTTACCGTTTTGGTTTTGTATGTAAGCTGAGCCACTGAAATATGGCTTTATTATTTAAGTTAACATTAAAAATTACATACTTATAGTACAAATATGTTTTTATATATTTTTAATTATTTTCAATTATTTATAATTATCTGAGGCATATATTGTAATAGAAATGGGATATTGGAAGGCTTTATAGAAGAGCAAGAGGTTCCTATCTCTCTCCTTTGCCAATGTGCCCTGTGGAACGAGCATCACGTTCACACTGCCTGCCTACTGTAGTGCTGCGCATTTTTCAATGCAGTTTTCCAACATTGGTTATTTAGTGAAATGGAATCTGTCCCTTAAGGCAATGCTCTGCCCTAATTCTCTTACAAGGCCCAAGTGGGCCTAACTTCCTTTGAAGCTGCGCCTATACTTTTGAACTCAAGCAAGAGTTTAAAATGGTTTAATGATCAATCTATGTACAGTGGTTGAAATTTTTCATAAATATTAAAACCCATAAAAAAAAAAACCAAGCAAATTCCTTTTGACTTCACTTATTTTTGGGCTTTCCTTGCTCGCCCTCACCCTCGTAAAAAATCAGTGTCAAAAAAAATATATTTAGAAAAGTTCAATTTAACTGATAAAAAACCAAACTATTTAACCAACGGCTTTTTTTTTTTTTCAATATTAAATTTATGGATTGCTTCACTATCAGTATAAGTTTTTAAAACCACGATTGATTGGTTTGGTTCGGTGTTCAGTCTTGCCCAAAACTGAACCAAACTGAATCGATTACTGCCCCAGCAGTCTCCTTGTGTGGGTTGCTGAAAAACTCCCAATTTCATCGGCAACCTGCTCCCCTTTCAGTAAAATCCCTACTTACCAGCATGAATATTTTTGTGCAGTTTAGAAACTAAAAATTTCTTTGGAAATCAGCACTTTGCAAATAACTTCAATGCTGCTTACAAGAATTTCAGTATCTTAATTTTAAGTGCAGAAGTAATATAGGTCATCATTTTACTTTTGTTAGGTTCTTTTCTAGGTTAATCTATGTGGCACTCCCCTGTGAAAGTGAATGGATTTTCGCATGAGGTATGCCACTTGTGTGGCTCAAAGGTTGGCATTTACCTTGAAGTATGCAGTTGGTAAACTTTCTGTCTTAAATGACAATATAAAATTATGAGCAAATTTTTGTTTCTCCAAGGGGTTTATGAACATTTTACGTACAATGGTATGGTGAAGCTCAATATCTTTTCTATGCAGTTGTCTGAAATTCTGGGCGCATTTATATTTCCATGTGGCTTCTGTTTTTGTTGAACCTTATCCACAATTGACCGTGAAGAATAAATTATTTGTTGAAGGTATTGATGTTTGAAAAAGTGGCTCTCTTGCAGGATGGGACCAAGGACTGTTGGGAATGTGTATTGGTGAGAAGCGGAAGTTAAAAATACCAGCAAAACTTGGTTATGGTGAACAGGGTTCTCCACCTACCATCCCAGGTAATACTTGTTTCTGAGAGTTTTTCAACCAAACAGGTAGACTGGTTCATACGTTTCATAACTGACCAAATTAGTAGCTATTCTTGCTAGATTTGTGGTTCCATTCCTAATGAGAGCCATCCTTACCAGACTTGTTGCTCTATTCTCACTGAGCTGTTAATTTCTGTCCTTCACCCCACACAAAAAATAAACATAAGGATGAAGGATTAGATATGCTTTTGGTCCTGTGGTTTGTCTCATGTTACATTTTAATCCCCCATGTTTTATTTTTTAAAAAAGTTCCTTCTAGTTCTTAAATGGTTATAATGTAGGATAGTCTGTCTACTGTCATCATGTAAGTTGTGTGATGGGATAGTCGATGTGGAAAAAAACTAATTTTTGATGTGGCACCACCATGTCCACATCACTGGACCAAATAAGCTTCCTAAGCCATAGGGATGCCACCTGTAAGAAGATTTTCCTGCCTAGCCAATGAGCTTTGGGTGGGAAATTTAGTTCGATGCTGTATCCATATGGCTTGGGCCATTCAAGGTTTGAATTATGCAGACCGGGCTAGTCAACATCACCGGCAAGGCATATATGCCATTTCCTTGATACTACGTAACAGGTTACTTAAATGATCTCATTGAAATTAGTTTTGAAAATAGGATGGGGATCAAATTGTAATATGAAAAGTGCAACAATGAGCAGCTTGCTGCTATAGTAGGATTGTACTTTTTATACAGATGGTTAGCTGCTTTATTTTGCTGTATTTCAGGATATGTCACCCTGTTTGAATGCTAAATGGGAGACCTGATATAAATATTTGTACAGTTTCAAAGTGGCCTTTGTACCTTGTCAAACTGGCTCCTTTCTGTTTCATCCACATATTAAGCTATCTGCAGGGAGTCTCGTAAGAAATATTATATGGTATGAAGACTTACATGAATTCTTTTATATAACTACAGGTGGGGCGACGCTCATTTTTGATACCGAGCTTGTTGCAGTGAATGGGAAGACATCTAGTGGTGGGAAAACGAGTGATTCTGAACTATAGTCAGGGAACAGCTCCTGTCTAAATTATTCTCTCTTTCATTGGCATGGCAAGAAGTCAGTTCTGCATTTTTGTTGCAAACCTTGAAATCCAAGAGCTTAAGCACACCAAGAATCTCCAAATCATGGACTAGAATTTTCATCTTTGGACCCAAGTAATTAGGGGTTGGAAGCGAATTATATCCAAATTCTATTTTTTCGATTGAACTTTTTTTGACTCTGTTTTATAGGGTTCGGTCCCAAGCTTTATCCAGTTGGAACCTTTGATGACTGCACTGTTTAGCTTGGTTCAAAGCCTTCCTACCACTATGTTTTCCATCATTAGTCATTTACTTAAGAATCTGTTTGGAACGTAGAAAACACTTAAGAAAAGGAATATTAAAGTTTGTAATTTCATGTTTGGTTATTTAGGAAAGTGAAAAAAATAAAACAAAAAATACACTAAATTTTAGGAACAACTTTTTAATTCTACTCATAATTAATATTTGATTTTTTTCCTAATTCTTAATCCTATTAAAAAAAATTTGAATTTTTAATATAATTTAATGTAGAAAAATAAAATGAAAAATAAGTTTTTTTTTTTTTTTTTTTTTAAAGTAAAATTCTAGATTCAAATGTATTCTAAAAATTCGAGAATAAAAGAATTCAAGGATGTAAGAGGATATGAGTCGAGGATTGCGGAATTTGAAATTATTTAAAAAATTTGTCCACCATCTTATTATGTAGCAATCCTGGTTTTTATGAGGACATCTCATGCACAGAATTATTAGGTATGTCACAAGTGATCCTTCAAATTGAATATTTTTATCTTCCATTTGTTATTGTGGATTTTGATCATTAAATTTTATTTTTGTATAATTTTAAATAAAATTTAATATAAAATTATATTAAATTTCTTCCTGTAAATTTAGGTAAATATAAATTTAAGATACAAAAACTAAGAGAAACAAATTACTTTGTCTCGGCCAATTTGTTAAATCAAGTGAGTGGTACTAGAGGCTAAGAATGGATGTTCATATCTTCATCTCTTTACAATGCAATGGGTTTAACAAAATTTGTATTATTTTGTTATCCCCATTGGTAATGAATTATTAAATTCTTAATTTAAAAGAAATAATAAATTTTAATTTTTTTTTGAACATAGTGTATTGGTTTATCCAAGAATCATCGATGTTTTTAATATATCAACATATCTGCCTTTTTTTTTTAATAAAAAAAATATATATATTAAATGATAGATCATTATTAGTAATGGGCACTTCCGTTATTTAACTTTAATAGATGTTATGATTATCAAAAATATTTTCTCCGTTTGGAGTACTTGAAAAAGTACTTACGGTATTTATTACTTAAAATAAATATTTTTATAAAAAAGGTAGAGTTTGACTTATATTACAACAAGTATTTATTGCAATAGCGATTTTTTAGAATTTTTTTTAAAAAAATTTTTAAGTAAATTTTGGAAGGAAGAAGAACCAATTATTAATTTAAATTAACATAAATAAAAATTTAAAATTAATTAATAATATTATTTTTTTTCTAAAATTAATATGAAAATCATATATTATAAATACACATTAGTGACAATATTATTGTTAACTAAAAATAATAATCTTATATTATTTTATTTAGTAGAAAATATTTAATTGTTAATTAAAATAGTAAAATAAATATTAATGAAAATTTTAATTGCAAAATATAATATTTTTAATTTAAAATATATTTAAAAAATAATCATATAGAACCCTAAAATAGAAGTAAGCATCCAAATACCATTTATTTTAAACACAACTGAACACCGTTTATGTTGTGGATGTGACTCATATTCAAAGCGGATCACATGTACTGGAGAAAGTTATGTGAAACGAGGGACAATTGGATAAGAGGAGTTTGTAGGTTTGAGGGCAAACCGTCGACGAGAGTTTGCAGGTTTGAGGGCAAACTGTCGACAAATTGGGCCCTAACTGTCGACGGTTTCAGCCAGTACGCTGAAGGCATTTTTCTCAACACCAAACTGTCGATGGTTTGGCTAAACTGTTGACGATTACCACCGGCGTAGATTATGTAATTTCAAATTGGGGCCTTGTAGATTGGGCTAAAACGGAGGGATTTCCTCCGAGAATCGACATAGATGTAGTTTAGATATACTAGAACACTTATGTGAGCATTGAGTTCATACTTAAACAATATTGTAACCCAAAGATTATAGCTTTGACATTGTTCATAGTGAAAACTGAAATGCTGCTCCCGTGGATGTAGGCTATTGTCGAACCACGTAAATCTTGTGCGTTCTAGTTGTGTTTTTGATTCTTCTTAGTATTTTTTGAGTGCTTCTTGAGTATATGTCATCGTTAAGTGGTTGCATTAGTGATTATTGATTGTTTCATGTTTGATTGTGTGCTTTTGCTGCACATGTTCAAGTTGAACGAACGTCAACAAGTGGTATTAGAGCTATTGGTTCTACAATGCCTGGGCTCTCTTCGATTAAGTTTGATGTGAACAAGTTCGAGGGAACTAGTAATTTCGGGCTTTGGCAATGAAGGGTGAAAAGTCTACTAGTGCAGCAAGGGATGATGAAGACTTTGTATGGAAAAAAGCCAGACGACATGAACGAAGCAAGTTGGAAGGAGCTTGAAGCAAAGGCGGTTTCCACGATCCAAGATTGTCTGGCTGATGATGTTATATATAATGTCATGGATGAGAAATCGCCGGCTGTGATTTGGTTGAAGCTCAAAAGTCGGTACATGTCCAAGTCGCTTACGAACAAGCTGTATTTTAAGCAAAAACTTTATTGTCTTAAGATGTCGGAGGGTTCGGACCTGACTTAGCACATCAACACTTTCAATAAGATCATTAGTGATCTGAAGCATGTTAATGTGAAGTTTGAGGAAGAGGATAAAGCACCGATGCTACTGAATCCCTTACTGATGTTTCCGACATTTGAAACTTGGTTACAATGTTAACTTGGGGAAAAGAAACCCTGGAGTTGGAGGACATTACGAGTGCGTTGCTGGGGTTCCACCAAAGGAAGAGGGCTAGCCATGAGGGTTCACATGCTGAAGGGCTCGTGGCAAAGTAGAATCAGAATTGGGGGAGTAGCTGTTTTTTGGGGTGGATCGAGCGGCCATAAGGCTCAGTCCAAGTCCAGGAAGAAGAAGGACGTGTGGTGTTTTAAGAACGGGAAAAGAGGGTCCATAAAACCGGAGTTTCCAGAAAGGAGGAAGGGAGGTGCTGAAGGCAAAGAAGGTTCGTCAACAACGGCGAATGTAGTTGAAGAAGGAGACTTTGGGAGCGGTTATGGTGACATGCTTTCTATTTCATCAGGGTCAGACGAGTTCATAGATTCTTGGATTTTGGACTCTGTATGTTCGTATCATATGACGCCTAATAAAGACTGGTTCACTACGTATAGATTGGTCAGTTGTGGTTCCATTCTGATGGGGAATGATGCTGTCTGCAAAGTGATTGGGATCGGGAATATAAAAATCAGGATGTACGATGGTGTAGTGCAGACGTTGTGTGATGTGAGGCACATACCAAAGTTGAGGAATAATCTGGTTTCGTTAGACACCTTGGATTGTAACGAGTTCAGTTACAAGACCAAAGGTGGGGTAATGAAGGCGAGCAAGGGAGTTCTGACCGTGATGAAGGGGAAGAGAGTGCTGTGTAATATTTACACATTGCTAGGTACCACGGTTGTAGGTGGAGTTGCAACCGTAGAGTCTGGGTCTGATAGTACTCTTCTATGGCATATGCGTTTAGGGCATATAGGAGAGTGTAGGATGCAAGCAATTCACAAAAGAGATCTTCTGAAGGGGATAAATGATGCAAATTGGAGTTCTACAAGAACTGCGCGCTTGGGAAGCAAAACTGGGTTTAGTTCACGATGACCACACACAAGACGGAGGGAGTACTGGACTACATTCATTCTGATGTTTGGGAACTGGTGAGAGTGGCATCACGAGGGGGACATGTGTATTTCATAAGTTTTATCGACGACTACTCACGAAAGCTCTGGCTTTACTTCATGCGATACAAGTTGGAAACATTTGATAGGTTTAAAGTGTGGAATGTTGAGGTGGAAATTCAGACTAGGAAAAAGATCAAATTCCTCAAGTTAAACAAGACTGAGTACACAAACTCGAGATTCAGAGAGTTCTGCAAGCAGCAAAGCATAAGAAGACATTTTACCATGAGCCAAAAACCACAACAAAATGGTGTGGTGGAGAGGATGAACTGAACCTTGGCTAAAAAGGCTCGGTGCCTTAGGTTGTAGGCTAGGTTCTCCATGAATTTTCGGGCTGAGGCAGTTAATATGGCATGTTTCTTGGTAAACATATCACCTAAGGCATCACATAATAGGAAATTTGCTGTGGAGGTGTGGACATGAGAAAGGTAGACTACTCTAGTTTTATGAGTATTTGGGTGTCCGACCTATGCGCACATCTCGAGTGAGGAGAGATTGAAGTTTGAGGCGAGGTCTAGACAATGCATCTTTCTGGGATATAAGAAAGGCGTGAAAAGGTTCAAGTTGTGGGATCTGGTAGTAAACAAGGTGGTACAAGGTGGTGATTAGTAGGGACGTGGTTTTCAATGAGAACGCCATGTTGTGGCATACTCAGGATGAAATAGAGAAACAGAATCCAAAAAATCGCAGCAGCAATAAGCGTGTGATTCAAGTAGAGTTAGAGACTTAGGGAAGACATGCAGGGAGTCCTAGCCTGAGAGATCAACCAATGGTTTAGGTAGATTTAGAAATTTAGGGTGGAGATGACACAAGGAGTTCTAACTCAGATGACCAGCAGCAGCGTCGAAGCATAGCTGTAGATAGACCCAGACGCGTCATTAGGCCACGACCAAGATACGGTTTTTACAATTTCGTGTCTTATGCGTTTATCACCAATAGTGGGGTCCTACTACCTATCAGGAGGTGATGCATAGCTAGAAGAAGGGTAGCTGGATAGGCGCTATGGTGGAGGAGATGGGGTTATTGCATAAGAACCGGACATGGGACTTGGTGGAGCTTCCAATTGGGAAGCGGGAAATTGGATGCAAGTGGGTATACTGGAAAAAAGAAGCAGTTTTAGAAAAGGAAAGAGAGAACTACAAGGCTCACTTGGTAGTGAAGGGGCACTCGCAAGCGAAGGGAGTAGATTATGATGAAATCTTCTCCCCTATGGTCGGACACACTTCCATAAGGGTAGTTTTGGGACTAGTGACACAATATGATATACATCTAAAGTAGATGGGCGTAAATATGACGTTCCTCCATGGTGACTTGGAGGAGCTAATTTACATGACACAACCAAAAGGGTTCAGCTAACCTGGACAGGAGCATTTAGTTTACAAACTGAATAAGTCACTATATGCGCTAAAGTAGTCTCAGAAGCAGTGGTACAAGAAGTTTGACACCTATATGACCCAAATTAGCTATAGGAGGTGTGAGTACGAATGTTGCGTCTATGTGAGGAAACTTGTGGATGGGTCTCTCATTTTTCTGCTCCTATATGTTGAAGTCATGCTGATTGTTTCTAAAGACAAAATTAAGTTAAATTGGTTGAAAACTCTGTTGGGAAAAGAGTTCGACATGAAATACTTAGGTACAACCAAGAGAATACTTGGCATGGAAATTCACATGGATAGAGTTGCAGGGAGACTATGGTTATCTCAGGGCTACTATGTGGAGAAGGTGTCGGAGAGGTTTAGCATGACTAATGCTAAGCTAGTGAGCACACCTTTGGCGAGTCATTTCAGGCTGTCTACTGTTCAATGCCTAAAAACAGACGATGAGGTCCGGGATATGTCGAGGGTACCCTATGCTAGTGCGGTGGGGTGTCTGATGAATGGCATGGTATATACGAGGTCAGACCTGACATATGTTGTCAGCGTGGTGAGCAAGTTCTTCTCAAATCCGGGTCGATGACAATGGGATGTTGTGAAGTGGATTCTCAGGTACTTGAAGGGTATGATCGGATATGACATAGAGTTCAGAGCACAACAGGGTAATCCATCAGTGGTGGGGTACGTGGATGCTGATTACCCAGGAGACCTGGATGACAGGTGGTTTACCACGGGGTACATATTTACCCTTGTGGGGGGACCCATTTTTTGGAGGTCTATGGTGCAGTCACTCGTGGCATTGTATACTGTCGAGTTCGAGTACATGGTAGTGGCTAAGGCTGCCAAGGAAGCGTTGTAGCCTATGAGGTTAGTTAGAAAGTTAAGTGTCTAGTAAGGTGGAGTTCTATTGCAGTGTGATAGTTAGAGTGCCATATACTTGGCGAAGAATTTGGTGTACTATGTGAGGATGAAGCACATTGATGTGCGGTATCACAAGGTCAAGGAACTGATTACTTTAGGGGAATTTCTTCTTGAGAAGGTCCATATATCTAATAATGTGGCCGATACGCTGACAAAACCGGCCACTATGGATAAGTTCAAGCATTGCTTGGACTTTCAATGTCTCCAAGTGCTAGAGGAGAGACGAACCCAATCTACAGGCCCGGGTGGAGCAGCGATTATGCTTTCGGATTTCCAAGGTGGTGAATATTCGCCAAGGTGGAGATTGTTGGGGATGTGAATCATATTCAGTGCGAATCACAAGTACTGGAGAAAGCCACGAGATGTGAGGGACAATTGCATGAGAGGAGTTTGCAGGTCTGAGGACAAACCGTCGACGGATTAGGCCCTAATTGTTGACTATTTCAGGCAGTACGCAGAAGACATTTTTCTCAGCACCAAACTATCGACTGTTACCATCGGCACAAATTACGTGATTTCATATCGAGGGCTTGTAGATTGGGCTAAAATAGAGGTATTTCCTCTGAGGTTTGACACAGATGTAGTTTAGATATACTAGAACACTTTTGTGTGCATTGGGTTCATACTTAAACAATATTATAACTCAAATATTATAGCTTTGACATTATTCATAGTGAAAATCGAAATGTTGCTCCCATGGACGTAGGCTATTGTCAAACCACATAAATCTTGTACGTTCTAGTTGTGTTTTTGATTTTTCTTATTATTGTTTGATTTCCTCTTGAGTATATTTCATCATTGAGTGATTGCATTAGTGGTTGTTGATTATTTTGTGTTTGATTGTGTGCTTTAGCTGCGCATGTTCAAGTTGAATGAACGTTGTCAGTTTTTAACTTTCAATAAATTTTCAATTTAATACTAATCATTACTATTTATTTAATTCATTTTTTTTTGAAAACCACTTCTACATAAATTGTTCCAAACAATTTCTAAGTTAACAATTTTTTTTTTTTCATTCTATTAATATCTAAATTTCATTAAAATTAGGAGTAGAAAAATGAACTAATTTTAGTGTAAATTCTCGCCACTCTATTTTTTTTTTCATTTCACATAATATACCAACAAATTCATTATTTTTTTTTTGTACAAACATGATATTAAGTATTTTATGAATAAATATAATTAAAATTTTCATACATGAATTTGAATGCCATAAAATTAGAAAAATGTTATACAAATTTAAAACTTTCACAAATAGGTTAAATTAACACACATCGAGAGTGTTAAAAAATAATGAAAAAGTCAAGCAAAACAAAAACTTTTAAAAAATTCATAAAATGATACAAATGTGAAAAGAAGAAGAACTCTTCCAAAAGACATTTGATTCTTTATCATTCAAATGTATGCTTTCAAAGAACAAATCATTTGCCCACTAAAATTATTTGTAGTTAATAGAATATGCTACTTTTACTAACTTCTTTTTTAGCAGGCAAATTCGCTATCTTAGTAAGTATCGACACCTGGATCGGGCGGGCCATTTAGGTTGCCAAAATGTTTGGAAATTATTTGAACCAAGTAAAGAAAACCAATTCATTCATTCTCTAACTTACCAATACGTTTGAGAAAACATAGTCATCACTTCATTCTAGTTTTGAAGAGGTAAAACTAAGAAAAAATATTTTTGAAAAGAGTTTAGGTGTGGGAGCACCATTGTGAAAAGGGAAGGTAGCTTTTTAAAAGGGGGATGAATAGACTTTTTTCGCAGAATGCGTATTTTTCTACAAAATTGAATGCTTGGCAAGATGCAAGTAATTATATCACAATATATGAAATATAAATCATGCACAAGACGTAAATAAAAGAGTGAAGGGAGAGAAAGCTTAACACCGTAGATTTAATGTGGTTCAACACCAAGCCTACTTCCACGTATTAGCATAAAGTTAAGAATTCCACAATCCACTATGAGTACTCCTTCAGCGGCTGAGCAAGCTTTATAACTCGGGTATCAAACCCTGCACTCGAGAAAAAATCCCTGCTGTGCTCACTAAGAGCCTTCACTTTGGTTCACAACGAACTTTCACTAAACGGTTCACAAAGAATCTTACAAGCAACCTTACAAGAAGATGGAAATGTAACACAATGCTCCTCAAATGAGCAAATATAAATTACAACCCAAACCTCACACTATTCTCTTAAGAATTGAATCAAACACAATAAGTGAGTAAGAGAGATTGAGCACATGTAATGAAGAACTAATATGCAATGTGCTAGGTTTTGTATAAAATGATGTTTTTCACTAAGAATGATCAATGACCTTCAAAACGATGTTAATACAAGTCTAATAGCTTGTATTTATAACTCAAGAGCCAAATGAGCCATTAACTAGTTGTTGGGGAGAAGAAAAAATATTTTATTTGGTAAACTAGCCATTTTCTGCCCGTTGGAGCAGTTCTGCTTGTTGGACTCATCGACTAGCCTTCTGCACTCAAAAACTAGTATCAACAAGTCATTCGTCGACGAATCCCCTATTCTCGTCGATGAGTGCCTTGAATCAGAACAAGTCATCAACATGAAAGTTGTGAAATTTTTTCTTAGCTTTTTAGGGACACCAAGATTGTCCTTTTTGGACTTTTATAGCAAAAGTTATGCCCCAAATACCGAAAGTTATTTAGGACTCAAGGTTGCACTACGTCAGTTGACGATTGCTTTGTTTTTCCTTGTCAAAAAACCTTTTAATGATTTAAAACATTCTTGGACAAAAGTATATGAAAGATATTAAGTCTAACTAAGTTTAATACTTGTCCAAAAGAGTTTCCCCATGAATATAAGATATCTTATTTGATAAAACACATTTGAAAGCTCGTTTTGATATTTTGTATGTCAATATGTCCTTTAATGAAAATATGCTTGACTTCTTAAAGATTTTGGACATAAGACTCGTTTTGATAAAACTGAAACCAAGTATAAAAATGTTCTTAAAATTAGGATGTTAAAAAACTTATCCATTTGAAAACATATTTTGAGTTTAGGATTATTGTTTTTGACAAACTCTTTGAATTTAACTTTGAAAACCATGAATGTGAGTTTGTGACAATGCAATCCTATAAACTCAAGTGTCTTCGTATGCATATGCAATGCTCAAATCTTACTCAGAAATCATGTAAGAAACACACTTGCAAGAGTTACAACATAGACTACCTCAAACACTCCCCAAATACATATAAGACTACATTAAGCTTCCTTTGGTCATGCTTGGGTCCTTTTGAGTATGTGTCCATTTGATCTTTTCTTCTTGACGTTTACTCGGTTTGATCTTTGCCTTCAATCCAATGCTTCATGTATGAGTACCTGTACTAAACATGATCTGCAAAGATAGGAAAACACTAGGAACAACATATAGGTTAATATCATCAAAACATAATAAACCATGATGGTGTAGTCACCAAGGCTAACATTCTCCCCATTTTTTATGATGTCTAACCTATTACTAATTTATTTAATCTTTGCATTCGTATTTATACTTACTATGACTTCATATGTAAAGATAAGTTAACCTAGAACCACTAATGAGTTGTTATCATCAAAACAAGACAATTAACCTTACGTAGCCTCTAAGACTAACATTCTCCCCCTTTTTGATGATGGAAAACCATTGGTGTTCTCTTATTGGGTATATTTTAAAGCTCCCCCTCAATTTATGCATATTCTTAGATAAGACTAACATTTACTCCCCCTTACTATATGCATAAAGGTAAAAATATTTAACTATATTTTTCATATCTATTAGAGCTTTAAACATGCATACCATAAAATAGAAAGTTCATGTAAGATAAAACAATTAAGAAATTAAAACTTTCATATTATCTTTGAATTACCACATGCATTCTATCCCACATGAATTTTCCATGCATTTCACTTCTCCCCCTCACATAATACTACATAACATTCTCTTAACAAAAAGGACACCAAACTATCATCTCCCCCTTTGATTATCATCAAAAAGAGAGGCAAAAATTCATTTTACGAACAAATGATTTCTCCCCCTTAATCTAAGATCTCATGGTGGTGAGGCGAGCGAGTGCTAGATATATATGCCAAAATTTTTTTGCTAAACCATAACACTTGAAAAACCAAGAATGACTTTTGTGCAAAAACTTGAATGATGATTTCTATGAATTATACCATATGATGTAGATCAATCATTTAATGCAAATTTGATTGTTATGATTAGCTTCACTAAAGCTCAACTTCATGAATGAGGTGTGTTATGCTATGCTTAGACATCCTACAATGTATCCAAACAAGAGCATATATCATCAAAACAAATTATAACATGCTTTTGAATAAAAAATTTAAAACCTTAGTAATTCATATGAGAAAAACAAGATCTTTCCATTAAATAAGCTTGGAGCACATGCTATTTATCCCATAAACAATAGCCAACATTTTCAAAAAAGAAACCAATTGATAATGACATATACAATTAAAACATCACATAGGTTTTATAATTTGAACTCATCAATATTGACATGATTTTCAAAAGTTCCCAACAAAGTAATTTAAAAAATTCAAAATTTGAGATTTTTCACTTTGAGCTCATCAAATACTTTTACCTAGGTGGGATTTAAATCTACCTAAACCTAATTCCTAATCTTAGGTCCTAAGGAAACAATTCAAAGATCTCATGTGTTTTCTTTTGGTACCCATTCCTCCTTGGGTCCCAAGGGGTTGGTTTTCTTTACAACCCATTCCATTTTTCTTTCTTTACCTCTAACTCCTCTAAATGGGCAAAAGTATCTAATATGACCCATTTTTTTTTTCACAATATAGAAAAATCTTGTTTTCATGTGAGGGTCTTTCATGTGAGAGTTTGTTAAGGCTTGACCGTGTGATTTACAGAAGGATTTCAAATTCTTTTTCGAAAAGTTATTTCTTTTAACTCCCAAGAATTTATTTGTGTTTTCTTTTCCTCTTATGATTTTACCATGCTTTTCAACTTTGTTTTTCAAGAGAGTATTTTCTTTCAAAATATTTTTAATTTTATTTTTCAAAATTCCTACTTCCCCTTGAAGAATTTCATGGTCTTTTTGAGCTTTTTCCATAAGTTCCTCATTTTCCTTTTTTAAAGAGCAATTTTCTTCTTTCAAGATAGAACAAAGACAAGGTTCCTTGCCTTTAGATTTTGACAATTTTCCTTCCAAATTTTCTATCTTTTCTTTCAAAGTTTCATGCTCTTTTTGAGAATTTAAAACAAACTCTTCATTTTTCCTTTTAAGGGATTCATTTTCTTCTTTCAAAAAAAAATAAAAATAAAAAAAAAATTACATTTGTTTTGACAAAACAAGCTCTTTCTCAACATTTTTGTTCTTCCTTTTTACTAAGACTAATTCATCATACAATTTAGCACAAGTTTATACTATTTCATCATAAGAAGGAGTATATTCATCATCTTCCAAATTAATTTTTTTCTAGTTCGTTTGCCATAAAACATTGATGTGCTTCTTTCTCATTTTTACTTATTTTTTTACTCCTAAAGTATTGTTTATCTACAAGGGATTTTCTTAAGTCTCTTACGAGTGATTTCATATCATCCTTACTATCTTCATCATTTTCAATAAGTTCTTTGCAGTTTGGACTAGATGATATAAAATCAATGCATTTATCCTTCCTAGGCTTTTTAGGATCCAAAGTCGTATTTTTCTTAAGTTCATAAGTCATAAGTGACCCAATAAGCTCATCAAGTGTGACTTTGGTTAAATCCTTTGCCTCCTTAATGGCGGTGGATTTTGCATGCCATGACTCAGGTAAAGATCGGAGAACTTTTTGGACATTATCCTCCATAGAATAAGTTCTACCGAGTGCTTTTAGTTCATTTGTGATGTGTGTGAACTGAGTGAACATGGATGTGATGGATTCTCCATCATCCATTTTAAACATTTCATACTCATTGACTAAGATGAAAATTTTGGACTTCTTAACTTGTGAAGTACCTTCATATGTGACTTCAAGTTTTTCCTATATTTCTTTATCGATCTCAGAACCACAGACATGATTGTATTCATCATCACTTAAAGCACAATAAAGAAAGTTTTTGTTTTGAAAGTTAAGATTAACTAACCTTAGTTCGGTTTCCAAAAACTCCTTAGGTTGTTTTGGTTCACCTTTGGCATTTTTGAATTCATAATCTCCCTCTAAAATGACCCACCACATCTTGAAATCATGTGCTTTAATGAAGGTAGTCATTTGGTTTTTCCAAGCTGGGTAGTTTGAACTGTTGAACAATGGTGGTCTTGCCACAGATTGTCCTTGGGAAGAGGTGCTTGCCAAATACTCCATGTTGACTTTGGTGCAATCCCAAGAGAGGGGGGGGGGGGAATTGGAGATTTAAAAAATTTCTTCCATAGATTCAACTAATCCAGCAATAGTATTACAACCTAGGGTCTTTCTAAAATATACTCAATTCTCCAAGAAAATATGTATGCAAATATTTAAAGCAATTAAAACATTCAAAAAAGTTCAAGTACTAGCATACATGTGCAGAATTAAAAGTGAGAAAATTAAACAGAGCCGACACAAAATATATTATCGGGGTTTGGCCAATACTGCCTACGTCCCTGCCTTGGCTCATAAGTACAAGGATTCCACTACTGCTCACTTAACGGGTGAAGCTGCACCGTTTACAATACCTTACCAAGATGGTGCACCTAACTTTCCTAACTGGGTCAAAGCCAATCCGAGACTTTTCACAGGGCAAGTCTCCCTCTTTAGGCCATACCTGGAATACAATTAATTCAAGATACAAGATGTGTGCAAAATAAGTGCTTCTCCAACAAACAGATTTGTATCAATATCAATCAATGCACATCAACAAGATAGGAACTATAAGCTCAGTGCTACATGTGTGCAATTGGCTGTTCTAAAACTCGTCGACGAGCTCACGACCTTGTCGACTAGTGTTCTTCAGTGGTTCGTCGATGAGTCTTTATTCTCGTCGACGAGTCCATGTGGCAAAGTTGAGTATAAGAAGGTTTGGGGAAGCTTCTTTGCGAAGGAAACAAAATTTTCCTTTAGCTTTCTCTCTCTTGACGGTTCCCCTGCCTTCTCTCTAGATTTTTGGTCCAAATTCAGCCCGAATCGACAATCAGAGTTCTCTACAGTGTTCTAGGGAAGATTTTCTACACATCTAGTGGATCAGTTTCTTACATTAGGCTTTTTGGGAAATGCTCCTAAATTGAGGTCAGGGTTAGGATTTATAGTTTTTGGGGTTTTTAAAAGTTTATTTAAGATTATTAAGTTGAGAAAATGTAGAAATAGTAGTTTATTTGGGGTTTATTTAATTAAACTAGGGTTTTTGAACTAGGGACCGGGTGAGCATCACAGGCATCAGTTTGGGATACCTGTTGGTGTAATTCAAGGATTCATGTAAGGGAAAAATTATATATATTAAATTCCCAGAAAGTACTTAAGTCCTCCCAAGTTCTTCATCTCAAATTCGGTGGCTAACTCCTTCTATAATCTGGATATTTCTTCTTCATCATCTCCTACTATAATCATGTCATCCACATATACTATCAACACGATTACCTTACCCAATTTGTGCTTCAGGAACAATGTATGGTCTGAGTTGCTTTGCTTGAATCCATATTTCCTCATTGTCAGACTAAACCGCCCAAACCATGCTCAAGGCGATTGTTTCAATCCATATAGTGCTTGTTGCAATTTGCACATGACCTTGGTTTCAGTGAATGCTATGTAGCCCGGATAAAGGTCTATGTACACTTCTTCTTCAAGATCACCATGTATAAAGGCATTTTTTTTTACATCAAATTGATGTAATGGCCAGTCAAGGTTAGCTGCAAGAGATAACAATACCCTTGCAGTGCTCAGTTTTGCAATTGATGAAAAAGTCTCTTGATAGTCTACCCTATATGTCTGTGTATACTCTTTTGCCACCAGTCTTGCTTTGTACCTTTTGACCGATCCATCTGCCTTGTGTTTGATGGAGAATAACCATTTTCATCCTACTACTTTCTTCCCTTCAGGTAACGGAACTATGGTCCATGTGTCATTCTTTAATAGTGCTTCAATTTCTTCTTTTATTGCCCATTTTGGATTATAAAAAGCTTCTTGAATTCCAGCTAGAAGTTAACTTAAGGAAAGTACATGCACAAATGCTCAGATGGGTTTGGATAATCTCCTGGTAGACATGTAGTTGGCAATTGGATACTATGATCTTCACTCTTCAATATTAGGAGAGTATCTATTCAGTGGCTTGCCACGATTTTCCCTGAAATGTAGTGTATATATCCAGCAAGAGTATTCAAGTCACTTGTAATTGAAGGCGTGTATTGAGTGCTTACCTCAGGGATATTCTTAGGAGATAGGCCTGTAGGTACTGAGGAAGGGGGGAAGTTTGATTTAGTTTCTGAAGGCGTATTATTTCCTAAAGATGTATTCTACTTTGTAGGCCTATACGACCTTGTAGGCTCAACCGGCCCTGGGCTTGGTGCTTCATCCGTGGGCTCAACTGGCCCTGGACATGGTGCTTCACCCGCCACAGTTTCACTATTTGGCCAATCAAAGTGCAAAGAATTTTGCTCTTCATCTCGTGTCTCCCCCTGAAGAGAAGAATTGGGGGTTGAGAAAAAAGTGTCATACTCTAGGAAGGTGACATCCATAGTCACATAGATGCATTGGGTAGAGGGATCATAGTACCGATAGCCCTTCTGGTGCATGACATAGCCCAAGAAAAGACAACGAAGAGCACATAGATCCAGTTTGATTTGTTGATTTTTGTGAAGATGCACATAAGCCACACACCCAAATACTCGGGGAGGAAGCATTAGGGTTGTGGGTAGGGAGACATGGGACGCCAGAACTTAGAGTGGAGTCTTAAAATTTAAGACTTTAGAGGGTAGTTTGTTGAGTAAGTATACGACAGTGGACACCGCATTAGACCAATATTGAGTTGGCACATGAGCTCCATGTAGTAAAGCTTGTGCAGTTTCGAGAAATATGGCAATTCTTTTGCTTAGCTATGCCATTTTGCTGAGGAGTATGAGGACATGATGTCTTATGAACACAATGGTGTTTAAAATAGGTGCGGAAGCCTTGATTAACATATTTTCCTGCCATTATCAGAGCAGAGAACACGTAGCTTGGCTGAAAACTAAGTTTGGATCATTGCATGGAATGATTAAAACATGTGTAACACTTCATATTTATGGGTCATCAAGTAAAGCTAGGTCATACAAGTTCAGTAATCAACAAAAATAACAAACCAATGAACACCAGACCCAATAGAGATAGGAGAAAGACCCCACACATCAAAGTGAGCTAAAGTAAAGGGAATAGTGCTTTTATTCATACTTAGTGGATAGGAAGTACAGTTACTTTTGGATAAAATGTAGGTATTAAATTTAAGGTCAGACAACACAATATTAGGGAAAATATAAGGTAGTAAATGTTTCATATAACTAAAAATTGGATGCCCCATATGTCGATGCCATAGCTAGATTTGTCGTTCCTTCCCATTACTTTATATGTGATGAGCATGACCCACGTTGACGTATTCCATGTAGTAAAGCCCCCTCTTTTAGTACCACGCCCAATTATCTACTTGGTGAGAATATCCTAAAGAAGCAAAATGTAGGATAAATTAGGACAACACAATTTAATTTTGTAGTAATTTGACTAACATACAATAATTTATGCAAAAGCAATGGTACAAGTAACGTATTTGATAATTGGAGGGAAGGAGATAGAGACATAGAACTGGCCCATGTGGTTGGAGAGACACCCCCATTAGCATGTACAGCACTAGTGCGCTGCGATGGAGATGTCGTAGAAAAATCGGTAGCTACAAAAGTCATGTGGTCTATGGCTCCAGAGAGAAGAAGCCAGGCACCACGGTCAACATCACAGGAGGAGATAACTAAAAAAAAACCAAAATTACCTATATCTAAGACGAATTCCGCATTTTGGGAAGACTCAGCCTGGGGAATCAAGGAGAGGTGGGGTTCGGGTGACACTACAACTACCTTGCCCATGTTTGCACCCACCGAGTCCTTTTTCTTTGCCTACAACTCATACCACCAATCAAGATAACCAATTTTTTTAAAACAATTCTCACTTGTGTGATGTTGGTTGCCACAATGGGAGCATTTCATTCCACCAGGAATAGTCCATGACTTAGAGGTTGTAGTGGATTTTCCAGTGAGCTGGCTGGAGACCGTAGCAAAGGGTGAGGTGGCTAAACTCAGTTTCAGCCCCTTTGTGACCAGAACCACACTGGAGGTATTGTAAGAGTTTCTAGAGCTCATGAATGCCTACCAAAGAGCCTCCCTACAAACATGAGCATAAGCTTGCTCGATAGAAGGAATTGGGCGCATCTGAAGCACATCTCTATAGATGTTGTCAAGGCGATCGAGACCATCAAGGAAGGTGTAAACACGATCCTCTTGGAGTATGTTGTTGTAGTGATGGATGTCGGTGGTGCATTCCATCGGATTTAGACAGCGAAAATCTATTTCCTGCCAGAGTCCTTGTAGTTCTGTGTAGAACTTCTCAAGAGAGCCACCAACTTGTAGAAGGTGAGCCACATGTCGACAGAGTTTGTAGACTTGAGAAGTATCACTACCATCAAAATAAGTCATAGCAATGGCATCCTATACTGATTTTGTAGTAAGAAACTGGATGAAATTGCCAATGAGTGCCGGATCCATAGAATTTTCCAACCATCCTTTGACAATAGAGTTGACTTTTTGAGTCCTATCCCTGTTTTGATTATGACAAACAACAGCATCTCATTTGTGCATTAAGTGTGAACAGGTTTATATTTCTAAAAGCACGAATGATGGATGCATAATGGAAGCTGTAAAATGAATTAAAGCTCACACCAATTGGCTTATTCCATGAGAAATCATGAGAGTAAGCTTGAAGACTTTATTTGTTTTTGGGTTGTAATTGTAATTTAGGGTTGTATGTGCATGCATATCATTTGAATTAAATTGAAGCTCAAACAATGACCTTAGATTGACCTCAGGTACCTCCAAGTTTCATAAAAACCTTTTAACTTTAAATGCTAAACTTTTACAAAAGGTTTGAACTTAAAATGAAGGCAAAACTCAATTTTTTCTTAGGGCCCGACCGACCAACCTCTCAAGGCTTTACAAGCTCAGCCAATTGGCCAGTGCAATTGGCCAAATTTATAAAGGTCCTATAGACCAGCCTTCACACGAAGGTTTTAGCCCAGCAGACCGAC
The DNA here is from genome assembly GCF_029873635.1 of Malania oleifera. Lineage (NCBI taxonomy): Eukaryota > Viridiplantae > Streptophyta > Magnoliopsida > Santalales > Ximeniaceae > Malania > Malania oleifera. The sequence continues at coordinate 62,543,876 of NC_080421.1, read as the reverse complement.
CTATAAAAAAGGGCACAAACATATTTTGCATAGCATGGCCAACCGGCCTTTTAAAGCCTTACAAGCACAGTCGACTAGCCAAGTCATTTGGCCTGCATTTCAAAAGCATGGCTAACCGACTTTTTTATGCCTTTGATGCCCAGTTAGCCGAACTTGAAGTTAGGTTGACCAGATCTTGAGCCCGACATGCCATTTCTCTCTGAAATGGAAAATCGCCTTAGGGCTAGTTGACCGGGCCTCTCGGATTTTGAAATTCATGGCATAAAACTGTTAGATTTTTGAAATAAAATAATATTAAAAATGTCTAACAGCTAGTTAACGGTCAGAATTGGTTTTTGCCTATAAATATGGACCCAAAACACTTAGAGAAGGTTAGGAAAATTATTGGGAGCATACTTGCTCATATTTTTGATTCCCATTCATTTTTTAAACCCCATTTAACCTTTAAATTTCTATTTCTCCTACTCTTCTAGAAAATTTCTTTTGGAGAAAAATATTTTGGGGGATTGGTTTTAGAGAGCCTTGAGCTTATATTTCATTCATAAATATATTGCTTGAAGGCCTTTTATTCTTATGCTTTTAAAGATTAAAATTCCCCATACTCTTCCATTTGAAAAATATTTTTGGGGAAAACCTTTTTAAGGATATATTGGAGAGCTTGAGCTTATATTCATGCTTATAATATATTGCTTGAAAGCCTCCTTGCTTTGAAAATCAAAGTTCATATTTCTCTTACTCCTTTATCTTGAAAATCATTTTGGAGAAATTATTTTTGAGGTTATTCAAGTTTGGCTTGAGCATATATTTCACATCCATATATATATATATATATTGCTTGAGAGCTAAGTTGGATTTAATATTTCAAAGGTCAATCACCTTGAGGAAAAAATACCCAAGTTTCTCCCATCTTATCTTTGAATATATTTTTGGGAGAATATATATGGGTTATTCAAAGGGGGTCATTCAAGTAAGCTACGAGCATATTTTCATTGATAAATATTTGCTTGAAATGGTTCTTGAGAAAGGCTAGAGCATATATTCAAAATCATATATTTTGCTTGGTAGCCTTTTGATTTAAATTTTAAAAGGTTATTTTTAGAAAAGAAAATCATTTTCCATAACTCTCATATTTTTACTTGGAATATATTTTTGAGAGAAAAATTATATACTCTATTGAGCTTCATTTCATAAATCATATGAGAGTACATTTAGATTTCCATGTGTACAAATCTACTTATTTTGAGAAGCATCTTTCTTGCACAAAAATTATTTTAAGAACCGATTTAGCTCAGCCTGGTTAGTTGAGCTGGGAGGGCACCATCCTGTAAGGTATAACCGGTTTGGATTCGCCTGGTTAAGTGAGTTAAGGAGACTCCACCCTCTAAGGAGAACTGGTTTGGCTCTGCCCGGTTAAGTGAGCTAGGTAGACTCTGCCCTGTAAGGAGAACATGTTTGACTCCATCCAGTAGGTGAGTTAGGGAGACTCCACCCTGTAAGGAGATTTGTAAACGATGTTGCTCTGCCTCGTTAAGTGAGTAATATAGTGGAATCCTCAAGCGGATTGGCTTGAAGTGGGGAGGTAACCAAGATTGGCTGAACCTCGATAACAAATACTGTGTTGGCTCTTTCTTTCTCTATCTTATCTATTTAATTTCTACACTTTAATTTCTGCACATGTATGTCTAATTATTTATTATCTTGATTGTTTTACATACATACTTTAAATATTTGTGGTATTTGTGTTTGCATAAAAAGACCTTAGGTTGTGTAATACTGGTTGCAGTTTAAAAATGAACACGCTTAACTTAAAAAGATTTTTAATACCTAATTCACCTCTCGTCTTGGGAATACACTATTCCTGTCAAATAGCATTGTCGGTATGCCATTTTCAAAAAGATGGATCTGAATGCGGTGGTGGTGGACAGTAGCCGTAGATATATCCAAATTTGTCTTTGTCGGAGATGTACATCTTGACAACCTGGGACCAAAGGATATAGTTGGTGCCATCCAACTTGATACCGATAAGTGCAATAGCAATATCGGTGGTCTGGATCAAGGCTGGAGCTTTGTTCAAAACTTCCTTCATTTTTGTGGTCAACTTAGTTAGGGTGGAGGAAGGTGGAGGTTCATAGCATGGGAATCTGTATAGGCCATGGAGGGAGAGTGTGCTATTAAGAAACTTTTCCCAAATAAAAAACAACGTGAGTCCGAAAGTAGAAAACCAAAAAAACAAGAAGGGTGTAAATCTAGGTGAGTTGTTGCGGATAAGTCGAAGACGTTGGCGAACGACACGTGTTTCGGTGATGATGACATGATCGTCATTGCGTTTAAGGGGCAAGAGAGTTTTCTGAAGGAGCTGGGTGGAGTCGAAGTCGGTGCCCGAGCGTGAGGAAGAAGATTCGCGTGCAGTAGAGGAGTCGGAACATCAATTACCAAAGAAATCGGCGGCGAAGCGTGGTCACGACAACGACGACTGCGATCTGGTGATCGGCGATGGCAAAGAGCCGAGGTCACCAAAGCATCTAAAGAGTCAGGACGTGTTGTTCACGATCGTCATGTCGTTAAGGCAGATTGGGAAGATCCAAAAAATTAGAGAGGAGACTAGGGTGTCTGCTGTAGCAGTGATCGTGATTCCAAAACACCTCTACCAAAGAGGTGATGAACAGGAAAGTTTATTTATTTATTTATAAACAGCGGATATTCGAAGCAGAGATCCTACGACCTGCCCTAATAATAGTATGTTAATTCTGCAAAATGATTTCTTTTTCTCACCTACTCTTTTACATTTAAATATAAAACTTCAAATCCTATTTTGATAACACATACATCACAATAGTAATGACAATTTATATATATAACTATCTTTCCTAAGTAAATTTCTCGCAGATCACGCCACAAAAGTGATAGTTTAGTTTATGTGAGAAAATGTACCAAAGAAATAAATTGATGAGTATTCATAAGAATGTGTGTTTATATAAGCTGATTTATTGGTGATGAATTTAATATTTAAGAAATTTAAAAATTTTGATAACACCAATATAATTAAGAGTAAACAAAAATTAGGAAAAAAAAAAAGGGATGTAGTAGTAGAAGTGGGAGAAGAGGTTCTTTTATAAATATTGTATGGTATATTGGATTTTTAAACATAATAATAGAAATAAAATAATAATAGTAATAATAATAATTAAAAAAAGCAATTCAATGCCTTATTAATCGTGCTTGTGCAAACAAAGGAAGAAATGTAAAAGGAGCACATATTGAAAGATGAAAAGGCTACATGAAAAAAAGAAGAAAATTAAGAAATGAGAGAGAAGGATGATGAAATAAATGTCATATTTAAAAGTAATAAAAATAAAATAATGCCATGTGGACACCTTCAAAGAGTTCCAAAATTTTCGATTTTAAATTATTATTATTATAGATTATAGATGTAAAAGAAAAATAAAAAAAATTATTTAGATAATTATTCTCACAAAATAATATTTTTATTATAGTAACTTTGAAGTTTTCTTATTTGGTTAATTTTTCGCTTTGAACATTTTTTTTTAATATTACTCAATTAGCACAAAAAAGCCCCACTTTTTAGTCTTAGTGTGCGGGCATAGGTATGTATGTAATTAGAAAGAAATAAATTAGCTTGAAATTCAACGTTTTTGTGTTGTGATATGGATCCAATAAATAGAATACACAGCGGAATAAACAACAAGTAAATGCAAACACAATCAGAATAAGAACAACAACAAATTTTACGTGGTTCGGTAAAACCTACATTAACGGAAGAAATGACATAAAAATTTTACTATGAAATCACAATGTACACAATACACTTCTCAAAATGATCATTCACTACTTCAATATATGCCTAGAATAACATAAAAAGAAGTTCCTCAGAGGTTTCGCTCCGTTTACCCAATCACCAAATGTTCTAAAAATTCATATCAATGTGTTTGGTTCTAGTATGGTATATCTGATTCTTCACCAAGTAAATGACACTCTAACTATCAAAATGCAACACCACACCGTCTTGTTGCAACCCCAGCTCTCTGACTAAACCAGTAAGCCATAAGGCTTCTTTTGCAGCTTCGACAACTACCATATATTCCGCCTTAGTCATGGATAATGCTACCAGAGACTGTACCATGGATTTCTAACACACTGGTCCTCCTACAAAGGTAAACACATATCTCGTTGTAAACCTTCTGTCATCCATATCTCCAGCATAATCAGTATCAAAAAACCCCATAACTGAAGGATAACCCTGTTGCTTGCTGAACATGATGTCATATCTCGATGTACCTCGTAAGTATCTAAGTATCCATTTGACGGCTTCCCAATGTTGACTTCATGGATTAGAAAGAAAATTACTTACTACGCTCACCGCATGAGCCAAATCTAGCCTTGTACACACCATGGCATACTCCAAACTCCCTACAGCACTAGCATAGGGGACCTTTGACATGTCCCGAATTTCCTCATTCGAACTTAGACAATCTACAGTAGACAAGTTGAAATGATTTGCTAGATGTGTACACACCGATCTTGCATCAGTCATGCTAAACCTTTCCAACACCTTCTTTACATAATCGCCCTGAGATAACTACAGCCTTCCTGCAGTTTTGTCACAACGAATCTCCATCTCAAGTATTTTCTTCGCTGAACCAAGATCCTTCATGTCAAATTCCTTATACAATAGGTCTTTTAACTGATTCACCTCAATTAAATCCTTTGCAGCTATCAACATGTCATCGACGTATAATAACAAGAAAATAAGAGAACCATCCTCAAGCTTATTCACATATATGCAGTAGTTATACTCACACCTTTTGTAGCCAATCTTGATCATGTAAGAATCAAACCATTTATACCATTGTCTTAGAGAATGTTTTAGTCCATAAAGAGATTTTTTCAACTTGCAAACAAAATTTTCTTTTCCTGGTTCAATAAATCCCTCCGGTTGTACCATATATATTTGTTCCTTTAAGTCACCGTGAAGAAATGTCATCGTCACATCCATTTGTTCCAAATGAAGATCGTAATGAGCTACAAGTCCCAACACAATTATGATAGAAGTATGTGGGACCACTGGAAGAAAATCTCATCATAATCCATCCCCTTCTTTTGTGAGTATCCTTTTGCCACCAACTATATCTTGAATTTCTCTTATTCCTTTTCTGAAATTGCATCCTTCTTCCTATATATCCATTTGCAACCTATCGGTCTCTTCCCATCTGGAAGCTCCACTAAGTCCCAAGTTTTGTTCTTGTATAGTGATTCCATCTCCTCAATCATCACTCCCATCCACCTATCTTTCTCCTGGCCATGCACTGTTTCTTGAAATGTAGTTGGATCATTGTAACAAGTACGGAAAGTATAAGATACTAACTCTTCACAACATGTTCATCACTGTCCCAGCTTTCTGGCTCCTATTTGTTTTCTTTATACTCTTGAGTATGCTTCACCATAGCTTTCTCATCAAAGATTACATCCCTACTGATCACCACCTTGTTTGCGACTAGGTCCCACAACTTGAACCCCTTCACACCTTCTAGATATCCCAAAAAGATGCAACAACAAGACTTCGGGTCAAGCTTAGACCTCTCCTCACTAGACACATGGACATAGGCTGGACACTCGAATACCTTCTATCCGGAGTAGTCTACTACATTTCCCATCCAAACCTCTTTTACCACTCTACCTTCTAGTGATGCCCTTGGTGATCGGTTTATCATAAAACAAGGCATACTAATTGCCTTGGCCTAGAAGTTCTTCGATAGCCTTGCATTAAGCTTGATACACCGAGCCCTATCAGCAAGAGTCCGATTCATCTGTTTTGCCACACCATTTTGTTGAGGTTTCCAGTGATCTGTAAAATGTCTCTTAATGCCCTACTCCGCACAAAAATTCATAAACTGAGAATCAGCGTACTCGGTCCCATTATCCGACCTCAAGTATTTGATTCTCCTCCCCGTTTGGTTCTCCACTTCAACCTTCCAAATATTAAACCTGGCAAACATATATGATTTGTGATGCATGAAGTATACCCAGACCTTCCATGAGAAATCATCAATAAAACTCACATAATACACATATCCACCCTTTGATGCAACTTTAATTGGGCCCTAAACATCTGAATGCACATAGTCAAGAATACTTTTCGTTTTGTGAGTAACTGATATGAACTTTGCCCTGTTTTGTTTTTCAAGAACACATATCCTACAAAAGTCCAATTGACATGATTTCAAGCCCTTCAAGAGTTTCCTCTTGTGTAGTTCCTTCATGCTGTGTTCCCCCATATGCCCAAGGCGCATATGCCACAAGATGGTCTTATTTGATTCAGCATCCATGACTGCAACTCCACCTACAACAGTAGTTCCTTACAACATGTAAATATTCCCATCAAGTTTTTGCACTTTCATTAAATTCAGATTACCTTTTCATACTGTCAAGACTCCACCTTTGGACTTGTAATTGAAGCCATTACAATCCAAAGTTTTAAGAGATATTAAACTCTTTCTCAACTCAGGTATATGTCTTACATTACACAATATTCTTATAGCACCATCAAACATCTTTATCTTTATATTTCCTATGCCAACAATCTTGCAAAGAGCATCACTACCCATAGGAACTGATCCAAAATTCACTAACCTGTAAGTACTGAACCACTCCTTGTTCGGAGTCATGTGATAAGAACGTGCCGAGTCAAGTATCCAAGAGTCCATTAGATTATCCAACCCTGTTGAAACTGATAAAACATCACCATCCACTGAATCTTTTTCTTGAACAACATTTACAGATTTTGAAATCCCCTCATACTTTTCAGCATTTCCTTTCTTCCAAATTAGACACTTCGGTTTCACATGCCCTTTTTTACCGCATTTATAACACCGAATTTCCTTCTTCTTCTTGGATTGTTTTCAGGATGATTTCTGACTAGATCCATTCTTAAACTTTCCTTTGCCTCACTCATTACTACCCTTTACCACAAGTCTTTTTCCTTCATCACATATTTTCAACCTTTGATGACAATTTAACAAGGCACTTGTTACCTCTTCCAGATCAAGAGTTTCTTTTTTCCACGTAAGAGTGGTCAAAAGATTTTCATAACTATGAGTCGAGGGTAAAGAATTTAACATCATCAAAGCCTTATCATCCTCATCAAACTTCACATTACCCTCATCAAATCACTTATGATTTGGTTAAAAGCATTGATTTGTTGATCCAGACTTGATCTTTTAACCATCTTAAGCTAATATAAACGCCGCTTAAGAAAAATTTTGTTATTCAGGGATTTAGACATGTACCAACTTTCTAGCTTTCACCACATACTCGCTGGAGAATCCTTTTCCATCACTTGATAGAGAATATCATCGGCCAAACACAAGTGTATAATAGACGCTGCCTTTACTTTCAAATCTACCAATGTTGCCTCATCCATTCCTTCCGGTTAAGTATCAAGTAAAACCTTAGCCATTCCTTGTTACACAAGAATGTCCTTCACTCTCCTCTGCCATAAACTGAAGTTTTCAATTCCATTGAATTTGACAATGTCAAATGTAATGACCCAAAAAATAATGGTGTTTAAATAATAAGAGAGAGGGGAATGGAAACACAAACAGAAGGAGGCAGTAGACTTCGTTGGCGACATTGCACTTTGGAGATAATAACCCGGAATTCTTACATAGGGCCTCATTGACGAACACAGGGAATTTGTCGATGAGTGCACAAGGGGACCTCATCGACGAAGCTACGACTCGTCGACGAGAAGATACCAAGAAGGGTTTTTAGGACAGACTGAAATTCGTCGATGAGGGAGGAAGTTCGTCGACGAAATTATTGAAGAACTCGTCGACGAGTCCGACTCTATAAATAGTGAAAATCTAGATTTTTGATGAAAAATCAGTGCAAGAAATTCCTTCTCTCTTAGATTTTGGGCCCGTTTTACGCAGGATCGATGATCTGAAGCCACCACGATGCTCCTAGTGAAGTTCTTTGCAAGTTTACTGGAGCTGATCGTTGGTGGAGTTGGTTTGGATTTCGTCCTAATCTCAGGGTAAGACATTTTATTCAGTATTTTCCTTTCTTTCAATTATAAGAAATACAATACATGAAAAAATATTGATGTTTTGTTCTGGGGGATTTGATTTTTAGGGTGTTGAGTGGAGAACTCTGCGGGTATAGGGTCAGAATTTAGTTGGGGCTTTTCAGAGTTAAGGTAAGGGAAATATGCTATGCTAGAAATTTTTATAATGTTATCAAAGATTTTACACATATGTACATACTAGTTTATTATCCAGTTTTACAGAATATAAGTTTTAAACACTTGTGTGGCCTGAGTAGATATTTATGTGATGAAAAACTTATATAGTTTTTACAGTATATCATACTATACCGATTACACAGATATAGACAGTATATTACAGATATTTTATCCAGAACAGTATACTATAGTTTTACTCAGATCAGTATGTTATAATTTTATACAGATTAGTATATCACAGATATTTATCCAAATTAGTATATTACAGCTTTACTCAGATCAGTATATATTACAACTTTATACAGAACAATATATACAGTGTTTATAGTATGCTATGTTTCCTATTACCATAACATATAGAGTATACAGACAGAGTATATAGACAGAGTATATAGACAGATATACAGAGATAGTATCAAGATGTTACAGATACAGTATACAGATATTACAGTATTTATAGTACAGAAAGATAGCGTTATGGTAATTTTGGAAACATGATGAAAACAGTAAAAGAGTATATATATATAGTATCAGATCCCCGAGGAAATAATACAGACAGATACAAATAAAGAATACAAAGCACGATACCGTTGCTATATATAGATAGAGTGCAACCACATATCTCAAATAGTATGTGGGTATTATCGACTGTGCTCGGAGAGTATGCAGCTCCCCAGTTCACTGGGTGGAGGGGGCCGGTTTGACGAGGTAGCAGCCAGTCCTGAGCCTAGGCGTGGATGCAGTTTGGTCGAACTGAGGTAGTGTAGAGTATATTGACTTATCTAGAAGGCCGAGCAGATTAAGTCCCGCCTATGAGCCGCACAACCCTGTCATGAGGGGTCAAATCGTGACATACATAGTTCCAGGGATAAAACACAGTTATGTATATGTATACAACTTTACAGTATATGATGAGTATAGTATGATATTAGCAGTATGAAAAGTAAAAAACACAGATTATACAGTTATATTTTAAATTGTGAAAAGAAAGATATGCTTTACAAATTTATTATTGTACTACAGTTCAGTTGTTATATAGAAAGTATTCTTAACTTAATTTCCACACACTAGTAATAACATATTTCCACTTACTGAGCGTCGACTCACCCTATGACTTTAACATTTTTCAAGTGAATCAGCTAGGCGAACAAATCAGGCTCGCAGATAGAGAGTATATTGATTACCCTGATTTAGAGGGTAAGTTTGTGTAGGGTTTTGTATTTTGGGATAGGTATTTTGGAGAGAGATGTATTATATAGTTATGGTATAGAAGTACAGATTTCTGGTATTGTATGATGTGTATGGATGTATGGATTACGTTTTCGATGCATAGGTATAATTTTATATTCAGATTCACCCCGGTGCCTTCTGAGGCTTGAGTTCCATAGCAGGGGGTATCAAAACAGTTAATATATATATATATATAAAGAGGTCGTTACATCAAATCTTGCAGAAGACGATCCCAATGCCATAACAACAATCACTCTGATACCAATTTGTTGTGATATGGATTGAATAAATAGAATGCACAGCGGAATAAACAACAAGTAAATGCAAACACAACCAGAATAAGAATAACAACAGATTTTACGTGGTTTGACAAAACCTACATCCACGGAAGCAATGACACACAAATTTCACTATGAAATCCCAATGTACATAATACACTTCTCAAAATGATCACTTACTACTTCAATATATGCCTAGAATAACATATATAGAAGTTCCTCGGAGGTTCCCCTCCGTTTACCCAACCATCGAACGTTCAAAAATTCAAAATTTAGAAAAACTACTAGCAGCCGAGGCACCTTTTGTTGACGAGTTTAGGGCTTTGTTGACGATCCATAGAAGACCACTCGTTGACGATAACATGCTTTCGTCGACGAGTCTAGAACTATGAGATTTTCCTGCTCTCGGTATTTTCTCGTCGACGACTTTAGAACCTTCGTTGACGAGTCCTTGTTGTCCTCTCGTCGACGAATACAGGATATTCATCGACGATCTCCTGCTGTGCCACCCTTTTATGTTTTTCCTTCTTCCTTCTTTTCTTAAGAAAAACAAAGTATAAAAGCCATAAATAACAAAATATCTTTATGAAATATACGTTTAGCATTCCATTCAACGAAACGAAATCATATTTATCATTTGATTTGATGACACTTTATATTCAAATTTCCATTATGATCATTTTTTATCCCATTCCATTCTATAACCAGACATGAGATTAAGGAGAGCTTGAGATTGTCGTAGGGCGGGAATATGTTTTCTTCTAATTCAAATTTGTGATAGGAGAAAGTATATTTATGTATTATAGTTCACCCTTAATTTAGAGAAAATATTTCTTCTCATTTAAATATTATAAAATATTTTTTTTTTCTTAAATAACAATATAATATAATGATGTCCCTACAGCGACACCATAAGTGAAGTGAGGTTTTGAAAGTAAATTGGGTGATCAAAATAAATAAAAAAATTGTTTAAGAATTTAATGTATTGATTAATTTTAAAAATACAAAAATAATGGTAGTTGTTTAGGAAAATTTATTATCTTGTCAAGTTATTTTAGCAACGATAAATGTACATTAACAAAAATGATTATTTAATTTTAGAACTTATAAATATATTTCATATTTTTATTTTATATAATAAAATTTAGGCAAGGTTATTACGCGAAGACGAGATTGGTTTTCTGCTAATTTTGGAACTATATTTTTGTAGCCCATTACAAACAACGTAGTAGTTTTAAAAGTTTTAAAAAAGCTCAACCATGACATCGTAGAGTCAAACATTTTTAGAAAAAGAAGAAAAGAGATGGCCGGGGAGAGTTTATTGGGTAGCCAGCACGAACTATTCGAGCCTTGAACGAGGGAAGTACGATTTACGAACGCACAGCTCTGCAACTTCCATAACTGACGGTCCTCTGCCTCTCCGCTTCTCCCTCCCCTCAACTGCCCAACCCCCTCCGCCTCTCTCTCTCTCTCTCTCTCTCTCTCGCCCTCCCTCCCCCTCCTTCTTCCCTTTCTCTCTCCTCTCTCTTTCTCTCTTTCCTCTGTCATTCCAATGTGAGAGAGAGAGAGAGGAACTAGACCACCCCATCAATGGAGGAAGGTCCAAGACTCCTCTCCCTCCCTCCCTCCTCAACCCATTTCTTCCTCTTCTCCCTCATCCTCTTCTTCTCCTTCTCCGCGGCCGACGATGCCGCGGTCATGGCCAAGCTCGCCACAGCTTTCTCTCCCACCCCGCGCGGCTGGTCCGGTTCCAACTTCTGCAAATGGTCCAGCGTGAACTGCGACTCCACCGGCCGAGTTTCCACCATTAGCCTCGCCTCCAGGTCCCTCTCTGGCGAATTGCCGTCGGAAATCAACCAGCTTTCCGGCCTTAAGTCCTTGTCCCTCCAGCGGAACAAACTCTCGGGTCCACTGCCTTCCTTCGCAAACCTCACGAACCTTCAAGAGATCTTCCTCGACGGTAATGGCTTCTCCTCCGTTCCCCCGTCGTTCCTCGCCGGCCTCACCAGCCTACAGACCTTCAGCATCAGCGAAAACCCCAGTTTGGCGCCGTGGACAATCCCAAACGCGCTTGCAGACTCCTCGAGTCTCGTGGGCTTCTATGCTAGCAAAGCCAACGTGTTTGGCACAGTGCCTGACATATTCAATTCTCTCCCTAATTTTCAATCGCTGAAGTTGTCTTACAATAACCTCACTGGGCCTTTGCCGGCTTCATTTGCTGGTTCTGCGATTCAAAACCTCTGGCTTAACAATCAGGCAATGGGGCTTTCAGGAAGGCTTGATGCACTGGGCGCAATGTCACAGTTATCTCAGGTTTGGCTGCATGCGAATGCCTTTTCAGGTCCAATCCCTGATCTTTCGAAGAGCACTTCGCTTTTTGATTTTCAGCTTCGCGACAATCACATTACGGGTATTGTTCCGCCTTCTCTGACTACCCTTCCCAAGCTTGTTAATGTTTCACTGCAGAACAATAACTTGCAGGGGCCATATCCTGAATTTGGGAAGAATGCTTTTGTGAGCCTTGGTTCAACCAATAGCTTCTGTAATTCGGAACCAGGCCCTTGTGACCCGCAGGTGACATCATTGCTTGCAGTTGCCGGAGCCTTGGGCTATCCTATGACACTGGCTGAATCTTGGCAAGGCAATAACGCTTGCCAAAAATGGTCCTTTATTACTTGCGATTCGGCCGGCAAGAGTGTGACTGCAATCAATTTCGGGAAGCAGCACTGGACTGGGACTATATCCCCTGCCGTTGCCAACCTCACCTCATTGAAGAGCTTGGTTTTGAATGACAATAATCTTGGTGGTTCGATACCGGAGAGCTTGACAGGGCTGTCACAGCTCCAGATTTTGGATGTATCCAATAACAACTTAACAGGAAAAATCCCAAGGTTTCCTGCAAGTGTAACGGTGAAAACAGCGGGTAATCGGCTTCTTGGAACCAACTCATCTTCGGCTGGAGGAGAAGGAAGTGCTGCTTCTGGTCCGAATGTGACTAGCACTCAAGGACCTACATCCTTTTCTATTTCAAAGTCTTTTGCTGTCATCATGAGTTCTGTGGCTGTTATTGTTAGTCTGTTAATTTGCTACTGCTGCTTGAAAAAGAGGAAAAAGTTTGCATATATTCCAAGCCCCCAAACAGATAAAGAAAAGATGATGAAAGAGGCAGTGAGTAATAGGTATGGTCATGGTGGGCTTTCTAGTGAACTGTCAAGTCACGGAGATGCTGATAATGGCGACGTTCGTGTTTATGATGGCGGTAGCGTGACATTTCCAATAGAGGTCCTTCGAGAAGTGACGAACAATTTCAGTAAAGATAATGTTTTAGGCAAGGGAGGATTTGGAGTTGTTTATAAGGCAGAACTCCATGATGGGACAAAAATTGCAGTGAAGAGAATGGAATCCTCAGTCGTGAGCTCAAAGGGGAAGAGTGAGTTTGAGGCAGAAATTGGTGTCCTTACAAAGGTTAGGCACAGGCATTTAGTTGCTCTTCTTGGTTTTTGTGTCAACGGGAATGAGAGACTCTTGGTTTATGAATATATGCCACAAGGTACATTGGGGCAACATTTGTTCAAATGCAGCATGAGTGGATTTTCTCCCCTCAGTTGGAAGCAGAGGGTCACAATCGCACTGGATGTTGCCAGGGGAGTGGAATATTTGCACAGTTTAGCACAGCAGAGTTTCATTCACAGAGATCTGAAGCCTTCCAATGTACTTCTAGGAGATGATATGAGAGCGAAAGTTTCAGATTTTGGACTAGTTAAGAATGCACCTGATGGAAACCACTCAGTGGAGACACGTCTAGCTGGAACATTTGGGTATCTTGCACCAGAATATGCCTGTAAGTACTACTCCATGTTTCATCCTTTCTTGAAGTTGCTTTCATTACAGAGCAATTTTCTTGGAGTTAGCATTATTCAAGCTATACATGCACTCATACAATAATTCCAAGACATGGCACAAGAAAATTAATCAGTTTTTAGTATTATTATCATAATTTGTGTAATTCACATGCCAAATTTAGTTTTTCTTTCTTCCTGTGCACCAAAGATAATTTCTTTCAGTTATTCTTCTATGAAATTTTGAAACATCTTAAGGATTCACCCTTATTGGAAATTCTTATGTAGTGTTGCTTTTCTTTTCTGTTTTCTGTTTCAATTTTTATGTCTAGGCATTTGTACCATGAGGAGATTTCTTCTCTGATGTAGCTAGTGTGCACAACTTTGCAAATTTGAAAACTTTTTCTTTATTCAACAAATTACTATGAAATGATTACTACGGGGACAGGATAATTTTTGCATGTAAGAGAAATATACATATATATTTTTTTGTCTGTATATTGTACTATTGTTTAATCATATTGGGAGTAAATATTATAAAGTTTGTAAGAACTCCAAAATAATATAATATATATTTTTTCTGGTGTAGATTTAGGGCTAAAGTTATAATTAAGAAATAAATATAGCAAAGATATAAGAAATTGAGAAAGAAATTGTTAACAAGAAAACAATGGTCAAAGCAATTTTGCCTTTTAACTTGTTTGAGCTCTTGTGGTTTTCAAATTTTGCTCTTTTACTTCAAATAAAATCTCATGAATAATCTTTGATTGAAATAGTTTGATTATAACAAGCTCCTAATCTTTCTAGAAAGTAACAAGTTGCCTATTCTTTGATGTGAATGGTAAATATAGATCCGTGTATATTATATGCAGTTTCATGTTCACATGCGAGTAAAGAAAGAGATGATGATACCTTAAATTATAAGTCTATTTAAAAATAAGCAGGTAAGGTAATTTTGGCATTACAAATGTCATTTGTCCATTGGCAATGAACAATGATTGAATCAATTTTGGCATTACAAATGTTGTTCCTCCATTGGTAATGAACAATGATTGAATCAATATTTAGAAGCAGTATGTAATGCAATTACCTGATAATCTATGAATTCCATGAATGTTGAACCAACATCTGTATTTCCTAACAGCTACTGGAAGAGTGACCACAAAAGTTGACGTTTTTGCGTTCGGGGTCATTTTAATGGAGTTAATCACGGGCCAAATGGCACTTGATGAGGACATGCCAGAGGGGAAATCTCATTTGGTGACCTGGTTCAGAAAAGCTCTATCTAATAAAGAAAATATCAGAAACTCTCTAGACCAGTCCCTTGATCCTGATGAAGAGACCTTCAAAAGCATATGTAAAGTAGCTCAATTAGCAGGACACTGCACAGCCCGCGAGCCATTTCAGAGGCCAGACATGGGTCATGTGGTTACTGTCCTAGCACCACTTGTTGACCTGTGGAAGCCCATGTGCGATGAAAATGAAGACAGTTTCAGCATTGACCTCCACATGAGCCTCCCTGATGCCCTGCAGAGATGGCAAGCTGGTGATGGCACTACTACAATGGCAGACGAACTCTATAATCCTCACTCAAGTAGAAGAAGGGATGCTCAATGACAAGAAGGGGAAGAGGAAGAACATCTAATGGTTGTTGAGTGATTGTGTAATTTTTTTTTTTTAAATATATTTTTCAAAATTATGTATTCTTTTCTATAGCCTTTTTCTTCTTCAATCTTTGATGCTTTGTATCCTGACCAAACTGTATTTTCCTTATTCAAATTTATTAATGCAAAGATAAATGTCTGGCATTGTAATTCAGTAGTTGTATGATACCTGGAAATTTCCGTGGGAATGGAGTAGAGTAAATAAAAACTACAATTAAATAGAGATAAATATGAAAATTTGATGGCCATCGTTGTCATTTTTTTTTTTTTCTTTTGACGAAAATCAATAATGTATTGCGTTGTCTAGTTATTACTCATTAGTGAACTGATGCACCTCTATTTTTCTGACCAACCTTTTATGTGTCTCACTAGAAACATTGTAAATCTTTCTGTACACTTGAAAGGCCTTCCTTTCTCTACACTGTGTTTTGATTATTTTAATTTAGTAATTTAAAGGTAACTGTTTGGCATTGTAATTGTGCGTCCGGGAAATATGAATGTGGAGAGGAGTGAAGAAAACCTACAATTGTATAGGGATGAGCATGAAGTTTTGATAGTTTCAATCTATGTGACTTCTTATGAAGAAGATGACAACGTAATGCACTATCTAACTATTGCAGAATTTATGCACCTTTCTGACCTTTTAATGTGTTTCATTAGAACATTATAAATTTTGATTCTTGCCCTACACTTGAAAAGAATTGTGGATAATGTTCTATACTGCCCTTCCCTCCTATTACTCTTTCCACATATGGAAATCAAAATTCTTCTATGATTAGGAACCCAGGGCTCCACTTGTGTCAGAAAAATTTTTCTTAGACTAAAAGAGGCATAACAAGTTCAAAAATGGCCTCAAACAATAACATTGCACATATATACACTCCTTTCTTCCTAGGAAAGAGTGCTCCAAACTACTTTTCCAGTGAAACAAGCTTAATGGCTATTACATAGATTTACCATCATCCTCCATTTTTTTTTTTTGGTTAAATTTTGGTAATGAATTGGTAGTTTAAAGGTGTGTTCATTTTAGAAGTTTGTATTGGCAGGGGCAATCAGTAGTTGCTGCTGGTGCACCTATTCAAAGTAGGAATTGAGTAGCAGGCTATCGGAAGGGCTTGCAAATCCAGGTGATGTGTTAAAAAAGGCTACTAAAAATCACACAGTTTTAACAAGCCTTCCGGTTTTGCAAATAACGTGCAAGTATTTTTGTCTCTGCGGTCCTATTGGTGGATTTTATTCTGGTATTACAGGTTTGATCGAGTTCTTTATTTTATTTTATTTGTTTGGGGTGGGTATTGATTGTACTGAACTAGTGTCAATAGAATCGTGTTATCATGGGGATGTTAGATGACAAGAAATGTGTCTGTTGCTAATCTGATGTTTTTAAAACATCAAACAATAGAAGATCTTAAGGATCCCAAACCATGAATAAATAAGTAATCTAATAAGAAGGAATTTGAGAAGTTCCTTGAACAAGCTAGTATTGTTTGTGATCATTATAAGGTTTGTTCTAGACATCTTGCAGATTGGACAAAAATTTCTGCCCTATGGATGTTGCTTCAGTAAAGGCCAAAGAATTATTTTGTGCATATTCTGATGTCGATAAGGTTAGATCAGTTTTCATGGACTATTTAGAAGCTCTCAAATATCAAAAAAAGTAAAGTCCTGGAAACTCTCTAAGGCTGTTGGTTCGTGTAATGTCCATTCCAAGGAATAGAACAATCAGAAATATAGGTTTTTGACGGTTTACAAATTTAAAAAATGAATTATTGTCAGAAAGCAAATAACAATCCAAAAAAAAGTTTATTTATCCATGACATAGTATAGACAAGGAATAAGTATTACCAAGTGCACTATGGGAGTGTCTCTTCCTGGTCTATTCTATGATGGATGGATTAGCACAAGCTTTTGCATGTGTGACCTTTTTCTAAGTTATTAATCTCTATATGATTTCAATTACATTTTGTCTCTTTCCATTCTATTACTAGGTATAGATATTCTGCACAAATGAAGCATAACCTAAAGTCCCTAAGTAGCCAACAAAGCTGCTAACAAATTAGTTCAATGGGTTATTCAACTATGTTTTCTGAGCAGTATTGGTGACTCCTTCCCCAGGTCACAAAGATGATAAGCTTGTACACCCTTGTCTCTTAGTTTAGCTCGTTTTTATATTTGTTCTGTATCTTTTTGTACTCATCTTCTCCCACTCCCCCCCTCGCCCCCACTGCCTCCGAAAATTAAAAAAAAAAAAAAAACCAACTGCCAAATGTAAAGCACCATGCTTCCCTAAAAATTGTCCACAGCATGCAAGAAGTCATTTTCTTCGTTGCTGCTCTCAAGGGAGAAGCTCATAACTTCCTATGTGAAGGAAAAAGTGAGTAAAACGACTCATTCGATTTATTTCAGCAGGGTTCTTTCCTGGACAATAACTCAGTTTCAGTTTGCTACTTCATTTTGATCCCAGCTGCAGCAGGTCCACTGCTCTTTGCTTGTGTAATATTCTAACTGTTAAAAATATAAGAGGGTCACCATAGTAATGGTGTTGAATTATTTATGACTTGAAGTCCTTTCAATGTTCTACAGTGATGGGTTCCCATAGCTCCATTTATTGGTAAAGTGCCACCAAATGCCAAAACACATGGGATTGTTTCCATTGCAATAGGATGTCCAAGTCTGTCCATTGTTATGCCAAAAAAAAAATAAAAAAAAAAGAAAAGGCATGGACTGGGCATTATTGAACAGGGGAATAAATTGGTTGCAGGAAATCAACCTTTTAAAATATCTGATAAATAGGGATTTGGGAACAGAAAACTACTCATGTTACTTCAAGTTTCGTTTTTTATACCTAATTAAAATGCTTGCCTGACTAATGAAGACTTCCTTTCATGCTTAAATATATTTGTTTAGGTCCAGATGACTTGAGGAACAAGTAAAATCACTTTGTTAATGAAAACAGGAATAACAGCTTACCGAAAAAAAATGATGACCTATATTGGGAGCTACACCTTTCCATTGGACTTCAAGTGCATGAAAACCTATCAAAAACCAATGAGTAGGCTAGTCTGCAAACCATGGCAGAAGTTTATATTCTGTCATGCCATAAAGCTATATCATCTAAACTTATAAATAAATTGTTCCTCCATTGAGTTTAAGCTTTCATTGATTTAAGTTATTTTTAACTTAGAATAAAAATAGAGGTGCCCTATGGAATATTGATTCCAAAATATTAAGGACAACATACCAATACAGCCAATGCCTTAAGTGCATAAGTCTCCTGCCATGAAAAGCTTGTTATTTGCACTCTCCTTGTTTTCAGAGGACATAAAGAAGAAGTTACTTGTCATCTTCTATCAAGGATCCAATTTTTCAGAACAATTTTCCCATTCTCAAAATGTCATAAATTTGCACATTGTCTTTTTAAGTTGGCTTAAGATCATTAATAACATATACCTGAAATTATTTTCGCAACACTTTAGTCTCTCGAGGAATACAAATTTTCCAACTCATCTACCTTCTATTGTTTGGCTTTCATTGTCAATTGAAGTGGAAAGCCTTCTAAAATATGCTTCCTTGTAGAAATAAAATGGAGAAATTACTGTAGAATAAAAAATGCTTCCATGCACGTTACAATGTCGTTTTCCTTAAAATGTTATTTGCCCCTACAAACTCATAGTAAAAACTCTGGATTTCCAGCAAGCTACTGCTACATTCATTTCACTATCCCATTCATTAGGCTCCAATGGTACGATCCCTCTGTCATCCCTTTCATATATGAGGTATTTATGTGAGTTCTCGAAAGGGAATGATCCCAGAAAGAATTTTTATCCAAACTGTTGGCCTAGCAAGGTCTTTCAATTGATTTTGGTGATAACAAACAAAGGATGATTTAACTTAAAACAAAGTTGAGTTTTGATGTTTCAGGAGATATGAATCAAGTGTGATTCAAAGCAAAAGCTCAAATTTAGATCAAGTATGATTTATGAGAAGAATAAAGTATAAGTCAAGTATGAAGATATCTTCTCAAAGATTCATGAAGGGTCTGATATTGTTGAAGCTCAAGAAAATTGTTTAAAATATCTCAAGAGATGAGAGGACTCAAGCTTGAAGGCCTAGGAAACATATATGTAAGTATTTCAAAAGGCAAAATATCTTTGAAATATATTTTGAAGCTTTTTCTAAGAGATTATTAATGCTTAACGACTTATTTAAATTAAATATTTATTTCATGAGAGAACAAAAGAGTTTTTTTTTAAGAAAGTAAAGAAGACTGAAGTAGAGACTTCAGTTGACTGAACTTTTCAGTTCAGATGACTGAAGTAAAGACTTCAGTTGACTGAACATTGAGTTCAGACATCTGAAGAATTACTTCAATCAACCGAAGAATAAGTTCAGCTGATTGAAGAATTTCCAGAATGGGTAGAGAGTTGCAGCAGTAACTTCAGTTGACTGAACCTATGACCTCAGTCAACTGAACTTGCGATTTCAGTCATCTGAACTCTGACTTCAGATGACTAACCCTGTATCCTGTTTTAATTTTTGAAAGTATAAGACACTTCAGTCAACTGAAACTGTGACCTCAGTCAACTGAACCTGCGATTTTAGTCAACTGAACTCTGACTTCAATTGACTGACCCTGTATCTAGTTCAAATTTTTAAGGGTTTAAGGAACTTCAGTTGACTGACCACGATACTTCAGTCAACTGAATACTGTTCAACGGACAAAATTTTTAAAATTCTTATTTTTAATATATAGCCGTTTGAAACCCAAATTTTCTAAACAACTTGGGAAACATTTTAGGAAACTCTTACAACAAGGGAACCTACTTCAAAGCCTATAAATATAGGGTTCTTGTGAATTAAGAATTCATTCAAGAAAATTGAAAACTCTCTTAAAGCTCTCTTGTTTTAATATCTCTTACTCAATCTCTTGCAAAGCTGAACGTATTGTTGTTCTAATATTTTGTTCATCAAATCCTGAAGAATTACTTATTTCTCATCTGGAGAAAAGGATTTTGGTGAATTCTTTGAAAAGCTTCAAAAGTTTATTTCATTGTTGATATTTTATCTTTTGAAGTACATAGTTCTTATCTGTACTAATCTGCTATTTGAGTGAGCTTCTCTTGTACATCAGGTTTTGATATTTCTTTTGTAGATGTTGAACGTTTCCAGGCTGTTGGAACGTTGACCAAGCAAGGATATATTGTTCGGAGAAGGCGGGCTCTAGCCTTGACCAAAGGAGTGATTGTAAAAAGGTTTAGTTCCACCCGGTAACGGAACTACGATAGTGGAAACCTTTGGTATTTTGCCAAGGGTGAGGACGTAGGCTGCGTTGAAGCCGAACCTTGTAAAAATCTTGTGTCTTTCTTTTTATTTTATATACTTTATTTTCTGTGTTGTATGATTTCAAAGTGCAGGTAATAAGTTTTAAAGAGAAAGAAATAAAGATTCTTGGTATTTAAGAAAGTACGTTTTTGATTAACCGTTTGCGGAAACCCAAAAGGGAGTACGTTGGTTAATCTGCAGAAATCTTAATCAAGAAAGGTACATACCGAAAGTTAATTCAAAGCTGGTGGTACATATTCACAGGGAAATCAACAAAATATATATTACCCTTGATTAAGTGGTTAAATTGTTTAAACGTTATTAATTATCTTGTTTGTTTGAATTACAAGTATTCTAAGGTGTATCTATATATTATTTGTTGTGTACTATCTAGTATCTAAAGAACTAGATTAAAAAATATATTAAAATAAAAAGATTCCAATTCACCCCCCCTCTTGGGAAGCTATTCCTAATTTCAATTGGTATCAGAGAGGTTTATAGAGATTCCTAACAAGAATCTATAAAAAGATCTAAATAGCAAATATTGGAGTAGCACCCTTTGGTGAAGGCCAATCATCAACCCATCCACCAATCTTTTGTGGACACAATTATACTTTTTGGATAAAGAGAATGGAAATATATCTCCAACACATGGATTGGAAAGCTTGGGATGTAGTCTTAGATGGAAATCTTATCCCTACTAAAATAGTTGATGGAAAACATATTCCTAAGGAAAAGAAAGATATGACTGACCTAGACTATAAAATGCTACAAATAAATGCAAGTGCTATAAATGCATTATATTGTGCATTGGATGCTAATGAGTTTAACCGAGT
Organism: Malania oleifera; assembly: GCF_029873635.1. Lineage (NCBI taxonomy): Eukaryota > Viridiplantae > Streptophyta > Magnoliopsida > Santalales > Ximeniaceae > Malania > Malania oleifera. The sequence goes on along the minus strand of NC_080421.1, from coordinate 62,522,447 downwards.
CATGGCCTACAAAACAGCTAAAGAAATTTGGGATAAACTAGAAGTAACTTATGAAGGTACTATTGATGTTAGAGATAACAGGATAGACATGTTAACAAGTGAATACGAAGCTTTTAAAATGAATTCTGATGAAACCATATTAAGCATGTATACTAGGTTTACTCACATAATAAACTCCTTAAGTGCCTTAGGAAAAACTTATACTACTTATGAAATGATCAGAAAAATTTTAAGAGGTCTACCTTCTATTTGGGAACCAAAGGCCACAGCTACTACAGAAGGGAGAAATTTAAAGACTACTTCACTAGATGAACTTATCGGGTCACTTCTCACGTATGAAATGGCATTGAAGGAAAGAAATCCTGAATCTAAGCATAAAAAATCTATTGCTCTAAAAGCATCTAGCCATAGCACTTGTGAAGAAGAAAGTGAGACAAGTGACTTAGATCAAGATGAGCTGACTTTTATTACTAAGAGACTAGGAAAATTTTTTAGAAGAAATAAAAAATTTGCTAAAAAGTTTAATAAAAAGAAAAGTGAAAAAGGAGAGACAAGTAGGAAAGAAAGTAAAGGTAAGAATGATTTACCAATTTGTTATCATTGCAAAAAACTAGGGCATATCAAACCTGACTGTCCATCATTCAAGAAAGACAAGAAGAAAAAGAAGGAAGCAATGAAAGCTACTTGGGATGACTCGAGCTCCAGCGAAACTGAAATCGAATCAAGTGAACAGAAGATGGCAAATATATGCTTCATGGCAAACAATGAAAAGGTAAATTCTTATTACTCTTCATCAGAATCTCAAAATGAGTCTTGTGATGAGTCATGTGATAGCTTGCCCTCTTATAAGGAATTACAAGCTGAGTTATTCTCACTCCATAAAAGATTTATAAAAGTGTCTAAAAGAAACATGATTTTGAAAGATAAAAATCAAGAGCTAGCAAAACAACTTGAGTCATTCAAAGTTATTGAAGAAGAAAGACATACTTATAATAAGCAGCTGGAAGAAGAATTAGATGTAGTAAAACAAGAGTTAGATAAAACTCATAAAGAAGGTTTAAATAAGAAAGATTTAAAAATAAATGAACTCAAAAAGGAAATTGAGGATAAAGAAAAGATAATTTATGATTTTACCAAAGGAAAAGAAAACTTTGAAAAGATGATTGGACAACAAAGACTTCATGGAAACAAAGAAGGAATAGGCTACAATGGTAAGACAAATAAAAAGAATAAAAAGCTATATATGAGATATTTTGTTAAGGAAGCCAAGTTTTATGCTAGTACCTCATCAAATAACAAACATGAACATATCACTTGTTATATGTGTAAAACTAAAGGACATGTGATGTTTAATTGTCCATTAAAAAGAAAATATGTTAAAATCCAAGGAGAATGGAAAGCATATAATGAAACTAATAACAAAATAAAGAAAGTCAAAAGAATTTGGGTACCAAAAACTAACATATAGTGTCCCTCATTGTAGGTTTGCCTTAGGACAACAATGACAACGGACAAATGGTACTTGGACAGCGGTTGCTCAAGGCATATGACCGGTGACAAAACCAAGTTTTCTACTCTTAAACAAAAGGATGGGGGATACGTAACCTTCGGCGACAATGCCAAAGGTAAAATTATTGGTATTGTAAAAATTAGTAAAGAATCTTCACTTACTATAGATAATGTGTTATTAGTGGAAGGACTAAAACATAACCTTTTAAGTATTAGTCAATTAAGTGATAAAGGTTTTGAAGTAATTTTCATGAAGGAAAAATGTATTATTCAAAATCTCAAAAACAAAGAAATCCTGTTTATGGCTTATAGAATAAATAATGTATATTGTATAAATCTTGAGAAAATAACAGATCAAAACATAACTTGTTTAACAGCTATGAATGAAGTAGGTTGGTTATGGCATAGGAAACTAGGTCATGCTAGCATGGATTTACTATCAAAATTATCTAAGAAAAATCTTGTAAAAGGACTTCCAAATACTAAATTCATAAAAGACAAGTTGTGTGATGCATGTCAAAAGGGAAAACAAGTAAAAACTAGTTTTAAAAAGAAAAAATACATATCCACTAAAAGACCTCTAGAACTCTTACATTTAGATTTATTTGGTCCAACTAGAACCTTAAGCATAGGTGGCAAGCAATATGCTTTTGTTATAGTAGATGATTATTCAAGATACACTTGGGTAATATTTTTAGCAAACAAAGATGAAGCATGTAACCATTTAATAAACTTATGTAAGAAATTATAAAATGAGAAAGGTTACAATGTAACAAGTTTTAGAAGTGACCAAGGAAGAGAGTTTAAAAATAAGGAAATTGAAAGATTTTGTAATGAATATGGAATAGCTCATAATTTTTTTGCACCTAGAACTCCACAACAAAATGGAGTTGTTGAGCGGAAAAATAGAACTTTACAAGAAATGGCAAGAACAATGCTAAATGAAAATAATTTGCCTAAATACTTTTGGGTAGAAGCTGTAAATACAGCATGCTATATTGTAAATAGGGTTTCAATAAGATAAAAAATAGATAAAACACCTTATGAACTTTGGAAAGATAGAAAACCTAATATTTCCTACTTTCATGTTTTCGGTTGTAAGTGCTTTATATTAAATACTAAAGATGATCTAGGAAAATTTGATGCAAAATCAGATGAAGGTATCTTCTTAGGTTATTCAACAAGTAGTAAAGCTTATAGGATTTTCAACAAAAGAACTTCTACAATCATGGAATCAATTCATATAACTTTTGATGAAACAAATAGTTTAGACATTAAAGACATGAATGATGAAAAAGAAGTTATTCTTCAAAAAGAAAAAGATATTGATATAAAGGAAGAAAAGAATAATGTAGTCTCAAATGAAAACTTTGTAGAAAATCTAAACCTTCCTAAAGAATGGAAATATAACAAAAATCATCCAAAAGAACAAATACTTGGTGAAACATCAAAAGGGATAACTACGAGAGCCTCACTAAAGAATATTTGTAATCATTATGCATTTTTGTCCCAAGATGAACCTAAAAATATTGAAGATGCTTTAAATGATGATTCTTGGATTATAGCAATGCAAGAAGAATTAAACCAGTTTGAAAGAAGTCAAGTATGGGAACTTATACCAAAACCTAAAGATAAATCAATTAAAGGAACTAAATGGGTGTTCAGAAACAAGAAGGATGAAAATGGAATTGTTATAAGAAATAAAGCTAGGCTTGTGGCTCAAGGGTACAATCAAGAAGAAGGAATTGATTATGATGAAACATTTGCACCAGTAGTTAGGATGGAAGCTATTAGGATGTTTTTAGCTTATGCAGCTCATAAGGATTTTAAGCTATATCAAATGGATGTAAAAAGGGCTTTTTTAAATGGATATATAAATGAAGAAGTGTATGTCAAACAACCTCCCAGTTTTGAAAGTTCTAAAAATCCAAACCATGTATTCAAATTGACAAAAGCTCTCTATGGTTTAAACGAGCTCCACAAGCTTGGTATCAAAGGTTAAGTAAATTTTTACAAAAAAATGAATTTATAAGAGGAAAAGTTGATAGTACCTTATTCATAAAATCCAAAAACAATGATATGCTAATAGTCCAAAAAGAACCCACATCCAAAAAGAACAAGAGTTGCATACTAAGAGAACTCCACTAGTAAAAGTCCTGTGGAGAAATCATGTAGTAGAGGAGGCCTCGTGGGAGTTAGAGGAGAAGATATGACAGAGATACCCACATCTGATCAGTGGGGACCAATATTAGACAGAAAGAACAATAGCGATTTAGGTAAAGTAAATTTAGTTTATGTAGTTCTGTTTTATTTTATGTAGAGTATAATGATGTATGTACAAGTTGTATATTAGGCTATAGGATAGGTAGTGTTTTAGGTTTTGGGAGAAGTTTCTTTTATGTATATATTTGTAATCTCCCAGAACTATGTATGTAACCACGGTATTTCTCCGCCATAAGTGAGGGCAATTAATAAATAAGTAGCCAATTTTTCCTCATGGGATGGTGTATAACACAAATAATAAATTTCTAGGACGAAATTTTATAAGGAGGGGAGAATATAGTGACTCGGAAAGTATAATAATAAAAGGAAATGAAAAAGTGGATTTTTGGCTAAGGCAAGAGAAAACTGGCGACAGTTTTCTGAAGGAGCCAGAAAATCGGCGACGATTTTGGGTTTTAACCATGGCTGGGTAAAGGTAAAAAGGTAATTTTGGAACCGGTCAATAGAAAACCGGCAGTAATTTTCTGAGAAGCATAGAAAACCGGCAATAGTTTTCTAGTCAGTGCTGAAAGTTAAAAAGAACCGAGAGCTGCATTTTGTTAAATAAATCAAATTACTCTCTCTCTCTCTCTCTCTCTCTCTCTCTATAAACCCATGAGTCCTCTCCCTTCTCTCTACAATTTCTACTCCAATAAGCCCCATTTCGACGATTAGGAACCACCACGGGGTTCCCGAGAAGATTCTCTACAACGTAGGCGGAGTAGAATTTCAATTTGGGGTTTTAGGGCACCATTCCAAAACTAAGGTAAGGGTATTATTTGGGTATTTTTGGATTGATTATTAATTTATTTAAGGTATAGACCTAGATGTGAATGTATTTATGAGGTTAAATTGAGAAATTGGGATTTTGTAAAATTTAGGGTTGGTGTATGCACGACAGGCAGGCTAGGATTTTCAGTAGGTGTTTTCCTCAGGGACCCAAGTAAATAATAAATAGTTTAAAATTTAGGAAATATGAGTATGGGAATTATTTTGAAAATTCAATGGATTGATAGGGAAATATATATGTGTAATTTTAGGATTATGGGATTATGAACGTCGTGGGTGTGAGTTAGAATGAGTAGGGGATTCAATTAGCCAAGTAAGGGAAATATGCCATGCTAGTAAATTCAAAAATCCTATTAGTAAATTATAGTATTTTTTTTTATTAAGATATGGGGTATAAATTATACAGTTTTACAGATTTTAGAACATGAGTTTTATTAATTGTGTGGCATGAGTAGGTATTTATTCAGTACAAAGTTTATTTAGTTTTTCTAGAATACCATGATTTACAGTTTTTTTTTACATAGAAATATGTTTTACTAACTTTTACAAAATTATAAATTACAGTATATATACAGATAGATACTATACAGATAGATATTTTACAGACATATATTTTACAGTATTTATAGAATACTATGATTTCCAGAATTTCAAAACCATAACAAACAAATATGACAGTTCATTCAGTCAGATATTTTAGTTAATTCAGTCAAATATTACAGTATTTTCAGTTCAGTTTTATAGTGTTATGGTTTTTAGAATCATGATGAAACAATAAGATAATTATATAAATTAGTATTATATAGTATCAGACCCTGATGAATTATTTCAGTCAGATTTAGTCAGCAAAGTACAATACCGTAACTATTTTAGATAAGAGTGTAACCACATATCTTAGATAGTGTGTGGATTTTCGTCAACCGTGCCTTAGAGGGATTGTAGGCTTCCCAATATTCTGGGTGGAGGTGGCCGGTTTGACGAGGAAGAGATTAGATATCGAGCCTTTGGAGGGATTGCAGCATGGCTGGCCTAATGATTGATAGAGTTTCAGTTGACTTATCCTGGTAGGCTAACCAGTGTTAAGTTCCGCCTACGGGCTGCACAACCTTATCATGAGGGGTTAAATTATGACATACAGTTTTTTAGGGTAGTTTTCACACACACACACACACACACACACACACACACACACACACACACATATATATATATATATATATAGATTTATAGGATAAAAACATATATATTATAATATTAGAAGTATGATTAAATAGAAAGCTTAGATATTATAGACATATTTTAAGCCACATAGGTGTGAGTTATACTGTGTATAATTTTACAAGCTATTTCAGTTTCAGTTATTTATCAGTAAATCATTTATGTAAACTTAGTTGTTACACACTGGTAATAGCATATTTCGTCTTACTGAGCGCTATTTCATCCCAGTAATTTAACATTTTTTAGGTGATCCAGCTAGACGAGCAGATCAGGTTCGGAGATAAGGAGGTTATAGGGTAAGTGTTTTCCAGAGAAAAGTATTTTTGTGTAGATATCATGAGTTCTGATAGATGATACTGGAGAGTTATGTTTTTGTGTATGCATATTTAGGGGAAATACTGAATTCTGGTATTGTGTATATGGTTGTACAATTTTATGTTTTCCATTGTATAGGTGTATTTCAATAGTCATTACAGAGGTATCAGAGTATAACGATCAGTTTATCTATATATTATTTTATTTAAAAAAATGGTATGAATTTTGAGGTCATTACACCATTATTGGTGACTACGGGTTTTGGATTAAGTCCCATCCCCTTTGATGTTTTCCTGACCATGTCTATTGCAAATCATTTTGTTAATGGATTAGCCAAATTTTGGCTTGACCTCACAAAATCTATGGTAATTACACCATCAGTAATTAACTCACTCACATAACTATGTCTTAGGTCAATATGTCTAGATTTACCATTATATATATTACTATATGCCCGTGACAAAGTTGCTTCACTGTCACAATGCAAAGATATAGGCTTTGGGCGAATTGGAATTTGTAGTAGCAAATTCCTAAGCCATTTCGCCTCTTTGCTACAAGAAGATAAAGCCATAAACTCTGATGCCATAGTGGAATTTGTTAAAGGCTTTGCTTCTTTGAACCCTTGGAGATAGCTCCTCCACCAAGGGTGAATATCCACCCACTATTTAATGTATGATCATTATGATCAATGATCCAACTAGCATATGTGAATCCTTCTAAAATAGTAGGATATCCTTCATATTGTATTCCATCATCCATAGTATTTTTCAAATACTTGAACACTCTATATAGCATGCCAATGAATATCACTAGGATTACTAGTATATCTACTAAGTTTACCTACAACAAATGCAATATCAAGTCTAGTAGAAGTAATAGCATACATCAAGCAACCAATAAATTTAGCATATTCTAAGTGATTTACTGCTTTACCAGTGTTAGGATATAATTTCAAATTTGCATCAAAAGGTGTGCTAACAGGTTAGCAGTCAAAGTGATTAAACTTTTTTAGTATCTTTTCAATATAGTGTGATTGGGTGAGAATCAATTTATCATTGTTTCTAATTATTCTAATATTGTTGGAATTGGTATATTCCTAAGAGGGGGAGGGGTGAATTGGGTATGAAGAATTTCTCCTAGGTTCAATTCAATTCCCAACAGTATTACACAACCTAGGGTCTATCTAAGCATTCACAATTCCCCCAAATAAATCAATTATGCAAATATTTAAAATAGATGAGGCATTTACAACATTTTAAATATTTGCATACAAACATCACATCATATCCCATTTTAATTAAAGTGTGTATGTAAAGTGATTAAGCCATGAGTCCATACATACACATGTAGCCAATCTCATTTAATCCAAATGTGTGCATGCAAATGATTTAAACTGTAAATGAACAAACATACATACATGGAAATAAAGGTGCAGAAAATAAATGAGATAAGGAGAGAAAGACACATGATATTAATTATTGAAGTTTGGCCAAACCAGCCTACGTCCCCACCTTGGGTATACCCCTCAAGGATTCCACTAATGCTCACTTTAACTGGGTGGAGCGATGCCACTTACAAACCTCTTCTTTCAGGGTGAGGAATACCCCAACTCAATTACCACGCTGAGCCCAACTGGTTTCCTTTATGGGATGGAGACTCTCCAGTTCAATTTTCAAGCTGAACTGAATCGGTCTCCCTTACGGGGTAGAGACTCCCCATTTCAATTAACGGGTTGAACCCAACCATTATAATAAAATCATTTTTGTACATATTTTAATGCTTCTAAATACAAGTAGGGATCTACAACATTTAAGCTCAAACATGCACTCTAATATGATATGAGTTATGCTTAGTAGAGAAAGGGTGCTTTTCTCAAAATTATATTTTCAATCTTTGAAATAATGTATATGATAAGCACTCAAAGATTTAAACCCTTTAAAGCATTTTGTCAAAAAATATTTTTTTAATAAAAATCAGGAGAACCTAGGGTTTGCTTTCAAAGAAAATTTTTGCACAAATGAATATGTATGATCTTTAGTTTGAAAAATAATGTGTAAAAATATTGGCAAGTTAAAAATGAGTTTCTCCAAAAATAATATTCATAAAGATGAAATAAGTGGAGAAACACTAAGCAAACTCTCTCAAGAATGATTTTCAAGAATAAATGAAATAATGAGAGTGTGTGCTTATCAAAGAAAATAAAAGCCCAAATAAAATACTCTCTTGTAAAATGTGTTTTAAAAAAATGAATGAAAGAGAGTTAGAGAGTATAAAACATATAACCCCAAAATGATTTTTGAAATAAAAGTGTAATTGGGAGAACTTTGATTAAGTAAAAATTTGAGAGAAAAAATTTGTTAATCAAAGTTACTAATCAATGCAAATGAAGGAGTATTTATAGTTTTTCAAAAAATATGACCGTTTGGGAGACACTGGGTATTTTCCAAATTATTTAATTAAAAATTAAGCGTAATTAGCATTGGAAAATAACCCAACCCGAGAGGTTTGGTCGACCAGTCCAAGGCATTGGTCAGCTGAACACTCACAATGATCAGAAAGGGTTCAGTTGACCAAAGACAAAGTCGGTCGGTTGAGGTTAGGGCAAAAACTAAACCTTCATAGGTTCAGTTAACTGGGCTTAAGGCCATTCTGCCGGTTCTTCAGGTTTGGTCAGCCGAGACATTTTTGAACTATAAGTTTGATCACCCAGGGACAGTAGAAAAGTTAAGTTCCATGGTTCAATTGACCGTGAATGGTACATTCAATTTGAGGTCGGTTGCCAGAGGCATGGTCAACAAGTTGACTTTCGGCCTATAGTGTGTTTGGTCGATCATGGTGATTTAAACATTACTGGTTCGGTTGTTTGGGGCCATTAAATTAACTCAAAAATTCAATGTCGGTCGACCGCCCTAAGGTCTGTCTATGACCTTTGATTCCCTATGGTCATGTTATGATCGATCTGAGCATTAAGTCATATCATGCAGGATGTATGCATTATTACAGAACAAAATATAAAAACTATAATGCATATACAAATTAAATCAAATATCTTCTTTTCCTTTGCTCTTCAAGTCTTCATGGAACATGCTAGGATGATGTGACTTATAAGCGCTTCATCGCTTCCATGTTTCCTTGATATTATATGTGATCTGAAATATGTACCTATTTATGCACTTAAAAACACACATAAGATACGAGTGCTTTGTCGGCATCAAAATAGAGATCGGACTTAAAAAGTCAACAAATACCCAAAATCACATTTGCATTACCCATATCATTTATATCCAAACTAGATGACAAAAGTTTCTTAACACTTTAAACACTTTCAATATCAGTACCAAAAAATTAGCATATAATCAACATATAAGCAAATAATTACACCTTTATTTCTATTGAACTTACTATATACAGATTTATCAGATTCATGTATCCTAAAGCCATTAGAAAGAATAACTTGGTCAAATTTTTCATGCCACTATTTAGGGGCTTGTTTAAGTCCATAAAGAGACATAATCAACTTACATACTTTAGATTCATTTCTAGGAATAATAAAGCCTTTAGATTGTTCTATGTAAATTTCTTCATCCAATTCTCCAATCAAGAAGTTTTTACATCCATTTTACGAATTTCAAACTTGTAGATGGAAGCTAAGGCAAGAAAGACTCTTATAGTTGCAATCCTAGCAACTGGAGCATAAGTATCAAAGTAGTCTTTCCTTTTGTGTAAAGCCTTTAGCTACTAACCTTTCTTTGAATTGTCAATTGTTTCATTTACCTTCATTTTCTTTTTGAAGATCCATTTACAACCTATTGGTTTTGAACCAAGAGATAAATCAACCAATTTCCACGTTTTATTACCTATGATAGAATCTATTTCATCGTTTATAGCTTCTTTCCAAAATGCATAATCTTGAGACTTCATTGCCTCTCTATAAGTAAGAGGATCTGATTCCACACTTGGTGAAATTATAGTTTGTCTAGAATGTGATTCTCTAGTACCTTTTACTAGGTAGATTATGAAGTATGGTCCAAAAGACTTTGTTCTTCTCCTCCTCTTACTCCTCCTAGGTTCACTAGGTTTAGAAGGTTCACCATTAGTACGAAGTGGTTTCAAAGTCTTCACTGATTTATTTTGATCACTAACCTTTTGTATTAAAGTGAACTTATTTTTCATAGAATTATGCATCTATGGATTCTATCACTGGATTAAATCTTATAGAATCAATTGGTATAATTATCAGGAATCTATAAGCTTTACTATGTTCAGCATATAAATCTTATAGAATCAATTGGTATAATTATCAAGAATCTATAAGCTTTACTATGTTCAGCATAGCCAAGGAATACACATTCTATTCCTCGCTCACCTGATTTCCTTATCTTAGGTTCATGAAGCCTTACAATTGCTCTACATCCCCAAATCTTAAGATATTCTAAATTAAGCTTTCTTTTCTTCCATAACTCATAAGGAGAAGTCTTAGTCATCTTAAAAGGAACTCTGTTTAATATATGACAAGCAGTTAGTAAGGCTTCACCCCAATAACCACTACTTAGTCCTGAATTTGATATCATGTCATTAACCATTTCAACCAATGTTCAGTTTTTCCTTTCTTTCACTCCATTTTGTTGTGGAGTATATGCTGTAGAAGTTTTATGTATCACACCTATATATTCACAATAGGCAAGGAAGTGATATTCACCTTCTCTATCCGATCTAAGACACTTTATCCTAGTGTCACATTAGTTTTCAACTTCAGCCTTATAAACCTTAAATTTATCAATTACTTCATCTTTAGTATACACAAGATAAACATAACAAAATCTAGAAAAATCATCTATAAATGTTGCAAAATATTTTTTGCATCCTATGGTAGGTGTACCATGCAAATCACATACATCACCATTTACTAATTGAAGTAAAGAAGAAATTCTAGCAATTTTGATAGGAAAAGGTTTTCTGGTTATTTTGGTTTTAATACATACACTGCACTTATCATCCATGTCATTTACATATCTAGGAATTAATTCCATATTAGTCATATCATGCAATTTGGTAGTATTAATATGTCCTAAATGATTATGCCATAAAGAAAGTGAATCAACAATATAAACAGAAACATTCACTTTATTGATATTAAGCTTAAACATACCCTCATACGTATAGCATTTTCCCACAAAGACTTCACCCTTGGAGAGTACAAATTTGTTAGATAAAAACACTAACTTAAACCCAAACTTATTAAGTAGGCTTCCCGAAACTAAATTCTTCCTAGTTTCTAGTACATGGTATACATTAGTGAGAGTTAATTTTTTTTTTTTTCAGAAGTAAATTCAAAAGTGACATCTCCTTTGCCTTTGACTACAACAGTTGATGAATTTCCCATGTAGAGAACATTGCCATTTCCATCGGTTCATACTTTGAGAATGAACTTTTGTCTTTGCAAACATGCCTTGTTACATCTGAGTCAATCATCCATGCATAGTCATCTTCAACAACAAATATTTCAAAAATCATAGCCACAAACTTGTTAGAGTTTGTTCCATCTTGCTTTTTATTAAGAAGATGACACTCATTTTTGTAGTATCCAAGTTTTCCACAATGGAAGCATGAACCTTTCTTTTTCTTTTTTTGATTCTTGACAGAATTGAACTTCCTCTCTAGATTCCCTTTTTCGGGATATTGGAGCTGTTTAGAACTACCTCCTTCTTCCATTATATGCACTTTGGAAGTATGCTTTTCTACACCTTTCTAGCTTTGCTTAAACACTTCCTTAACTTGGAAATGTTGGCCCAGTTGTTCAAGAGACATATTATCCTTTCTGTGCTTCAAAGATTTTCTAACATTTTTCCAGGATGGAGGTAACTTATCAATAATAGATGAAATGGAAATGCATTAATCCATTTTCATATTATGTTGATTAATCTAGTCAAGGATATGCATAATTTCATGAAACTGCTCTACAACAAGCCTACTATCAAGCATGGTATAATTGAAAAATCTTCCAGTCAGAAATTTCTTACTAGTCGCATCATTTTTGAAATACTTAGCCTTAAGTGCATCCTATAACTCTTTTGTAGTAGCCATATTCTGATACAAGTCGAACAAATTGTCCGACATTGAATATCAAATGTGGCCTTTGCATATATAATCACCATGTTCTCATTTTAGCCTTACACGTCCTTGATCCAAAGTCTCATTCTCATCCACAACATATTAGGGGCTGGTCAGAACATACACCACTTTGAGACCTGCAAGAAGAAAGTGCATCTTTTTTTGCTAGCGCCTAAAATTGCTTCTATCAAATCGTTCAAGTTTGAAAAAATCAACAGTAAAATCCCTCAAGGTTGAAGAACCAACCATTTTGTAAAAAATGTTTTAGGATTGTATCAATAAAATAGAGAAATTACTGCAGAATATAAAACGCTTCAAGGCACGTTACAATGTCGTTTTCTTTAAAACTTTGTTTGCCCCCACCAGATTAGTGTGCATTGAGTTACCAAATACGTTTTTAGGATACAATGAAGCTCAGAATATAATTTGATATTGGTTTGCTTTATATAAAAATGAAAAACTAATCACAAACACCCTTAGAAGAATCCAAACAAACTTTCCATAATTCTATTTCTACAAAAAAAAAAAAAAAAGAATCTAGATTTGAAGAAAATATAATTTGTGAAACCTCTATGTGAGAAATAGAAGGAGAGAATGACTAAATTTTCTATATATTTTGTGGAGTTAATTCGGTCTTTAAATAGGAAGAATTATGCATTTTCCCAAAAGTTACAAAGGTATGAAAATTTGCATATGTTCAAAGCATTATGTGCGTCGACTGGGTTGCACCTCCAAAATTTTCTGGTCGCACCCTAGTCGACACATTTTGGAAGATTTCTATGTACAGTTAATAGCATAGTCGACCAGGTCACATTTCCAAGGTTTCCTGGTCTTGCCCTGGTCAAACCATTTCTATAAACCTGTTGTTATCTAGTACTCTGGAATCTTCTAGCTTGACCCAGTTGCCCCTTGTGTCTTCTTGGTCCTAACACATGATTTTAGCTAGTACTTTAGAATCTTCTAGCTTACCTAAAGTGCTTATGCGCCATGTAAAGGTGTCACTAGCGCCCTACAGCCCACCCGCGCACACATGTGTGCGGACAGTGCGAAGCACAATTCTAGTGAGCACTAGAGTACACACTAACACTAACTAACTTTAAGAGATTATTTCACCTTATCATTTATTAATGACCTTTTCTTTTTCATTCTTTCTAATGTGGGACGAATTCACATAACATCAAATACTGGGCGGTTATCTCTCGGTCTTTATCTCTCGGTAAGGCGATTATCAATATCTTATTTCTTAAATACTTTTGAAATCCTTACTCCTTCCCGATGAGGCTGCAAAAAACAGATTACCTTTAACTCTACTGGCATTATTAATTTTTTTTCCCCTTAGATAGGCCTAGTATTGATTGATATTAAAAATTCCTGTGGTAAACTGGGCTAGAGCAGTTTGCTTCAAAAAACATGTGCCTAAACAAGCTTTAATTTTTTGGTTGTTCACTTTTTCAGAACATAATCATCACTTAAGATAAACTTGTGAAATGGGCAGGAGATATTTTTTATCTGTATTTTCTGTAATGAGGCAGATGAGCAAGATGAGACCAGCTTTTCTTTAGTTGTAAGGTCTCAATGGATATAACATGTATTTGAGTACAACATTCTTTCTGTTGGCTGGTTATTCTTGACATAATCATCACTTTAGGTCAACTTGTGAAATGGAGCAGAGCTGCAGAAGAAATTTTTCTATTTGTATTTTTTGTCATGAATTTGATGAGACATGAGACCACCTCTTCAGTTGTGAAATATCCATAGACACACAAGAAGGTACTTGCTTAATTTTTTTTTTTTCAGTAAAGTAAAAAAGGTTCTTTCAATTGAGAAATTCCAAAGAATCACTGCCATAAGCACCAATAGTTCCTTATTGTCTTTGGTCGGGCTTTAAGGAAATCAATCCTCTAGGCTGTAGTTCTAAACTTAATTTCCTGTTTTGTCCTTTAGCTTAGTGTATGCTTGTTTACTTTCTTCAAATTAAATAAAAATAGCAAAAAACAAAAAACAAAACAAAAGGTATATGTTTCAATCTAAATTCAAAATGATAGCATTTGTCTTGGGTTAGATATAATAACAAAGTGGAGACTGAGTGGAATCCCATTAGTTTTTTTTTTTTCGCAAACTTTATTGATATGCCCTCACTTTTGATGGAGGAATACCGTGGTTACAAGACAAGCATTGAGAGATTATAGATAAAGAAATTAAAGCCCTCTTAAAAGCAACACCAACAACCAACCAAAACAGGACTACAAATCTAAATAATGCTAAATAAGAAATAAATCTAAATAGGCCTATTAAAAAAATAATAAAATAAAATAAAATCAAAAAATAAAAAATATCTAAACCCACTAAACAAAAATCGAGAGGTTGACTAATGACGAAAGGAAGTGAGATCTAACTTGTCCATCCGAAGGATCTCTTGGCACTTTGGATTGTAATGGCTTCAATTACAAGTCCAAAGGTGGAGTCTTGATGATATGGAAAGGCAATTTGACTATAATGAAAGAGGAGAAAATAGATGAGAATATTTACACGTTGCAAGGAACTACCATTGTAGGTGGAGTTGTAGTCGTGAATGTTGAATCAAATGAGTCTGTCTTGTGGCATATGCGCCTTGCGCATAAGGGGGAACATGGCATGAAGGAACTACACAAAAGGAAACTCTTAAAGGACTTGAAATCATATCAGTTGGAATTTTGTAGGATACGTGTTCTTGGAAAATAGAATTGGGCAAAGTTTGAACCAGCTATTCACAAGACAAAGGGTATTATTGACTATGTACATTTAGACGTTTGGGGCCCAGTTAGAGTTGCATCAAAGGGTGGACATGTGTATTATGTGATTTTCATTGATGATTACTCACGGAAAGTCTGGGTTTACTTTATGCATCACAAATCAAGTACGTTAGCCAAGTTTAAGATTTGAAAGGCTGAAGTGGAGAACCAGATGGGACCAAGTACGCTTGTTGACTTTTTGGTCAGATCCCTGTTCTGATTATGACAAACCACGGTATCTTATTTGTGTGCTTTAAGTATTTGAGCAATTTTATGTTTTAGCTAGCACAGATGATGATGCAATGTGGAAGCCATAAGAGCACCTAAACAAGCATATCCTGGCGTATTCCATGGAATTGCAAAGGAGCCGCGCATTAAGATCGATTTATATTTCAAGTTGTATTATATTTTTATATTTATCATTTTGGGTTTGTAATCTTATATGGTTTGTAATAAATACACTGCATGCATGATAGGACTGATAAGCTTGAATGACCATAGGGATCCGAATGACCTTAGGGCATCCTTGGTCGATTGATGCCAGATTTTTGGGGTTATCTCTCAAAGACCATAGATTGACTTTAGGACCCCAAAATATCACATGAAAAGTCTCCTATAACTTACAAATGAGAATTATGTGATAAGGGGTGATTTTATATAGAAATAAGAACTTAAATGCATAGTTTTTGTATGTTCGGTCGACCGAACCAAAACATACAGAACACCTTCGGTCGACTGAACCTCGCCAGGGTTGATTGTTGACCACTTGATCGAGCAAACCAGAACATGCATAGATCTTCGGTCGACCGAACCTTCTTGGGGTCAACAAGTTGACTCTTTGGTTGACCGACCAGAAATGAGCTACAATGCTCTAGTCGACGCAACCACCTCGGGGGAAGTCCTAATGCCCTGGCCAACTGAACCTTCAAGTTCAAAAGACCTTGTCAACCAAACCGCAGAGGTTCAAAATCGCCTTATTAATGGTCGACCGAACTCGCAATTCAAATTCTTTGCAAAAATATTTTTCCTAAGCTTATTTTCAAACATCTTTTGTGCTAGTATCTTGAAAAATATTTTTAGAGATTGTTTGATTTCATTTGTTGGATATATTTGAAACCCTATGTGTGATTGAGATATTGTGATCGATTATTTCAAAGATTGTTTGTAAAATACACTCATTGCTTTGATTGCTTATTGATGTTAGTAAGAGTGTAGTTGGACACATTTAGCACTGAGCTTATAATTCCTATCTTGCTGATGTGCATTGATTATACTGTGCTATATTGTGGTACATAGTCTGCTTAGTTGAGAAGCATATTTTCGTGTACGAAAATTTCATATTTTCTATTCAAGGCATGGATCTAAAGAGGGAGACTGACCCTATTGAATAGTACTGGATTAACTTAGACTCGGTTAGGAAAGCTAGGTGCAACATCCTGGTAAGGTGTAAGTTGAGGTTAGCCTTGTGAATTGACTTGGTTGTAATCGGTGCTGCTCCACCCATTAAGTGAGCATTAGTGGGTGTCCAGCCTATATCCACATGTCTTGTAAGGAGAGGTCAAGTTTGACTTGAAGTCTCGTTGTTGCATTTTTTGGGGTATCCAATAGGTATAAAGGGGTACAAGCTATGGGACCCAATCGCAAACAAGGTGGTGATCAGTAAGGATGTAGTCTTTGATGAGAAAGCTATGGTGAAGCATACTCAAGAATGTGATGAATAGAAACAGGAGCTAGAAAGTTGGGGTAGTGATGAACATATCGTGTAGGTGGAGTTGGAAGCATAGGGCAATGAAAATCATCATGGTCCCATGATTGTAGGGAGCTTTAGCTTGGAAAGCCAGCATGTCAATGTTATTCCGTTAAGGAGATCTAGATGCATTATGCCTCTGCCAAGGTATGAGTTTGAAGAGTTAGTGTCTTATGCTTTTCTTACTAGTTGCAACGATCCAACTACATTTCAAGATGCAGTGCATGACTAGGAGAAAGATAAATGGATGGGAGCAATGATTGAGGAAATGGAGTCACTACGTAAAAATCAAACTTGGGAGTTGGTGGAGCTTCCAGATGGGAAAAAACCGATTGGTTGCAAATGGTGTACAGGAAGAAGGAGGCAATATTAGAAAAGGAAGGTGAGAAGTTCAAGGCACGGTTGGTGAAAAAAGGATTCTCACAGAAGAAGGGGATAAATTATGATGAGATTTTTTTCCAGTGGTCCAACATACTTCTATCAGAATTGTGTTGAGGTTAGTAGCTTATTATGATCTTTATTTGGAACAAATGGATGTGAATACGGAGTTTCTTCATGGTGAGTTGGAGGAAAAAATGTACATGGTACAGTTGGAGGGATTCATTGAACCGGGAAAAGAAAATTTTATTTTTAGGTTGAAGAAATCTCTTTATGGGCTGAAACAGTCTCCAAGGCAATGGTATAAACAGTTTGATTCCGATATAATAAAAATTGGCTACAAAAGGTGTGAGTATGACTGCTGCGTATATGTGATCAAACTTGATGATGGCTTGCTTATTTTCTTATTATTGCATGTTGATGATATGTTGATAGCCACAAGAGATTTAATTGAGGTGAATCAAATAAAGGACTTGTTGTATAAGGAATTTGACATGAAGGATCTTGGTTCAGCCAAGAAAATAATTGGGATGGAGATTCTCTGAGACAGGACTGCAGAGAGATTATAGCTATCTTAGGGTGGTTATGTGCATAAGTTGTTGGATAGGTTTAGCATGGCTGATGCAAGACCGATGAGTACACCTCTAGCGAATCATTTTAAGTGTCTATTGTAGATTGCCCAAGTTCGGATGAGGAAATCCAGGACATGTCAAAGGTCCCCTATGCTAGTGCTGTGGGGAGTTTGATTTATGCCATGGTTTGTACAAGGTTAGATTTGGCTTATGTGGTGAGCATGGTAAGTAAGTTTCTTTCTAATTCAAGAAGGCAACATTGGGAAGCCATCAAATGGATACTTAGATACTTACGGAGTACATCGAGGTATGACATCATGTTTGGCAAGCAATAGGGTTGTCCTTCGGTTATGGGGTTTGTAGATGCAGATTATGCTGGAGATATGGATGACAGACGTTCTACAATAGGATATGTTTTTACTCTTCTAGGAGAACCGGTATGTTGGAGATCCATAGTACAGTCTCTGGTAGCATTGTCCACGATTGAGGTGGAATATATGGTAGTTGCTAAAGTTGCAAAGGAAGCCTTATGGCTTACCGGTTTAGTCAGAGAGTTGGGATTATAGCAAGATGGAGTGGTGCTACATTGGGATTGTCCAAGTGCCATTTACTTAGCGAAGAATCAAATATACCATGCTAGAACCAAGCACATTGATGTAAGGTTTCACAGGGTTCAAGAATTGATTGCTTCGGGTGAGCTTGTGTTAGAGAAAGTTCACATGTTGGTTAAAGCATTGTTTGGACTTACTCCATGCCTCCAAGTGAAAGAAGGGAGACATACCCAACCAAGTGTTTACAAATTCAATGTGGAGCAGTTAAACATGTTTTTTGGGATTCTCTTAAGGGGCGTATAATCACCAAGGTTAAGATTGTTGTTTATGGCTCTTATACTTTGTTTTTCATAAGCAAAGAAGGAAGGAGGAAAAACATGAAAGGGTAGCACAGCAGGAGGTCATCGACAATGCCCTATGTTCGTTAACGAGAGGATAGCAAGGACTTATCGACGAAGGTTCTGAAATCATCGACGAGAAAATACCAAGAGCAGGAAATTCTCAGAGTTCTAAACTCGTCAACGAAAGCATGTTATCATCGACTAGTGGTCTTCTATGGATCATCGACGAAGCCTTGAACTCATTGATAAAAGGCGCCTGGACTGTGAGTAGTTTTTTTGAAATTTGAAATTTGAACGTTGGGTGGTTGGGTAAACGGAGGGCAATCTCTGAGGAACTTCTATATATGTTATTCTGGGCATATATGGAAGTGAAAGTGATCATTTTTGAGAAGTGTATTGTGTACATTGTGATTTTCATAGTGAAATTTGTGTGCCATTGCTATTGTGGATGTAGCCTTTACCAAACCACGTAAATCTTTGTGTTGTTCTTGTTCTGGTTGTGTGCTATTTACTTCTTGTTGTTTATTATGTTGTGCATCTTCATTATTTGATCCATATCACAACTTGTAAATTCATAAAAATAGAATATTTATTCAAATTATGTGTGCCATATCATTCGGGAATACCCATAGCGTCTACTTTCATATACAAGAAGAATAACGCCATTTAGAGTAGCTGTTGAAGAGATAAAACTCAAACATTGCAAACATTATAAAGTTCTATACACAGTGAGTTTAGGCGATCAAACCTTGAGTTCAGTCAACCAAATGTGTTCGGGCGACCGAACTCAGAGTTCAGTTGGCCGAATGGCTATTTCCAGTTTTGAAATTTAGATTTAAATTGGTTCAAGCAACCAAACTCTTAGTTTAGTTGACCAAAACACTGTGATAAGTTTCACAAACAACAATAAATCTTTTCGATTTTCAAATGTAATGTTACCAAAACACACAAAAATAACTATAATTCAAACCTACTTATAAATAGCCAACCCTAATCGTGTTTTGAACACTAAACATAACGATTTTACTCTAATCAATCATCTCTTGCGCCGTTCTTTCTAAAACTCATTTTTAGAGTTGTTCTTTCAAGTTCAAAGCTTTCAAAACCCAGAAAACTTTGCTTAACTCTTTGAGCTTCTAAGAAAATATCTTCTAAGAGTATTGTAAAGTGCTTATTGTGTACGAATCCACTCTATTTAGAGAGTTATCTTTGTACAAAATTTGTTCTTGCTTTTCTTGTGCAAATTAACGACTTTGGTATTTAGTTGTTGACAAGCGGAATGGTGTTTTCCCTTGAGGGGCTTCTCTGCCTACTGAAGAAGAGAGGTGTCTCCACCTATTGAAGGAGGGATTAGTGAATCCTGATAGCAGGTTGCTTGAGGCAAGGACTTAGGCCCGATTGCCGAACCTTGTAAAAAATATGGTGTCATTCTCTTCCTTGACACTTTATTTTTCTAAGCATATTTACTCTGATTTGTGAATGTTGTGAATATTTTTATTGATTAAAATCTACTGTAGTTACGAATATCATATTGATTTAATCAGCTGGAAATTTTATTGTGATTAGTTTGTCTTTTAATCAAGTTACAACATAGATTATTTCATGGCTGAAGCATATTTTATTCATATGATTCTGTTGTAAGTATTTTTCAATATCTTGTAGTTTGGTTTCATATTTAAATCTTAACTTATACTCTTTAGAATTTATGGATATATAAATTGATAAGATTATCATTTGAGAATATTGTTGTTGATAAAAAGTTAGAGCACGTGTAAAGTCAGTTTTAAAATTGATTAAGCTTGCGCAATAAATTTTAAAGTACAAAATTCACCCCTTATTACACCTCGACTTTCAATTGGTATTAAAGGCTAGGTTACAATAAATCCTAACCAGTAGTTGCATAAAGATCTAATTGCCAAGTTAGGTGTGTCCCCATTTGGTGAAGGTCAATCCTCCACACGGCCTCCAATATTTTGCGGTGTTAACTACTCCTTTTGGAAATAAAGGAGGAGAATTTTTATACAAACCATGGATTGGAGGGCTTGGAGAGTTATTGTCCAAGGCAATTACGTGCCTACAAAATTCACTGATAATAAAGAAGTCCCTAAGGAAGAAAGTGAAATGAAAGAAGCCGACATTAAACTGATGCCGATTAACTCTAGCGCAATGAATGCTCTTTACTATGCCTTAGACACAAATGAGTTCAATAGGATAATGACCCTACAAGAGTGCCAAAGAAATTTGGGATAAACTTGAAATAATATATGAAGGAACAATAGATGTAAAGGATAATTGTATAGATATGCTCACCAGTGAGTATGAAACCTTTAAGATGAATCTTGATGAATCCACATCCAGTATGTACACTAGGTTCACTCACATCATGAATTCCCTCAATGCACAAAGGAAAGACCTACCCCATATACGATATGATTAGGAAAATACTTAGAAGAGTCCCATCCATATAGGAACTTAAGGCTGCAACAATTGCTGAGGGTAGAAATTTAAAGGCAATGATCCTAGACGAGCTCATTGGGTCACTTCTCAAATATGAGATGACCATTAATGAAAAAGCAACTGAAAACAGCAAAGCTAAAAAATCCATCGCACTCAAAGCTTCCAAGGAAAGCTCAAGTGATGAGGGAGATGAAGAAATGGATGAAGATGATAAAGCTCTAATCACCAAAAGACTCGGTAGGTTCTTTAAAAAGAATAAGAAATTCACTAGAAAATTTTAAGGCTCTAGGATCGACAAAGGAGAATCAAGTAGAAAAAAAAGAGTAGAACCTCCTACTTGCTACAACTACAAGAAGGTGGGTCATATTAAACTTGATTGTCCACAACTCAAAAAGGATTCTAAGAAGGCTATGAAGACCACAACTTGGGACGACTGTAGCTCAAGTAGTTTTGAAAGTGAATCGAGCGATTAGGAGATGGCGAACTTCTGCCTTATGGCACTAAATGATGAGGTACATAACTCTTATTCAAACTCATTTATTGAATTTAGTGATGAATCATGTAATGAATCCTGTGGAAGCATGCCTTCATATATTGAATTGCAGATTGAAGTATTTAAATTACATAAGAGTTTTGTTAGGGTATCTAAAAGAAACACCTCACTAAAAAAATATGAATGAAGCATTAGTAAAGGAATTAGAATCAAATCACACTGTTGAAAAGGAAAAAGACTCATACATTTCTACATTAGAAAATAAGACTGAAACATTAACAAAAGAGCTAGAAGAACTAAAAGCTCAAGCTAATCTTGAAAATGAGAAGGATTTAAAAATCATTAGCTTAGAAAGAAAAGTAAAAGATTATTCAAAAATAATCTATAACTTCACAAGTGGGAAAAGCAATTTTAATAAGCTGGTAGGTTCTCAGAAGATGACGTTAGATAAAGAAGGCATTGAATTTAATGAAAAATAAAATAAGAAAAAGAAGAATCCTTACATGGGATATTTTGTAAGAGAATCTAAACATTATGCGAGCACTTCTTCAAACAATGTTTACACACACATCACGTGCTTTTTATGCAAAAAGACGGGCCATATCAAATTTGATTTGCCCTTTTAAAAGAATGAATGTGAAAACTAAAAAGGTGTGGAAAAATAAAGAAACATAAAAAGCTAACCTAAAAGGACCAAAGAAGATTTGGGTACCTAAGAAAGTTTCTTAAATCCTTTTGTAGGTATGCTTTAGGTTCACCCCTTCTAAAGAAAAGTGGTACTTGGATGGTGGATGCTCAAGGCATATGACGAGAGATAAGTCCAAGTTCATGTCCTTAACACTAAAGCAAGGTGGACATGTTACCTTTAGAGACAACGCCAAAGGTAAGATTAACGACATCGGCAAACACTTTACATCTTGAGACATCAAGTTTTCAAAGTTAATACAATACACATTTGCAATAAAAAGTGTTTCATATTTTTTTTGCATTCTCAACAATACACTTGTCCTTTTAAAAGGTAATGTCAAATCATTTATCACATAGTTGACGAATACTTAGCAAAATATCATTTAAGCCCATTAAATGGCGATAATCACATAAACATACAAATATGTACAAAACAACTCCTTTTGGCCTATGCACATCATGTCTAACCCCCATGACCGGGTTGTGTGGTCTGAAAACTGGACTTACGTTGGTTGGCCGACCAAAGTTATATCAAAATATTATGTCTATAAGATTGATTTACCTATCACATCCTGGTCCAAAAATAAGTGGGTACAATCCTACTCAAGCCAAATCGACTATCCACCGCCAACACTTCCACAATAGTGTGGTTGCCATCAGGATTAAAACATATAATTGCAATTTATGCAATTAAAATACTATCATAATCTCATCAATACTCCCAATATAAAATCTGTACAAAAATATCATCCTTATTCCAAATTTCATCAATATTTGCAATAAACCACATTCTAAATATACACTGAAAAATCTCCAACTTGTTCAATTATGCGATAAAATAAAGTAACTTATGCCACACAATTTGTACAATAATTATAATTTCATAAATTACCTAAAAAATTCTTATAAATATATACACAGTAAATTTAAATAAAAACGCGGGTATGATCAATTTCACTTACTTAATTTAATTCCAATATATTCCCGAAAATCCAATTTGATCAAATCTTCGCATGTTGGAATTGGTGTATTCCCAAGAGGGGGGTAAATTGGGTATTTAAAATTTTCTTCATAGGTCAATTCAAATTCCAGCAGAAGTATTATACAAGCCTAGGGTCTTTCTATACAATCATAAACTTAATCAAGAATTAAACGCAAACATTCAAGTGCTAAAATTTAAATTGCAGAAATTAAAAGGAGGCACAAGAAATGTTATTGGGGTTTGGCCAATACTTCCTACGTCCCCGCCTCAAGCTCACAAGCAAGAGGATTCTACTACGACTCACTTAATGGGTGGAGCAACACCTAATACAACACCTTAACAGGATGGTGCACCTAACTTTCTTAACCAGGTCAAAGCCAATCCAAGACTATTCACAGGGTTAGTCTCCCTCTTCCGACCATACCTTGGGAATACAATAGATAATCAAATTTGTGTACAAACAAATATGATTCTTACACTAAGCAGATATGTACCAATGTGCACAATATAATCAATACACTCACAAATGATAGGATATTAAGCTCAAGTGAGATTTTGTTAACCAAAATGTTAACTCTTAATAATGTGTGTGTCAAAGTGTATACGTGAGAGTGAGACTTTTGAAATCAAGCTAACATGCTTGTAATGTGAATAGTCAAACAGTATCTACAACCCTACAAAAATATCACAATAATATTTTTCAAATATAAAGCACAATAGATATTAGGGTTTAAGCTTGCTAAAAGTTATTTTTGTCAGCACACAAAGCAAGCTTATGAACCTTGCAATGGGAATGCAAGATCTTAAGCCAATTAAGAGTTTTTCCCAATCCAATATTTTTGAGTGATATATTATAGGAAAAACCTTAAGCTACTCTCCAAAATCATTACACAATCAAATACAAGTGAGGGGGAGTTTAAGCTCCTAAGATGAACATGAAAAATAAATCTCTCTTAAAATAAATGGCTAGATGAGTATGTCAAAAAGATTTTTGGCAATATGTATGAAAAATATGAGAGTATGAATGAATTTTCCAAATAAAATTTCCAAAGAATTTTTGGCTAATCTAAAACCTTAATGCTCTCTTAATTTTGCAAATGAGGAGGTATTTATAGAGTTAAGAAGAATCATAGCCGTTGGGGATATGCTAGTTATTTTGTAAAAAGATTATGTGAGTTTAATTAAAAATAACCTAACTTAACCTCGATAAAAATTGAGCAACCCGAGAGGTTTGGTCAACCATTTTTAAGGTACAGTCGATCGGATCACTCAGTTCGGTCGATCAGGGTGTTTTTGAACTGAGGTGATGGTCGACAAGACTTGAGGCGATTTTTGAACTTTTGAGGTTCGGTCGACTAGGCTAAGTTCGATTGACCAAATTTGGTTTTTGGTAGACCGGGCCATTTTTCTACTTCAAGTTCAGTCGACCAGGGCGTTGGGATTTCCCCATGTGCTATTTCGGTGGACCAGGGCGTTGATGTTCATTTTAATGATGGTCGACCAAATGGTCAAACTTTTGACCTTGGGGAGGGTTGACCGAAGTGTCTTTGTCTGTTAGGGTTCGATTGACCAAACACACTAAAAATGTGTATTTCAGTCTAGATTTAAATCAAAAGTTTCCCCTAATAGCATGTGTGATAATGGGGACTTTTCTAAGTGCTAGTGTAAGGACCTAGGGTCTTTTCTAAGGTCTTTTTACTTAGTCCCAAAAATCTAGCGTCGATCGACCTTCGTTCGATTGAAGGGTGATCCCTGAGATCAATCTATGGTCTTGAGCTTATAGTCCTTACCATGCATGATATGTGGATTATTATAGACCGTTAATATTTAAATATTACAAACCCGAATAAAACTTAATTAAATTACAAAAAATAAATATTATGGGCCTCTATCTTCTTCAAGTCCACACCATATGGAACTGTCAATTGATCTTGCACACAAACTCATCAAACATTAAATACTAAAGTATTTGTTATAATCAAAATGGGATATGACCTATAAGGTCAACAATCTCCTGCTGTTTGATGATGACAAATACCTTATGCAAAAGTGGGTACAACCAAGAAAGGCTCCCCCTAAAATTATGCATAAGAGAAATGTAAAGATTTAAAAAAGTTCAAACATTTTCCTAAGGTACCAAATTTTGCCTAACTTCTCCCCCTTTTGGCAAAAGCAAAAAGGGCCATGATAAATTTAAAGTATATAGGAAAGGCATTGAGTATGAATCATTTGAAATACAAGATATAATTGGGTAGATTTTTAGAAATTTTGGCAGCATGCCATTTGAAAGTAAATCATTTCCCAAAAATAGCTATATAGAAATAACCTGATTGAGTTCAAATTTACAATTTATCCACAACAAGCAACTCAAACAGTCCAGTATGATCAAAATGGAAAAACATAAACATAAGAATCAACGTGCAAAAGATATGATAGCTATGCATTGCACCACACAAACGAACTCACAAAGAATAAATCAAAGATGGATTTAAACTTCTTAGAGCCGTAGATTTTTAGAACAAGTAGCTCCCCCTAAGTTTGTGTACTCTATCAATTTTATACATGACACACATAAAACATAACTAGATAAATATAATCATATTGATCCTAAGGATTTAACAATCACATGCAAGATCATATGGTGGACACAAGGACTATGTGACAACCATGAAGATGTTTATATCGGATAAAAGTAGTTATGTAAGGAAGCACATGCCACATTTAATTTCAATACACATCTAAGCTTAAAATATTTGGTGAACATGACATTATAGGAATTTTACATTTAGATACTCCACCTTTTAATTTGAATGATAGCTTAGATGGAATGATTTGTTTATACTAGTTAAATATTAAATTCATTTAACGTGCTAAGTAGTATAATCAATTATCTTAGCTCCTCTAAGTATTTGATGATTATGCTAGGATGAAGTTTAAGTTTTATTCAAGTTTTCACTCATCTTGTCAAAAAGATTTTAACTTGTATATTATCATAATCATCATTGTACTTGTTTTTATTTCGAAAAAAATTTTCAAAATTTTGACAGCATGACGTTTTGTATTGTGGACATATTCCCATAAAAACATGTACATGAAAGGTTCAAACAAGGAATTTAAAACTCAGTTTAAGCATGCGAGAACCTATAATCATCTACCAGTATGTAGTCCATATCCAATGCAGCCGCCATACATGAGGCATTCTAAACTAAGCATGCAACCAGGTAACAGTTGACAATTTATGTAAATATCCCATCCATCAACGAACATACATGGTAAAGAACAGAGAATAGCATATAGATATATTTATATATGTATATATATATATATATATATATATATATATATATATATATTTATATATGTATGTATAACATGATCATGGGAGCATTTTAATACACTAGTCATGAATAACTAATGCTCCTTCTCAAGAAATAACTATCGATAAATGTAAATAATTGTGAATGACCCAACTATCTGCATAAATCAAAATGGATAGTGAGTGAGAGTGTAGTGTAGTCAGTGAAAGGAAAGCAACGTATGCTACTTATAGTTACAGACCAGATAGTAATAATAAAAATAAAATATAAAATCAGTTTCTGTAGGGTGCTCTCTTTGTATCTATGCCCCATCCCCATAATCAAAATCATCTCCTCCATCTAGGTCAAAGTCCATCTGCTCTTGATCTCTAGCATCATGTAGCTTATGAATACAATCATTCAGCTCACTGAAATTAAAAGTAATGACCCTCTTTAGCTCCCTGTACCTATGCTCTGAAGAGATCAAAAACTCTCTAAACTTATCACGAAGAGCAGTGTATTGTGTAGTGGATGACGAGGCCATATCTCTCAGCTCCCTGATATCTGTCTATATAGTCTGGGTGATCTGAGATTGGGAATTTCTCTACTAAGCAAATGAATCAGTAAACCTTGTAATGGCTACCATCAAATCAGCATTTGATGGCTGTGCAGGCATCTCGTGTGGGACCTCTTCCTAATCTCGCTGTCTCCTACCACCCGTGGGTAACCACAAGTTACCAACTAGCTCATACCCGATCAACCTTAGGGTAACTGAGGAGAAGATATCTGTTTTCCTCCTTCTCTTTACCATGACAAGGTTTGATTGGGTAACTTCCATCCTCCTGAATAGTTTGTTCAAAATCCCCCCATACGACATGATGACCCTATGCTCAACCATTTTAGCTAGCATCCATTTGATCATCAAGCTCGGTAGGTCAAGTTTCTTTGTACTAAACAGACACCGCATGATAAAGCAATTTAAAAATGATACATGCACTCGAGACCTTACCTTAGGCAGAATATTATATGTAATCAGATGGTGGACAACCTTGGCTTCTAAGGTGAAAGAACTGTGGTTTGGAGGGTGATTAGGGTTTTCAAATGGGTCAGTCATAACTAAGTTTTCAAAAATCCCAATAGAAAACTCCTATTGATTTATTTAGGAGGTCACAGAATCAAGGTACTCAAAATCTCCTCGCCCAATGTAAAAAACGTTAGACAAAAATTCAACATCGAATCTGATGTCTGTTTCTAGAACTCGAGAGTAACATCCATTCTCATCATTTCCTAGAGTCGCATAAAATAGTATAACAAAGGTGGGATAATGCTCGCCGGGCTGATGTGTCATGAGTGACTCCCACCCTTGATATCTAAACATATCCATAACATTCTCGAAATGTTGCTGCATAAAAGGGAGATCGATGACCTTACCGAGTATGACCTCTTTGGGGTGAAATTCCTTTATATATATGATTCTGGCTTGATTTGAGATGAACCAGCTATCCTATGCATAGGCCACCTCTTGAGCATCCATGCGTTCATCTACCCCAGCTATGGAGAATGGTGGAAGGATTTTTGGGTCTGGGGTAAGGATTTAGGAGAAAGTCTGAAGAAACAGAGGAAAATCTCTCAATTTTGAGGTGAAAATGAGCTTCTCACGTGGACAAAATATATAGGCCCACGAGGTTCGGTCGACCAGGGGATGAGTTCGGTCAATCGACACTTCAAATTCTTCATAATCTATGTATGTTCAGTCGATCGTAGCATGGGGTGGTAAACCGAAACTAGATTTGACATTTCAATTTTTGAGGATGGTCAACCAAAAATAATTCGGTTTTGTGTTCGGTCGGCCAAGGGTAGGCCAAAGTGTGTTCGGTCAACCAAAAGTCATTAGTTTAAAATGGATGGTCGACTGAAGGGTCAAAGTCAACCAAACAGTCGACCGAATGCATTAGGTCATTTAAGGATGGTCGATCGAACTTAGTCAACTCTTTGATTTTCACCAAATTTTGGCCTAATTCTTGCTTTAAAGGAATAAAAAATGTCTTTTCAATAAAGATGTGATCTATTAGTATGATTTCTAAGTTTAACCATTCTCTAAGTCATTGGTCATCACTACCCTACTATGACTGATTCTATGATCTAAGAAACAGTAAGTATTTAGATTCAATTTGAGCACTTCCTCCCTTTTCTCCTGTGGAGTTAGCCACCATAATCATCCACATCATTTCTTTATCTAAACCTCTGACACTCCTACATAAACGAGCAAAACCGATATGTCCTTTCATTTTGTTGAATAACCAGGATTTACATGCATAAAAGGGTGTTTTCTTATTTGTTTTATTTTTTTTAGAAGAGGCATTAGAGTGTTTATGACTGTGGGATTTTAGAGATAGACTCCTTTTGTAGAAAATATTTCTTTTGACTCCTAAGGGTTTATAATTTTTCATTTGTTCTTCTATGCAGGTGATCCTCAATATTTTATTAATCTTCTTCTTCCCTAGAGTAGCATGATATTCTTTAAATTCATTTAATTTCTTTGCCACTTTCTTATTCTCATTCTTCAGTATAACTTTTATTTTATTCATCCTAACTAGAAGCATATGTGTTTTCGAAAGTTCTCTCTAGTTTTTCATTCAAAGGCAAGCACCCATCAATCAATTCAGCATAGGATTCATCACAGTATTTAATACAAGGAATGTTACTAGAATTATAGCATGCATTAGCGACAAAGCTATCATTACATTCAATAGATGATTCAGCATAAAACGTATCACACAATTTTGCACACGAATCATCATAACATGTGTCACATGGATTATAGCATGAATTAGTAAACGAGGCAGAGTCAGAATCATATACCTCAGTGTCTAGTTAATGATTTACCTTCTCCTGATTGTTTAAGCTTGGATTATCTGGAGGAGTGATCTCTTTCTTCTGGGACTCTCCATATTTCTTTTCTAGCTCAACCCAGATCTCTTAAGCACCTACCAAGCCCTCCAATCCATAGATTTTATAAAAATGCTCATTCGTAATTTCCAGTGGATGTAGTTAACACCACAAAACAATGGAAGACTGGAAGGTGATCGTCCCTCTCTGAATGGGGATACACCAATGTGAGCCATCCCGATCTTTAGCAAAAATGTTTAAGTCAATGCTACGAGGCTCTGATACCAATTATTGAAATTGGTGTATTCCCAAAAAGGGGGGTGAATTGGGTATTTAAAATTTTATTCCTAGGTTAATTCAAATTCAAGTAGAAGTATTACACAAACCTAGGGTCTTTCTATACAATCATAAACTTAATCAAGAATTAAACGCAAACATTCAATGCTAAAATTTAAATTGCAGAAATTAAAAGGGGGCACAAGAAATGTTGATCGGGGTTCGGCCAATATTGCCTATGTCCCCGCTTCAAACTCACTAGCAAGAGGATTTTATTACGACTCACTTAACGGGTGGAGCAGCACCTAATACAACACTTTAGCAGGATGGTGCAACTAACTTTCCTAACCAGGTTAAAGCCAATCCGAGACTATTCATAGGGTTAGTCTCCCTCTTCCAACCATACCTCGGGAATACAATAGATAATCAAATTTGTGTACAAACAAATATGATTCTTACACTAAGCAGATATGTACCAATTTGCACAATATAATCAATACACTCACAAATGATAGGATGTTAAGCACAAGTGAGATTTTGTTAACCAAAGTGTTAAGTCTTAACAATGTGTATGTCAAGGTGTATAAATGAGAGTGAGACTTTTGAAATCAAGCTAACATGCTTGTAATGTGAATAGTCAAACAATCTTTGCAACCCTAAAAAAATATCACAACAATATTTTTCAAATATAAAGCACAATAGATATTAGGGTTTAAGCTTGCTAAAAATTATTTTTTTCAAAGCACAAAGCAAACTTATGAACCTTGCAATGAGGATGCAAGATCTTAAGCCAAGTAAGATATTTTTCGAATCAAATATTTATGAGTGAAATATTATGGGAAAAACCTCAAGCTACTCTCCAAAATCAATACACAATCAAATACAAGTGAGGGTGAGTTTAAGCTCCTAAGATAAATATGAAAAATAAATCTCTCTCAAAATAAATGGTTAGATGAATATGTAAAAGAGATTTTTGGCAATGTATGAAAAATATGGGAGTATGAATGAATTTTCCCAATAAAATTTTCAGAGAATTTTTGGCTAATATAAAACCCTAATGCTCCCTTAATTTTGCAAATGAGGAGGTATTTATAGAGTTGTGAAAAACTATAGCCATTGGGGATATGCTAGGTATTTCGGAAAAGAGTTTAATTAAAAATAACCCAGTTTAACTTTGGTAAAAATTGAACAATCCAAGAGGTTCGGTCGACCATTTTTAAGGTACGGTCGACCGAGTCATTCAATTTGGTTGACCAGGGTGTTTTTGAACTGAGGCGATGGTTGACGAGACTTAAGGCGATTTTTGAACCTCCGAGGTTCGGTCGACCAAGCTAAGTTCGGTTGACTGAATTTGGATGTTTGGTTGACCGGATCATTTTTCTACTTCAAGTTCAGTTGACTAGGCCGTTAGGATTTTTCCGCGTGCTAGTTTGGTCAACCAGGGTGTTGATGTTCATTTTAAGGACGGTCGACCAAATGGTCAAGCTTTTGACCCTAGGGAGGTTTGGTTGACTGAAATGTCTCTGTGTGTTAAGGTTTGGTCGACCAAACACACTAAAAATGTGTATTTTAGTCTAGATTTAAATCAAAAGTTTTCCCTGCTTGCATATGTGATAATGGGGACTTTTCTAAGTGCTAGTGCAAGGATCTAGAGTCTTTTCTAAGGTCTTTTTACTTAGTCCCAAAAATTTGGCGTCGGTTGACCTTCGGTTGATCAAAGGGTGATCTTTAAGATCAATCTATGGTCTTGAACTTATAGTCCCTGCCATGCATGATATGCGGATTATTACAGACTGTTAATATTTAAATAATATAGACTCGAATAAAACTTAATTAAATTACAACAAATGAATATTCTGGGTACCATATGGAACTTCCAATTGATCCTATACACAAACTCATCAAACATTAAATACCAAAGTATTTGTCATAATCAAAACAGGATATGACCTATAAGGTCAACACCGCAGTTTAATTTAATTCTAATATATTCCCAATAATCTGATTTGATCAAATTCCAGCAATTTAATTTAATTCCAATATATTTAAAAAAACGGACATAATCAAACTTACATATTTTAATTTGCTTAGGCATATATTTAAATAAAATAAATATCACCATATTCATATACTTAATTAATCGGGTAAATTATAAAATAAAATCTGATTTGATATCATCATATTCATATACTCAAATTTAATCGGTTAAATTTTAAAACAAAAACTGACATAATCTAGTCCACTTACACTAACTCTCGAATGGTGCCTATGGGGTGCAAAAGATGAAATTTCCCCGATTATAATTTTGAAGAGTGGAGCTGGGACCCGGATATGATGTTCATTCTTCAATTTCGTAGAGAAATTGAGAGAGAGAGCGAGAGGGGGGGGGGGGAGAGAGAGAGAGAGAGAGAGAGAGTGGAGAGAGAGAACGGAATGAGTGAGAGATTGTAGGAGGGTTAAGAAATTTGTTTCCTGAAAGATCAGGAAGTATTCTGATCCTTTAGTAACCTATATATTATATTATTATTTAATTAATAATTAATAATTAATTAATTAATTTTTTTATTTTTATTATTTTTATTTTAAGATTGTTACATTAATCATGTATATATGTTTTTGAGGTTGTTACAATGACTCAAAATCAAGTTAAAATCCCTGAATTACTAAAATAAAGGAAATTCGTGAAGAACCACCCTAAGGATCAAATTATTGGTGAACCTTCATGAAGGGTATCAACTCAATCTTCACTTAAAAACCTATGTGATCATTTTGCATTTCTGTCACAAGCGAAACCTAAGAATATAAATGATGCAATTGATGATGATTGTAACAACCTGCTTAACTTATCAAATAATAAGCATATTTAAATATATGATCAACCCAACCCATGGGCAATGGGGATAGACCAGTCATAAACAGCGGAAACCTAAGCATTAGTAAGAATAAAATTACAACCATCCAACCATAAAACATAATACCAGAGTCTACTTATACCAAAATAACATACATATATGTTCAATCTCCCATAACATTCCAAATACAACTAGGATCTCATAATAAAATAATCCTGATCCTAGTACAAAATCTTACCCTCCTAGTAGGGTAACTTAACAAACTCAACAGCGGCCACCACCCACCGGTCTCTTAGGGTCTCCTGAAAAATTAATTAAATTCGGAGGTGAGACACTTCTCAGTAAGGAAAAACAAACTACATACAGTTGTGTAACAACATGAACATTTAATGCAATTATACATATACAGTATATTTTATATATCTATAAACATTCATCATATCATATTGAATAATTATATACTTTAATATTTACTAATAAATCATATCGCTTATAAAACGTCTGTTTTAGCTGATAATACTGAAAACATACCCAGGATGAAGAGCTAGCTGGTGTCATGTATTACCCCCCATGACGAGTTGTGCAGCTCGAAGGCGGAATCCGATAATGGCTAGCCGACCATTGCTGAGTCCAAAATGTCTGTAAGTATGATGGGCCTGCCACACCTTTGTCCGGACTGCCAAGTGGACATCTACACTCTACACTGAAAGCCACATCGACTATCCATCTCCCACCCCCTCGTAGGGTGGTTAGCACCAATCTGATCATAGATATCTAATCTATAAGCTATGGTACCGTGCTCCTGAATTGAACTAAACTAACATCTGGGTTTTGATAACATATAATACATGATATTATAACATTTTTCATAATTTCATAAATACGGCCTTGAGCCGAAAATTATTTCATAAATACGGCCTTACGCTGAACATCATTTCATAAATACGGCCTCGCATCAAACATTACATAAATACAGTATCGCACTGAAATCATTTCATATATATATATATATATATATATATATATATATATATATATACGACCTCGCGCCGAAATCATTTCATACATACCATTACGAAAATAATCAATTATCATGTACTTTTCAAAATCATCATAATATA
The DNA here is from genome assembly GCF_029873635.1 of Malania oleifera. Lineage (NCBI taxonomy): Eukaryota > Viridiplantae > Streptophyta > Magnoliopsida > Santalales > Ximeniaceae > Malania > Malania oleifera. Next base: position 62,488,830 of record NC_080421.1, on the reverse strand, counting down.
CTGTATCTTTTCATAATCCTTTAAAACATGCTTTATTCGTAAAATTTGTCATATCATTACTTTTCATGAAAAATAACATTCATGCCACACAAAGTTGAATAATTCCTTACATTTCATTCTAAAATCATGTTTTCCGTATAATAGCAGTATTTTCCCAATAACATACATTTTCTCAATAATATTCAAATATCATGCATGCTTTCTAGAAAATAAATTTATCAATAAATAATAATAATAATAATAATATGCATGGAAAATAACTGCTTTAGTTTATTCCCTTACCTGGCGACTAAAAAGCCCTTATGAATTCCTGGACTCACACCCGTTTTCTTGATCAATACCTTGAAAATGAAAACTCCCAATACTAAACTTCAGTATTTTCATGTGAATATCATTTCCTATAACTATGAAAAGACCAAATTCGGCATAAAAAGCCTTACCATGATTCAGGGACGAATTTCAACTTGCTCCAACCAACGATCTGCTCTGGTAAAAATGGAGAGAACTTCTCCAGGAGCGTCATGGTGGCTTTAGATCGTCTAACCAACGAAAATTCGGAGAGAGGAACCGTAAAGGAGAGAGAGGGAGTGAGGGGTTTTTGATTTTCTGCAATTAAATTTGAGTTTTAGGCTATTTATAGAGCCGAATTTGTTAATGAGACACGTCACCTTGTCGACGAGTCCTATATAAAGTTCGTCGACGAACCTGCACCCTCGTTGACGAATTTCAAACTTCCAAAAAAATCTCTCTCGGTTTCTTCTCGTCGATGAAACTTGGCTTCGTCAACGAGACCCTTTTATATCCTCGTCGACGAATCCCCTATGTTCATCGATGAGGACCTGATAAATTTCCTCAGTTATTACTCCCAAAATGCAATGTCGCGTTCGTCAACGAAGTCTGCTACCTCCTTTTGTTTCTATTTCCATTTCCCTTCCTCTCTATTTAAATACCATTTTTATTATTCGGGTCATTACATTCTCCCTCCTTATAAAATTTTGTCCTTGAAATTTACTATTCATGTGATTTATCATCCTTTGAAGGCAAAATGGTCTACTTATTTTTTTACTTACCCTTACTTATGGAGGAGGAATACCATGGTTACATTTTGAGTCCAGGGAGATTACATATATAGAAAGAAAATTTGCCCCAAAACCAAAATACCGCTTACTAACTAAAGTATTACATGTACCTGCAAAAGAAATACTACATATTTACTTACATCTTTTAATTATATATGAACTTCTTGGATTTGTTGCAGGTATTTTTTTTTGATATGTTCTTCAAGCTCCCAAGAAGTCTCTTATACTGAATGATTCCTCCATAGAACCTTTACTAGAGGAATCTTTTTATTACGCAGTTCATGTTCTTTCTTATCCAGAATCTGCACTGGCACCTCCTCGTAGACTAGCGAATCATTGAGCTCTAATTCACTATAATTAATGATATGAGAAGGGTCTGCGACGTAATTCCTCAACATAGAAACGTGAAATACTTCGTGCATTATGGATAATGTAGGTGGCAAAGCTAGCTTGTAGGCAACCGGTCCCACTTTTTTTAAAACTCAAATGGACTAATAAACCTAGGGCTAAGTTTACCCTTCCTACCAAACCGCATAACCCTTTTTAATGGAGCTATCTTCAAAAATACATGATCACCCACATTGAACACCAAATTCCTGCGGCGATTGTTGGCATAACTCTTTTGTCGGCTCTGAGCTGCACTGATTTTATCTCTGATAAGCCAAACTTTATCGTACGCCTGCTGTACAACTCGCCCCTCACACATCTCGTGCCAATATAAAGGAGATCGACATCTCTTGCTATACAGTGCCTCAAACGGTGCCATACCAATGTTGGCCTGAAAACTGTTATTATACGCAAATTCCACTAGTGGCATGAACTGAGTCTAACTACCCCCAAAATCTAATCCACATGCTTGGAGCATATCTTCTTGTATATGTACCATTCTCTCAGTCTGCCCATTTGACTATGGATGGAATGTCGTGCTAAATGATAGTTGAGACCCTAGAGCTTCCTGCAAACTTTTCTAGAACCGCAAAGTGAAACGCAGGTTTCGATCTGACACAATAGATACGGGCACTCCATGAGAACGAACTATCTCTTAAACGTAAATTTTTGCTAAACAGTTGAGGGAATAGTTGATCTTGATAGGGAGGAAATGGGTGGTCTTAGTCAATCGGTCTACTATCGTCCAAATCGCATTCTAGCCATGCGATGTCGACGGTTGCCCTGACACAAAATCCATGGATATATGATCCCACTTCCACTCCGGGGTAAATAACGTCTGCAACTGGCCCATCGGCCTCTGGTGCTCAGCTTTTACCTGCTGGCACGTCAAGCACTGGGATACATATTCGACAATCTCTTTCTTTATACCACTCCACCAATAAAACTCTCATAAATCATTGTACATTTTCGTACTGTCAGGATGAACTGTATACAATGATCTGTGAGCCTCCTCCAAAATAGTCTTCCTAATCCCAGTATCAGCAGAACACACAGTCTGGAACGAAACCGTAAAGCTCTGTCATCTGAAATGCAAAATTTCTCCCCCTGACCACTCTGCACTCTGTCCATCACCTCTACTAATTCTGGTTCCTCTTTCTGAGCAACTTTAATTCTTTCCTGCAGAGTAGGCTGTATCACTAGATTGGCGATATATACCAGTGGGTCACTCTCAACCAACTCGATGTTGAGTCTCTCTAGATCCATCATGATTAGATGCTGGATCTCCATAGCCTTCAACGCTAATTCCCTAGACTTCTTGCTCAGTGCATCAACTACCACATTTTCTTTCCCTGGGTGGTAACCGATAGTACAATCAAAATATTTAATCAACTTTAACCACCTTCTTTGTCTCATATTCAGTTCCTTCTGAGTGAAGAAATATTTTAAGCTCTTATGATCGGAGAAAATCTCACACTACTCACCGTACAGGTAATGCCTCCAAATTTTCAATGCGTGTATCACTGCAACCAACTCAAGATCGTGGGAAGGATAGTTCTTTTCATATTCTTTCAACTGTCTGGATGCATACGCCACCACCCTGCCAAGCTGCATCAATACACAGCCAAGTCCCTTTAGGGACACATCACTGTAGATAGTATAACCCTCACCCCCAGACAAGATGATCAGCACTGGAGCTGTGACTAGCCTCTGCTTCAATTCCTAAAAACTCTGCTCACAGCTGTCTTCCCATTCAAATCTGACATTCTTCCTAGTCAGTCGTGTCAAAGGCCCTGATAAAGTTGAGAATCCCTTAACAAAACGACGTTAATATCCAACTAATCGCAAGAAACTCTTGATCTCTTGGACGTTCCTCAGTCTAACCCAATTCACTATTGCCTCAACTAGGATCCACAGAAATTCCGTCTCCTAAAATAACATGCCCCAAAAACACAATTTTCTTGAGCCAGAAGTCACATTTACTAAACTTTGCATACAACTTCTTTTCCCTGAGCATCTACAAAACTTGCCTTAAATGTATCTTGTGCTCCTCATAGCTCCTCGAATAGACTAGTACATCATCAATAAAAACAACAACAAACTGATCTAAATATGGATGAAAAATCCTATTCATCAAATCCATAAATATCGCAGGAGCATTTGTCAGACCAAATGGCATAACAAGAAATTCGTAATGCCCATACCTTAGCTTGAAAGTCGTCTTCGATACATCCTTTACTCTCACCTTTACCTGATGGTAGCCTGATCTGAGGTCAATTTTAGAATATACTTATGTACCCTAGAGCCGATCGAATAAGTCATCGATATGGGGTAGAGGATACTTGTTCTTGATGGTCACTTTATTAATCTCTATATAGTCTATGCACATCCTCATAGACCCGTCTTTCTTCTTCACAAACAACACCGGAGCTCCTCATGGAGATACACCAGGTTATATAAAGCTCTTATCAAGCAAATCTTGCAACTGATCTTTCAATTCTGCCAACTCTGCTGGTGTCATTCGGTATAGTGCTTTAGAGATCGGCGCTGTACCTGGAAGTAGTTCAATGGGAAAATCTACCTTTGGATTAGGTGGCAAACCTGGTAATTCATCTGGAAACACATCAGTAAATTTCTTTACTACTAGTGTACTGATGAGCTTCACTTCATTCCCTGTTGTTTCCTTCACGAAGGCCATGAATCCCTGAAAACCACTTAAAAGTAGTCTCCTCGCCTAAACGGCTGAAACCATATGAGGTAGAGATTGCACTCGTGACCCTATAAATTTAAATTTTGGTTTCCCTGGAGGTCTGAATATCACTTCTCTTGCACGACAATCTATTAGAAGAATTAGCTACTAGCCAATCCATGCCAAAAACGATGTCAAACTCGTGCATATCTAGCACCATTAAATCAGCAGACAAAATTCTCCCTTGAACATCAACTGGACAACCATGAAGCATCCTACTACATCTCATTGCTAACCCGGTCGGTGTAGTCACTAATAACTCGATTTCTAGTGATTGTGTTTTAACCCCACACAATTTAACATACCCCAAGGACACAAACGAGTGTGTGGCACCAGAATAAAAAAGTGTAATAACTTTAAATGAGAACATATTAACCGTACCTGTCACCACATTGTCGGCTGCCTCAGCATTGCACGACGTGAAAGCAAAAACCCTAGCTGGGGCCGTATTCCTCAGCTGGCATCCACGTGGCACTTGGTTGCCTCCCTGAGCAGGTCTACAAGTAGGAGTAGGAGCAGCACCAATCTGAGCCTGACAATCCCTCATCATATACCCTGGCTCCCCACACTGGTAGCAGACACCTCGCTCGGCAGGACACTCCTCTAGGTGTTTCTTCCCGCAAGACGAGCAAGCTAAAGATGGCTGCACACCCTAGACACCGCGATTCCTGATCTCCTATCTCCGGTCTTTATAATAGCCACCTCTCTTCCATAAACCACGGCTGACTCCCTGCTGGGAACTGGAAGGTTTGGATCTCTTCTTCTGCCTCTGCTCCTCAGCCTATAACCACTCTCTAATCTCTGCTATAGTGGCTCTATCCACCACCTTAGCAAAATCATGCAACTTCAATATCGATACCTACTTATATATTTCTCTCCTCAAGCCTTTCTCAAACTGACGTACCTTCTTTACTTCATCTGGTATGATGTATGGTGCAAAGTGAGATAATTCGATGAACCTCACCGCGTACTGTTGTACGGTCTGCTGTCCCTACTTCAGATTCAGGAACTCCTCAATTTTCGCTTCCATGGACGAGACTGGAAAATACCTGTTGAAGAATGTCTCCTTAAACCGCTCCCATTTGATCTCCACAGGTATCGTCCTCTGCTGCTCCAAAAGTTTCACCGCCGTCCACCACCTCTCAGCCTCTCTAGTAAGTCTGTAGGTAGCAAACAACACCCTCTGTTCCTTAGAATACTGCAACACTGCAAATATTTTCTCTATCTCCTGCACCTAATTTTTAGAGACTGCAGGATCTGTTCCCCATAAGAAAGTCGGAGGATTCATCTTTATGAAATTCTCTATCGAGCTACCATGGCTTGCCGATGGACCACCCTATGCCCTTGAACTCCTAGAAATTTCTGCCATAACTTGCTGTGCTATGCTGCGCAAAACTACATCAGAATCACTGCCTGCAGCACCTAAGGGTCTAGCACCCTTATTCTCACTAGCGTGGGCACTACTGCCACCAGGGTCCATCCTGAAAAATAAACAACTTAACTTAGAACCCCTTCACTATACATATCATCCAATCCAAAATAGTATTTATTCCTAATTAATTCATCTCTTCTGATCTTTATTCAAGGTTCAATCCTGTAACCTAGATACCCAACCCGACGATAGTTTACCATGACCTTCCTGAAATCGTCACCCCAGGAAAATCACACAAACCACCACGGAAGTCCTGCATCTAGACTACAAAACTAGACCTCAAATCCCCTTATCCTATACTCTGATATTATTACTACTGCACTCTAAAGTCTATAGAACCTAGTATCCTAGGCTCTGATACCAAACTGTAATGACCTGCTTAACTAATCAAACAATAAGCATATTTAAATATATGATCAACCCAACCCATGGGCAATGGGGATAGACCAGTCATAAATAGCAAAAACCTAAGTAACAGTAAGTATAAAATTATAACCATCCAACCATAAAACATAATACCAGAGTCTACTTACACCAAAATAACATACATATATGTTCAATCTCCCATAACATTCCAAATACAACTAGGATCTCACAATAAAATAACCTGATCCTAGTACAAAATCTTACCCTCCTAGTAAAGTAACTTAACAAACTCAATGACAGCCATGACCCGCCAGTCTCTCAGGGTCTCCTAAAAAATTAATTAAATTCGGGGGTGGGACACTTTTCAGTAAGGGAAAATAAACTAAATATAGCTGTGTGGCAACATGAACATTTAATGCAATTATACATAAACAGTACATTTTATATATCTATAAACATTCATCATAACGTACTGAATAATCATATACTTTCATATTTACTAATAAATCATATCGCTCATAAAATGTCTGTTATAGCTGATAATACTAAAAACATACCCAGGATGAATAGCTAGTTGGTGTCATGTATTACCCCCCATGACGGGTTGTGCAGCCCGAAGGCGGGACCCGACAATGGCTGGCCGACCACTGCTGAGTCTAAAATGTTTGTAAGTATGATAAACCCTCCACACCCTGGTCTGGATTGCTAGGTGGACGTCTACACTCTACACTGAAAGCCACATCGACTATCCATCTCCCATCCCCTCGTGGGGTGGTTAGCACCAATCTGATCATAGATATCTGATCTATAAGCTACAGTACTGTGCTCCTGATCTGAACTAAACTAACATCCGGGTTCGCATAACATATAATACATGATATTATAGCATTTTTCATAATTTCATAAATACGACCTCGTGTCGAAAATCATTTCATACATACGGGCTGGCTCCGAACATCATTTCATAAATACGGCCTCGCGCCAAACATCATTTCATAAATACGGTCTCGTGCTGAACATTACATCATAAATACAGCCTCGCATCGAAATCATTTCATATATATATACGGCCTCGCGCCGAAATCATTTCATGCATACCATTCTGAAAATAATCAATTATCATGTACTTATCAATATCATCATAATATACTGTATCTTTTCATAACCCTTGAAAACATGCTTTATTCGTAAAATTTGTCATATCATTACTTTTCATGAAAGATAAAATTCATACCACACAAAGTTGAATAATTCCATACATTTTATTCTAAAATCATGTTTTTCGCATAATAGTAGTATTTTTCCAATAACATACATTTTCTCAATAATATTCAAATATCATGCATGCTTTCCTGAAAATTAATTTACCGATAAATAATAATAATATGTGTGGAAAATAACTACTTTAGTTTATTCCCTTACTTGACAACTAAAAAGCCCCTATGAATTCCTGGACTCACACCTGTAGGATTTCTTGATCAATACCTTGAAAATGAAAACTCCCAATACTAAACTTCAGTATTTTCACATGAATATCATTTCCTATAACTATGAAAAGACTAAATTCGGCATAAAAAGCATTACCCTGATTCGGGGACGAATTTCAACTTGCTCCCACCAACGATCTGCTCTGGTAAAAATGGAGAGAACTTCTCTAGGAGCATTGTGGTGGCTTTAGATTGTCGAATAGGCAAAAATCTGGCCCGATTTTGAAGAGAGAGGAGAGAGAAACCATAGAGGAGAGAGAGGGAGTGAGGGGTTTCTCATTTTCTACAATTAAATCCAAGTTTTAGGCTATTTATAGAGCCAGATTCATTGACGAGACACATCACCTCGTCGACGAGTCCTGTAGAAAGTTCGTCGACGAACCTGCACCCTCGTTGATGAATTTCAGACTTCCAAAAAAATCTCTCTTGGTATCTTCTCATCGATGAAACTTGGCTTCATCGACGAGGCCCTCTTATATCTTCGTCGACAAATCCCTTGTGTTCATTGATGATGACTTGATAAATTTCCTCAGTTATTACTCCTAAAATGCAATGTCACATTTGTTGAATCTGCTACCTCCTTCTTTTTCTGTTTCCATTTCCCTTCCTCTCTATTTAAATGCCATTTTTATTATTCAGGTCATTACAATGATTCATGGGTGTTAGCTATACAAGAAGAGATAAATCAATTTGAAAGAAATAAAGTTTGGAAATTAGTTCCTAGGCCAGATGATTATTCAGTCATTGGGACTAAATGGGTATAGAGAAATAAAAAGGATGAAAATGACGTTGACGTATGTACTAACTAGTAGCACAAGGTTTCAATCAAAAGGAAGGAATTGATTTCGAGGAAACCTATGCTCCAGTAGTTGGAATGGAAGCCATTCATATGCTACTTGCCTATGCATCCCACAAAAACTTCAAACTTTATCAAATGGATATGAAGGGTGCATTCTTGAATGGTTTCATAAATGAGGAAGTCTATGTCGAACAAGCCCCCAGGCTGTGAAGATTACTAATTTTCGAACCATGTGTTCAAACTATAAAAAACCTTATTGGTTTAAAGCAAGCTCCTAGAGCTTGGTATGAAATATAGAGTGGCTTTTTATTAGAAAATGGATTCTTGAAAGAAAATATGGATAGTACTATTTTTATCAAAACCTAGTCAAATGATATGCTTATCATTCAAATTTACGTTGATGATATCATATTTGGTGCTACGAATGAGGATCTATGCAAAGAGTTTGCTAAATGCATGCAAGATGAATTTGGGATGAGTATGATGGACGAACTTACTTTTTTTCTTGGACTTCAAATCAAGCAAGCCAAAATGGAACATTCATAAACCAATCAAAGTGTATAAATTACTTACTCAAGAAATCAATTTGGAATATTTAGTGGCCCTATATATGAATGTGTAATTCTTGTAGTTGGCTTTTGAATTTGAATATTAAAAAGAAATCCAAACACCTTTTCGATATCAGAATTTAATTAAACCTTCAGCTAATAGGCTTTGGGTTGTTAACCAATTCACATACTTCCTTTTGGTTTCCGCAAAAGATTGATTAACCAGCGTACTCCTTTTCGGTTTTTGCAAGCCCAAGAACAAATTAGACTTTGGGTTTACTTAATTTCCAATATGAGTTACTTTATAATTGAAAGTATTAAAGCATCCACACAAGTTATATCTTTGTTGAAATTTAAAAGAGAGTAAGGGAAAGAGAGTGACACCACCACTTTTACGAGGTTCGGCTTACCCCAGCCTACGTTCTCACCTTAGGTCAACCACTTAAGGAATTTACTATACCTTGTTCCTTCTAAGTGGAACAAAAACCTTACAACAATTACCCTCTTTTTCAGGGAGAGAAACCTCTCCAAGCACCAACTTGTGCTTGGTCCAACGATCCAACAAACCTTTGAACCGTCAAAGATCAAGATGAAAGAAATAGATATGCGTACAAAAACATTCTCACAATTCAGAGCAGGTTGTACAAATTAAATTCTAAATCGTACTTCAAAAACTAAAGCTAAATAGAACATGTGAAGCTTTAAAGGTTTAGAAGTCACCAATGGTTCTTTAAAAAAAATGCAACTCAAAACCAATCTCTTGTTTTTCAATCCACCAATATCTTAAAGTTTTTCTCTGGCAAAATGATGTGAGCACAAAAAAACTTTAGGAGAATTTCAGCGCAGGGATTGTATACAGTCTCGGTGTATTGATTGTTTGATCTTTTTGGCTTTTTTTTACTTGTTCTATTTTCATTGATCAAAGGAGGTATTTATAGACTTTTTTTGAAAAATTTTCCCCATTTAATATAGATCATTTAGGCAATTTTTTTTTAAAAAAATATTAATTCAGGGAATTAAATTTGAAAGATTTCTTGCACGTTTTTGAAATTTGAAATTCCCCACAAAGTCAGTTGGCCGACCCACTCGACTGGGTAATTTTTGCATTAGTCAGTCGGCTGGACAGGCGGCTGACACCATTTTGACTTTCAAAAAATTAATTCAGATTAAATGTGAATCGGCTGACTGAACAACATTCAAATTAGTGAGTCAGCTGGGCACTGTCTGTCGGCTGGGCCTTTGTAGTTCATTTGAGTCAGTCGATTGGACAATTAACTTTTCTGAAGTTTACCTGTCACTCGGTTGATTGAACCATATTCAAAATTGGTCAATTGGCTGGGTAGACCTCACTTTCAACTATTTTCCAATTTTTGATTTCTTTAAACTCTAGTTTACTTGAAAAACTTAATTGGAGCATTCTAAAAACATTTTTAAGAGTATTTTTTTAAAAAATAATGATTTCTAGGTCTTTGATTCTTAAGAAGCTTCACATATCTAAATAACATTGACTTTGAAGTACTTACATAACTCTTTCCAAGCATGGTCTCCTTAATCACTAAATGTTTCAGCCTCTCGAGGTTCAATTTTGACTTCAAGATTTGCTTGACCTTTAACCTCTTCATTTGTCATTCGATGCTTTAATATTCTGAGGAGCTTCCACTAGATTGACATTGATCTTCAGCTTATCAACCGTGAGTGTCCTTTTACCTAGATTTGAAATCATATCACTTAACAACACATTTTAAAACATCCTTCTTTTTGTTATCATCAAAACAAGATAGAAAAGCCCAGTTAGGCCAACAGTTGTGCTCAGACATTGTACATGAAGCAACAACTTAAGGATTAAAAATTCAATTATGAGTGTGTGCCAATCGAGTGTGATAATGCCAATGTTATAAATATCTTTAAGAATCCGATATCACACTCACGAACAAAACATATAGATATAAGACATCACTTTCTTTAAGATCATGTGCAAAAAGAGGATATTAGTCTTAAATTTGTGAGTACGAATGAACAATGGGCCGATATATTCACGAAACCTCTTCAAGAAGATCGTTTCATTTTAATAAGATGTGAATTAGAATTGTTGCTAGGGAAGTTTTTCGAGAAGAATTAGATCATTACCTTAAGTATTGCAAGCTATCTAAGAAATTGGAAAAAATTAGGACACTCGGGTGACTGAACACTATAGCCAGTTGATCGAATACATCCATCTTAAGAAATTTTAAGTTTTTAGATAGTTCGGTCGACCGAAGGGTAATAGTCAGTCGACCGAACCCATAATAAATTGGTTACCAAGAGTATTAATTATTTCAAGTGACTGAATGTACTACATATAGTCAACCAAATGCTTCGAGTGACTGAATTACTTGTCTAGTTGGCCGAACTTGTACTTCCTCTATTAATTGGGTATGTCAGGTGATTCAGGCGACCGAACCTCTCCTTTAGTCGATCGAACTGCGAATATTTAAAATCTAAAACTCACAAAAAACCCTAATTTTTGCCTCTTCAATTCCCCAAACGCCATTCTTATCTCACCCAAACGTGCGTCTCTCCTTATTTGAACCCTCTAAACTTCGATTTCTATTCCTAAACTTATATCAAAGCTCCGATTTCACTTGAAATCTAAAATTTCATTCTCTAGATTCATGATTCTATGAAATTCGAACTTCATCATCATGCCTAGAAACAATAGTAAACTCCCATTTCAGGTCAAGATGACACTGAGTTCATTCATCGATGGGTCATGACACTGGGTGCAAAGAAGCTCTATAATGAGCACCTTTGTTCATTAGAACCCATTCTTGGTAAGATTCTTGATATCCCATTTATGCAAGAATACTTCATGAATATTCTTTGTAGGTTTTCTGACTTAGGTTGGGATCAGTTTATGTCCTATCAACCCCAAGAAGTATACCCAAACCTAGTATATCTCTTCTATGCAAACTTAGGAAGGGAAGGTAACCAATATACTACTTAAATCATATCCAAGAATTTCATGCTCACTGCTAGTAACATTGTTGCTCAATTTAACCTTGAGCGAGGAGATTTTCGGTGTCCTAGAGTTGGACCAACATGAATAATGGAACATGATTTTACCCCCCAAGCCTTTTTCCCTCTCATTTTATCTGAACAAAGCAATAATGATACAAAAGTTTAACCCTAGAGGCCAAAATTATTCATTTGCTTATTACTTATAACATCCTTCCTAGAACCGGGTCTAGAGATCACATGTGATATCTAGACTGCTTTGTTAGGTGGTGAATATATACTGGAAAGCATCTTAATCCTCCTTCTCTTATCATAAAATCAATGATAGTCAAGGGAAATATCGTAGAGTCATTCTACCTTACGAAGGGATTCTAACTTTTATTTTTGAACATCTTGGCCTTGCTTGTCTTTCCACCTTATTTGTTAGACGAAAACCATCTGATAAATTCTCATCTACCACTGTTAAAAAAATGGGCTATGAGTTGGCTGGTGTACTTGGTTGGATCCCTAAACAACATCAACCTCTGCGTGATGATGTGAATGTACGCATAAAGAAGGAACATGAATATGCACAAAGGTACGATCCATCTCATGAGGAGCCACCTGCTCGTGCTTATACAACAACTACTCTTCTTGATTATGCCTCGCTCCTAGGAACTCTTAATAATCTTATTTGACATATGGATCTCTGGTTCAACATGATGCAACATGATATCCACTCTAACTTTCAGTCCTTCCATTAGAGACTCAAAAGGATTAAAAACATGGGTGGTGTTTCCTCGTCTAAAGAAAAAGCACCTATGCAAGCAAGCTTGACTGAAGAGGCTGAAGAAGAAGAGGATGATGATGATGAGGAGGAGGATGGGAGCTCATCTAGTGGAGATCCTATTGATGAGGACTAGATGAGAGTGTTTATGTTTAGGATGAAAATCATTGTATTCTTATTGTACTTGTTTTTCTATTTAGTGTTATTTTGCAAATAGCTTGGTTATGTATGATTTATGATAATATCTATGTTTGGTTTACAACCACTATGGGTTCTATGTTGGAACTTCTGATTTTTTATGTATGTTGATTGCTGAATGTTGGTTGTTACGTATTGCTGCATATTGGACGACTTGGCTGATTATAATTGTCACATATTGCTGATGGTTATATCCTTGTGAACTACTTCTAATTGACTATGGAAATTTTTAGGTTGAGGAAATTGAAATGAATGATACATATTTGAATTTTCAATGAGCTTATATTGAGCAGAGTGTAAAATTGCATTAAGAAAACTGAAATGGCTCAAACTTGTTTGCTAAGTTTTTGTTAAGCCTTTTTGTTGTTGGCAAAGGGGGAGAATTTTTTTTTTAGAAAAATACAAAAATTAATATAAAATACCTCATTTTTAAATTCTAAGTGAAAAAGGGAGGATAATGGTTATATTTAGGATAAGCAGAATATTTTTTGAAAAGATAATAAAAAATTGAGCTTAAATGCCATTAAATTAAAAATTCCAAGTTTTAATCTCAATATGCCTAACTATTATACATTGCTTATTATTATGTTTATGCATATTGTGAGGGGGAGCCTTATTGAAGCTACCTTATTTTGCTCCTATTTGTCATCATAGAAAAGGGGGAGATTGTTGGCCTAACAAGACTTAATCTCGTTTTGATAATGACAAACCAAAGGATCTAATTGTGTTGTTAAGTGTGTATATAGATATTACAGTGCAAAAGCACAATGAAAGATGCAAATTAGAAATAAATGAAAGATGGTTGTTGAAGAAAAGCTTGGATGAAGACCAAGCTTAAGGATATAAAGACCCAGTTAGTTTATCATGTGTATTGTAAACTAGGTTATATGTAAGTACATCTTAATAGGTTTTTGTTACAAAACTCTTAGGTTATATATTTAGACCCTAGATACCTTTTAAAGTCTTGGAATTTTTTTTTTTGCAAAGTCCAAATGTTATTTCAAAAGACTAAAATTATTTTTAGAATTTAAAATATAAAGGAATTTGAATTTCGAAACGAACTGGTCTGGCATCAGAGAGTTTAGGTGTCCAAACGTTGGTTTCAATCAACCGAATGACTACTACCATTATAAAGTTCCAAACATAATGAGTTTGGGCGACCGAACTCAGAGTTCAATAAACCAATTGGCTACTGCCAGTTTTGAAATTTAGATTTAAATTGGTTTCGGTGACCAAACTGTCTGTTCAGTTGACCAAAGCACTGCGATAAGTTTTACAAACAGCAATAAATATTTTCGATTTTCGAATACAACATTACCAAAACACGCACAAATGGCTATAATTCAAACCTACTTATAAAAAGCCAACCCTAATCATGTTTTGAACATTGAACATAACGATTTTACTCTAATCAATCATCTTTTGCGTCATTCTTGCTGAAACTCGTTTTCTAAGTTGTTCTTTCAAGTTCAAATCTTTCAAAACCCAGAAAACGTAGCCTAATTCTTTGATCTTCTTAGCAAATATCTTCTGAGAGTATTGTAGAGTGCTTATTGTGTATGAATCCACTTTATTTAGAGAGTTATCTTTGTACAAAATCTGTTTTTGATTTTCTTGTGTAAATTGATGACTCTAGTAATAAGTTGTTGACAAGCGGAAGGGTTTTTTCGCTTGAGAGGCTTCTCCACCTATCGAAGGAGAGAGATGTCTATACCCATTGAAGGAGGGATTAGTGAATCCTCGTAGCAGGTTCTTGAGGAAAGGACATAGGCACGCTTGCCGAAACATGTAAAAAATCTAGTGTCATTCTCTACCTTGACTGTTTATTTTTCTAAGCATATTTACTTTGATTTGTGAATCCTGTGAATGCTATGAGTATTCTTATTGATTAAAATTTATTGTAGTTACGAATATCATATTGATTTAATCTATTGGAAATTTTACTGTGATTAGTTTGTCTCTTAATCAAGTTACAACATATATTATTTTGTGGCTGAAGCATATATTTATTAATATTGTTTTGTTGTAAGTATTGTCAATATCTTGTAGTTTGGTTTCATATTTAAATCTTAGCTTATATGCTTTAGAATTTTAGGATATATAAATTGATAAGATTATTGTTTGAAATACTGCTGTTGTTAAAAAGTTAGAGCACATGCAAAATCAGTTTTAAAATTGATTAAGCTTCCGTAATAAATTTTAAAAATACCCAATTCACCTCCCTCTTGAGTTTAGACATTGACTTTCAATTATCCAAAAGAAGATAAGTAATAAGCAATTCAAAGAAATTATGACATAGTATTCCCTTCAAATTGCATTTCTAATGTACTTGAGGAAACATGATATGTACACATGGCGAGACGATTTAAATTTGGAACCTCCCCCTCAAAATATGCAAATACATAAGTCGTCTCTAAATATAAGCTCCACCTTAATGTAATTTCCCCCTTAATGTAATCCCCCCCTTAATGCAATCTCTCCCTTATATATAAATAATCATGATATACAAGGAAAGAATTATGAGTTTTAAATTTGAGCAAATCAACTGAGACCATGAATGTAAAATTGCAAAGAAATAATTCTATATGCTCAAGATCTCTTCTAATGACGTTAAAATTATCTTCATAAATTATTTAGTGAAAATATCAGCTAATTGATCTTTGGTCCTAATAAATTCTAATATAATGCCATCTTTTTAAACATGATGTCGCAAGAAATGATGACGAATGCCAATATGTTTACTTCTTGAGTTTTGAATGGGATTCTTGGAAAGATTTATGATACTAGTATTGTCACACTTAATTAGAACCTTTTTAAACTTAAGAACATAGTCCTCCAAAGTGTGTTTCATTTATAACACTTGAGCACAAAAACTATCGGCTGCTATATACTCCGCTTCGGTTGTTGACAAGTGTTGGAATTGGTGTGATCCCAAAAGGAGGGGTGAATTTAGTTTTAAAGACTTTTTGACTACTTTAACCATTTCTCTAATTCACCACAAATCATATCCCATTCATAATACAAATGTGTATGTAAAATAATTAAACTATGAGTGTAGGCATACACGTGTGCAGTAAATTTCATTTAATTTAATGTGAGTATGCAAATAGTTATAACTTTAAATGAATAGGCATACACATATGGAAATTAAAGTGCATAACGTAAACGAGATAAGGGAGAGAGCGACATACAATTATTGTTATCAAGGTTCGGCCAAGCCAGCCTACATCCCCACCTTGAGCATACCCTCCTCCCCCCAGTCTTAAGGATTGCACTATCCTTGCTCACTTAAATGGGCAGGGCAGAAGTCATTACAACCTTTCCTTACGGGGCAAGGTAAACCCTAACTCAATTACAAGGTTGAGCCCAACTTGTCACACTTACGGGGCTAAGACTCCCCAATTCAAATTATGGGTTGAACCCAATCGGTCTCACTTATGAGGTTAAGACTCCCTAGTTCAATTTTAGGTTGAACCTAACCGATCTCACTAAAACTTTTTTGTACATATCATATGCTTTTAAAAATACAAGCAAGGATGTACACGTTTAAGCTCTAACAAATGCACTCTCTAATGATATGAAATATGCTCAGTAGAGTAAGGGTGTTTTTCAAAATAATATTTCAACCTTTGAAAGTAATTTGTATGATGAACACTCAAAGGTTTTGACCCTAACAAAATATTCTCCCAAAAATATTTTTCAAAGAATAACTGGAGAACCTAGGGTTTTGCATTCAACTAATTTTTGCACAAATAAAATATATGTGAATATATATATGATAAATATGTTCTCCAATAAATATTTTTTAAATAAAAGCGTTTGGAGAATCTAGAGTTTAAGCTCAAGAAAAATATTTGTGCAATAAATGATTTCTCCTAAGAACATTTATCAAAGGAAATAACCGAGAGAAACCATAACTTTATTCTTAAAAATGATTTTTCAAAAATGAATAATATGTGAGAGTGTAAGCATGTGTATATAAAAATAAATGACCAAAATAAATATACTCTTTTCCAAAATGATTTTGAAATAAGTGAATGGAAAGAGAGTTGGAGAGTTTTGTTTAAAACATTTTGCCCCAAAAGAATGATTTTAGTTATAAAACTTGATTTGGGGAAACTTTGATTGACAAAGGATTAGAGAGAAATTTGCAGTTAATCAAAGTTGCTAATTTGGAGTAATGAGGGTTTTTTTTTTTTTTTTTTTTATTATTATAGATTTTTAGGAAAATATAAACGTTGGGGACACACTTGGTATTTTGAAAAAGTTTAATTAAAAGTTAATGATGTTTTAGCCCTTTAAAAAATTTCCAACCCGAGAGGTTCGTCGACCACATTTAAGGTTCGGTTGACCACTTTAATGAGTTCGGTCAACCGTGGCCATTTTGAACTGAAGATATGGTCGACCGTCTCAAGGTGATTTTGAACCCTTCGTAGGTTTGGTCAACCAAGGCAAAGGTTGGTTAACCATTTTTAAGGTTTGGTCGACCAAGGCTATTTTGAACTATGAGTTCGGTCGACCAAGTAGTTGTGGGTCAAACACATATTAATTCGGTCGACATGGATGACATGTTCATTTCAGAACGGTCGACCAAGAGAAGTTAATATGCTGACTTTTGATTGGTTCGGTTAACCGAGGCATTTATACTGCCAAGGATTCGGTTGACCGAGCTTTTAAATTAAGCCTAAAAAACCAATGTCTATCCACCTTCGGTTGACTGAAGTTTGTTTTTGCCCTAAATTTGACCCTAAATTATTTCTAAACCTTTTGTATAATTTTAGTCTTTTAGGAAAAGATTTTCTGTGAAGTGTGTTGGTCCCTAGGGTCTGTTTATGGTCATTTTGAGCATTTTATCCATATCATGCAGATGCATGCATTATTACAGACCAAAGATATGAAAATTAAATGCATTGCAATTCAAAACAAATGTCTTCTTCTTTGCTCTTCTTTTGTCTGTGGAAAATGCCAGTTGATATGAGCTTTAAGGTCTTCTAGCTTCTATCTTCCTATTTTGTGCGTGCATTCTGAATTGTAAACTTGTTCAAAACACTAGACACACACATGGGACACTTGTGTTTGTCAACATCAAAACAGAGATCGGACTAAAAAAGCCAACAACAAGGCAATTGAATTTTACTTCTTGCTAGCCCATGAAACAAGAGATTTTCCAAGAAGGTGACATGTTCCACTAGTACTCTTTCTCTCCAATTTGCATTCTCCAAAATTAGCATCTAAATAACTAGTAAGCTCAAAAGAGGTGCCCTTAGGGTAGAATAATCCAAAGTTTATGGTTCCCTTAAGGTACATAAGGATTCTCTTAACGGCTTACAAATGAGATTCTTTGGGATTTGCTTGAAATCTAGTACTTATGTGAACACTAACATGATGTCAAGATGACTAGTGGTTAAGCATAACAAACTTTCTATCATACCTCTATATTGTTTAATATCCATAGTTTTTCTACTCAAATTCTCATCAAGATTGGTTGAGGTACTCGTAGGAATCTTAGATATCTTTGAGTTTTCTATCCCAAAATGTTTGAATAGTTCCCTATGTAATTTGCTTGATTGATCACAATTCCTTCTTTTCATTGCTTTATTTGAAGTTCAAGAAAGAAATTTAACTCAACCATTATACTCATCTCAAATTCACTTTGTATGCCTTTGGCAAAATCTTCACACATGGACCCATTTTTTGCACAAAAAATGATGTCGTCAACATAAATTTGAACAATAAATAATTCATTGTTTTATTTTATTATAAACAAAGTATTATCAATTTTTCAAATAGAAAATCCTCTTTTTATTTAAAATTTTGAAAGCATTTCATACCAAACTCTAGGAGCTTGTTTCAAACCGTATAAAACTTTTGAAAGTTAAAAAACATGATTTTCAAACTTTTCATTTTCAAAATCCAATGGTTGTTCAACATAAACTTCTTGAACAATATAACCATTGAAAAATGTACTTTTGACATCCATTTGAAAAAGTTTAAAGTTCATGTGAGACACAAATACCAAAAGCATCTAATTGCCTCAAGTCTAGCTATGGGAGCAAATATTTCTTCATAATCAATACATTCTTCTTGATTGTAACCTTGAGTCACTAATCTTGCTTTGTTTCTAACTATGTTTCTGATTTCATCAAGCTTATTCTTAAATGCCCACTTGGTCCCAATAACTAGATAATCATTATTTCTTGGTAGAATTTAAGTTATACCAAATAGATGTCAAAAGTGCATTCTTAATTGGGTATATTAATGAAGAGGTATATGTTGAATAACCCCCTGGTTTTGAAAATATTGAAAACTCTTACCATGTATTTAGACTAACTAAGGCTTTGTATGGATTAAAACAGGCTCCTAGGGCTTGGTATGAAAGACTTAGTGGATTTCTAATTAAGAAAGGTTTTTCAAGAGGAAAAATTGATAGTACCTTATTCATCAAAACTAAGGAAGATGACATACTTTTAATTCAAACCTATGTAGATGATATAATATTTGGTGCCAAAAATGAACATCTATGTAAAGAGTTTGCAAAATGTAAGCAAGAAGAATTTGAAATGAGCATGGTGGGAGAGTTAAACTATTTTCTTGGACTGCAAATTAAACAAGCCAAGCATGGGATTTTTATAAGTCAATCTAGATACATAAAAGACATGATACAAAAATTTGGTATGGAAAATAGTAAACCAATAGGAACACCTATGAGTACTTCCATTAGCCTAGACAAAGATGAAAAGGGAAAATTCGTAGACTCAAAGTATTATAAAGGTATGATTGGAAGCCTACTATATCTAACAACCAGTAGAGCCGGCATAATGTTTAGTGTGTGTATGTGTGCACATTTTCAATCAACACCTAAGGAATCACACCTAATAGCGATTAAGAGAATCCTAAGATATTTAATAGGCACTATGGACTTAGGACTATGGTACCCTAAGGACACCAGTTTTGAAATGATAAGTTATTCAGATGTGGACTATGCAGGGTGTAAGAAAGATAGAAAAAGTACAAGTGGTACAAGCCACTTCTTAGGAAGATCTTTAATTTCTTGGTTTTCTAAGAAACCAAATTTTGTGGCTTTGTCAATTGCTGAAACTGAATATGTAGCAACTGGGAGTTGTTGTGCACAAACACTTTACATGAAACAACAATTAAGAGATTTCAATTTGAAATACACAACTATACCTATTAAGTGTGATAATACGAGTGCGATTAACATATCTAAAAATCCTATTTCACACTCAAGAACAAAACACATTGACATAAGATACCACTTCCTAAGAGATCATGTTAAAAAAGAAGACATCATTCTAAAATTCATCAATATAAATGATCAATGGGCTGATATCTTCACTAAACCACTCTTAAAAGATAGATTTATAACCATTAGAAGAGAGCTTGGTTTACTACATAGTAGAAAAACTAACAAAAAGGACAAGCTTAAAGAAAAATCTACAGTCAGCCAACTGATCATGAGGTCAGCCGACTGATTGAAGAAGTTATTCCTAGAATAGAGAGCAGTCAACCAACTGACACTGAGGTCAGCCGACTGACTGACAGAGCAACCCTAGACTTGTTTGTAAAACTTAAATTTGTCAGTCAACTAACCTAGGGTATGTCTCTTTCTGCATTCTAAGTTTGTTTTGGCGTGAACTTTTATGTGGTGTATGATACAACACTTAGCTTGATTGCTTTCCTTGTTTCTTGAAAAATAGACTCATGCTTATGTGATATGCAATATGCTACATGTGTATGTTTTAAAATTGGTATATTGCAATCTTTAAAGACAATGAAAATATTAATGATTTATGGCTCACTATATTTTTTAAAATTTGAGCTTAAAGTTATTAAGTATGTTTTAGAAACATGAGTTTTGAAATGACTTGACCATGTATGCTTATGATGGATCACATGAATAAATAAAAAATTGGCATCCTTGAGTAGTGAATGATATGACATCAACGTTGGTAACTAAAAAAGCATATTGGTATCCATGAATATATCACTTGGTTTTTGAGCAATACAACATAATTATGAGCGTGTAACGATATTGGTAATGTTGTCATGATCTTGGCATTTGAATGATGCATTATGCATGACAAATGTGATTTTTGAAGCATTTTTTTTTTCACAAATATGAATGTTCGGCACCATATGCATGATTGTAAATTTAAAGATGTCACAACATATATGTAATATGAATGACAAAAATGAAATATGCATGACTATTTGACTATCAAAGCACACTATATATACTATTTTGCAATATATTGAGAAGTGTGTGTTCAATTGAACTTAGTTTTTTTTTTATAGCTTACTCTTTTTTATTGATGTCAAAAGTGAGAGTAGTATTGAGCAAAAATTGAGCATGATATTGAAAATTTTCAAACATGAGATATGTATCAAAAGAAAGAGGGAGAAGTATTTGATATTATATGATGAGCATGATATTTATTGTATGATGAGCATGATATTCTATGATATTGTAATTGGTCTTGAAACTACAAAAATTGTTAAAATGATGCTTGTTGTAGAGGGGAGCCTTTTTAAGGCTTACTCAAATTTTTGCTCCTCATTTGTCATCATAAAAAAGGGGGAGATTGTTAGCCTAACTGGGTTTTTCAATATTGTTTCGACCATAACAAAATGAAGGATGATTTAACATGTATTGTTGAGTGATTTTAATTTAGGTCTAAGTAAAAGGACACTCACGATTAATTATGGAAGTAAGATGGAGATCAGAGTCAATCAATTGAAAGCTTCTTAGAACATTGAAAAAATAAAAGATACATGAAGAGCTTAAAGGCCAAGCAGACCTTGAAGTAAAGGCTGAACCTCAAGAGGCTGCAAGACTTAGTGATTAAGGAGATCATGCTTAGAAAGATATTTGTAATTACTTCAAGTCATCACTATTTAGATTTGTGAAGTTCCTTAACATACAAAAACTTAGAGACTAGCACTAAAAAAAAAAAAAAAATCTTGAATATGTTTTTGAAAAGTCATAATTAAGTTTTTCAAGTAAACTATATTTTAAAGAAATCAGAAATAGAAAATATTTGAAAAGAGAGGACTGCCCAGCCGACTGACTAGTGACCTAGTCGAGTGAGTCAGCTAACTAACTCTACGGAGAATTTTTGAATTTCAAACTTGTGAGAAATTTTTTAAAAATTAATTCTATAATTTAATATTTTTTGAAAAGTTAGCTAAATTGACAATTTTCAAAATTAATTTTATAATTTAATATTTTTTGAAAAGTTACCTAAATACTTCATGTTAAAGTCTATAAATAACCTCCTTACTAAATGAAGAATACATTCAATCAATACATGATTCTATACTAAAACTCTCCTAAAGCTCATTCTTAATCACACCTTTGCTAGGGGGGAAAACTCTACGGAATTGCTGGATTAAAAAGGGGTTCTAATTCTGAGTTGCATCTAAAATTCTTATATCAATAAGAAAGAAACTTTGGTGACTTCTAAACCTTGAAGTCTACATTTTCTATTTAGTTTTGGTTTTGAAGTACGATTTGAGATTTAACTTGTACAACTTGCACTGTATTTGAGAGTGTTTTTGTATGCAGATATCCATTCCTTTCTACTTGATCTTTGACGGTTCAAGGTATTGTTGGATCGTTGAACCAAGCATAGGTTGTTGCTTGGAGAGGTTTCTCTTCCTGAAAAAGAGGTTGGTTATTGTAAAGATTTTTGTTCCACTCGGAAGGAACAAAGTATAGTGAAATCCTTAGGTGGTTGACCTAAGGCGAGGATGTAAGCTAGGATAAGCCGAACCTCGTAAAAAATGTGGTGTCACTCTCTTTCCTTTACTCTTTTTAAATTTCAGCAAAAATATAAACTTTGTGAATGTTGTAATTCTTTCAATTATAAAAACAACGCATATTGGAAATTAAATAAACCAAAGCCTAATTTGTTCTTGGGCTTGCGGAAATCGAAAGGGAGTACGTTGGTTGATCAATTTTTTGCAAAAACCACAATGGAGTACGTTGATTGGTTAACAACCCAAAACCTATTAGCTGATGATTTATTTAAATTCTAATCTTGAAAAAGTGTTTGGATGTTATTTTAATCTTCAGTTCAAAAGCCAACTACAAGACTTGCACATTCATGAACAGGGTTGCTGAATATTGCAAAACTAATATTAATTACTTGTATGGTGTTTGTTTGGCTTGAATGGTTATTAAATTGGTTGTTGTGGTTATGGATTGAATAGTTGAAGTAAATGTTTGTGTAGACTGCCTAATCAACAAGAATTTTAAGAAGTCTTTAAAAGATTGTAAAAAATCAAGAACTCTTAAAGACTCTGAAGAATTTTTTAAATAACCTAGTTCACCTGCCCTTTTGGGACTACACCTTAGGTTTCAGGGTTAAGTAAGGTTTTATTTTTCATAATTTAACACTGATCTCTCTCTCTCTCTCTCTCTCTCTCTCTGTAAGATCACTCGAAGTCTGTCATCGGTCCTTGGTCATTTTTCTCTTCTCTCTCGGCTTGCCAGCTCACTTTCGACAGCGAGTTCGGAAACTAGGTTTTTTCTTCTTCAATGGTTTTAGGCAAATTTTTCCAGGAAATAGGCAAAGGGATTAAGTTATGTCTAGATTTTATTGAATCTGAACAGATTAAACTAAAGTATTTTACTATAGGAATACTATGTGTGACTTTTAGGTGAATCGAGTTTATGAAAATGCTGATTTTGATGGTTACATATTTTAGGAAAAATCAATGGGAGTAGGGTAATCATCTCGGTTTTCTGAAAAATCATATACTTGAGTTAAACTAATACCTAGAGATGATTATATCCTTGTTTTCAATAAATTATACTCTTCCGGACTATTTGTTATATTATGGTGTATTACTCAAATCAGTGTGACATGAGATTGATATTTTGGTTTAAATGAAATTGTTGGTTTCTTATTGAAACATGGAAAGTTATGGTTTCAAACTATTTTTCAAGAAATTTGGAAAATGATATGTCGGTTTAATACTGAGGGTTTGATATATCGGTTTAACACTAAGGGTTTTTATATGCCGATTTAATACCAAGGGTTTTAATATGCCAATTTCATACCGAGGGTTTTGATATGCCGGTTTAATACCGAGGGATTATGATATGCCAGTTTTATACCGAGGAATGAATGAGTTTGTGAAAATACTGAATTGTTTTGAATATATTATGAAATGAAACCAGGTTAAAGTTTTTTTTTACTTAAATTGCATGATATGGTTTAAGAACCCTAAGGATCGGTTGTATTGTGAGCACGGTATTGTTGCTAGTGAGTTATTTGGCTAGGTGCAACCACACTGTAGTGGAAGTGTAGGTGGTTTCAGCCGGTTGGCTTGCAAAGAGTTGTTTTACCTTCCCTGGGGTCCGGACCAGGACGTGGTAAGGCAATTGGACCTATAGCTGAGCTTGCAGATGCCTGCAAACGTACTTTTAGATAGTTACTTTGACTTTGTTTGGGCTGATCACCCAGGCTAAGTCCAGCCTTTGGGCCGCACAACCCGTCATAAGGGTTAATCATGTTGTTTGTCCCAGGGGGCGTCTTCTACGCATATATGTGAATTTATTTAAATGGTGTTATCTATTAATTGAACTGGTTTATACTGTGGGAATAAAGTGTATTTTCAACTGTATAGGTGTGAGTATTATTCTGCAAATGCTATTTATGATGAAATGGAGAAATGAATATTTTCTGATGCTACAAAAACTCATGTTGGCCACACCCTGATATTAACTTAATCTGTCTAACTGAGATGTGTCTCACCCCAATGATCATTTGACTTTTTAGGAGGTACTAGGGATTGTGCTTAGTAGGTTAATAGGGCTGAGTTTAGTTTGTCTAGTTTATGTGCATGGATTGTATGAATGAAGTTTGGTTTCTATCTTTTATTTTTGGGTTGTAATACTAAATGCTTGGTGACCCTTGTCGATAATGGTAGTCTAGAACTCTGGTAATGTTTTGGAAAAATGTTTAAATTATTTCTGCTACTTTTCTATGATGATTATGGTATCAAAAATACAAATATTACTAAAGTAGCACCTTGGGCCCCACATGGCGGGACGGGGAGTTAAATCTTAGGATTTGAAGTCAAGTTTTTCTTAATTTCATAGGTCATAAAAGACCCAATCAGCTCATCAAGTGTGACTTGTGTTAAATCCTTTGCCTCCTCAATGGCGGTTGATTTAGCACGCCATAACTCGGGTAAAGATCGTAGAACTTTTTGAACATTATCCTCCATAGATTAAGTTCTACCGAGTGCTTTTGATTCATTTAGGATGTGTGTGAACCTAGTGAACATGGATGTGATAGATTCTCCCTCATCCATTTTAAACATTTCGTACTCATTGACTAACATATAAATTTTAGACTTCTTAACTTGTGAAGTAGCTTCATATGTGACTTCAAGTTTTTCCTATATTTCTTTATCGGTATCACAACCACAAACACAATTGTATTCATTATCACTTAAATCACAATAAAGAAAATTTTTGGTTTGGAAGTTAAGCTCAACTAACCTTGTTTCGGTGTTCGACAACTCCACAAGTTGTTTTGGTTCTCCTTTGGAATTTTTGAACTCATAATCTCCTTGGTGATGACCAGCCACATTTTGAGTTTGTGTGCTTGGATGAAGATGATCATTCGATTTTTCTTGGATGGGTAGTTGGAGCCATTGAACAATAATGGTTTGGTCATGGATTTTCCTTGTAAAGAGGTGCCCACCAAATACTTCATTTGATCTCTTACACTCTGGATTTTACTTCGAAAAATGCAAGCGCCTCACTTTGGTACCACTTGTTAATTGTCCCACCCAGGAATATAAAGTCCAAGAGGATGGGTGAATTGACTCTTTTTGCATATTTGGGCTTTCTCTACAAAATAAAATTCTTGCCAAGATTCAAGCAATTTAAAACAATATATGAAACATAAATCAAGCACAAGACATAAAATAAAGAGTATAGGGATAGAAAGCTTAACACCGGAATTTTAACATGGTTTGGCACCAAGCCTACGTTCACGCCTTAGCACCAAGCCAAAGATCCCACAACCCACTATAAAACTCTTTCACATGCAAAGCAAGCCTTACAACTCAAGTACCAAACCCTACACTTGGGAACAAATCCCTACCATGCTCACCAAGAGCCACAAGGATCACCAAGATGCCTTGCAAGTCGGTTTACCAAGAACCTTCACCAAACGGTTCACAAAGAACCTTTTACAAGAAGATGAAATACAAATGATGCTCCTTTAATTTGAGTTGATACAAAACAATCCTCACACTACTCTCTAAGGGAATGATTCAAATAAGATTGGAGAGCGAGAGGGTTTGAGCACTTGTGAATGAATAACAAAGATGCAAAGGGCCTGTGTTTTGTATAAAATTATATTTTTCACAATAATCTTGTAATAATAATAAAAAACATACTAAACAAGTCTATGGACTTGTATTTATAGCCAAAAACCCTTACTAGCCGTTACTGGATTGTTGGGAGCAAGTGCCAAAAGAAAATAGCCATTTTTTAGTCGTTATTGCACTGTTCACTATGTGTCTTGTCAACTAGTGTCCCCCACTCATTGATTAGCGGCACTCTGCCAGCAATCATAAACATTCTGACTAAACTTGACGATGAGTTGACTCAATCATCGATGAGTGCCCTGAATTAGAAAAAGTCATCAACATGAAAGTTGTGGGGTTTTCCATAGCTTTCTAGGGATAGTAAGATCGTCCATTTTGAACTTTTCTAGAAAAAGATATGCCCTAAATACCAAAAGATATTCAAGACTCGAGGCTGCACTGTGTTAGTTGATGATTGCTCTACTTTTCCTTGTCAAAAAGTCTTTTAATGACTTAAAACATTTTTGGTGAAAAGTATATGAAATATATTAAGTATAATGAAGATTAAAACTGGTCCAAGTGAGTTTCCCTTTGAATGTAAAATATCTTGATTAAAAAACACATTTGAAAGCTTATTTCTATATCTAATATACTAAGTATGCCCTTTATAAAAGTATTCTTGACTTTCATCAGTCTTTAGGACATAAAGCTCGTTTTGACAAAATCGGGACTAAGTATGAAAATATTTATAAAACCAAGACGTTGAAAACTTGTCCCTTTTGAAAACATATTTGAGTTTAGGATTCATATTTCAAACTCTTTGATTTAACTTTGAAAACTATGAATGTTGAGTTTGTGCCTTAGGTGAATTCCTATAAACTCATGTGTCGTAGTATGCGTACATTTTGCTCAACTCTTACTCAGAAATCATGCACGAACCAAAACCGCAAGAGTTACCAAAACAAACTACCTCAAGCACACACCCATATTACAAATAATACAATCATTAAGCTTTTGTTAGTGTGCTTGAGTCCTTTCTGAGTGAGTGTCCATACAATCTTTCCTATTTGATGTCTACTCGGTCCAATCTTTACATTTGATCTAGTATTTCATGTATTTGTCACTAGAACTTATACTAAACATGATATGCAAATATGAAATATACTAGGAACCACAAATAGGTTAATATCGTCAAAACATAACAAACATGATTATGTAGCCCCCAAGGCTAATAGCCTTGTTTAAGGAGTGGTTAAAGGAAATCCTTAAGTGGGTTGCTTGAGGTGAGGACATAGGTGGGGATAGCCGAACCTCGTTAAAAATGGTTGTGTTTGTTTTCTCTCTCCCTACACTCATTTATATTTTCGCACGTGTATGATTGTTTATATATTGTTGTGATTGATTTACATATACGCCTTAAATTTTGATTGGGATATTTGTGGTGAATTGGAAAAATTAATTAGAAAAAGTTTTTTAAAAATCCAATTCACTCCCCCCACCCTCTCGGGATAACACCATCCCTCACATTACCAATGAGAAATAAAACTTTAATAAGCCCTTAGGAACCTGAAGAAATAGATTTCCCAAAAAGGGTTTAAGTTATAGTCTCTCTTATAATTCTTTTGGGTATATTGATGTCTCATTAAATAAAAATAAGGTAGCTAAGCCAAATTCCTCACATGCAAACAAAACTTGTTTGTATTGCAAAAGAAAATATCATATTCGTTACTCTCACCCCTTTAGAGGTGCTAGAGATAAAGAAAGGAAGGTAGAATGGGTAGTCAAGAAAAAAAACCCCTTGGGACCCAAGGAAGAATGGGTACCAAAACGAATTACCTAATTTTTAGGACTATTGCTTCCTTATAACCTAGGATTAGTTAATTCATAGGAATTAGGTAGATTTAACCATGCCTTAGTAAAAAGGGATTAGTGATGACTAAGTGAATTCATTTAGTGCAAAATTGGAGACACTTGCCACACTAGCGCTCAAGGTGTAAAAACCCAGTTTATGCATAGTAATAATTTGATTATTTTGCTGGGGACTTTAGAGAATTAAGCCAATATGATGAGTTCATATGTTAAATCCAATATAACCTTTAAATTGTATGTATCCTCATTGATTGGTCACTCTTTATGAATGAAAGTATTGGCTATAGTTTATGAGATGAAGTAGCATGCACACCCTCATAAGCTTTTTACTCAGGCTTGCTCTTTAGGAATAGATTTATGGGTGACAATAGAAAAACCTTGTATTTCTAAGGAACAACCTAGGTCATCTAATTTTGATTAAAGTCTCAGAAGCATGCCCAAGGAATCCACCTCTCATAGACAATAGGTGTCTTCCTTAGTCATATGAACACATGATGGTAAAACTTATGAATATGCATAGTTAGCATATTTCTTGCATGAATTTGAATCTTAGGGAAATTAATCTTGACAACATCAGTACTATGTACCATCCAACCCTTAACTCATTTTGGAACTTTTTAAGCTAAAAGAATAGTCCCTCTTTTTTTTTTTTTTATGAAGATCAAAGGGGGAGAAGTAAATTGGTGTTGTAGGATGGGTGTTATAGGTTAGTGTATTAAGTTCAAATCTGTAGTGTTTCTTAAAATGATTATAAATGGAAGTTCATATTTGTTACTTAATCTATTTTAATGATAGTTTAGTTTACTTGTTGATTTTTCTTAATATAAAATGAACTTTCTAGTTTGTATAATTGCTTGTTATAGCTCCAATGAATAGGAAATATCGAGTTGAATGATTTCTTTATGCCTTATATGCATATAGTAAGGAGGAGCAAAATTACATCTTATTCAACCATATGCATATATTAAGGGGGAGCTTACAATTATATCCTATGAGAACACCAATGGTTTGCCATCATCAAAAAGGGGGAGATTGTTAGCCCGAGTAGCTACACGATCCTAATTGTTGTGTGTTGATGATAACAACTTATTAGTGGTTCTAAGTTAAACTAATCTTTGCATACTAAGCTGTGACAAGTATAAGTGGTGAAATCACACAGATATGAGTTTTAGTACAAAGATCAAGCGAACACTCTCATAGGCAAAGATCTAGTGGACATTCTAGTAGGAAAGATCAAAGTGGACAATCACTCGGAAGAACTCAAGCACATCCAATAAAGAAAATGTAAAGTCATAATGTAATAGGAAGTGTTTAAGGTAGGAACTATTGTAACTCTTGCATTATTGCTTCATGCATGTTTATTGAGTAAGAGTTGAGCAAATTGCATGTGCATACTGGTTCATAAGAGTATATAAGATTTCATTAAGTTATAAGTTTAATACTCATGGTTTTCAAAAACAAAACAAAGAGTTTTATTAAAATATCCTATACTCAATTGTATTTTAATGTGGGACAAGTTTTAAATCATCTTAATGTTGTAATCTTTTATAGACTTGGTCCCGATTGGGGTAAAACCTCATTTATGCACCTAAAAACCAAGTTAATGAAGAAATAGGGCAAATCGTCGATGATTTAGCCCAGGTGCTTCGACAGTTTCAGGTAGATACTTGTATATAATTTGGCCTAAATGAAACTGTCCACGGTTTGAGGGGGAACTGACAATGATTTGGGGAATCCATCAATGGTTTGCATCGGGATTCTAAACCGAATGGCTATAGACAGCTAGTTTTCAGAGTATTATATTATTTTATAAGCCCAACAACCATAAAACGGCTAGTAGTTCATTTTACCTATAAATACAAGGCCAAATACTTGTTTAAAGATTGATTTAGTAATTACATATCATTTCCAAGAACACTACATTTTAGTTCATCATTTTTGTACTTAATATCTCTCTTGCTCTTTAATCTCATTGTGATTCATTACTTTGAGAGAGTTGTGTGAGGTTTTCATTGTATCAAATATCAGCTCATTCAAGGAGCCTTGTTTTGTAAATCATATTCTTCTTGTTGTAAAAGAGTTCTTGGTGAACCTAATTCAAAGGGTTCTTGGTGAACCGAATTGTAAGGGTTCTCAGTTAACCTTGCTGAAAGACTCTGGGTGAGCATTGAGGGATTGGTTCCCTTGTTTATGCTCCGTGTGAGCAAAAGAGATTTGTTCCTGTGTGAAGGCTCTAGGTGAGTGTTAAGGGACTTGTTCCCTTGGAAAGGCTCTACGTGAGCGTAAAGGGATTGGTCCTTTTATGGTGCAAAGGCTTCTTAGCCGGTGAAGGAGATTGTGATAGAGGATTGAAAGTCCTTGAATGTGTCTCAAGGCATGGACATAGGCAAGGGACTAAACTATATTAATATCGTTTTTCAAGTTTTTCTTCCCTACACTCCTAAATTTATATCTTGTGCATGATTTACTTTGTATATATTGTGATATAATCATTTGTATATTGTCAAGATTTCATATTTTATAGAGAAAAGTGAGAATACTCAAAAGAGTCTATTCACCCCCTCCCTTCTGACTCGACTCTAGGGCCAACAATTAGGCTCTTAATCCATTTTGCAATAACCCATTAACACACTTAAACACTTAATCATGCAATTTTGACACTAAATCAATGAACACCTCTATACAAATCAAATAGGAGTTCTATTCCATGTGATTCAACTACATACAAGGCCCAATTTTAACATGCAATATCCACAAATAGAGAGTTGCATGCAAAATAAGACACTGGGTGCCCTTAAGGCTCATGTTTCTTGCATTTTTTTAATCCTTATACTCAAATTAAGATACAAACAAGGTCCAAGCACTTTGAAAACCTAAAAACCACTTTGGAAGTTTTTGGTATTTTTAGGAGTTACCATTTTCTAATTTTTTAACAGTTTATAAAGGCTAAAAAAAAAAAAAAACAAGAAATTAAAAAAAAAAAATGTCTAAAATGAGAAAAAAAAAAAAAACCCTAAAAAACACCTAAATCTTAGGAATGGATCCCCTAAAAATGTAATGGAGCAAAGAAAGTAGAATCCGAAAGAAAACTAATTTTGTTTGAAATAAAGAAATCCAAATTAAAGAAACAAAAAATAAATAATATATATATATATATATATATATATATATATATATTAAGAAATGGCTTTAAAATAATTTTTTGTGTGTGGCTATTTCCTTCTTTTCCAAAATTTCTTTTGCAATTATAATACATTATTTTTTTTATTTTTTTATTTTTTCAACCCTTACAAATTTAATAAATAAATAAATAAATAAATAAAATAAGGGTAAATTGGCTGCTCAATCTACATAGGCCGATCGACTGGTCCACCAAACCGAGTTAAGAAGTTGCATGTGCGTGTGGCACGTGTGAGGGGTGAGTTAAGGACACTATTCTAGTAGTCTTCTGTTGAAGTATGTGACTCATATTGAGTGGAATATGTGCTCAGGTAAAAGCATGGTGAAGTAATAACAAGGTAGTTGAGTTGTAGGAAGAAATCATCGACGGTTTTACTCTGATTCCTTCAGTTTTTGCATTAAACCATCGACGGTATTATTCGGTGTTGTTTATGGGATTGAATATAGAAGATTAGTATATTAGGGGTTTTGGAGCATTTCCCTCCAGGATTTACTACATGAGTGTTTAGGTAGTTTATAAGACTTCTGTATGCATAGGGTTAGCATATAAACATTATTTTGTAACCCTTGATGTAAGTTTTGATGATTGATAGTGAAAATCAGCCACTTGCCCCCGTGGATGTACATCAAGTTTTGACGATTGATAATGAAAATCAGTCACTTGCTCCCATGGACGTAGGCACATTGCCGAACCACGTAAATTCTTTTGTCTGTGATTATTTGATTTCCTTTATTCTCTTTATAATTACGTATTGTTCATCGTTGGTTGCTGCATTGCTTGATCCGATTTGATTTGTAGTTTTCAATGCGCATTGGCATTCAACAATTTGTACTACAAAATGGTATTATAGCTATTGATTGCAATGTCTGAGATTTCTTCACCGAAGTTTGATGTTGTTAAGTTTGATGGAATGGGAAATTTTGGACTTTAGAAGAAGAGGGTTAAGGACTTGTTGGTGCAACAAGGTATGGTGAAGGCACTATACGAAAAACAGCCAGGCATGGACAATATGATTTGGAAGGAGTTGGAAGCGAAGGTTATGGCTACCATCGAGCTTTGTCTAACCGATGACATAATGTATTACATCATGGATAAGGAATTGTTGGCAACATTTTGGTTGAATCTAGAGAGCTATTATATGTCCAAGTCATTAACGAACAAGTTGTATCTTAAGAAAAAGTTATATGGGCTTAAGATGGCAGAGGGTTCGGATCTAAATCAACACATCAATGTACTCAATTAGATTATCAACGATCTAAAGAAGGTTGATGTGAAGTTCGAGGAAGAGGACAAGGCATTGATGCTACTAAATTCCTTACCAGTGTCTCCTATCTATGAGAATCTAGTTACGAATCTGATATGGGGAAGGGAAACTCTAGAGTTGGAGAATATCATGAGTGCCTAGTTGAGTTTTCATTAGAGAAAGAAGGCCAACAATGATAATTCTCAAGGTGAAAGGCTCGTGGTGAAAGGTATTCAGGATTGTGGGAGAAGCAAGTTCTAAGGTAGACCGAGTAATAATAAGGCTTAGTCCAAATCTAGGAAAAGGAAGGAAATGCAATGTTTTAAGTGCAATAAAAAGGGGCACATAAGACCGGATTGTCCAGAGAAGAAAAAGGGGAATGATGAAAATAAAGAAGGTTCATCAAACATGGTGAATGTAGTGGAAGAATGAGACTTTGGGAGCGGTGATAGTTATATGCTCTTGGGTTCATCCGGTTCAAATGGTCTCACTGATTTTTGGATCTTAGATTCGGTGTGCTCTTATCAGATGACACCCAAAAAAGATTGGTTCGCCCTTTACGGATTAGTGAATTTTGGTTCTATTATAATGGGAAACAATGCTTCATGCAAATTTTCGGAATGGGGAACAACATAATCAAGATGTATGATGGTGTGGTTAGGACTTTATTTGATGTCAAACATATACTAGAGTTAAGGAAGAATTTGATTTAATTAGGCACTTTAGACTATAACGGATTTGGTTACAAGTCTGAAAGTGGGATAATGAAGTGAGTAAGGGTGTTCTAACTGTGATGAAGAATAGAAAGAATAGGGAAATATCTATACACTACTAGGTACTATAGTGGTAGGTGGAACTAAAGCTACAGAGTTTGAGTCGGATAACATTGTCTTGTGGCATATGAGGTTAGGGCATATGGGTGAGCATGGAATGAAGGAGCTTCATAAGAGAAATATTTTAAAAGGGTTCAAATTATGCAAGCTAGATTTTGCAGGTATTGTGTGCTTGGCAAACAAAATAGGGTCTAGTTCATGGCAACCACGTACAAAATAGAGAAAATACTTGACTACATTTGTAATGACCTGCTATTTATTCAACATTTTTTTTAATCTATAAATCATAATCTCATTTGTCTGAAATACTACTGGTAACATCCCAGGCCCAAAGGAGCACTGGGGAATACTCTGTACATCATACATCACTAAGCAGCGATACATAAAACTGGGAACTGCCAAATACAATACAATACTAGAAAACTATAGAGCTCTGTAATATATTTACAACACAAAATACCCAGTCACGTCTCTATGATCCGAAAACTATCCCAAAATACTGTTATCTCAAAAATACCTACCCTTCCCTCAAGGGAAGCTCAAGTCAACCTCTACCCGCAAGCCTGATCTGCTCGCCTAGTTGGATCTCTTGAAAAATGGTAAGTCACAAGGATGAGACAACGCTCAGTAAGTGGAAATATGCTATCTCTAGTGTGTGGCAGCTGAGTTAAATAGTTAAAATACTGAAATAATACTGTAATTTGAGAAAACTGATAAACTGTACAGAATATATCTATTATATAATCTTTAAAATATGACCGTGTATCTGAATTTGCTATCCAAAGGTACTGCTAGTATAATAATATAAATTGTTGTTGTGTGATATATTTGTACATAGGAACTTCTGATATACCCTGGGATCTGTATATCATGATATATCCCCTCATGATAGGGTTGTGCGGCCCGTAGGCTGGACTTACACTAGCTGGGCTACCATGTAAGTCAATCTATATCTGTACATCCACCAATCTGTAATGATCTATGAAGATCCTAGCCCACTGCAATCTCTCCGGCTGTATCAAACCTCTGTCATCGTCTAACCGGCTACCTCAACCCAACGTGCTAGGGAGGCTGCAATCTCTCCTAGCATGGTTAGACGGAATCCATATACTATCTGAGTCATGTGGTTGCACGTGTCTAAAACTAGCAACGGTACCGTGCTTTGCTGTAATTTTATCTGTCTGTAATTTCCACAGGATTCTGATATCGTGTAATATTGTATACATAAATAAATATATACTCATCTTCACTGTTTTTAACATGATTTAAAAAACAATCATAACACTACATTTCTAAGCTATATTATTTAAGATATCTGATTGAAATATGTATATTATCTATCTGTATCATCTGTGCTTTTTGTCAGTACTATCTGTAATACCTGTATAAAATATCTATATATAATATCTATATACTCTATATAAAATATCTGTATGCTTTGTATATAATATCTGTGTGCTCTATATATAATATCTATGTAACGACCTGCTATTTAACTTGGGATTTTATTTTATTTTATTTTATACTATAACATTTAAAATGCTTTGATACCATACTAGATTAAACCCAATTATCAACCTAAGTACCAAGAAGCAGAAATCAAATAAAACAATAACCATATGTAATTATATACAATACCAGAGTATTAAAATGTTTCCCAATATATACATGCACGACTGTTTCCCGAAAATACCCTTAATTGGCTAGGACTATACAGAAATACTTCAAAACCAAATACTCACTCTCTACTGACAGGGAAGTACTGAAGCCCCTCTACCTGTGAGCCTGATCTGCTCGCCTGCCTGGATCACCTAAAAAATGTTAAATTAATTGGGATGAGCCAACACTCAGTAAGACGAAATATGCTATTGCTAGTGTGTGACAAATGAGTTACAGTACTGTGAAAATCTATTACTATATAATCATGTATTAATTAATATGTAAAGTATAATACCAGTAATATAAATCATCATTTTTATCTATTACTTAACATTTCTATACTTTAGGCTTCTACTCAAAATACTTCTAATAAATATATATATATATATATATATTTTCTATCTCTGTAAATCTGTATAAACATAGTAATAACTGAAATCTTCCATGTGAATAATGTGTGTCATGATTTAACCCCTCATGACAGGGTTGTGCGGCTTGTAGGTAGGATCTACCCTGGCTGGAATAGATCACTATACTCCATAGGTCTGATTAGCCCTCCTCTACCCATATTTGATGGGGAGCCTGTCCACTCGTAGGCTCTATGCGATCGACCTTTATACCACGTATTATCTGAATAGGTGGTTGCACTCTATATACTATATGTAGCTACGGGACCGTGCTTTGTAAACTGTATGGTCCAACTGGATCTGATACTATATAATACATCTTTATATATAAAACTATCTGTTTTACCATGATTCTGTAATAACTGTATAAACCATGACGCTGTGATGAACTGTATCTGTATCGACTATATTTTCTGAAACAAACCGTAAAACTATATGTTATGGTATTGTAAATTGTATCTGTATCAACTATATGATTATGGTATTCTGTAATTACTATAAAACATATCCACTGTCTATATATTCTGTAAAACATAACTCAGGAAAATACTGTAGAACATATTCCTGTATATATACATTCTCAAGCTACACAGTAATTTTAAACATATTAATCATACTTGATAAACTGTATAAATCTCTACTATGAATAATATTCTGATGGAACATTTATAATTTTATACTGAAATCATACTCAAATAACCTAGCATAGCATACTTCCCTTACCTGATTTCTGCTAAAATCCCCCTACTATAGCGAGTCCTACACCCGCAGGGTTCTCCACTCAACACCTTGAAAACAACGTTCATCAGAACAGAATATCAATATTTCTTTGCCTACATCATTTCCTACAACTGACAGAAAGCCAAAATTTGACTAAAAAGCCTTACCCTGATTCTGGGAAGAAATTCGACTCAATCCCATCGACGATCCACCCCAGCAAACTTGAAGAGAACTTCGCCAAGAGCATCGTGGTGGCCTTAGATCGTTGATCCGACAAACGATGGGGCCGTAATTGAAAAGAGAAGAGGGAGAGGCCATAGGAGAGAAGAGAAAGAGAGTTTGCATTGAAATTCTGTGTAAAAACTAAGTTTAAGCACTATTTATACTACGGGATTCGTCGACGAGCCATGTCACCTCGTCAATGAGTCCTATAGAAAGTTTGTTGATGAACGCATACCTTCGTCAACGAATTTCAAACTTCTCAAAAATCCTTCTCGGTATCTTCTCGTCGACGAGATAGGACCTTGTCGACGAGATCCTGAAGTACCCTCGTCGATGAAATCCCTGTGTTTGTCAACGAGGCTTATAAAATTTTTTTGGAAAATTTACCTCCACGCCTTCGTTGACGAAGTCGGCTGCCTCTTTCTGTTACTGCTTCCATTTCTCTCCCTCTTTATTATTTAAATACTATTATTCTTTGGGTCACTACAA
The DNA here is from genome assembly GCF_029873635.1 of Malania oleifera. Lineage (NCBI taxonomy): Eukaryota > Viridiplantae > Streptophyta > Magnoliopsida > Santalales > Ximeniaceae > Malania > Malania oleifera. The sequence goes on along the minus strand of NC_080421.1, from coordinate 62,452,049 downwards.
TCTGTGTGTTCTGTATATAGTATCTGTATATTCTGTATATCTACTTTAGCATCTGGATGCTATCACTGTATAATCTGTCGGAGTGTTATGGTTTAGAAATCATGTTTTTTGAGAAATACTGTAAGTGTTATTCATTTCTAATATTATGAAATATCTGAATATTTGTATATCTTTAATACTGTAAAATCTATATGTAATGTATTGTAGTAAACTCATGCCACACATTTGAATAAACGTAGTCTTATACTCAATTTCTATAATTCTGCTATAAAAATAATTATCATAATTCTTTGGAAAACAATCTGATATACATGCTTGAAACACTCATTCATAATAATCTGTATACATATTAAAAATTGCTAGCATAACATATTTCCTTTACCTTAACTCTGAAAAGCCCCTATAAAATTCTGGCTCTATACCCGTAGGGTTCCTAGGTCAACATCCTGAAAACAATATCCCCCAGAACAAACATTAGTATTTCCTTACCTACAGCATTTCTTACAACTACAAGGAATGCATAATCTGAACACAATACCTTACCCTGGATTTGGGATGAATTTCAAACCAACTTTCCCTACGATTTGCTCCAGCAGACTTGTAGAGAACTTTGCCAGGAGCGTCATGGTGGCCTCAGATCTTTAATCCGACAAGAAATGTGGCCAGGATCGAAGAGTGAAGAGGAGGGGGTCGTAGGAGAGGGAGAGAGAGAGAGAGAGAAAGAGAGAGAGAGAGAGAGAGAGAGAGAGAGAGAGAGAGAGAGAGAGAGAGAGAGAGAAAGGAGGGTTTTGCACTGATATTTTGGTTAAAAATTTGAGTTTTATCTATTTATAGGGTTGGATTTGTCGACGAAACACGTCACCTTGTTCAAGAGTCCTGTAGTAAGTTTGTCAACGAACCTGCACCTTCATCGATGAATTTCAAATTTTCCAAAATCCTCTCTCGGTATCTTCTCGTCGATGAAACCTGTCCTCGTCGATGAGCTCCTCTTATATCCTCGTCGATGAATCCCCTATGTTCGTTGACGAGATGCTGAAAATTCTCCGGGTTATTACTACATTCATTCAAACGTTTGGGGGACAGTGAGAGTAGCATCAATAGGAGGGCATATGTACTTCATGAATTTCATTGATGATTACTCATGAAAGGTTTGGGTGTACTTCATCCGGTACAAGTCCAAGACATTTGCCAAGTTTAAATTGTTGAAAGCTGAGATGGAAAACCAGACCGAGAGAAAGATTAAGTGCCTTAGGTTAGACAATGGCACTAAGTACACAAATTCGAGCTTCAAATAGTTGTGCGAACAACATGGCATGAAGATACATTTTATAGTATGCAAGACACAACAACAAAGTGGTGTGGTGGAAAGAATGAACTGAACCCTAGCTGAATGGGCTCGATCTTTTAGGTTGAATGCAGGGCTTGCTAAGAATTTTTTGGTCAAGGCAGTGAGTATGGTGTGTTTCTTGGTTAACTGGTCACCAAGGGCATCACAAGATGGGGAAGTTTCTGAGGAGGTATGGATAGGTAATGAGGTAGTTTACTCCAATTTGAGAGTATTTGGGTGTCCAGCCTATGTGCACATTCCTAGTGAGGAGAGATCAAAGTTTGAGGTAAAGTCTAGATGGTGCATCTTTTTGGGATATCAAAAAGGGGTAAAAGGCATGCGATCCAATGGAAACAAAGTGGTGATCAGTAGAAACGTAGTTTTTGATGAGAAAGGCATGTTGCAATGTACTCAAGGAGAATAAGAGAAACGGGTGCTAGAAAACTGCAATAGCAATGCGCGTGTGGTGCAGATGGAGTTAGAGATTTGAGGTGGAGATGACAATGGTCAAGATGCATGGACTTAGGATACCAGCAACAACATTGCAGTATAGCCATAGATAGACCCAGACACACTATTCGACCACCGCCTAGGTACGGTTTTGATGATCTGGTTTCTGATGCACTTATCACTAGTAGCAGAGATCCTACTACCTTTCAGGATGCAATGCAAAACTAGGAGAAAAGTAGTTGGATGGACACTATGGTGGAGGAGATGGAATCACTACATAAGAACCAAATGTGGGATTTGGTAGAGCTTCCAGCAAGGAAGAGATCAATAGAATGCAAGTGGGTGTACAAAAAGAAAAAGCGATTTTAGAAAAAGAGAGAGAGAAGCTTAAGGCTTAATTGGTAGTAAAGGGATACTCATAGAGGAAATGAGAAGATTATGATGAAATCTCCTCCCCCATGGTCAAACACATTTCCATCAGGGTAGTGTGGAGATTGGTGGTGCATTACAACATGCATTTGGAGCATATGAATGTAAAGATAACGTTTCTCCATGGTGATTTGGAGGAGCTAATTTACATGTCACAACCAGAAGGGTTTTGCCAACCTAGATAGGAGCACTTGATTTGTAAACTAAAGAACTCACTTTATGGCTTAAAGCAATCTTCGAGGCAGTCATACAAATGATTTGACTCTTGCATGATCTATATTGACTATAGGAGGTGTGAGTACGATTTCTACATATATTTTAGGAGTCTTAAGGACGGTTCACTCATATTTCTTTTGCTTTATGCTGATTACTCTGAGAATACAGCTAAGGTAAATTAGTTAAAGACTTCGTTGAGTAAAGAGTTTAATATGAAAGATTTGGATGCGACCAAGAATATTCTTAGGATGGAGATTTGCAGGGATAGAGTTATAGAGAGATTTCAGTTATCTCAGTGCAGATATATGAAGGTGTTAGAGAGGTTTAGAATGGTTAATGCTAAACCAGTGAGTACACCATTAGCGAATCACTTCAAGTTGTCTACTACCCAGTGCTCAAAGACGGACAATGAGGTTCATGACATGTCAAAGATTCCCTATGCCAGTGCAGTAGGATGTATGATGTATGTCATGGTATGTACAAGGCTAGACCTAGCACAAGCTATCAGTGTGGTGAGCAAGTTCTTTTCGAATCCGAGTCGACAACATTGGGATACAGTCAAGTGGATTCTCAAATATTTGAAGGGTACAACCGAATATGGCATTATGTTCAATAAATAACAAGGTGATCCTTCAGTATGAGGTTACGTGGATGCAGACTATATAGGAGACTTGGATGACAAAAGGTTTACCACAGGGTATGTGTTCACCATTGTGGGAAGACCTATTTTATAGAGGTCCATGGTGTAGTCACTTGTTGCTTTATCTATAACAAAATCAGAATATGTGACAGTGGCTAAGGCTACCAAGGAAGCGTTGTGGCATTGGTCAAGGAGTTGGATATCCAACAAGGTGGAGTTTGGCTACAGTGTGATAGTCAGAGTGTCATCTATTTGGTAAAGAATCAGGTGTATCATGCGAGGACAAAACACATAATGGTGCGGTTTTACAAGATCAGGGAACTGGTTGCTTCTGGTGAACTACTACTTGAGAAAGTTCATACATCTAAGAATGTGGCTAATATGTTGGCAAAGTTTGTTACAATGGACAAGTTTAAGCATTGCTTGGACTTGATTAACGTCTCTAGATGTTAGATGGGAGGCATCCCAATCTACTATCCTAGGTGGAGTTGCGGGTTATGCTTTCGTATTTCTCCTATGTGGCGAATATTTTCCAAGGTGGTTATTTGTTGAAGTATGTGACTCATATTGAGTGGAATACATGCTCAAGGGAAAACATGGTGAAGCAAGAATAAGGTAGCTGAGTTGCATGAAGAAACCGTCGACAGTTTGGACGACGATTTGCTCTCAGGAGATAATCGTTGATGATATTATTTGACGTTGTTTATGGGATTTGAATTGGGAAGATCAGTAGATTGGGGGGTTTTGGAGGATTTACCGCCGAGATTTACTACAAGAGTGTTTTAGATAGTTTCTAAGACTTTTGTACACATAGGGTTAGCATATAAACATTATTTTGTAACCCTTGATGTAACTTTTGAAAATTGATAGTAAAAATCAACTGCTTGCTCCCATGGAAATAGACATATTGTCAAACCACGTAAATTCTTATGTCTTTGATTATTTGCTCTCCTTTATTCTCTTTTTGATTGCTTGTTTACTTATTGTTCATTATTGGTTGTTGTATTGCTTGATCTAATTCAATTTTTGGTTTCCACTGCGCATTGGCATTTAGCAATTTGTGCTACATCTTCTCCGGTGACTCGTCGGAGAAGCGCCAAAACCGTATAAGGGTCTACTCTTCGTTTGGCTTCCTTAGACAACAAAATTGAATGTCAACACTGCCGTTTGAACCCTTTTACTCAGGCGATTAATCTTCGACCAAGAGTAAGCCCCTAAACTTGTAAAATGACCACTATTATCAACATGGTCGGTTGATGATCATGGTGATGACATGGTTCTAGGCCTTCTAGGTCCATTTGACTTGTTTTTGTGTGTGCTTTGAAAGTTTAGGCCTCATCTTTTCCTTTTTCCTACCTTTTTAGTAATTCATGCATGTAAAAAATAATTTATAAACTCTCTTTGCCTAATGCCTTCCCCAAATTTCCATATGCCATGGCTTTCCCTCCTCTACCCACCAAAAGAACTTGTGCCTTCCCCAAATTTGCATATGCCATGGCTTTCCCTCCACTGCCCACCAAAAGAACTTGTCTTAAATTTGGCTTCTTAGTGTCACTATCCACCAATTTCAACCCAATTAACGGGTTGCGCGGCACTCATCAAGTCTCATCCTCGACAGAGTTAGCCAATAACACACATTTAATCTGGTTGTCATGAACATGCGAGAGGTTTCCAAAAGCCATCATAGGCATGAAATATCAGTTCCAACAATAATGAATTCATGAAGACAAATGACCTTCATACTCAATGACATGTGGAACTAGTTGTTATATTCAATCATCAAGACAACCACACAAGCCATCATCCAATTTATTCAACATCCAGTATAAAAATCCTTGACGAGGGCAACTGAAGACATCTCTCCTCCCCATTTAACCAAGGTCACACTATCAACCCCTAACATTCTCCCCCACTCACTCTATCGAGGACCTCATCGATGAATTTGTAAGAAGATTTCCCACTCTTGTTGTTGATGACCTTCGTCATTGACTACATGTCTACCAAGTTTTACCCTATATATTTTATCTTGACTCTGTACAACTCATCAACAATATAAAAGAAAGACAGCCACCAACTTGTAAAGAACTGAAAAGGGATACAACTCAACCCACTGTGCGAAGTACTTACTACAACTGACTGGTAAAGAACTGAAAAAGGATAGGACTCATTGATTGTGTAAGATAACTACGACAACAAATAGTTAAGAATCTGAAAAAGGATACGCCTCATCAACTATGTGAGGTATCTACGACTACCGACTAGTAAAGAAATGAAAAGGGTATACAACTCATCTATTCTAGTTGGTTGTCTTTTTGGTATTAAAATCTACCGAATCTCACATCAAATCATCGTTCAAGTCATCAAAGGCTTGTAATTATCTATCTTAACTTGGTTAGAGCATGCAGCGTTCACCCTACCTACCCCTTTTTGTGCATATGGCATGTCACCCTGCCAACTCTCCTAGGTACTTGGCGGGAACCATTATCCTATCTCTGCCATACCAACCGAAGCATGCATCATTTACCCTACCAACCTTTTTACGCTTGGTGTGACACCCTACCTACTTTCTTGAGCGCTTGGTGTGAACCATTACCCCTTCTCTACCATGTTGACTTACAGAGTGCAGCATTCACATTGCCTTCCCTTTTGCACTTTTGGGTGGCACCTTGCCTACTTTCATGCGTGCTTGGTGTGAACCATTACCTTCTCTCTGTAGTCTTACTAGAGGTCCTCTGCTCACTTACCCATCAAATTGTAATGGATTCTCTTCCCATACTCTATACGTGCAATATAGCAACAATCTCAATTAACTTTTGTAGGGCAGCCTCAATCTTTATTGACACAAACCCATGGGATTCTAGATTGCATTCGACCTTGATGTCTTTCAACCTATTCAAGGCTTTCGATAGCTCAATATTCTCAGACAGACCTTAAGCTCTATTGGTCTGTTTCTCGTAGGGAGGCCTCAAACTCTATTGGCTCTACCCTTTAGGACCATGGATGACATCATGTCGGCGATATAATTGAGCATATTTAAGGCGACAACTCAATACTCTTTGGCAGACCTTAAGCTCTATTGGTCTACTTCCCGTAGGAAGACCTCAATCTTTATTGGCACTACCCCTTTGAGACAATGAATGACATCATGATATGTTTTAGCCTACTCAAGGCTTTCAATAACTCAATATTCTCTGGCAGATCTCAAGCTCTATTGGTTTGCTTCCTTTACGGAGGCCTTAAGCTCTACTGGCACTACCCCCAAGGATTATGTATGTCATCGCACCCTCGGTAAGTTTCCAACTGCCAAATCCTTCTTTGAATACCTCAAGCTCCATTTGTCTTTCTCCTTCACGAGATGGGAGATGGCATCATGCCTTCAATGTATTTCAACCTATTCTTGAGGCTTACAACTACTCCATATCAGGGATTTTCATACATGGAGTGACTTATTCTAGTTCCACAATTGTATTTTCTAAATCAATTTTCTATGGAGTCATCTTTTGTCTTACATGCCTCCACACTGTTCTGTTTTACAAATTCTCATTTTACAACTCATGGTGTTCACGCCCACCAGGCCCACCTAAACTATGCTCTAATACCAACTATCACGGACCGTCAAGTTCAACCCAATTAACGGGCCGCACGGCACTTATCGAGGCTCACCCTCGATAGAGTTAGCCAATAACACACATTCAATTTGGCTATCATGAACATGCGAGATGTTCCCGAAAGCCATCATAGGCATGAAATATCAATTCTAATAATAATGAATTCATGAAGACAAGCGACCTTCATGCTTAATGATATGTGGAACTAGTTTTTATATTTAATCACCAAGACAACCACACAAACCGTCATCCGAGTTATTCAACATCCAGTATAAAAATCCCTAGTAAGGGCAAGTGAAGACATCTCTCATCCCCATTTAACCGAGATCACACTATTAACCCCTAACACTTAGCATTAAAGTGTATCTTTAAACTGCAAAAGTTTTTCGCAAATACTGGAAGCAACATGATCATTTTTATGTTTGATTTTCCTTCCCATCTTTAAAGTCTATTTGGATTAATAATTTTGTTTAGGAAAATAAAAAAAAAAACAAGAAAAATATAAAAAAAAAAAAAAAAAAAAAAAAAAAAAAACTAATTTTTCTTTATACTTCCTTTCTCTATTAAATACTATAAAAAAATAAAATTTTATTTTAATATAACTAAAAAATAAAAAAAACACTAAATATTAATGATATATTAAATCAAAATTTTTGTTCATATATTTAATATAATTTTTATTTTCTTTCTCACTTTCTTGATAACTAAACATGAAAATATGATTCCTTGATATTTTAGCCTTAAAATATAGAGCCAACTAGATGCAAGTTATCACCCCATAGAAAGGTGCTATTCCCATTCCAAATTTGGCGTCTTACTTGAGATTGCCTTGCACAAAAATAATTCTCCAATTCCAACTGCTCTTCTGTTCCTAATTAGATAGACATGCATCCGTAGGCCCCAAATGGCAGAGGCCTTTGTAATCAGCATCCATAAGCATTTCATAATTACTGTTATGTCCAAGACTTCCAATCTTTTGGCACAAGACCTCATGCTCTCTTTGATGGCAGCTGCTAACCCCACCTTATTAGACTAATTCCATCTAAACATTTGATTCCATCTTGATTACATAAGCAGTTAACATTTGTTGAAGATGAACAAAAAATGCCTAATGAATGTATACCATTGATTTCGTCACTGAGCAAGAATTTGGTACTTTTTACGACAGAAATGACAACAATGAATGTCCTGTCTGCAATGGCCTTCAGACTAGCTCAAATTTCTGATCATCATCTGAGAATTTCACCTGCAGTTCCAACCAATGATAACAGGCAATCGCACAAAGTGGTCCTCTTCCAACAAAAGAAACTCTGAATCCATGACAAACAACACTGAATTGATATCACCTCCTACAAAATATAGTGTTTAAGAAGTGTTCCAAATGAATAAACTTGATCCCGATCCCAAAATGCCAATATAGCGTATACACTATGAACCCTTCTACAGCAAACGAACTGCATACATTTGAATATCAACCTCTCATGTGATGTGAGGCAGAGACCACGATTGCCACCTGCCAAGCAGCTGCTATCATTGTAGGCCGTCATCTAGGAAAAGGAACAAATATAAAGGAAATATAGTGTAGTCCATAGAGCAAATCTGTTATGCAACCCGCTGTCACAAGTCGAGAAGAATCATATTCAATTCAACAATGTCTCAAAACCTGCTTCCCCCAAACTTGAAAAATTGAATTAGGCATCTGAATCTAACGAGTCGTAGAGGCAGGATTTACTCCCGACTTAAAAAGTGCAATCCATTCAACAAAGACTTGTAAGTCTTCTCACCCATAAAAGCATCCCTCTTCCTCGATTCTTCAAGTAAATCAAAGGCATCATTACCCCTCCCAACCCGACACAATCCTTCCAAAAGAGTCTTGTAAGTCAGCAAATCTGGAGACTTTGAATTACTCAACATATCAAATAGGACCTCAACAGCATCCTCGAACCATTGCTCCATTGAGAGGCTACAAATCAAAATCATGTAAGTGCTACTACTGGCCACCAAATCTTTAGCCCTCATTTCCTTATAGAACCCCAAACCCTGGCTTACCCTCCCCTTCTCGCACAACCCCTTTGCAATATAACTATATGTATATGCATTGGGCTCGCATCCATACAACCCCATTTCACGAAAAACCTTAATTGCTTCATCCACTTCAAGACACTTTGAGTAGGCCTTTATGATCATATTCAAAGCAAAAGTATCTGGGATCACGCCGGAAACTTTCATTTGCTTCGTCAATGACCTTACTGCGTGCAAATACACATAACACACATTCAATTTATTAAACCTCCTCAAAAGGGAATTCAACAACAATGAGTATGTCTCGAGTGACGGTTTACAATCCTCCGACTTCAACATTTTCTTATAAACATCAAAAGCGCGATTGAACATAAATTTCCGGCCGCAGCAAAACCGAATTACCGAATTGTAGAGAGGCACGCTCGCATCGCAAGCCCCGGCAATGACTTCGTCAACTAGGGTTTCAGCGTGCTTATAGTGCCTACCTGAAATGGCGATTTTGATGATAGTGAGGTAGGTGACATGGTTATGCTTGTACCCGTTACGCTGTGCCGTCCACCGGAAGATGTCAAGGGCGAGATCGGGGTCCGATTGAGCTCGCAAGGCTTCGTCGACGTCTGCGGGAGTGAATCCAGGCTTGAGTTTCTCGACCCATGTCTCGAATTGCTTTTCAAGTGGGGTTCGTGTTCTGGGGTGAGAATCTGGGGGACAGGAGTTTTCAGGTGGAGGTGGGGTTAGGATTTTAGGGTTCTGTGAGGGGTTGTTGCTGCTGTTGTTGCAGAGATGAGGGAGTGAGGAAAATATGGAACGGTAAGGGAGGAGATAAGATAATGGATTTGGTTTTCTGACACTGATTCGTGAGAAGGAGAGCACCATGAGCAATTTTTGGTGGTAAGCTGTAAGGGGTACACAGGCAGCGAGACAAGGCTGCTGCAGGAATGCAGTTTCGGGGTTTTGAAAGTGGATTTGGAGATGAATGAGCCAACAGCCCATCAAGCACAGGGCACAAAGACCCTTTTCCCCAGCCGTGGACGCCTAGGCAACGACTTCAAAGCTCACCCTTGGCCTTGGCATCTAGAGATGCAACATGTTAGTTGCATATTTATTTCCTATACTTGGTAATGTTATACTTTTTAGATTTGAATTTATATTCTATTTTGATAAAATATAATATAAAATTATATTAAAATTTGTTCAAAACCATACAAATCCAAATCTAAAATCCTAAATTCCAAACATAGCTTTAATTCACTTGTCATAGAAATTTTGATATAATTATGCACCAAGTTTTGGAATTGATTCAATTTCATCAAAATTTAACATCTATTACAAACATGAAATAGGAGGCTACATTGGCACTCCAATCAATAGCATACTCACCTTTAGTGGGAAATTTGCCTTCCTTTTTCTTTGTTGACATCTTTAAACTTCATTTCAAAGAACTCTTGTTATTCAAACCTTAAATCTGCAAATAAAGAAACTACGGTAAACCCCACAAGTGTTCAAACATAGGAGCTAGACCCTAGATTGAGAAGGAAAACCACAACGTTGTGCCTAGTTCAAACTCTGAGTGCACGTCTTTACATGTTTTTATATTAATAAGCTACTGTAGTGATGAAGGGGAGCTTAGATGCAACGGTAAGGCTGTCATTGTGTGACCTGAAGGTCATGAGTTCGAAGCATGGAAATAACCTCTTACAAAAATGTAAGGTAAGGCCGCTATAGACCTATTGTGGTCCGCCTCTTCCCTAGACCACGCATACGATGGGAGCTTTGTACACTGAGCTACCTCTTTTTTTTTTCTTTATGCTACTATAGTGATGCAACTTTAGTAAGAACATCATTAGCTGATGTTAACCTTGAGTGGAGGTTCCCTAGATGTTGAATATTTTTTATATTTATTTTGCAAGTGTGCATATCATGTGGTTGCTTCAAATGGAATAATGTGGCCAAACTTAGAAGGAAAGAAGAGCCAAGGATGGAACTCTTTTATTGGTCCTAAAATTGAGGAGGCTTGAGAAGAAAATGGTTGTGGAGAAGTTAAAAGTGAAGATTCTAGGTGTGATGATGGTCTTGTGTGTGCGTTTGTTTTTATGTGTAATTGTTGGGTGTTTTATAAAGCATGTACCAACGTTTGGGAGTTTGCAGATTGTGCCACTACCATAGGAATTGTGTTTCAATTCAAATTGTTTTTTTATTTTGCACAATTTCATGGCAATGTGTATATGATTTGTTGTAACTCTTTGTTGTTTAGAACAATTTCAATTCAAGTGTGCTTTAAAGTTCAAGCTTTGGGTTAAGCTCTTGGATTAAGGTCTAATTTCATACAAAAAGGTAACAGAGTTGTCCTTCAAGCTAACCAATTTGGATTAAAAAAAAAGTGGGGTAATAAAAGTGGGAAGAAATAGAGGATAAATGCAAAACATATAGAACCTTGGTTGCATTTTCTCCTCATCCTTTCAAATCTATTGAAAATCCTTAAAGCAACAAATTTGTTAGAAAAATGAGGAAAAACTAGCTAAGATATATGTGGATTTGAGGAGAAAATGAGGGGATATGCAAAATAGATGTAGGCCTAGCATCATTTCTTGCTATCCATCTATCAATGTCCATTTTTTGACTAAGCATGACTTATCTTTATTGCATGCATAAGAGAGGTTTTGAACTTCTTTTTGCACCTTTTTCAATTTTAATTGCATTTTAGGCCCTTTTAGGGCCTCAATTTAATGATCTTTATATGAGTTAAGATAACCTATTTTGGATTCATTTAACCTTTTGGGCATCTCCACGCACTTTGATGGCTAAGAAAGTAATTTTCCTTACTCATAGGGATACTTTTGTGATTTTTATCTTTGAAGCCCTAGCCCCTTTACCTATAAATTAGGGGTTAGAGTGGGAAAAAATATACAATACAAAGGGGGGAAGGATTTCGCAGAGAGAGAGAGAGAGAGAGAGAGAGAGAGAGAGAGAGAGAGAGAGAGAGAGAGAGAGAGAGAGAGAGAGAGAGAGAGAGAGAGAGAGCACTATTGGATGTATGTTCAAGATCTTACACATAAAAATTGGTGTGGAGAAGAGACTATGTGAAGGAGAGGGATAAAGGAATAAATCTATGCTCATCCTTGGAGAAAGAATGTATGAAGAAAGATAGTGTTTCATACTATCCATTGAATCTTTGTTGACTCAAGGAGCTTGCTTTATTACTTGGGCTTTGGAGTGACATGCATAAGGATGGAGTTTCTTGCATATTGATCCTTAAAGCTGCTTGGGTTCATAAGATTTTCTTATTCTTTGGAAAGAGAACATACAAGGTATAGCCTTTAACATCCTATGCAACCTTTTGCATATTTATCTTGGATATATCACGTATGTTTTAGGATTTAAAAAATCTCTAGTTTATATTTGATATTTGGCATGACTTGTTCCACGATAATCATAAAAATTGCATGATTCTTGAGGGTGCATATGCAAGAATGTTTCGGGTTTGTATGTTTTAGGATTTGAAAATTTTCTTTTCCTTTTTTTTTTCTTTTCCTTTTGATTCTAATTTTAGGTTAGATTTCATTTAGAAAAAAATGAAAAAAAAAAAAGAAATATTTCCCTTTGACAAATAATGTTTTTTAAGTGATATAATAAAATATTTCCTTTAAAAAATAATCTTTGAAAAAAATAAAAAAAAATGAAATTGAAAAAAATGGTAAAAAAAAAAAAAAATAGAGAGAGGAGAGAAAATGAAGGGAAGTTTTTAATTACTTGGTGGGTGTTGGGAAAGAGAAATGTCGTTTAATTTGTGTTAATCGCTTGGTTTAGTTGCATATTTGATTTATGTTAGTTCAGCTCCCGTTTAGTAGCATAATTTGTTGTAACTTAATTGACTTGTGATAATTGCTTGATTAATTTACATATTTGATTTATGCTTGATTTGCTATCATGATAATTGGCATCAATTATTGTAATTAAATTGACTTTGAATGCATTTTCTGAGGCATATCTTAGAAATAAAGCTTCTCCATGTTTAACTAACATGATATTCATCCTAACTTATGATGGGACAGAAGAGAGAATTTCACTGTATGGTGACTTTCTCTTTTTCCTCCCCGTGCACGAGATAGGTACCCTCCTTCAAGCCAGCATAGGTGAATGAGAGTAGGTGCTTGCACCATGGGTTTGAAATATGAAGGATAAACTTGGAATTACTATGTCATTTTTCAAAATGCCATCTTTCCCAAAAAAAAAAAGAAAAAAGAAAAAAATGATTTTTGATTTGAGTTTAAATTGTTTTTTTAATGGTCAATGATGAAATGTAGTAATGTTTTAGAAAATCCTCTTTGTTTTGCCAAGTATTCCCTTTTCAGAAGGAAAATTCCCATCTTTGAAACCCTATATATGTCACACCCCAAACCCGGAGATGGGACCCATGGGTGAAAAAGTAACCTAACTTCTCCCAGTATCCAAAAAATCATCCAATGATACAGTACAATGAATGAGGGTCTGACCTTATGGGGTTTCCAGGCACCCAATGCAAATCCACATACAGTCACATGCATAGCGGAAAAAAAAAAAGGTCATTACATACATATACGATACCATACCAAAGTCTATACAATATGAGTCCAAGCTCCATAACACAACACATAAACCCAGTTATCAACCATACCCCAAAATGACAACTCGAGAACAAAAGTCCTAGCACTTACCCACGTGCTATCCATGGTATACAGACCACTACGCCCCTACACCAAGAAGCTAGTTCCGATTACCAAAAGAACCTAAAAATATGTACATACAGCAGGGGTGAGACACCTCTTAGTAAGGAAGAATACAGGTTATATCGGTATGTGACATTCGATTGTTATCATGATACACAACACATACATAGTTAAATGCAGTTCCAGTACTAGTTTCAAAATAGTGCATACACGCACACACACACACATGATCAACCCGGTGTTGTCACACCCTTCGGCCCGAAGCCAGCCCACGATACCCAGCGTCAACCCTTAGCCGAGCCGCAATACACGGCGTCACCGACACATGGCTAGTCCCAAACTCCCATGGCATCGTACCGACACAAACTGGTGGATCCACACCCTTTGGTGATCAGCCGATAAGGCTCACGCCCTCGGATATAGAGTCAGACACTCTTGCCAAACATGGCCTAGTGATTTCATATGCCCACATATATAGAGTTGAACACTCTTAGTACCTGGAACAACTTAGAACCCAATTCCAATTGCATTCCACAAAACACAACTATGCATGCTCATATAACCAAACATACCACACCCATTTGGTAATCTAAAATCATGGTTTTCTAAACATATACAGTTTAAATAAAGTTAAGGCACAACCATCCCTATTACATAGTATAAATCATAATATACATATGGTTTTTCCAACAAAACTAGGGATGCAACCTAATACCCCCTTTTTTCCAAAACTCTAATCATGAAAAACCCATAGTTTTACCCGTTAGATCCCCCCAAATGAGTAATCAAAACGACGCAGGACCATGGACTACAGTTCCACTGAGTTCAATTTCAAAAATAACCAACATAAACTGAATCCCCTTACCCTTTCCCCAAATGGCAAATCCCAAACTCCAAGGTCCCTAAACAGTGAACCGAGTTCCAAAACCTACATACCACAATATAGAATATGCTTACAACCCTATTCCCTACACAACTACTGAATCAAAACTAAAAATCGAGCCTTACCTCAAATTTGGGCCAAAACCCAAAAACACCTGAAATGAAGATCCGATCCATAGATATTGTAAAGAATCCTTCCATGATCCTCGTGGTAACTTCAGATCAACGATTCCAGCAACCAACAACGAAGAAATCTAGAGAGAGGGAGGGAAGGTTGAATTTCTAGAGAGATGGAGAGAGAAAATGAGATTTCTTAGCTAAAAAGTAACTTAAATATCTATTTATTGTATCTTTGATTCAGTCGTCCTTGTCGACGAATGGCGTCCTCATTGATGAGCCCATATAGACACCTCGTCGACGAAGTGGTGACCTCGTCAACGAGTCTGAGATTCCTGGTTTCTCGAAACCCCTCGGCTTCTCCTCACCGACGAGCACCTAAATTTCATCACCGAGAAACAATAGGGCTTTCGTCGATGAACTCTGGCTTTGTCGACGAAGCCTGCTCGATTCCCAGTTTGCCCTTCTCTTAGTTAGTTAATTCCATATATCATGGTTCGGGTTCTCACAACCTCCCCTCCTTACAAAAATTTCATCCTTGAAATTTGCAATCTCTCATGCACAAACTCAACCACACAACCTGTTAGATACACACTCAACTCTAAAGAAAACCGGCGACTACTAAAATGCAGCCCCATCACAATATATACATACCCTCTCTTATGACAAAGGAATACCGTGGTTACATACACAACAATCTCAGGAGTTCACAATACACACACTCCCAACGATTGACCACCTATCCCAACCCAAGGTAGGGTAATGTACAGGCACTCAGAACAACTATGGATACTTTCGGCATATCTCCATTTCTAATTCCTAAGAAGCTTCCTCAACCTCGTGATTCCACCACAATACCTTTCACTAACGGTATGCCCTTGGTACGTAGTTTTTGAATTTATGGTCTAGAATTTGAATAGGTATCTCCTCATATGCTAAAGTATCCCCAATCTCCACATCCTTGTAGCTAATAACATGTGAAGAATCCAACACGTACTTCCTCAACATGGATATGTGAAACACATCGTGGACCCTCGAGAGTGTTGGAGGTAATGCAATCTCGTAGGCTACCAGACTCACTCGCTCAAGAACCTCAAATGATCCAATGTACCTCAGACTCAGCTTGCCCTTCTTCCCAAATCTCTCACCCCTTTCATTGGAGTGATCCTTAAAAATACCTTACCCCTACCTCGAACTCCAACTCATGGCGGCGAACATCTGCGTAGATCTTCTATAGACTCTGAGCTAATTTAATCCTTTCTCAGATCAAACCTACCTTCTCAAATGCCTGCTACACAAGTTTAGGTCCTAATACCTGACGTTCACCAACCTCACTCCAATATAGAGGAGATCGACACCTTCGACCATACAAAGCCTCAAACGGTGCCATCCCGATACTAGCCTGGAAGCTGTTTTTGTAGGCGAACTTTACTAGTGGCATAAATTGTATCCAACTAACACTGAAGTCTAGCACACAAGCCCGCAACATATCCTCCAAAATTTGTATAGTCCTCTCCGATTGTCCATCAGTCTGGGGGTGGAACGTTGTACTGAAAGTAAGCTTCATCCCCAATGCTTCCTACAAGCTCGACCAGAATTGAGAAGTAAACCTTAGGTCTTGATCTGACACAATGGACTTTGGTACCCCATGCATCCTAACTATCTCATGCACGTACATGTTTGCTAGCCTACTCAAAGGATAGCTAGCCTTCATCATTACGAAGTGAGCATATTTCATCAACCTGTCCACAATCACCCAAATAGTATTCTACCCATGAAGTGCTGGCGGCAATCCGGTCAAAAAATCCATGAAACTATGCTCCTATTTCCATACCAGAATGGCTAAGGGCTGTAACTGCCTGCCCTATCGGCTTTTGATGTTCAGCTTTCACCTGCTGACATGTTAGACACTGCTCCACGAATTGAGCAATCTTCCTCTTCATACTACTCCACCAGAAGGTCTCGCACAAATCCCGATACATCTTTGTACTACCTGGATGTACCGTACACAACGAACGATGTGCCTTCTCCAGAATCGTCCTTATGATCACATCGTCATTTGGAACACATAGCCTAGTCCCAAACCTCAACACACCTCCTTTAGAGATGCTAAAGTCCGCAGCCAACCCCTACTACACTTTCTCTACAATCTTAGCTAACTCGGCATCACTAGCCTGTGCGACTTTAATACGCTCAAACAAATTCGGATGGATCACCAAACTAGCAATAAAAGCCTGATGGTCACCGACCACCAACTCTATACCCGAGCTCTCCAGGTCCCGTCTAATGTGATGCTGAGCTACAACTGCAGATACTACCACGTGATCCAACTTCCGACTCAATGCATTGGCTACCACATTAGCTTTTCCCGGGTGATAACTGATGGTGTAATCGTAGTCCTTAATCAACTCAAGCCACCATCTCTGCCTCATATTCAACTCCTTCTGCGTGAAAAAGTACTTGAGGCTTTTTTGATCAGTGAAAATCTCGCATTGCACACCATACAAATAGTGTTGCCATATTTTGAGTGCATATACAATAGCAGCCAGTTCTAGATCATGCGTAGGATAATTCTTCTCGTAATCTTTAGTTTCCGAGAAGCATACACTACTACCTTACCCTAATGCATAAGCACACATCCCAAACCTTTCAGAGACACGTCGCTATAAATCACAAATTCGTCATCCCCCAAAGGAATGGTCAAAACTAGAGCAGTAACCAGTCGGTGCTTTAACCCCTGAAAACACTGCTCGCAATCATTGGTCCACTCAAACTTCACTCCCTTTCTGGTTAATCGAGTTAGAGGCCCAAATAATTTAGAGAACCCCTCCACAAACCGATGATAATACCCCACCAATCCTAGAAAACTCCGATCCTCCTGCACGCTCTTCAGCCTCACCCAATCAACCACAACTTCGATTTTGCTAGGATCAACTGAAATACCATCCCTAAATACCACATGGCCTAAGAATGCAATCTGATCCAACCAGAACTCACACTTCTTTAGCTTAGCATATAGCTTCTTCTCCCGTAGAATCTGTAATACTAACCTCAGATGACTTTCATGCTCCTCTGAACTCCTAGAGTATATTAGAATATCATCAACGAACACCACTACAAACTAGTCCAGGTACTCATGGAAGACCCTGTTCATCAAATCCATGAACACCGCTAGAGTATTCGTCAACCCAAAAGGCATAACCAAAAACTCATAATGGCCATATCTAGTTCAAAAAGTTGTCTGCGCAACATCCTCATATCTAACCTTCACCTGATGATACCCTGAGCATAAGTCGAACTTTGAAAAGACTTGCATCCCCTGCAACTGGTCAAAGAGGTCATCAATACGAGGCAAAGGGTAACGGTTCTTCACAGTCACCTTATTGATTTCAGGGTAATCAATGCACATACGCATCGATTCTATGATGTACCCCTTTCGGGCGTTGTCACTTTCCTTATGGGTCTTGCGCCTATGGCAACAATGGGTACCTATCAGAGCACTCACTAAGATTGAGGCGTTACGTATCATCGTCCCTCAATTCAGTAAGCCCCTGGACGGAGAGTCTTACTTCACCACAATCATTCATAAGTGAGAGTTCCCGGGGATCGAGGTAACTAGCCCTTTGCTCAGATACCAAACTGTGATGACCTGCTTATTTTCCACATTTTTTTTCTAAAATATAGTAATAAAATCAATATCATAAATCTCCACTCAGCAGATCATAATCCACCTGGACCCGTGGGGTATCAGGGATACATCATAACATATAGTAGAAGCCTAAGCAGCAGGGAACATACAATCATATACATCTCATTACACCATACATCACAATACCAAAGTTACTACAATCATTGTACACATATATACACAACACTCAACCCAAAAAGATGTCTTAGGGCCATTCTCACAGAATACATTCGACCCTATCAAAATACTTACCCTTTTGGAAGGGCAGATCTACCGTATTAGATCATCGGGGCTTTACTCGCTCTACTATTAGGGGCTCCTGAAAAGTTTATAAAATTTTGGGGTGAGACACCTCTCAGTAAGGGAAATAAACTAATATCAGTGTGTGGCAACATGAGTATTCTGTGTTATATGTATACCATACAAAACATATCTAGTAACTGTTTGGCAAATTTGGGAAAATATATATATATATATATATATATATATCATCAAAACATGGCAGAACATATTGCATTTTCATAAACATATCTCATCTCATATAATAATAATATAAAAACATTCCTGGTAGGTTAGCTGACTGTTGTCATGTATTACCCCCACATGACTGGGTTGTGTGGCCCAAAGGCAGGACTTGACAATGGTTGACTGACCACTGCCAAGTCAAAAGTACATTCTGTAAGTCTGATGGGTCTAGATGACCTGGTTCGTACACCAGGGGCACTCACACACTTCTTAAAAATCACATCGACCATTTAATCTCCCACCACTCTCTACAGCGGCGTTAACACAAATATTATGATCATGATGACCATGGACACCTAGCAATGGTACCGTGCAAGTGCTAGCCTAGACCAAGCCAACCAGGTTTTGATATCATATAACATATACTGAAACTGTGATACATGGATATTTTATATCATTAATTATAAAATCAATTATATCATTTTGCATATATACGTATGTCATGAAAATCATCGGCCCGTACACCGGTATTACACATTTTATCATAACTCGGCCCGTACGCCGGCAAATCATAGCACAACTCATACGCAGGCAAATCACATCCATAGCTTGGCCCGTGTGCCAAAAAATCATATCATAGCACAGCTCGTACGATGGCATATCACATTCATAGCACGACCCATACGCTGGCAAAATATATCCATAACTCAGCCCGTACACTGACAGATCATACACATAGCACGACCCGTACGTCGACAAAACATATAAAAATATCGGCTTGTACGCCGGTTTTTCCATTATAAAATTTCGTATCATAATCACATTTCCAAAAAAATAATATTTCAAAACAATTTCTACTCATGCCACACTAACAGGTTTTTCACATACTCAACATACCATCATTTTAATAGTATTTTCCCACATATAAATCAAATATATAAACATATTTACTTCCTAGAAATCAAATGCTATATATATATATATATACATACATTTTCTTAAAAAGAACTAGCTTAGTTTATCCCCTTACCTGATTCCTGAAAAGCCCCTAAGAAAATCTGCCTCGCACTCGCAGGGTCACCAACTCAACACCCTGGAAACAACATTCCCTAGAACTAAAGTTCAATATTTCTACATGTATAACACTTTCTAAAATGGTCAAAAATCCAAATATTGAGTAGAAAACCTTACCTTGGATTTGGGATGGTTTCCACTTCAGCCCCACCGACGATCTGCTCCGACAGGCTTGCAGAGAACTTTTCTAGGAGCATCGTGCTGGCTTCAGATTGTTGAATTGGTAGAAATCCTACCTAAAATCGAAGAGAGAAGGAGGAGGGGCCGAAGGGTAGGAGAGAGAAAGGATTTACGCAGAAACTTTTGGCCAAAAATGAACTTTAGGCCTATTTAAACTGTGGCCTTCGTCGACGAGCCACATCACCTCGTCGACGAGGTCAATACAAAATTCGTCGTTGAAATCTCCCCTTCGTTGACGAAATTCAGAAACCCGAAAATCATCCCCTTGGTATTTCCTCATTGACAAGACCAATTATATTTTCATCGACAAACTCCAACCCTCGTCAACGAGCTCCTGTTATATCCTCATCGACGAGACCAATTATATTTTCATCGACGAACTCCAACCCTCGTCGACGAGCTCCTGTTATACCCTCATCAACGAGTCCCCTGTATTTGTCGACGAGAAGCTAAAAAATTCCTCGGGATTTATCCTTTCCAAAATGCAATGTCATTGATGAACACGAAGCTAACATGCCTCCTTCTGTTTCCGGTTCCCATTTCCCTTTCTTTTATTATTTAAATACCATTATTCTTCGGGTCGTTACATTCTCCCCTCCTTATAAAATTTCGTCCTCGAAATTTACTATTCATGTAACTCGTCATCCCTTAATGAGAAAAGGGTCTACTTATTTTATTACTTACCCTCACTTATGGCGGAGGAATACCGTGGTTACATTCCGAGTCCTGGGAGATTACATATACAAAAGAAAAATTCGCCCAAAACTAAAATGCTACACTAATTAAACCCTTACATGTACCTGTAAAAGAAATACTACCTAACTACTTACATTTTACCCAAACAGACCTCTTGGAATAAATGTGGATACCTCTACTTCATTTGCTCCTCGGATTCCCAAGAAGCCTCTTCAATTGCATGATTCCTTCACAAAACTTTTACCTGAGGAATCTTCTTGTTACGTAGCTCTTATACTTTCCTATCTAGAATCTGTATGGGTACCTCCTCATACACCGGTGAATCACTAAGCTCTAATTCATCATAACTAATGATATGAGAAGGATGTGGGATGTATTTCCTCAACATAGCAATATGGAATACGTTGTGGATCCTTGACAACACAGGTGGCAAAGCTAGCTTGTAAGCTACCGGTCCCACTTTATCTAGAATCTCAAATGGACCGATAAACCTAGAACTATGTTTACCCTTCTTCCCAAATCACATAACCCCTTTTATCGGAGTTATTTTAAAAACACATGATTGCCCACATCAAATTCCAGATTCCTACGGTGATTATCAGCATAACTTTTTTGTCGGCTCTGAGCTGCACTAATCCTATCTTTGATAAGCCGAACCTTATCACGCGCTTACTGCACAAGCTCTAGCCCCACTACTCGTCATTCACCCACTTTATCCCAAAATAAATGAGAACGACATCTCCTACCGTGTAAAGCGTCAAACGGTGCCATGCCAATGCTGGTCTGATAATTGTTATTATATGCGAACTCTTCCAGCGGCATGAGCTGAGTCCAACTACACCCAAAATCTAATACACACGCTCAGAGCATATCTTCTAATATTTGAATCGTCCTTTCAGTCTGCCCGTCTAACTGCGGATGAAATTCCTTGCAAAACGATAACTAAGACCCTAAAGCTTCCTGCAAGCTCCTCCAAAAACGTAATGTAAAATGCAAGTCCTGATCTGACACAATCGATACTAGCACCTCATGAGAATGAACTATCTCCTGAATGTAAAATCTCCGCTAAAGGGTTGAGGGAGTAGCTAATTTTGATAGGTATAAAGTGGGCGGTCTTAGTCAAACGGTCAACAATCACCCAGATGGCATTCTGGCCATGTAATGCCATCGGCAGTCATGACACGAAGTCCATGGATATATGATCCCACTTCCACTCAGGGATAAATAATGGCATCAACTACCCTGCCTGCCTCTAGTGGTCAGCCTTTACCTGCTGGCACGTCAAACACTAGGCTACATACTCGGCGATCTCTGTCTTCATACCACTCCACCAATACGACTCTCGCAGATCTCTGTACATCTTTGTACTACTGGGATGAACTGTATACAAAGATTTGTGAGCCTCCTCTAAAATAGTCTTCCCGATCTCTGTATCGGCAGGAACACATAATATGGAACAGAACCGCAAAGCTCCATCATCTGCAATACTGAATTCCTCCCCCTGACCACTCTACACTCTGTCCATCACATCTACTAATTCTGAGTCTTCTTTCTGAGCGGCTTTAATTCTTTCCTGCAAAGTAGGCTGTACTACTAGGCTAGCAATACACACTAGATGATCACTCTCTACCAACTCTATGCCGAGTCTCTCTAAATCCATCATGATCGAATATTGGATCTCCATAGCTGCCAACACTGGTTCCCTAGACTTCCTGCTCAACGCATCAGCTACCACGTTTGCTTTTCCTAGGTGATAACTGATGGTACAATCAAAATCATTAGTCAGCTCCAACCACCTTCTCTGCCTGACATTTAGTTCCTTCTATATGAAGAAATATTTTAAACTCTTGTGGTCGAAGAAAATCTCACACTGCTCGCCGCATAGGTAATGCCTCCAAATTTTCAATGTGTGTACCACTGCAGCCAATTCAAGATCATGTGTAGGGTAGTTCTTTTCATATTTTTTCAACTTCCTGAATGCATACGCCACTACCCTGTCATGTTGCATCAATACCCAGCCAAGTCCCTTCAAGGACGCATCACTGTAAATGACATACCCCTCACCCCCTGATGGGATAACCAATACTGGTGCTGTGACTAATGTTTGCTTCAGTTCTTGAAAACTCTGCTCACAACTGTCGTCCCACTCAAATCTGACATTCTTCGTTGTCAGGTCAACGGTCCTGACAAAGTTGAAAATCCCTTAACGAAACGACGGTAATAGCCACTTAGCCCCAAGAAACTTTTGATCTTGTGGACATTTCTCGGTCTAGCCCAATTCACTACCGCCTCAATCTTGCTAGGATCCACAGAAATATCATCTCTAGATACAACATGCCCCAAGAACACGACCTTCTCAATCTAGAATTCACATTTACTAAACTTGGCATACAACTTCTTTTCCCGAAGTGTCTGCAAAACCTGCCTTAAGTGTGTCTCATGCTCCTCATAGCTCCTCGAATAGACCAGTACATCGTCAATAAAAATAACATCAAATTGGTCTAGGTATTGGTGGAAGACTCTGTTCATCAAGTCTATAAATACCGCAAGAGCATTCATCAAACCAAACAGCATAACAAGAAACTCGTAATGCCCGTACCTGGTTTTGAAGGCCGTCTTCGAGACGTCTTCTGCTTTTACTTTTACCTGATGGTAGCCGGATCTAAGGTCAATCTTCAAATACACTCGTGTACCTAGGAGCTGGTCAAACAAATCATCGATATGGGGTAAAGGATACTTGTTCTTGATTGTCACTTTATTAATCTCCCTATAGTCTTTACACATCCTCATAGTCCCGTCTTTCTTCTTTACAAATAAAACTAGAGCTCCCCATGGAGATACACTGGGTCGTATGAAGCCCTTATCAAGCAGATCTTGCAACTGATTCTTCAATTCTGCCAATTTTTCTGGTGCCATCCGATAAGGTACTTCAGAAATCGGCGCTGTACCGGAAGGTAGATCAATAGGGAAATCTACCTCACGATCGGGTGGCAAGCCTGGTAACTCATCTAGGAAAACATCTGTAAACTCCTTTACTACAAGCGTGCTAGCAAGTTTCAATTCATTCTCTAACATCTCCTTCACAACCGCCATAAACCCCTAACAACCACCTAGCTGTAGTCTTTTGGCCTGAATAGCGGAAACTAGTTGAGGCAGGGATTGCACTCGCGACCCTACGAACTTGAATTCTGCTTCCCCCAAAAATCTGAATATTGCTTCTTGTGCTTAGAAATCTATGCTAACAAAATTAGCTGCTAGCCAATCCATTCCAAAAATAACATCAAACCTATGCATGTCTAGCACTATCAGATTAGCAGACAAAATCTTTCCTTGAATATCAACTGGACAACCTCGGAGCATTCTATTACACCTTACTACTAACCTAGTCGGTGTAGATACTAACAATTCAATATCTAATGGTTGTGTTTCAGCCCCACATAATTTAACACATCCCGAAGACACGAACGAGTGTGTAGCTCCTGAATCAAACAATGCAATAACTTTAAAAGAAAGCATAATAACCATACTTGTCACCACGTCACCTGCCGTCTCAGCCTCACTCGGTGTTAGAGTAAACACCATGGCTGGAGCCGTATTCCTCTGCTGGCCCCC
Source organism: Malania oleifera (assembly GCF_029873635.1). Lineage (NCBI taxonomy): Eukaryota > Viridiplantae > Streptophyta > Magnoliopsida > Santalales > Ximeniaceae > Malania > Malania oleifera. The sequence goes on along the minus strand of NC_080421.1, from coordinate 62,427,937 downwards.
ACGTGGCACTTGATAACCTCCTTGGTATGGTCTAGGGGCTAGAAAAACATTGGGTAGGGCAGTCTCACACCATGTGCCCCGATCTACCACAGCGATAGCACACCACCCCTCCTGCTTGACACTCTCCCCAGTGCCTCCTACCACAAGTCTGAAAGATTGGAGGACCCTGCCTTGCCTGCACCTTGCGTCTTCCCATCTTCTGTCTCTGCCCTCTGCCATGATTACCTTTCCTCCACTGGCCCAGTCTATGACCCTGCTGGTAGCCGGTAGATGCAGATCTCTTCCTCTATCCCTAATCCTCTACATCAAGACGCTCACCAATCTCTGCCGAGGCCGCCTTGTTGACTAACTCAGCAAAATCCTGGATCCGCAACACCACTACTTACTTGAATATACTCCGCCTCAAGCCTCTCTCAAGCTGCCTTACCTTCTTTACTTCATCAGGAACAATATACGAGGCGAAATGAAAGAGCTCGATGAAACGTGCTGCATACTGCTGGATGGATAGCTATCCCTGCTTCAGACTCAGGAACTCTTCTACCTTAGCCTCCCTGACAGTAGCTGGAAAATACTTATCAAGAATAAATCTTTAAATCGGTCCCATGTCATGGCTATCAGAGTCACCCTCTACTGCTCCAGTAGTCTCACCGCAGTCCACCACCTCTCGGCCTCTCCTGTCAGTCTATAGGTGGCGAAAAGGACACTCTGTTCCTTAGTACACTGCAATACAGTAAAGATTTTCTCAGTCTCCTACATCCAGTTCTCAGCGGCTGTAGGATCAACTCCACCTAAGAATGCCGGAGGATTCATCTTCGTAAATTTCTCTATAGTGCACCCATGGCCTGCAGATGAACCACTATGCTCCCTCAAGCTCCCAGCGATCTCAGCCACAACCTGCTGAGCCACGCTACGTCATACCGCGTCAGAGTCTGTCCTAGGTCCACCTGATGGTCCTGCTCCATCACGGCCACTCACATGGGCACTACTTCCTCTTGGATCCATCTTGGAAACAACAAACACAACTTAGAAATTCTATCCTCATAATTTACTCACCTATCCTCACCACTTATCTCAACATTCTAACTCATTTCTAATTCCCAGTCCTACATTCTAGCAACACAACCCAACAATAGCTTACTATGGTTTTCCTAAAATTGTCACCCCAGGAAAAACACAGAAACTACCACGGAAGTCCTACTTCTAGACTGTAGAACAAAACCTCAAATCATTTCCTAAACTTCGGTATTGTTTCCATTGCATTCTGAAGTCTATAGAACCTAACAACCTAGGCTCTGATACCAAACTGTGACGTCCCCCTTTCGGGCGTTGTCACTTTCCTTATAGGCCTTGCGCTTGTGGCAACAATGGATACCTACTAGAGCACTCACTGAGATTAAGGCGTTACGTATCACCGTCCCTCAATTCAATAAGCCCCCGAGCAGAGAGTCTTACTTCGCCACAATCATTCATAAGCAAAAGTTCCCAGGGATCGGGGTAACTAGCCCTTTGCTCTGATACCAAACTATGACAACCTGCTTATTTTTCACATTTTTTTTTCAAAATATAATAATAAAATCAATATCATAAATCTCCACTCAGTAGATCATAATCCACCTGGACCCGTGGGGTATCAAGGATACATCAGAACATATAGCAGAAGCCTAAGCAGTAGGGAACATACAATCATATACATCTTATTACACCATACATCACAATACCAGAACTACTACGGTTTTTCCATTATAAAATTTCGTATCATAATCAAATTTCCAGAAAAACAGTATTTCAAAACAATTTCTACTCATACCACACTAATAGGTTTTTCACATACTCAACATACTATCATTTTAACAGTATTTTCCCAAGTATAAATCATATATATAAACATATTTACTTCCCAGAAATCAAATGCTATATATATATATATATATATACACGTACATTTTCTTAAAAAGAACTATCTTAGTTTATCTCCTTACCTATTTCTTGAAAAGCCGCTAAGAAAATCTAGCCCTGCACCCACTGGGTTCCCAACTCAACACCCTAGAAATAACATTCCCCAGAACTAAAGTTCAGTATTTCTACGCGTATAACACTTTCTACAATTGTAAAAAATCCAAATATTGAGTAGAAAAGCTTACCTTGGATTTGGGATGGTTTCCACTTCAGCCCCACCGACGATCTGCTCCAGCAAGCTTGCAGAGAACTTTCCCAAGAGCGTCGTGGTGGCTTTAGATTGTCGAACCGGCGAAAATCCAGCCCGAAATCGAAGAGAGAAGGAAGAGGGGCTAAAGGGTAGGAGAGAGAAAGGATATACACAGAGAATTTCGGCCAAAAATGAACTTTAGGCCTATTTAAACTGTGGCCTTCGTCGATGAGCCACGTCACCTCGTCGACGAGGTCAATACAAAATTGTCGACAAAATCTCCCCTTCATTGACGAAATTCAAAAACCCCAAAATCATCCCCTCAGTATTTCCTCATCAACGAGGCACGTCACCTTGTCGACGAGACCAATTATATTTTCATCGACGAACTCCAACCCTTATCAATGAGCTCCTATTATACCCTCGTCAACGAGTCCCCTGTATTCGTTGACGAGGAGCTAAAAAATTCCCTGGGATTTATCCTTTCCAAAATGTAATGTCGTCGACGAACGCGAAGCTGACTGCCTCCTTCTGTTTTCGGTTCCCATTTTCCTTTCTTTTATTATTTAAATACTATTATTCTTTGGGTCATTACATTCTCCCCTCCTTATAAAATTTCGTCCTCGAAATTTACTATTCACGTTACTCGTCATCCCTTAATGAGAAAAGGGTCTACTTATTTTAATACTTACCCTCACTTATGGCGAAGGAATACCGTAGTTACATTCCGAGTCTTGGGAGATTACATATACAAAAGAAAAATTCGCCCAAAACTAAAATGCTACACTAATTAAACCATTACATGTACCTGCAAAAGAAATACTATCTAACTACTTACATTTTACCCAATCAGACCTCTTGGAATAAATGCAGATACCTCTGCTTCATCTACTCCTCGGATTCCCAAGAAGCCTTTTTAATTGCATGATTCCTCCACAAAACTTTTACCTAAAGAATCTTCTTGTTACGTAACTCTTGTACTTTCCTATCCATAATCTGTATGGGTACCTCCTCATACACCAGTGAATTACTAAGCTCTAATTCATCATAACTGATGATATGAGAAGGATCTGGGATGTATTTCCTCAACTGCTGCAACTGCCCTGCTCGCCTCTGATGCTCAGCGTTTACCTTCTGGTATGTCAAACATTGGGCTACATACTCAGAAATCTTTGTCTTCATACCACTCCACCAGTACGACTCTCACAGATCTCTGTACATCTTTGTACTACTGGGATGAACTGTATAAAAAGATCTGTGAGCCTCCTCTAAAATAGTCTTCCTGATCTCTATATCAGCAAGAACACATAATCTAGAATGGAACCACAAAGCTCCATCATCTGCAATACAGAGTTCCTCCCCCTAACCACTCTGCACTCTGTCCATCACCTCTACCAATTCTAAGTCTTCTTTCTGAGCGGCTTTAATTCTTTCCTATAGAGTAGGTTGTACTACTAGGCTGGCAATACACATTGGAGGATCACTCTCTACCAACTCTATGCCGCGTCTCTCTAAATCCATCATGATCGAATACTGGATCTCCATAGCCGCCAACACTAGTTCCCTAGACTTCTTACTCAACGCATCAGCTACCACGTTTGCTTTTCCTAGGTGATAACTGATGGTACAATCAAAATCCTTAATCAGCTCCAACCACCTTCTCTGCCTGACATTTAGTTCCTTCTACGTGAAGAAATATTTTAAAATCTTATGGTCAGAGAAAATCTCACACTGCTCGCCGCATAGGTAATGCCTCCAAATTTTCAATGTGTGTACCACTGCAGCCAATTCAAGATCATGTGTAGGGTAGTTCTTTTCATATTCTTTCAACTGTCTGGATGCATACGCCACTACCCTGCCATGCTGCATGAATACACAGCCAAGTCCCTCTAAGGACACATCACTGTAAATGACATACCCCTCACCCCTTGATGGGATAACCAATATTGGTGTTGTGACTAATCTTTGCTTCAGTTCTTAAAAACTCTGCTCATAGCTGTCGTCCCACTCAAATCTGACATTCTTCCTTGTGACTAATCTTTGCTTCTGTTTCCAGTTCCCATTTTCCTTTCTTTTTTATTTAAATACCATTATGCTTCAGGTCGTTACAAATTCGTCCTTCTTTTTTACAAACAATACTGGAGCTCCCTAGGGCAAAACACTAGGTCAAATGAATCCCCTATCTAGTAATTCCTATAACTGCTCCTTCAACTCTTGAAGTTCCACTGGAGCCATTCGGTACAGAGTTTTGGAGTTCGGTGCCTTACCAAGCTGCAACTCTATCATGAACTCCACCTGACAATCCGGAGGTAAATCAGTTTAATCGTCTGGAAACACATCCGGGAACTCGCTGAGTATCTGAATATCCTCGAGCCTCAACTCATCCCGCGGTGGTTCCCTCACACAAGCCAAGTACCCCTGACATCCATCCAAGAGTAACCTCCTCACTTGTAGTGCCAATAGAACCTGTGGGGTCGAACGCACACACGATCCTACAAACTCGTACTCTTGCTCCCTAGGAGGTTTGAACACTACCACCCTTCTATGACAGTCAACTATAGCATAACTAGAGAATAACTAATCCATTCCCAGTACAACATCAAACCCCGACATATCATAGACCACAAGATTTACTGGTACCAGATTCCCCTGAATTACCATTGGGCAGTCCTATAATACTCTTCTATAGAAAGATACACTCCCAGATGGTGTAGCTACTGACAACTCTTCATCCATGACTTAGGTCTCCACCCCACACAATTTCACAAAATTAATGGAAATAAAGGACTGGTCATACTCGAATCAAATAAAACCACAGCTCTATTTGAAAGCAACATCATAGTGCCTGTCACCACATTCCCCGCATGCTCAGCATCCGCTGGAGTAAGCGAATACACTCGTGTCGGAGCTGTGTTCGCCTGATATATCCTCTAGGATACTTGATTACTTCCCCAATTATGACTCGAAGAAAGCGTACCCCTCTTTGGCATGTGACAATCCCAAGCCATGTGACCTGACTGGCCACAATTGTAACAGTTACCCCTAAATGGCTAGCACTCACCGCTATGCCATTTACGACACCTGGTACAACGATCACCCACTTGGCTCGCCCGAGAACTCTGACGCTCGATATTCTGATGGTAACCCGAGCCCTTGTTCCTCCTCCTCCATGATCCTTGATGAGATCCAGACTGAGAATACAGCCGCCAATTCCAAGTCTAGCAACGGAACAACCCTTAACCAACTCTACCCACATCCAACATCCTATACTCTGGTATGTACTCACAGTTAAGCCTAACCAAGGCCCCTAAACAGTGAACCGAGTTCCAAAATCTACATACCACAATACAGAATATGCTCACAACCCTATTTCTTACACAACTACTGAATCAGAACTAAAAATCGAGCCTTACCTCTATTTTGGGCCAAAACCCGAAACGAAGATCTGATCCGTAGATATTGTAGAGAATCCTTCCATGATCCTCGTGGTAACTTTGGATCAATGATTCCCACAACCAATAGTGAAGAAATCTAAAGAGAGGGAGAGTAGGTTGAGTTTCTAGAGAGATAGAGAGAGAAAATGAGATTTCTTAGCTGAGAAGTAACTTAAATATCTATTTATAGTACCTTTGATTCGGCCATCCTCATTGACGAATGGCGTCCTCGTTGACGAGCCCATATAGACACCTCATTGATGAAGCAGTGACCTCGTCGATGAGCTTGAGATTCCCAGTTTCTCAAAATCCCTCGGCTTCTCCTCGTTGACGAGCACCTGAATTTCATCGCCGAGAAACATAGGGCTTTCATCGACGAACTTTGGCTTTGTCGACGAAGCTTGCTTAATTCCCAATTTGCTTATCTCTTAGTTAGTTAATTCCATATATCATGGTTCGAGTTCTTACAATATATCTTCTATTTCTAAAACCTATCCCTATGATTGATTGCAAATTGAAAGGATCTCAAACTACATCTCCATTGAAGCTATAATTGCAATTAGGAGATTTTTAAACTCA